>NC_134949.1:204381537-204991537 GCF_965638725.1 Aptenodytes patagonicus
CAGCGTGTTACACGAGTCAGGAAAAGAAAGCTCTGGAGGCAGACATGGTGCTGGTGGTGTATTTCTGGAAGCTTCCTAGGGCTCGGGAGCAGCCAGAGACAGAGCACGGAGATACTGCTTGAAATGCAGCCAGGGATAAAGGAGACCAGCACCTTGGGCAAGTCAAGGAGGGAGAACATCCAACCTGCCTGGTCTGGCCAGCTTGCACGGCGAGCTCTAAAGACCTGCCACCTGGAGCAGCTCCTTGGGACTTAAAAAGTGGCAAGTGGTCACTGCAGGCTGACACATGGCCCCATAAATACACCCGTACCAAGCAGAGGAGGGATTCCCAAAGGCCGAGGGCACCTCACAGGAAGCCTTCAGAGGGGTCTGAGTTCAGCCATGGCACATACATGCGACGTGCCCAGGCGGGGTGCTGGATGCTGACATCAACCCATGAGACAACCTACAGCTGGACCAACAATGCAGCACCACCCAGAGATAAGGTGGCCAAAAAGAAGTCCGTGAAGTCACTTGGAGGTGGAGAGGGCTTGCCAGCTGTTGTGAGTTACTCTGAACTAGTTAATATGAATAAAGAAATAAACGTACTTCTCCTTGAAGAAAATGCCTTGGGCCGTGTCCTCAGACAGAAAAGGTATTCATATCACCTGCTCGCTGCTTGATAATCAAATCTCAGTGGAGCTGTTGCTGTAATGCAACGGGTGAGGAAAGCTCACAGCTGGCAGCTTGAACACTGAGACTGCTGTGTCTTTAGTAGCACTTGAACAGGTAAGAGCTTGCTCACAAATGTGAACTTCTGCCAGCCAGAATGTGCTTTAAGGGCATCTTTTCACCGAGAGCCAAGACGTTGTTCTTCTCCTCCTTGCAGATGCACCGATTGCAGATTTAGGGAAGGAGATGGCCAAAGGAATCTTCAAAACTCAGTGGAAAAGTGTGACATATCCACCTGGAAGTATTATATGCACACAAACACCACCCTGCTTTCCAGTCTGCTCAGATCATGGATGAGCAACCCAAAAGCACTTTTTAGGATCAGCTGTGACTTCAATTCCACACACTTGTGATGCTACTGTGTAAACACAGTTTCTGGCTGGAGTCAGCATCTCCCGGGGGAAGGCTCCACAGCTCCACTGAGCAGCCTGGAGTGTGCAGTGGAGGGGACATATGGCCCTTCAGCTCTCTCTCCAGCTGATCTGGACTCTGGTGCCTGCCTCAGCCCTGCTGAATACAGCATTGATGGTTCTGCTGTATTTGCTGAACCATCCAAAACTGCACTCGCCAGATAGAGCAGTGTCCATATTCTGCTTCAGGAAAAGCAGTGTTTCAGCAAGGAATGAGGACTTCCCCACTGGTGAGTTTGTGAAGACTGTAAGAGGCTTTGCTAGGCTTCAGGATCAAACATGCCAGAGAGGAGATTTTGTAGTCAGTTAATCAGATGAGGCACCTGGTCCCTGGCAGCACTAGAATTGCCCTCAGTAATGGGTTTAGATGATTGGGGTAAATCCCCTCCACCTTCCTCCTAGGTCAGGGTTTGATTTGTTCCTTTAGGTGCTCATACTTCCCATGAGCTACTTCCAAGGAGACCTTGCAGTGGCCGATGAGCAACAGGGAATAAAAATTCACTGGTCACACGCTCATTCCCATAGCTCTGGCCTGGAGATGGGCAGGAAGGGCAAGAGTGGGGTGGACATGCTCATTTCACAGCCCCAGAGATTCTTCCTCTGGATCTCTTTCTAGTCTGCCTTGCTCTGCTGAGAAGGCTTACATCAGCTATGAAATTGGTTCACCCTGCTTGGAATATGCTCAGTCTCTTCCTTTCCATCCAGCTGAAGACATTTCCCCTCCACACCCTGTCCCAGCTGCTGTTCAGTGCGCACTGCCTCTGATTTCCTTGACCAAGTTGCTTACGTGCAGCTGCATAAATGCAGTTGCTCCAGCTAAAGGGGTTAGTTCAGTGAGCAGGGAATCCCCAGGGGTTCCCCTGCCTCCCTCCTGGTATTGAGAGTGCATTCAATTACACTGGAGCTGGTCTCTCTAGACTGCCTTTGTTGCAACGGTTTTCAGGACCTGATTCAGCTGGCCTGGCCAAGACATGTCCTGCAGCAGGAGATAACTCCTGCCATCCAGTGCTTGCTCCTCTGCTCTGACTCTGGGCAGGCGGATTTGGCCAAGTAGATGTGGTATGTCTTCAGTGCAGGTCCTGCAGCTGGTGGGAGGATTCCCATCCTCTTATTGATGCTGCGAATTAGGGAGCTGCATGTGAGTCGTTCAGACAGATCATTGCAGGTCACCTCAGGTAACAAGAGATGGAACAGGACTGTGGGATGTAGCATCTCAAGCCAACACAAGCACAGAGGAGAAGAGCCCAATGCATAGCAGGCAAGGCCTTGGGCAATGTGAGACAGGTTTGGTGTGCTGCCGAGGAGCTCACACACTTCGCAGCATACAAAGGATTCTCCTTCTGTGCCCTGTGCTTTGAAAGGTTCTTTTTCAAGTACCTTCCAACATGGATTAAACAATTCACTTCTCTCCCAGATAGGTGGAGGCTGCCCCTGTGCTGGTGGATTTTGCTGTGCCATGGCCGTGCTCAGCAACTCAGGAGGGGACTTCTACCTGTCCCCACTGCTTCTCAACACCTCCTTGACAAGTAAGCAGTAAAGGAAACGCTCTCATATTTTAGCTGGCTATTTGGGGCTTGGTTCTTTGCCATTTTGTCTTCCTTTGAGAGATTTATATTTTAGTTTGTCTGATGCTCTCCAGATGACTCTAGACGTTGAGCTCCTGACCTTACCAACCACTCCCCCTCTGCCCCAGCCACAAGTGCCTCCAAAGCTGTGGTAAGAGTCAACATATGATGCTGGACATTTAAAGAACACACAAGTCATGAATTTATGGGCTGCTCAGTGGCATTTTCTAGCCTAGCTGGCCTCTCATCAATTTGAATCTGCTAGCAATCATAACAGAACATTTCCAAAGGGTTAAAAGAAACCCTCCAGCACAAGAAACATCTGGTTCACCTTTGTACACTATGTTATTTTGTTCTACTAGGTGCTAGTCTGACCAGAAGATACGTCGTACAGCTGGTAGGAGGATTCCTATCCTTTTATTGACCCAGTGAGCTGCTGTTGAAACCATCCAGACTGGAAAGTTTATGGGTGCTGAAAGCTTACATGGGTTCCAGTATACAGGACGCAGTCATGGATGACATTTTCATTGAGGTTTCATAGAAAACCTCAGGAGTTACCTGAGCTGCAAATGGAGGCTGGGAAAAATATCATGTACATCAGACCTGTTCCTGCAGTCATCCCTAGACCTCTGCATTTGCCCACTGCCAGAGGCAGGACGGACCTTTGGTTTGACCCAGTATAGTTGTTCTTCTGCTTCTGCTGTTTGGAGACAGTGTGGGTTTGAAGAACCAACAGAAAGAGACAGCAAGTAGCGTCCTGGGTCAGTCCATGTGGTCTGTACCAGGCTGGCTCAGCAGCTCTGTGATCCCCCTTAAAGCCCAGATCTGCAGTGACAGTGCAAAAAGAGCAAATTCCTCTGCCAAATTAATGCTCTGAGATCAGCTGGCACTTATCATTGGGCACATGGCTCTTCAAAAAATGTGGGTTTTGAGTGCTTGGTGCAAGGAGACTTTCTTAGTCTCAAGCTTATGTTGCCACAGACATTGAGGAAACTCTAGTAAGTTTGTTTTCTAAAGCAGGACAATGTTGCTGTGTTGCTGGTTTGGTCTGTGAAAGCATCTTCTGTTTGCAGAGGGAGAAGATGAGGTTTTGAGATGCCAAGCCTGTGGTGGCTCGGCTTGGATGAGCAATTTCCAGGAATGCATTTACATTGGTAAATGAGGTGGCTTATCAGAGCCTGGAATAATTCAGCCTGAGTTACAAGGTTAGGAAAATGACTCTAAGTCATCAATGTGATTCTCCTGTGGTGTTAGAGAGCTTCCCTGCTACCCAGAGAAGGATGGCTGAGTCAAAACGAGGGACACGGTCACAGCTCTACTTGGCAAGATATCATGTATCAGCTGGGCAATACAAGCTTCTGCCCAGCAGTCTGAGGTCTTGATCCTGCAGACCCACCTGCCTTCTCCAGCTTCCACACTTCCATGCTTTTGTGAGATGGGAGCAGTTCAATGGTTTAAAAACACAAGCTTCCTCACCCACAAATATCATCTCTGCAGATTGTAACTACACTGGCGGGAAAGCAATGCTGCCCAGGGCATGTGCCAAATCCCCGTGGCATTGACGGCATCTCACAGATCACTCAACTCAGATCTGTGTACGTTTGAATATCCTCGATGACCTCAAGTTGTGTGTCAGAGTAGCTCATTGTTTCATTTTAAATGTTGTCCTGATGCATGAGGCCATTTCTTGTACTTCTGGCTCTCCAGAGGACCAACGGGGTGATGAGCTTTGGACCACTGAGTTGCTTTAGCAATCCAAATAGAAACGAAGGACCTCATTCGTATGAAGCAGATCCAGCTCTAGTTACCATGACACCATGACAATCAACTTGTTTACTGCTTCAAGGTACAGTCTAAACATTCTTGGCATGTCATTTGCATAGCAATATCCAGAATGCTTTGTGTCACTCTACTGTATTCGGGCTCTGGAAACGCATTGAAAGGTTTCTTTACACATATGCTTAACTAAAGAAAAAGAAAGGAGAAAAGGAGAAGAGAGCTTCACTTTTGGTAGCATGTTTCATACAAAGTGTAACCTAAAATGTGTGCAAAACTGAACATAAGAGCTGGATATATATCCCCCATATGTTCTGGGGAAATGGGGAGGGGGTAGTTATCAAACAGAGGGTGGAAAACAACCTAAGAAAATCTAGGGCTTGTTCTGGCAGAGTATTTAAGCATGTGCTTAACTTCAAACAGGTGATTGACTGAAATACAGGAAAGGAAAATAAAAAGACATAGAGAAGTGAGAAGAGATAGGTTAGTAGAAGAAGAGAGAACAGTCACTGTGGGGATTCAGCTCGGCTGTGTGAGCTGGCAGCGCTGCAGAAGGGCCAGGACAGGTGTGTAGGGTGAAGGCGGTGTTGGCTGGGAGGAGCTGGTGGGTCAGAGGGGTGCATGGAGAGCTGCGCCGAGATGCTGTGTACGGGGAAGCCAGCGTGGCGGTGAGTGATACACCTGGGTATCAGCTGGTATAAATTGATGTGGGTCCTCTGCACTGAATGAAGCTCTGTTTGTTCACCACTGCTGGCAAGCTGAGTGTTGTCTTCAACAGTTGTGCAGGCAGGGCTGGGAGTGAAACAGAGCCCCAGAAGGTCTCTGGAAGGATGGGGCCAGGGGAGAAGACAGAAACTGGGGGAAGAATTATGAATGATGGGAGAAATGGCCGAGAGCATGCAAAGGCAGAGCTGGGGTTAGCCAGGGAGGTGGGGATGTCACCAGTCAGTGCAAGAGGGCTGGAAACCTTGGAGGTGATGTTAAGCAGGTGTGCAGGAGCAGAGAAGGCTTTTGGGGGTGCTGGAGCAGCTGGGATCTGGGTCGGGAGAGGTAAAATCATCTCTGAATGGGGCCAGGGTAGGAGTCAGACAGGCCACAGACACTGTCAGGACCATTTCACTGCAGTCACAGGCACCTAGGTAGAAGGCATGAGGTCCAGCAGGTTTGACAACGGCAACTCTCCAGCTGCCTTGTCTCCCCTCTGTGCCCATAGCACAGCTAGGCTGGGGGCTGCTCATGCTCGAGAGAGCGTCCCGATGCCCAGGAACTAAGGACAGGAGTTTCCCACGTCATCAGCTTTCACTTACCTACCCCCTAGTATAGTGTGGTGTCCTCCCAGCTCGGGCACTTCAGAAAATTCAGATTTGCCATGGTAGCATGGAAGAGAAATATCTTTTGTGGATTCTGTGAAACTCTGAGACTCCGGTCGACTTTACGGTAAGGCATGTTAACATTTCTGTGTCTGCTATAATAAATGATTCTGCAATCCCATATACTGCTCATAGCTGAGACCACGAGAGTAGACTCAGGAAACAATTCCCATCAGATGTGGACAGCTTGCTCAGCAGAACAGCCTTTACAGATCAGGCATCTCTGTGGCTACCTCCAGGCTCTAACATTACCTCCAGATCAGCATACGTCAAGCAGGCAGGCAGCAATTCATGCCAAGCATGAGCTGCAAAGCCACCTCTCCAATAAAATAAGCATTTCTGATGTAGGATTATTTTTCTTTCTCAGCTTTAAGTAGTGCGAAGACTCTCAGGTACAGAATTTCAGTGTGTCTCCTGCCTCAGGACTCAGCACAGTGGTCAGGGCATTTTTGGCACTGACACCTAAAAGAATAAACAGCACAAATCCCTCTGAAGCAGATGCGGATAAAACACTGATCCATTACTTCTGAGGGGGATTTGTCCCTTGTCTCCCTGCCATCCAAGCAGAGAAATGTGCAAACTATAGAAGAATTACAGCTAAGATAAGATTCAAACAAGGCCAGTGTGCTGTGCTGTGATAGCACATTATCAACTAAACAAACAAACAAATGAATAACCAAAAGGAGAGTTATTAATAGAGTTATAAAAGACAAAATGATGTGGCTTACAAATCCAGTTGTTCCAAGTCAAATTTATAATATGATTATTTTAGCTGATAAACTAAACAAGCAAAAAACAGTGGCAAACACTGAGGGTGAAATATCTATCTAGTGAGATATTTACTCTCTTCAGATGCTGCCCACAGTTTTTTACATGGCTCTTCAGACTCTTCACTGAAAAAACTCCTCACTTGCGTATGTAACATCCATAATAAGCCTTGGTGGCTTTTCCGGCATTAAGAATTGAATACCTGCAGGCACCAGCACAGAATCCAATCTGAATATTGCTCTGCAGCGAAGCAGCATGATCAGATGATGTGCTGTGTCCCCCTCCAAGCCAGGCAGGCTTTTGTGAGCTTGGAGCGGAGCAAGTCAGCAAAATGACAGTTAATTGCTCCAGTACAACCTTGGAACAAGTCTGGGACACCCTTCCCAGATCAGATGTGTGCCCATCATCTTCTGCATCCTCACCATCCCAGTTGTCACTCCTATTAGCAACCGTTGCAGGCGAGGAGCCCTTCTGACACCCTACCTCCCCCTGTACAGTCATCAAGAGGTGGACACCAGTAAAGAGACAGCGCTGGTCTGAAAGAGTCTTGTCTGGTACAAAGGTCAGAGGGCAGACTGAATGAGATGGCTCCCAGGTACGTATTTTTGTCACTCTTCGGGTCACAGTCTCTCTGCCTAATTCAGTCCCTGTACCTCCCTTGCACCACCTGGCTTGCGGAGATGTTTTCTCCCCAGAGTTACTGATTCCAGTTGACTTCCTCTGGGTTGATATCATGCTAAGTGCAAAATGAATGTGGCTTAAAAAAAACCCCAAACAATACACAAACCTACATTTTACGATACTATACTCTCTGCCTAATTCTCCCGCTCTGCCTTGCTCACTACAAACCACCCAAACACCCAAATGCACGTCTTGCAGCTCTGTATGGATCATCTGGTATTTTTTGGTATTTACCTAAGCGTTGACTGGGAAGGGGCTTCTTAAAAAAAGCAAGTGTGAGCCAAGACACTGCACAGTTTTGTGGCCTACCCAGGCCAGGATCAGTCAAGTAGAGGTAGTTAGTCCTTTGCACAGGATATTTAAATCTTTTTAAATCAAGCTACATCCAGATATATTTGCACCGGCAGTCACTGCTACCATGTGTTCTCTCCAGCTATCTGGCTGCATCTGTCAGTTGTCCCTGTGCTTCAGGTGCAAATTCTCCTGTCAAGAACCATTTCATGTGCCTTGATGTGTGCCTAATGCTATTTTAGATGTGCTAGGGTATCTGACATCCTCACCAGACTGGCAGAAAGGACCTACCGGGAGCAGACCCAGGTCTTTCTGGAGCAGCAACCGGAGGCCAATCCAGACCAGATACTCCCACCCAAGATCAAAAATATTAGTACACACGTATATTTAAGCATGGGAGCCACTACCCATCTGGCGGCAAAGTGCCTAAAATAATGTATTCATACTCTGTGACTGATGCTAATTCTTTTAATAAGAAAGCTGAGGCTGAGGAAGAGAATAGGCACAGGTTTGACAGGAGCAACTGTCTCCAAGGCACATTTTGGGTCCATCCTGAGATTCTTTTGATGTGTTTTTCCAATTTGGTGTATATAGACTGGTAATAAATATATGATTAAAATCTACTCTTTTCCATGTGTCCTTTGTTGGGAACAAGCCTAACAGAAAATGTCAAGAGGGAAAAGGGATATTTGAGAAAGTTGCAGCAGAATGAGAAAGGGGATATAGCAAACTGAAGAATGAAGCCTTTTTTTTCCTGATTATGATCATTGCTACTACTTCTTTTAGTTTTTTTGGTTTTGGTTTGTTTGGGTTTTTTAATTTATATGTACTAGAGTATATATGGGTTACAGAGTATATAGAATATATAGAGTACTTCCAGAGTAGTTAGCTGTCCAGCACCAGGCAGTCACTCCTGTCTAGCTACAGCCACATTAAGCAATAGGCCCAGCCATTTGCTGTCATCATCAGTGTCAGTATGCTGGGAGATCTCCTGATCTTGCATAATTACATCCTGATAAATGAGTACTTTGTGTTCATAGCAAAAACACTTTCAAAATTAATGTAATTGAGAGATAATTACTTTTGATGTACATGTCTTCAAATTATTAGGAATATCATGCAAAAACGTTTTATTTGGAGTCTTTAGTTAACACCCACCTCTATTTGAAAGTAATCGCATTCACAGACAAAATGATATCATCACTACAGAATCAAATTTCATAGCGTCTCTCAGGAACTTAAGGATTAAAAATGAAGCCTTGTTATCCCAGTAAATTCATAGGTAAGATTCATTCCAAGTAAACAAGAGTGAAAGAAACACCCAGCTACACCTGATGTAATGCTATTTCAAAGCAGAAACAGTCTGTTTACTCCAAACACTATTCTAGATCCATGGGGCCAGCTCAGAGTTGACACTGTGTAAATACATTAGCTGCAGATAAACTGAATTATGAAATTCCTGGATTAATAATATTAGTTTTGTGGTTAAGAGCAACAACCCTTAAAATACCAATACATACTTTCAACCATAAATATATTTGATGCAGCCTTTGTGTGGAATGAAGTGAGGTCTAGGGATAAAAATCAAAATCTCTTCCCACAGCAAAATTACTTTAATTTGTCCAACCCCAGAGTCCTTGAAAATGACACTCTGAGCATTTGCCGTAATGATTTCTCACTAAATTAGAAATATAAAAGCCAAATAATGCAAATTAATATTATGATAGCTCTAAGTACACAGGTATTTAGTGTTGAAAAGTTTCTTCATTCCAAATCTTTGTTTTTTCCAGGTATGCATCATTCCTCATGTTCACATTTTGTGCCTGGACTGGTGAAGGGAGAGTGGCTGTGTATGTGATGGGATGGGGTGTGGGACACCAACACTCAGCAATGCCAACGGATGGAAAGGGGAGCCCCGAACACCAGCATCATCCTCTGTCCTCCTTCCCCTGCCAGGATCGCCACCTTTACTCCAGGACACAGTCCTTAAAGCCTCAATAGCATCCAAAGAGTCTCCTCTCTGCATGCTAGGGCAGAAATAATTCAACTTCTAGGTAGAAATATGGTCAAAAAAGTATATGCTGGAAAATATTCAAACTCTCTTTGTGGAATTGCAGATTTGGTTCCTGTCACAATCAGGAGAGACTGGGTATTTTAGTTAAAATGCTTAAGTAACTTTCAGAAACCTGCCATCAAAATGGCTAGAGAGAGAAAGTTGAAAATTGGCGTGTTATGACATTCGCTTTAGCAGAGGTGCCCACGCTCTTCCCACAGCAAAATGACTTTAATTTGCCCAACCCCAGAGTCCTTGAAAATGACACTCTGAGCATTTGCTGTAATGATTTCTCACTAAATTAGAAAAATGCCCAACTAAGGAGGGATTATCTCTGCATGTGGATGTGGCATAATGACTGTCAAGTGCACTGAGAGCCCCACTGGGCTTTGCAAGGTACACAGGGTCTGCAGCAGAGGCCAGCACGTATTGGAGAATATTAATACTGTCTTGTTGGGGGCATCCATTGTGATACTCTACTGCAGTTCAGGCAAAATTATACCATATGGGGGAATTCTCTTTGCTACTTTAAATATATGAGGTACCTTTTAGGGACCTAGTCCTAGATTGTCTGGCTGACAAATTCAGTCCGTAAAGAACACAGGCACATGTGTGCACGCACTCTCCGTAATGTGTGCACCCACTGGGACAGCATCACTGCAAGATTCTGTCTCGCAGCCCACGGCCGCTGTGCCTGCAGTGAGGATGCGCTAGTGAACTTGCATCCGCGCACCCAGAAAGTCTCCTAGCTGCTCCCCAGAAGGAGCTCAGCAGCTCCGATCCCACAGGACAAAACGTGTTTGTCCCTCAGGTGCCGGCATGCTGCTGCCCAGATTTCAGGGCAAGTGAGGAGCTGGGTGGGCAGTGCCACTGCCTCACCATCCCTATCACAAGGGAGAAAAACTGTCGCTGTCTGCTTCTGCTTAGCCCCAAAACAGGACTGTGAGGAGACACATTTTTTTTTCATATCAGTGCTTGTTCCATGAAGGACTAGAGAGGCGGTGGGAATGTGCTGGCAGACAAAGATGTCAAGAGTTTCAGCACAACTGCCACAATAGCACTTCAATAGTAGCACTCAAATGCCCAGCGTTGGTGTTCCTCACATCCCACTGCCAGCCAACTGGCTCAAACCCATGCCACTGAACAGGCACAAGGTGCACACACACACACGCCTCTACGGATGCTCGTTAACTTCAGCACCAGGGCCCTGTTTAAGAGGATGCCAGACCCCTTGGTAAACCCGCGTTGGGCTGTTTCTGTCTCTCTATGTTGCAATGACTTTTCAAAACAAGTCTGGTAAATGTGGGCAGGAAGGGAAGCGAGAGCTGGAGAAGCTGCAGAGCCCTGCTGAGCCAGTTAGGGTCCCCTGAGAGGTCTTTCCTTTTGGAACTGGGCCACTGCGGAAGGACACACAGGGAACACCATGGGGCCAAGTGCCAGGCGAGACTGACTGACTCTTGTAGCAAGATCAGGTTTTGATCCCTCATCTGCCAAGTTCATCCCCAACAGCCATGGGAAAAGGAGCCGGAAAGATGCTGCCCACAGAGCATCCTAACCACTAGCTTGCTCGGCCATCCCATCTCAGCTGGGTGATGTGGGGAGCCAGCAGAGGAGGAAGCAAAGAGGGAGAAGCCAGAGGTCTAAGGGTCACAGGAGGCAGTGGGTGAAGGCAGGCCACCAAGGAGAGGAGCCGCTCAACCATTTTGTCCACATGTCCCAAACTTGATGGTGCGGCACCTGCCTAACATCACCAAGCCATCTTCCAGCCAGGGGGAACACAAATTGGGACAGTCACAGCAGGGCATGGGTACTGCCTTGTGCCTGCCCTGCACTGCCATGTCTCCAGCACCCCCTGCTTCACATCATCCTGGGGTGTCCAGAGGCGTCCACAGCATGCCGTGGTCTGCAGGGTCATGCCCTCCGCTCACCCGTGGGATGGAGCTGTAGGAGCCTGTAGGTCTCCTGGCCCGACAGCTATACAAAGAGCTCCAAGGACCTGGGAAGCGCAGAGCATGACACGTTTGTTTTATGGACAGGACCTGAGGCTGTCCCGGCAGTGGCAATTTTACCAGCTCTGCCTTCACCCTCAGTGCCTGGGGATCCCAAACCCACAGCTCCCCACACTGAGCTCAGCCCATGTGCGGAGCTGCGTGGACCTTCTCCACGGGGATTTCGATATCTCCGTTCATGGCTCTTCCCGGTGGCCTCGGTTATTTTAGAGATGCTCTGGGATGAAAAGCAGGTCCCGTCTCGATGCGGGCAGGGACCGATGGCAGCCCAGGGACCCAAGCACATTCCCCAGGCTGCAGGGCATGAAACCCGCCGGGCCAGGCGGTGCAGCTCTGCGGCCCTGCGGGGAGACCCGGGGCACCGGCTGCCGGTGCAGGACGGCCGCTGCAGGCCACCGGAGAGCGCGTCCCCGTGAGCCCGAAGAGAGCTGGGAGTCCCCGCACGAAGGGTCTTTCCCTGCGCAAACGGAGCGGCGGCGGGAGCGCCGGGCCCCGGGGGTCCCGCAGCCTCGGGGGCAGATGCCGCCGCGCCCGCGCGTTTGGCACCCCCGGGGGCTGCGGGACCTGCAGGCTGCTTTTCCGACGGGGCTCTCCACCGAGAAGCCGCGCGTAAAAACGGGCGCTCCGCTTCCCCGACGGCAAAGCGCTGCCGGGAGGCTGCGAGGCCGGAGCGGGGCTGCCGGAGCCCGGCGGCGGCGCAGGCGGGAGCCCCAGCAGGGCCAGCACCGGCCCCCGCCCCGGCCCCAGCCCCGGCGGGTTAGCGGGAGGCCGGGTCCGTCCTTCCCGGGTAGCGGCGGCGGGCACCTGGAGAGAGGAGCCGAGCCCAGCCGCCAGCCGGGTACTTGTATTCACCTACAGCCGTACGTATGGCTGTGTGCAAATAGTGTACCTCTCTCCCGCAGACTTGCGAATGGGAAGGGAGGAGTGATGGGAAGGGAAAGGTGTTCAGCCGAGCCGGCCCCCAGCCCGACCTTTAGCTTCGCGGGGAGGACCGAGAGAGCCCCCGGGACAGGAGTCCTCCGCACCCCGTACCTTCAGCGCGGCCCGGAGAAAGGGGCCGGGCGAGTCCCGGTGCCGGGCTACGGCGGAGGGGGACGGAGAGCGACGGTGCTCCCGGAGCACGCCCGCCCGCGGACACCGAGCGGCTGATTTCTGCGTGAGAGGAGGGAAATAAACCACCAACGAGCTTTTATTGTTATCATCACCATTATTATCATCGCCATCGTCGTTTCTCTGCACATAAATAAATAAATAAATATCTCCCGGGGGGAGGGAGGGGACGGAACAGTACGACCACAGCTGCGCGCCCGGCAGCGACGAAGTCAAAACAAAACCGAGAACAATTTTGGAAAGGAAAAAAAAAGGACAAAGATAATGACCCAAAATAAAGAAAAAGATAATAACCCAAACAACCCCCGACCCTCCCCGTCCGCCGGCTTTCGGGCACCGCCGAGTTACCGGAGGGAGCCGCGGGACAGCATCCCTCCCGGCGGCCCGCACTGCCCGCCGCCGCGCAGCATCCGCGCCTGTCTCGGAGCGTGGGGAGGTCTGCGAGGAGCCTCCCGGGCCCGGGGCTGTGCCTGCGGGGAGACAAGTGAGACAGCACTACTAGGGGACGCCTGGGGTCCTAGGGAGCAGTTTATTTACAACAGGGCGCACGGACACCCGCCCCCACAGGCCGGGGATCTAGAAAGGCGAGAAAGTCCTTCGTAAATTACACAGATTATACAAAATGGTATAAAATCCTTCGGCTGCATGTCAGCGCTGGAGCAGGCAGGACTCCCCCTCCTGCTCTCGCCACAGTTCCTGAGGAGCCGGGGTCGGCGTCGGGGGGCTAGGGGGTGACTGCGAGGCCTCTGTCGTCCTTCCCCGAGGAGGACGGAGACATGCGCAAGTCCTCGTCGTCTTCCGAACACTTGGTGGTGGAAATGGACGAGCATTTGCAGCTGTGGCCGGCCCCCCCGCCCCGGTGGGAGCCGCTTTTGCCTTCTTTCTTGTGCTTGACCCGTCGGTTCTGGAACCAGATCTTCACCTGCTTCTCGGAGAGGTTCAGGTAGGTGGCGATCTCGATTCGCCGCAGCCGGGAGAGGTACATGTTGGAGGCGAACTCCCTCTCCAGCTCCAGGAGCTGCGTGCTGGTGAAGGCGGTGCGCATCCGCTTGCTGCTGGGCAGCTGGCTGGACGTGCTGTCTGCAGAGCGGAGCGGAGCGCACCGTCAGGGCCTGCCGGACCCGCCGCCGCCCGCCCCGCAGCGCCCGCACCCGCTGGTCCCTGCTGCGCCCCCCCCCGCCGCCCGCTCTGCGGGGCCACAACCCTCCTTCCCTCCCCGGGAGCCGGCGACCCGGCTAGCGGCTGCCCGGCTGCAGCCCGAGCGCACGGTGCCGGGGCCACCTCCGCCCGTTCCCACCGTCTGGGTCGGAGGCTCGGCGGGCAGCAGCGGGGTTTCCCCTGCGCATCCCTCGGGGCACCGGCAGAGAGAGGTGCCGGGACTCCCCGTCCAGCCTGCGGGCTCAGGGCAGGCACCCCCCGCCCCATGTCCCTTCGGCAGGGTCCAGCCTCTTACCCCCCCCCCCCGCCCCGGGGTCCCTATCACCTCCCCGCAGCCACCACGGTTAGCATGCAGGCGTGCGCCCCCCCCACGCGTGCCCTCCTTACCCACGGAGATGCAGTGGAACTGCCGGGGGTCGGGCAGCGGGTAGGCGCCCTGGTAGAGCGCCGGTGCGTGCCCGACGCTGACGGCGGAGACGGAGTGCTGCTGGCGGGCCAGGGGCGAGTGGCAGTACTGGGAGCCGAAGGGGGGGAAGGAGGCCTTGATGAGGGGGATGGCGGGCGGCGGCGGGTGCAGCTGGGAGGCGGTGACACAGAGCGGGCAGACGCAGAGCAGCCCGGCCTTGCGAGCGTGGCAGGCGCCGGCCGGCAGCCCGGGCAGCGGGTGCGAGGGGTGCACGGCGTAGGGGAAGAGCGGCGGCGGCGGGCTGCCCTCGCCCTTCTTCTCGCCCGCCTCCCGCAGCACCAGCGAGTCCACCAGGAAGGAGCGCGGCATGGCCCCGCGCAGCGCCCGCGCAGCGCCCCGCGCAGCGCCCGCGCAACACCCGCGCAGCGCCGCTGGCCAGCCCGAGTGGTGCTGAACGGCGCCCGCCCGCCCGCTTTAAATAGCGCCCGCGCCATGTGATGGCGGCGCCGGGGCGCTCAATAGGCTTTCTGTGCCTCTTCTCTTGGCATTCACGCCGCACGCTCCCTCATTATTTCCCTTGTTAACTAAATGAACTGCATAATGTACTCTATTCTTGTCGACCCCACCCACGCCGTAGCAGGCGGCCTCTCCCCTCCTCTCCCTTTGGCGGGGTTATTTTCTCATTCTCTAGCGATTTAATATTCTTTTCTTTCTCTTTATCGCTCTCCTTCGCTTTCAGCCCAGCTTTCAGCCCGCTCCCCCTTGTTTATTTTGCCGGCTGCAGCCGCGGTCTCCGCCGGCGCCAGCTTCCCCTGCCAGCCCCCCGGCGCCTTTCCCACCTGTGGCACCAGGTCGGCCCCCCAGCCCCGCCGGCCTCCCTCTCTCCCCTCGCCGCCGGGCTGCTTCGCCCCCGTTGCCGCGCCCGCCGCCGTCCCCAGCCCCGCGTCTTTGTTCCCGGCCCGGTGCCGGGACCTGCCGCTTATCGCTGTCGCCGCCGTCGGGCGAGACCCCCGGCCACCGAGACGTGCCAGCCGGTGCTCCACTGGCGGGCACATCCGCCCGGCCCCGGCGTGGGCGTGGGCGCCTGGGCGCGGATAACGGCCACGGAGCGCCACAGGCAGCGCGGGTTTGCTGGTGCGGGTATAGAAACCCCGACACAAAGAACACGGCTCCGCGCCGGCGGCACCCACGGCGAGCGCCCAAGCGGGAGGAGCAGAGGCGCTCGGCGCACTCCGCACCTCCTTATACCTGCTCACTCTGCCCGGTTTTAGCGGTAACACCCGCCGTCGCACCGTCGCTCTCCACGTGCGGCGGCCCCGGCCCCGGCCCCGGCCCCGGCCCCGGCCCCGCACCGCCCGCGCTCCGGCACCGCCGCGCCGCGCACAAGTGCGCCGGGAAGTCCCTGGGGCGGCGGTGACCTACAGGGAAACGGCTTATTTCTCCCGTGCGATGAGAACTAGCTTACGTAAACACACCGGCGGTGTCTGGATTTCTTAGCACAGGGACCTGCAAAACTTCCAGCGGGGTCTAAAGCTAAATTCTGCGCCTTCATCTGAGCTAACGCGCACCGGCGCTTCCCCGCGCAGCGGCGCGGCGTCCGCGCAGGAGCTCTCGGCGTTGGGCTCCCTGCGGCTTGCTGATTTTGTAGGTGAATAAGGAATGCTAACAAATAAGAAAAAAAAAAATTCATCGGGATGCATTTTCTTCCCCGATCTTCCCGTTTAATACACGGGAAAAAAAGACAAACGCACCCGCCGGCTCCCGACAAAATGCGGGGAGATTTCTCCCTACGGTAACCTGCTCGCCTCAAAAACAAATGGACTTTTTTAAATGAAGGGAAGGAAAAGCCTTGGAAGCAATGTAACCCCGTGTCTCTGGCTTGTGCAGAGGCTGTTCTTGCCTGCAGTTGCATTTCTCACTGAAATCTATGGGAGTTTTGCCGAGATACTGTTGATGCCCGAGCCTAGAAATGTACGTATGTGCACAAATAAACGGTGAAAAATACAGAACGAACAAAAACGAATGCCGGTAAAATCTCAGTCCCGCAATGACTTCGAAAGGATTTCCAAGTGTCCTTCCCCTGAAAGCGTTAATGGGGTTTGGATTTTTGTTTTGTTTTGTTTTGTTTTGTTTTTAAGGAACTGGTAATTTAAAGCATTTTCCGCCGGAGCTGGCGCCCGGGAAGGGGCATCTCTCCCCGCTGAGAAGTGGCCAGCCACCGAGGGGGGGTTGATTCAGCCTCAGCCCGAGGGTTTCCCACTTCCCAGGGGCTGAACCCCAGGGCTCCGAGCCGCAGGGAGGCAAAGGGTTAACGGCTCCTGAATGCACACCAAGCCAAAGCTACTGGGAAAGAATATCCAAAAAAATAACCAGTTTTTTTTTCCAGCCGCTGGACCTTATTGAATGTCATTGAAGAAAGTTTTGAATGCCAGATAAAGAGAGGCGAATTAAAGTGTGTGACAGCAGAGGATAAGCAAACACAAAGAGAACTCTGTCACACTTTGGGCAAAATCCGTGGGCTTTTTACCAAGCCTCTTCGCTATGATTGAATTAAGTAATAGGAAAACATTTTCTTTCAGTTTAGAGCCATTAGACAAAAACTTCAAAGCGAATAACACTTTTTAATGTGCAGCCCAACAATGGAATCTGTTTTGTGCTGAAATGTTTAAATGGTTTGTTGTGCAACTGTGGGCTGAAATAACCCAGACTGCAGCAAAATAGCATCCTTCAGGCCGTTTTATGAGCGCTTGAAACTAGCACAGACCTTTAATCCCAGCGCTTTAAACTAGCCTCCCCTGCCTTTTTTGCGCCCCCCGCCCTTTTTTTTTTTTAAATAGGGGAAATTCTCCTCGTATGTTTGCCATCGCCGCTAAACGAAAACGGCACCGGGAGAGGGGAAAGACTGCCGCCGACGGGGTACGCGCTGCAGGCGGCTCGGGGGGACGCGGGGGGACGCAGGGGGACGGGGGGGAGCCCCTCCCCGGGCCTGCGGGGTGGCCTCCGCCGGGACCTGCCTCTGCCTGCGCGGCCGCCCGCCCCGCTCCGCCGGACGCCCTCGGGCTGCCCCGGCCCCGCGGGGGGTCGTGCCGGGACAGGGTCCCCGGTGCCACCGGGAAGTGCCGGCGCTTGGGCTCCGGAGGGAGGGAGGGAAACGCCGGCTGGTGAATGCTACCCCCGCGCCCTGCACTCGCTCTCACACCCCCCGGAGATGGAGGACGAGAAGAGGGAGGCATTAGGGTGCGCATCAGCTGGGGGGACCCTCAGTGAAGGGAGGGTCAGGTACCATTGCGGGGGATGAAGGAGAGAGAAAGCAAAAGCGTTAGCACCGACTGAGGCGTGTCTTCCCCCTTGGGAGCCGTGGGGTCTATGGCACTGCTGCCTGCGAGGGGAGAAGGTGCCACACTGCCACTGCCTGGGGACAGCTGTATGGACATTGGCTGGAAAGAGGTCTCTCATCACTTTGAGGGACCAGCCGTTGCCTTTTGTGACGAGGCCCTCACTCTCCGGGGCAGCTGCCATTAATATCTGGGGGTGGGAGGCGACACACACCACCACTCCCTAAGGAGAGCATGGAGAGGTGCATTAGTTTAGGGGTGGGGGGAGGTGAGGATGGGGTCCTGCTGGGGTGGGACGGAATCACTGTTTCCAAGGAGACCACATCCATGGTAGCTGAGAAGGGCTCATGATTTGTGGGGGACTGTAATATTCCCCAACCTAGCCCAAGAAATTATTTTCTAATGGCAAATAACAAAACCTAAATCAAAGCCAATACTGAACTACAAGCCACACACCGTGTGGTGGATTGTCCAAAGAATGTGTCTTCTTACGTTGGACAAACACACCCAGGAGCAAGCCCATAAGGTACCTGTGCACCCCTTTAATTAACTTGTCCACAGAATTAATCTGAGTTTACTTGAGTAACCAGAAATATATTTTTAAAAAATCCCTGCTTTATCAGCAAAATTGTTTTTTGTGGCTGCGGTACTTTCCCCATTGGCCTCTTGCTTCATTGAACAGGACTAACTGCATGAACAGATATCCAAAATGTGTTATTTTTGGCTCCTGACTCAAACTGTGCTCTGTACAGCATGAATGTTTCCTTATGGACTTATCTTGCACACTGACACAACAGTGTCTGCGTGGCCAGCTGGTTTTGCAGTGTTTATTTCCACAGCATCTCTGAGGAGAGGTAGAGCAAGCTCCGTTCTGCTGATGGACCACCAAGGCGAAGTGATAAAGGCTGGTACTTATCTGGGACCAGCAGAAGATGATGCTTGTGGAGTGCTCGTGTCACTCTATCTTTAGGTGAAGCTCAGTGTCTGAAAACTGCAATGTATATTTTGTGCACTGACTTTGGTCAAATGCTGGAAGTATTTGGCACCCTCACGGCCAGGGTTCAGGGAACGAAAGCAGTCAGTGAGACAGTGAGAAGAACACAGGTATTGAGTATCTGCAGAAAAAAAAAAATCACTTTTTATCATTTGCTGAGTGATCTACTTTGCACTGTCTGTGAATACAGTCAGAAAAGCAGAAATAAAACCCAGTCTAAACACAGGCCACATCGCATCAGACCAGAAGCCCATCTACAGCCATAACTTCTCTGCAGCGGTGGCTGTAGTGGAAATCGTATGTTTGTCTATGAGGAAAAGGACAAGTGTAGGGTGATCCTTCCATGGTTTACTCCTGGCCTCCAGTGATCCATAATGCAAGGGCTTCCGGAAACATAGGTTATATGTTTGTGTTTAATTCCAGTTCTTCTAAAATAAAGGCAAAACCACAGCTTTCTTTGTCATGAAGTTGCCCTGTGTTTCCCTTCAGCTCTTGCCTTATCTATCAATTCATTCCAAATTTATCATTGTAAAAATTTGGTAGCCTGCCAGCAATGGCCTTCACCATGCAGCCCTGCTACATTTCCATCATGGCTCATCCAGTTTCATCTAGTTTCTGTCACAAGCTATCAAGGTAATAATTAATCTATGCCAGTAAAACCTGTGCCACAGGAGGACCAAATCAAAGCTGCTTGTTTCCAGGACCTGTATTGTTTTCCTTTGATCACTTTCAACAGCAGGTATCTAGGGTAGAGATTTGCCATTTAGCTTTTCTTCAGGCCCGTTGCTTGCTAACAGGGTGGGTCTGTAAGTGAATCCTGTAATCACCTTCCACAAAGACAGTTTGCTGCTCTGTTTCCCCTCCGTGATTTGACCTTTCACTCAGGAGGAGGTGTCAAAGAAGTAGTTGCACAGAAATGGTGAAAAGGTAACAGAAAAAGTAGTATGTAAAATACTGACACAATTTAAAATGGACTTTTGATTTTATAGACAGATCACATTTCAGACTGCTGGTGACTTTGAAGGCAAAAGGACACACAGGATAGAGAAGTCCTTGAGAGTAATGAAGACAAAGAATTGCAGAATCCACCCTGTTTCCCAGCCATTTTTGATTGTCATCTTCTCCTTTCTCCGAATTTGTCACCTTTATGTATGCCAAGTCCTTTACAAACTGAAAGTTTTTGAGGTTGTTGGTCTGCTCTTTGAGAACATCCAAGGGGAAATTCTGTCATCTCATACGGTAAGAGACTATATCGTATCTGTTATTTCTATGAAGCATTTGGACAGCTTTCTGCAGCTTGATGAACTTCTTTGCAGGTTTTAATGACATTCATGTGGCAAGTACTCAACAAACCATATTGATCTGTAGCACGTAACCATATTGATCTGTAGCATGTGTACTTGGGATTATGGATACACTGGTTTCAGCGTTGGCTTCTCATCCCCTGCCTGGTAGATTTGGAGGGTTCTGCAGTGATTGTGGTTATTGCTGAATGAGACATCTAGTTAGTGTATTCTGTGATGGAAGAGAGACAAATAAAGGTCTGTTAGAGGTATATTTGAATCACTGTTAAAGATCTTTCTTCAATTTCTCCTGAGTGAAGTTGTACAGGAAGCTGATAGGAAAAAGCAGAATTTCCCTGTCATTTAAAAAAGGATATCATAGAGCTGAAGACGTTGGAGTCAATGAAGGTACTCAACATCAAACTCTGCTTGGAAAACTATCAGGACTTAAACTTCCCAGACAGAGTTCCTCAACACACAGAAGACTTTTCCTAGATGGTTTTGCAATGCTGCTATGCAGCCACATGCAGAAACACACCATGAGTGTTGCCAAAGGAGGAGTATGGCAAATGAGGCAGGGTGTTTTGCTTTGGATCAATGGCTGGTAGGTTGTGCACAGTGAGTGGCAAGGGTTGTGAGAAAAGAGGGAGGCTTGCTTGCCTGCAGCGAAGTTTCCTGGCCATTGCTGGTGGCGTAGAGACAGAGCCTGAAAGTTGCAGATGAGAACTGTGTAGCTTGATTCCTTCTTTGATGTTGGTGAATGCATGTTCCTCAAGTGTTTATCACACATGAATGTGAAATGATTATCTTAGATGTTTATTCAGCTTGTGTAAAGCAGACCTTACCAAGTTAATTCCTTTAACTTGCCAGTCCTGGCAGTAGACTGAGAAGAGGAACACTCTGAACTGACAAAATAATTTTCTTCTTTTTATTACATTTTGAAGACTTAAAAAAACCTTTTCAATACAGTAGATTATTCAGAACATATTAGGTTACATGTGTTTGCATCTGCATATCTGGATATGAACTTGTATGTTACATTATTAAATATATCAATTGATATATCAAGTGTATAGGATGGGAGTATACAGCCATACACAACCTTATTGTAGCAATTTTATAGAAATAATTTCCTGGAAGCTGAGCACAGTCATTTGTTGACCTCCTTATATTTGGATGGAAATCTTCCAGTACACAGCAGAATTTTTTCTAGAGACACAAAACAAGCATTAGTTAACAAAAACACCAACATGGATATCCAAGTCAGTGTATGACAAACGTATGTGATGGCACTGCATTTTTGTGTATTTCAAATGCAAGTAAAGCCTGCGAACCTCATTCTTCCACTTTCTTGTTTTTGTAAGTATAATGACACAACAAATACAAAGTTTGGATGTGTAGTTGTTATAGTCTGTCCTGGGCTAGTAACAGACCTGGGAAGTCTCCTACTCGAAATGTGAACTTCACAAATCTGATTTGTGCTTCATGCCCTTTTGCTGTTAGATCTTCATCTTCCACATTTGGAGAGTGGTGACAAAGACTCTTACTGTGTGGCCCTGTGTGTGCAGAATCACAGCTGAGCTACTGCTGAGGATGTGCATGAGCAAGGAGGCTTAAAGTTTCTCTTGAAGGAGCTCACTTCTTGGCTTTAGTCTAATACCCCAGTCTCTCCCATCATGGGCTAAGGTGGTTCCCTCCATCGTGCTTCAGAGATACTGTCCATCACATGATCCCAAGCAGAGCTGTCTTATGTTTTGGGAAGATAACCCAAAGCTCTGATAGCTCTATGAAAGACATTATCCCAAGTTATGGGCCTTATGCCAGTGAAGTTCAATGGGAAGACAGCAAACCCCAAAATACAAGTTGGTTATCATCAATTCTGGAATCCCACAGAGTTTGTCAGACCCTTGGACTTCAATTCTTGCAGTTTGTGAGAAATACTTACCTATGAAAGGTTACATTTGTGGCAGTATAAATGCTTATCGGCAGCCATTCAAAATATACTTTATCCCCTGTAAGAAATGAAATAATCTTTGTCAAACTTTATTCTCCACGTAGTGCTACTGTGTGTTACCTTGCACTGTACCTATTACAGACATATAGGGAATGTGCTGTTCTAAGAGGAGGTAATCTACGTAAGAGCTGGTCACCCTTGGCTCCCTTTGTAGTCAGTGGGGAGAAACAAGTACCTGCAGGGAGGGATTCATTTCACTTCAGAAATCCTTAAAATGAGATAAATCCCACCAGAAATGCCCATCTGGCACTATAAAGAATCCCTAAATGCCTAACCCAGATGCATGTGTCCAGGTGAAGCCCAATCGTGCTCTCTCTGTACTGCTCTGTCTCAGTTGTTGCCTTTTCTCATGGGTGGAGGCTGCTACTTTCTGGAGCATGGACTCTCCAAAAGCCATGGGGTTGCACAGTGTGGTAGCCAGGAGCAGGCTGTGTGGAGCCCCTCTACTCCATGGCTTCTCCCACTTCTGACTTCTACGCTTGAATCATTACTCTTCTGATACCTTTGGCAGCTTGTATAGGTGGGGTCAGAGCCCTTTAACTCCACTCCTGTCCCAGAGTATGGAAACTAATTAAAACCCTGTGTGTTAAAAAATGTGTCCTGGGAGACCGAAGTGATCCATTAGATTTGAGTCAGTCATTCCTCTTTACTCTGTATTTTCTAACTTTTCCCTCCAGTTTTCCAACTTCAGTCCTCCTTTGGATGCTCTCCTTACTTTTCCTCCTCTTCTTCAGAGTGTCTATCACTTTTTCCATCACCATCTTCACTCGCTGTCTTTGTTTTCTTCTCTTCAGCCAGATCACTATCTCAGTAAATGGAGCAATTCTTCTGGTAGCTTTTCATGCAGAAGTGTGAGAGAAGAGGTCTGAGTCTGGATGAATGAGGTCTTCCAAGTATCCCCACCAAGAGATCAAACTAGAAGGGAGGACAAACAAGATTGATAGTATCTTCTCCAAATTTTTTGCATTGCCCAGACACAGGGCTAGGGAAAAAAAAAATGCCATAAAAGGACAGCATTTTGTCTGCTGCCACAGACTAGAAGACTCTACCATCTTGATCACAGACACATAAAATGAAATAATAAATTAATCTTTCCATAAAGAACAGGCTGGGGGAAAACCAATGTTGCAATCAAGTAAGATGAGGTGAGAAATTTCAGAAATTTCTACATATGTCAGGAGACCAATTGTGCCAAGAGATGAATAAATACTTAGACCCAATCTTCAGCACCAACTGAAAAAACTCAGCAATTGCACAAGTCATCCCTTTTTCTTCTTGAGAGATTTTAACCAAACTTCTACTTGTTCTTTTTTTCATGACCAAGCTTAGATCAAATATTGAAATAATTTCCTTCATAGTTAAAAACAGCTTGAAAGGGACTGGAAGTGGGGAGGGTGTCAGAACCCTCCAGACCCAGGCTGGCTTTTGGTGTGTTTGCCGATACGCTTAATGTACACACAACAGCACCTAGGAGATCTTCTTTGCTAAGTAGTACCCTGGCCAGGTTGCTTAAGGAAGACAGGGGACTCTCTGGAGGCTTAGCATCATTGTTACGGCAATGTCTGAAGGGCAGATCTATGGCCAGTGCTTGTCCTCCAGCTGTTTTGTCATTAAAATAGCCACAGATTTGGCTTGACCAAACAGGGAAAGCAGGGCCACATAAAGGAGCTTAAACATCCTGGCAAATGCTCACCAGTATTGTCATCACATAGACACCTCTCCCTGTGCCGTCTCTAGGCCGGCGGGAGGCGTGCAGTGCAGAGCCCTCTCTGCAGCCTTGCTGGTACCCACAAAGACTCTTCAGTACTGGCAAAGGCAGAGCAAGGAAAAGCGGCACTAAACCTCCTACTTGTGTTTTCAGTTTTACCCCCTTTAACAGATGAGCTGGCCCACAGCAAGAAAATATAGACTGGTGTGTGTCTGCCACGAGTTTTCATCTCTTCCTTCCTGTGGACACTCTCTGTCTTTCATTTCCTTGGATCTCTTCCTTTCTAGCAGTGTAACCAACCTCACGTCAGGAAAGATCCTCCTCCCTTCAGAAGGGATGGGGTTTTCTTTACCACCAATGGCTTCAAAACTACATCTTCCTTTTTTTAGAGCTGAAGCAGCGAACGAAGGCTCCTGAGCCAAATTTGCTTTGCCATTCTGGGCAAGATCCTGCAGCATCTCTCAGTATAGGAAGCACCTTGCTTTTAAGTAAAGGCAGCAGCACTTTGGAGGAGGCTGTGAGCAACCTGGGTACTGCTGGGCTTCTCTCTCCAGTACAGCAGTCATTTTGGTAGCTGTAGCTCACAAGTCTTGGCCTTACCATCATCCTCTTCACGAAGCTGCAGTGCCCTCTCTCCCCTTTGCCCAGGGTACTTGCCTGGGCTGATCTGTTTTAGGGTACCAACTTTTTCATCGGCTGGTCCATCTGTTCTTTGTTCAGAGTGCTATTTTTGGCCTAGGGAAGCTCGGCTTCTCTCAGCAGAGATAACAACCTAATCATCTGCAACACCGAGTGCTTCCACAGGGAGAAAGCAATCCTACAGCTCTCCCTTATTTTAGACATTTTGGGGCAGTTATTTTTAGGCTTGATTACTAATAATTTCACTTGCACGTACCTTTTGGCTTTACTATGGTACTTAAAATGAAAAGTTACTTTAATATACAGGGTTAACAGAACTTCCATGAGGCACAGCTGTTCAGCATCTCACTAGGTACAGTTCACAGCATTTATAATTTTTTATACACATACACATATAGAGAGGCAGACAGTGAGCGCAAATACGTGTGTGTCTCAGGGCAGCAAAGTTGCAGGACCCATTTCTCACAGACTTTGGAACTTAGGCTCCGCTCCCCAGGTGTGTCAGGACTGGAGGGGACCTGCAGATGAATCCAGCTGCAGCTGCAGGCTGTTACTGCCCTGGCCTGGGGACATGGCCTCCTGGGCCTCTGGACTCCACGCGTTGTCCCTGCCCCAGGGCCATCACGCCGGCTCCTGCACAGACTGAAGTGGTTGGGTTAACCATCTTTTTGCAAGCTCATCAAAATTGAATTTTAAAAGTGAGAGAAAGTTTCTGACAGGTTTACCCTGTGCTATTTAAGCAGTAGATTCAGCAGAGCACAGCTGTGGTTCTTAGAAGAAATATAAAAGGATTAGGAAGGAAGAGGAAAGCACTACCTTAAAGAGGCACAAGTGCAGGACTTTGGTTGTCTTGTGCCATGCTGTTGCGTGAGCATCTGTGTGTCGGTTGTTTGCTCCCCTTGCGTGGTGGGTGACCCAGCAGAAACACACTTTTCTGAAGGATTTCACTGTCCCATTTTTTGGAAAAATGAGTTTTCTTTATGGTGCTCTGGCTGTGGCCCGTGGGGAGGGCAGCGCACAGCACAGCAGGTTCATCCCAGGGCTGATCGTGGTCACTGTGCAGCACAGGGGCCCCATCCCAGCCTGGGGTCCCCAGAGTGGAGCAGCCCCACAGTCAGCCCTGCTCCCACCAGTCACCCACCCTCATAGCCAGTCAGGACTCCAGGGGTGGCTGGAGAGGCTCTCTGGGAGTCCCCGCTGCACTTTTCCAAGCCATCCCTGGAGGGATCAGCAGTCCCGGAGCCAAGGCCAGGGTCAGAGTCGTTTGTTTCTCTCCAGCAAGGTTGCAAAGAGCAAGCGGCGTGCACGGCGCTCGCCCAGCCCCGCGCTCGGCTGGGGGGTGCAGCCCTCTTGTTGCCCCTCGGCCTCTCCTGCTGACCTTTTCTCCGCTGTCGCTTTTTGTCACACAGGGGATGTTTGTGTGTGGCTGTGAAAGGGGGTCTCCTGTTTGTGCCGTGGCCATTGCCGTGCAGCACATGCCAAAACGAGCTGTGGCAGGGCGAGGGCATTGCTCAGGGACAGCCTCTGAGGTGCCGGGGCTGGTGGCTTTACAGTGCCTGCTGGCTGGATTTCGGCAGCACACGGTGCTGGCCATAGCCAGCAGCCCTCAAGCTCAGTGTCCGTGGTGGCAACAGCTCCACAACTTCTGTGTTGCTGCATATTTCAGAAAGCCTCCTCTGCCTCTTCATAGAGTAACGTGATTTAGATCAACAGTAAAATCCCCCTTTCAAGGGAGGAGACCTTAGAGTGAATAATTGTATTGGTTGCATGTGATAGGGAAAAGGAGCACGAGAGTACATGTGTGTTTGTGCCTCTGTATTCAAGACTGTCCCAAGCTTGTCTGTAACTGAGATGCTCCTTTGAGGCAGGTGTTTGCAATCTAAATTAGATGCCAAAAATACTTTGCAGACATGACAGCTAATCAAATGTAAAGCATGCCCAGAAGTAGACCGAACGCCTGATGAAGGCTGCTAATACAGAGTCAAAGTCATGACAAATGTTTCCCTCTCCCTGAAAAACAAAGTCAAAGAAATACCAAAGATGCCAGTAAAACATTAAAAAAAAAATCCAAAACACACACACAAAGATGCAATGCTTGAGGCTGAAAATCACCATTGTGGGCTCCATGAAGCATGCAGAATATAATTCAGCTGTTTGTTATATTATCTCAGATTATTTGTCAGGGATGAATACAACACTCCAGTGCTCTTCTGAGACCGAGTCATTCTGTAGACCCCTGGTCACTCCAGAAGCTGCTGTCAGTGAGCTCTTTGCCTGGGAAGCATCGCAGGTCCTGTCCCATCTCTGTCACAGCTTGTCATTTAGCACTCCTGGCTCCTTATATGTTACTAGGATCACGAAATTAATCTTCTCTGGTCTGCATTTGTGACACTGACCTTTGTGTCCTGTGATTTGAATTTTTCAGATTTTTATTAGCACTGATGCATATTTAACAGAAGAAGAGGTGCAGTATTTTAGAAAGATGCTCAAATAGTAACTGATACCTATAGCACCTGACAAAGCTAGTTTTTCAGAAAAATCAGCATAGAAATTTTGCTCGGTATTTTAAGAATAGTTTCTTGTTTTCTGTGTTTCTTTTACACTTGGATCTTATTTCTCCTGGTTATATGGGCTTGTTCAACACAGGCAATGCGAGCAAAGCAGTGGAAGTTCAGCACCCCTTGCACATGTCCCTTTGGTGTCCCCTCCAGCTACGCTCACAAACGGGGGAGCATTACCTCTGCTGCAGCTCCCATAAGAGGGGGGAAGGCAGCCAAGATGTGAGTGTGGGCAAAGGGAAGAGCTCCGCCACCGCCACACCAGAACATGTGTGGCATTGGATGGGGGAGGCAAAATAGGGAAAGGCAAAGACTAATTACCCTCCATCCCCTCAGTGCCCAGGTAAAGCTGTGCCTGCATAAGCCCCCGCTAAACCCCCATTAAACTGTATGGGTGCATGCAGTTGTTCTCCCATCTGCCTCCCTGACACACACATTCGTCCCCACTGC
This sequence comes from Aptenodytes patagonicus, assembly GCF_965638725.1. NCBI lineage: Eukaryota > Metazoa > Chordata > Aves > Sphenisciformes > Spheniscidae > Aptenodytes > Aptenodytes patagonicus. Next base: position 204,408,827 of record NC_134949.1, read on the forward strand.
CAGCTGCTTTCGAACAATTTCCTCATCTCTGCATTTTCAGTATGAAATTTTTTGCAGGGTAATACCCACCTCTGCTGAAAAGCATCTCAGATTTGTGTTGAGTATCATGAGGAATAGTGTGGGGTACTCAAGTGGGGCATCTCCCAAGGTTTAAAAGTGTAAAAATCTCAGCTGTCTGTCCTTAACTAACAAGTACCAGAAGGCTGAAGTGTTGAGCATTGCAGTGCCAGAGAAACCTGGTCCAGAGCAGCACAGCATGGTGGGGTTCAGACACGTACCAACAGCAATAGCCCACTGCAGACTGTTGCTGTGCTGGTTTCACTTGGCCAAGTCACATATTGTGCCACTTGGAATTAAAGGAGATGGAATAGACCCTCCCCGGCGTGGTGTCGGGTGCATGGGTTTGAGTTGATTTTTCTGCTGTTTCACTGTTGACTTGGCCATCTGGGAAGCCATGTTTGAGGACAAGGCTGAGTCTGCACTTCACTCCCGCACAGACAGAGCTCACTCACTGTGGTCGCTGGACCGGTAAATGAAAAGGACGGGAAAGTCACCTTACTGGTATTGCTGGCTGGATGGTGGGAAACATGTACATTTAACTTCACCCAAATTGGAGTGAAACCTGTTTCCTGGTCTTTACTTGAAGCTTCACCTCAGCCTTTGCTCACTCAGACAGAGCTTGCACACAGAAAGGTCAGAAAAAGCACCAGCAAACAAGTGCTTGTGAGAAGGGCTTGGGACAACTGAACATGCATGTGTGTGCATGCGTGTGCATGCGTGTGCATGCATGTACACATCTGTGTGTGTTTGCAGGTCTTTTGCTACCATGAGAATGCCAATTTACACTTTGCCCTGAAGTCATGGAGTTATGAAAAACTGGTGTGAGACACAAATGAAGGCCTCAGTATAAATTTTCCTTACTATTTCCTACTATTTAAGTTCCTGAACCATGTAAACAAAGAAGTCACTAATAAAGTTTTGACTTTTCTCAGAGCATTGGGTTCTTTATGTGTCACTTCACCACTAGTAGCAGCCCAGTTCACATTTTTGGCCAAAACAAGCAGGAAAGTCTGTAATGTCACAACATTTTGAAATACAACCCCTCCTGCACACACACTGCCCCTCAGTCTGTCTTCCAATGTCCATCCTCTGGCTCTTCCTTAGGTTCCTCAGGGCAGAAACCACCTTCTGACCAGGTGTTTGTACAGCAGCAGGGTCCCCCAGGATCAGCCCCAAAAGCCTTCTATTTCCACAAGCTGACCGCAAACCAAGAGTGTGGAAGCCCAAGCTGGCAGAATGACACTTTTATCACAGGGTTTTGCAGCTCTCCTTTCAGGTTCAGAGATCCTGGAGCAGCTCAGACATCAAATGTAAACCAAACTGGAGACAATTTTACTCTTCTCCAGCCCAGAGGAGGGGAGGAATTAGGTCCTTCCTGAAATGCCATTCAAAAAGAACACTTTTTTCAAGCAAGCATCCTTCTTCTGTGCAGATTGGAGAGATGGGTCCAAGAAGAGCAGAAGACAAAAACCTTGTGACGTTTGCATTATTTTGTGCACTTTCTCTTAATTCAGCATGCAGGCTGACATGGAGAAGTTTTTAACATTGAATGCCTGTGGCAGCATTTTAGATACTGAGGCAAATGGTTTCTCCTATATGGGGAGCTTGTTTGGGGAAACTTATCTGGTATTTCATGACCTCTCATATTTTAGTACACACTTGCTTGGAAATATACTTATGGTAGAGATATAAAATACAGCTAATTAGGAGGAAGTGAAAGCCACAGAAAGGTGTTCTGGTTGGCACAGCATTCAAAAAAATTATAAAATAATGAATAGTGAAGAGGATGGAGAACTCCAAGACAGATAGAGTAATTCTTTTACCATGAGATATTTATGTGTGTTAAAATACAAGGGAAAAATCTGGAGCTTAGTGGGTCAGAGGAGAAGCCTGACTCCCTTTGGTTGTGTTAGTCTCAAATCTGTGAGTGCACCCATGTAACCTGTCCCTGGGAAGATGGCAATGGAGCTCCACTCATCACAGTCTCTCGCTAAAAGCACCACAGCGTGAGAGTTGGAAGAATATGGTCCAAGCAATGCGTTAGGAAAGATGCTGCTGCACTCTAAATTATTGGGTTTTCACCTCAGTGATGAAGGTCTTCACCCCAGTGCCTCTCCAGACCAGCTGAAGCCAGTCTGTGCAGTGAAGCAGTCCTAGGTGGGGCAGTCCCCTGTAAATGGGCTATTTCTGGTGGAGAGATACCTGAAATCATAGTAAAACTGTTAGAAAAATAGAAAGCTAGCTGCAAGAAAAAATAGGAATCTCTGGTGTTTGCAAACATAACAGCGAATGTATCCGTGTTAATGCTGGGGACTGGACGGAAATGGCTGGTGGGTAAATGTTTTGTGTATCAACAAATATCTCACTGTTCTTCCCCTCATGGCCATGAGGAGAAGAAGGAAAAAGCAGCTCCTCTGCCCCCCTGAGAGGGACAAGCACAGACTCTGTCTAAAGGAGGGCAGAGGGAACAGGTGAGCAATGTTATACCCAAGGGTGTGCGTACCTGCCTGCCTGAGCACGACAGCTCCCTGCTAAGCCCATCCCTGCCTGCTGGGCTGAGGTCCCAGGTGGTGGCTTTCTTAGCACTTTAAGTAAAAGGGAGCTTGAGACTCCACCAATTCACTTCACAGCAACATTTTGTGGAGTCAGTAGGTGAACCTGTAAAGGTTAAGGTCTTAACCCATAAAGATTAAGGTCTAGCAAAATCAAGAGATGAGTACTATTAATGCAAATGCAACACATGGAAGCCAAATACCACATATTTCTGCGGCTTCCCTCATGGTTTTTCATTGCTTCAGGTTGGCAGTGTTAGACAGCTTCACAGCTAGAGGGGAAAACTGCCAAAGGTTGTTTTTCTACTGTTTTCATATCTTAAAGTATCTTTTTAGTATAGCTTCACAATATCCCACCATTAAAAAAAAAAACCAACAACCAACACAAACCTCCCTTTTTCAAGCTGGTTGTTGCTCACCACTGTTCTCCATGTGCCCATCATCACTTTCAAATGAAAACCGGCACTTCTGTAAATTGGACAGAGTGAGAAAAGAGCAACCATCAGTTTTCTCCAATTGGAATTTATGGATTATGCTTTCTTGCAGAAAAAAACAACCTTCTGAAGAGTTTAGTGGCATCTGAAAATACTAGATATTTGAATTATCATGTTTGCTACAGTTTCAACAAATACTATTTTTACTATTTAAAATTTTATACTAAAAATGAGATAATAATAAAGATAAATTCTCCCTTAGTCATGGAAAAATGCCCCCAGCAGAGTCTCACAGAACGGCTCAGGAGACAGAGGCACATTTTTCATTAGAATTAAAAACTAACAAAGGACACAGTGAACACCCAAACATGAGAAACATCAAACAAAAAAAAATAACCCATTCATTTGATCTTTTAAAAAAATGGCAAATCTGGAAAAAAACCCCAAATTTTCATAAAAATGTTGCTGTTCACAGTGCATATCCTGATTATTTTTTTAAATTTTCTCAGACAAACATATCATACCTGCTCTGTTACTTCTCCTTTCTGTTGCTTCACATCAGCCTCCAGGCAGTCGGTCATGGTGGATGGCTCCTGGCATTTATCCACCTCTCAGCCTCCAAACAGGACCAGTGCTGAGAGTCTGTGGGTCCTTGCAAGAGGAAAAAGTGCTACATTTATGCTTCCTTGCCTCAAATTAAACTTTATTTCTTAAGTACTACCATGTCTTCAGGTTTCTGGTCAAATGTGCTTTGAAGTCAGTGGAAGAACTGCCACTGCTTCCAATGGCTTTTGAATACCTATTACCTTGCAATGCTTTCCAGTGTTTTGTTGTTGTCCACTCTTCCATTGTTTTGTTTTGTGCTGTTCTCCACACGAGCACGAGGAATAAGGTTCAGAAGTCTCTGATCCTCCTTCCTCTTCATGGTTTATCTTCACAAAGCTTTATTTCCCATTCTGACATCAGGGGGTCCCTGAAGCACAGTCCACCCGTTCTCCCTGTGTCCTGAAGGCACCAATAGCAACAACAGCAGAAGCTGAGCACTTTAGGGGGCCTCCAGATAAGGGGAATTCTTGTGTGACTAAACCCAAGGTAGGAGCTCATGTCAGGCAATGCATCATGCTTAGGCTGTGTTTACATTAGCATTTTTGTAGGGAGCAATAGCATGATTTTGAAGCAAACCCCTAACCATCTCCTCGTATCACACTTGGGCTTGGTCAACAGAATGGTTTGTGTGTGAACCAGGTGCCTTCTGGAGAAAAGCAAAACGGGAAGCTCTGTCCAAGAGGCACATCAAGTGGGCTCCAACCTGTAAATGTGGACACGAGGGTCTGAACCATTTACTGACCCCTTGAGAAGAAACAAAGCAAAGCAGAGGCACAGTGGAGACATTTGATCCAGGGAACCATTCCAAAGCTTGTTCAGAAGATAGCCTTTCATCTGAAAATGAATGTAGAAGAAGGGGTTGCAGCACTGGTGGCTTCAGGCTACACACCTGCCCCTACTACACTGCATTACTGCTGGGGTGGGTGCAGCCCTGGAAGGTGAAGGGCACCCACCCACGGGGACAAGCGCATCCTCTCCCTAGCCAGGCCATCCAAATTCACCATGCTGAGTCTGTGACTTTGTTTCCAAATTATCAAGTGGATGGAAAGTTGAGCTACAATGGAAAAACAATACATCTAAAACCTAAATACTGTTCTTTCTACTCCTAGTAAGTGTCTAGGTTTTGACCATTTTGCTGAAGAAATAACAAGGATTTGGGGCCTTAAACTCAACTTTCTCACACTGAGAAATCACTGACAACCATAAGTGCGACTTGCACTACTCACACATCAGTCCTGGAGCAGAGGAAGCCACAATTAGTGCATGGCCTGTCTCCCTCTATCTGCACATCTGTGGCTATTTCCCAGAAGGTCACTTCTGAAGATTCATCTCCAAAAAAAGAGCATAAAGCAGAGTACACGCTCACTGCTATGTGCCACGGCTTCTCCCAGAGGACAATCGCCCTGCAAGCTGCACACAATACAGTGTTTCTTCCAACACAGGAGGCTAAGTCCCAAAGAGAGAATTACGAGGTGCTTGACTCACGTTCGCTACCTCCTCATCCATGAGAGAGCAGTGCACCCAGAAGTAGGAAAACACTGAAGAACAAGGGTGTTAAAGCAGAGAAACAACTGAAGTTCTATTTCCATGTTAAGTCCAGTAAAATACATCCACCTTACTATACAGACTTGGTAAAATCAATGGTATTTTTACCTTTGATGACACTCGGAGTAGGAGATAGCTCTGCATTTACAGGTTTTACATTGGCTGATATTTTTAACCATTTTATGGGTTTTGTTTACTAGTTTTATCATTAGAATAGAATGAACAGGTTTGTGAGAGATAAGGACATAAGTGCAATGCAATTAATTAACAAAATTAATAAAAGGAAGGACACTTGTCTTTCTATAGCACAAGAAGAAAACCAGACATAAACATATTCTTGAGCTTTTTTTCTGCATATGAAACTGCCTCAAAGGTTCCTTTGTCCACTTTCTAGATTGCTCATAGAAATGCCTTTCTCAAGCGGTGATTATTCATGGTTTCACAATGGACATGGAGGTCACTATTAGACTCAAAAAATTAAAACCTCCAAATTTTTCTTTTACCATTAACTTCAAATATGGAACAAAAAAAGTCTTTATTTCCATCAATAATACATAAGGGTCAAAGGCTGCACATTAAAATCCCCTCCATTAGGCACAGTCAATTGAATTTCGAAGTTTGGTTTTCTATTCTGGAGTCTTGGTTGGGAACTAAATGTAAGAAGTCACATTTCCTGGAAAAAAAAAAGCCTGAGGACAAAGGGACCTGCTGATGAGTGTTCACACAACTCTGGGCTATGGCAGCAATACGGACCAGGTTCTGACTCCTAGCTCTAAGGAGGCAGTGATGGATGATGTCCCAGTGTGAAGGCTGAGCAGTGATAAATGAGGCAGCCACACTGAGCACACTCAGTGTAGCATGGTAGTTTTACAACACATCATAAAACAACACTGGCTGCTGCTTTGATGACAAAACTCATGGAGGCTGGAGAGGAAATATCAGCTGTCTGTGATAAGGCATTGGAAGGTCTGGCTGGCAACCGAACGCAAACAAGAGCACCTTTGCTGGTGCCTCTGCTGGGAGAGCAAGCATAGCCATTTGGTAGGTAAAGACAGCTCGTGCCTTTGCTCTGTGAATGGCCATCGAGGGGTTGTGGGAGAAGAACGTTGAGCAACACAGGAGAGAAAGCCTCTGAGGTGTTTTAAGCTTTGGTCTCAGACATTGGGACATTTGGGACCTTGCTCCTGGACTTTGGAAAGAGACAGGTGCCAAAACTGGGTGGTACAAAATTCAGAGAGATTAACTGGGACTGGGTTCATGTTTGCATTGGTCCTTTGAATGGATTTTCCACATTGAAGATATGAACCCTCAAGCCTGGGTGAGAGGAGAGTGGCCAGATGGCACATCCCTGGTCGCAGGGGACCCATCTCTGTGATCTGCAGATCTGCAAAAGCAACCAGGGCCGGAGCCGGGTCTGGCTGAGACAGGGGAGGTGGTGCAGGGAGTGGGAGGCACAAGGGAAAGAGGTGTTGAAGAGGATTGAGGTGATATCAAAGTAACAGGCCTCTGCTAATGCCCATTCCATTGCCTCGGCTGTTGGCCACAGATGGCACAGAGCGGCATGGTAAGTAAGAGTCCTGAGGCAGTGAAAGCACCTCAGCGAGTGGGAGTTCAAGGCACCAAAGCACGGGCTTAGCAGAACAAACACCAACTAGGTTTGTGGTAGAATATAACACCAAGCATACAATCTCTGACACACAGAGGCTGGAAAGGGGAAGCGGGAGGAAGGGGAAGGCTGACTGACCCTCACTGCCAAGTGGGAACTAGCAGTAGATACCCTCTGAAGGTGGCCCCAGCCATCCCCTGGAAGTACAGGGGCATTCCGTTCTGTGTGGCAGTTACCTAAACATAGCAGGTACTAAACCTCCTACATGGATCGCCAGAAACACCTGGCACACTTATTGACTACGTAAGGGTGGGAGTCATCACATCCACCCTTGGCTGTCCAAAACGTTGGAGTCAAGAGTAAATGAGTCAGCTGGGCTCTTGCTGCAGCTCATGGAGAGAGGTAGGCATCTCCAGCTGGCAATTCATCCCATCCCCTGGCAGGGCAACCTCATTTCCCTAGGACCTCACCCCAAAACTCAACCACATGTATGATCTGTCAGAGTCACATTCCACCTCTGAGTAATGACTGTAACCACATTGCAGTTGTATTGCCCAAGGCTGCAAACTGTCCTGCACATGCCTGGCTTTCCACATGTGACCAGTCCTTTTGAAATAAGTGAAGTGAAGAACATGCATCAGGTGTTGCATTATCAATGATTAAATTAATAATAAGGATCCTGAATTATTAGTACAGATCCTATATAAAAACTATGAAAATATATAGGTTCATGCAATACCGAGGTCATAAAAATCTTAAGCCGCTTCATTTTCATATTAACTTAATTTAAAAAAAAAATTTTGATACATGTGACAATTTGCATACATTGCACAATCCAACAGGTAGGCCACATACCATCTTCAGACTGTGATTAAATGTGTGGATCACTGAAACCAACAAAATGATCCAAGTTTGGAGGAGGAGAGAAAAAAGCTTATTCGTTTATAAATGTTTGTTTGTTTTATTTGATCCAGAATTGCCAATTCAGCAGCAGTTCTCAAAGGGAAGACTGAAGACAGAGAGCCTATAAGGCAACTTTCAGTTCCTTTTGCCTTCCACAAAGTCAGAGTGCCTTTATAAAAAGAACTCATCTTTTATTCAATTGAATGATTCAATTTATCTTATTCGATTAAATTTATCCTGTGTAATGGGCTAGATAGATGACCTAGAGTATCCCTAGAATATTGGCTTGTATTGGGTCTGGCTGAGATGGCATTAATTTTCCCCATAGCAGCCCTCAGAGTGCTGTGCTTTGTATTAGTAACTAGAAAAGTGTTCATAACACACCAGTGTTTTGGCTACTGCTGAGCAGTTCTCGCACAGCATCAAGGCTGTCTCTTCAACATTCCCCCCTCACCAGTAGGCTGGGGGTGGTCAAGATCTTGGGAAGGGACACAGCCAGGACAGCTGACCCAAACTGACCGAAGGGATATTCCACACCAGATGACGCTCTGGAGCCCTCAGCATAAGAAAGACACGGACCTGTTGGAGCGGGTCCAGAAGAGGGCCACGAAAATGATCAGGGGGATGGATCCCCTCTCCTGTGAAGAAAGGTTGAGAGAGTTGGGGTTGTTCAGCCTAGAGAAGAAAAGGCTTCGGGGAGACCTTCTTGCAGCCTCTCAGTACTTAAAGGGGGCTTATAAAAAAGATGGCAGCAAACTTTTGAGCAGGGCCTGTTGCAACAGGACAAGGGGGAATGGCTTTAAACTAAAGGGGGGTAGATTTAGACTAGATATAAGGAAGAAATTTTTTACGCTGAGGGTGGTGAAAATGAAAAATTTCTTTACTGAAAGTGGTTAAACATTGGAAGAGGCTGCCCAGGGAAGTGGTTGAGTCACCATCCCTGGAAATATTTAAAAGACATGTAGATGAGGCGCTTGGGACATGGTTTAGTGGGCATGGTGGTGTTGGGTTGATGGTTGGACTCGATGATCTTAGAGGTCTTTTCCAACCTTAATGATTCTATGATTCTATGAAACACTGGCACAGGTTGCCCAGAGAAGTGGTGGATGCCCCATCCCTGGAAACGTTCACGGTCAGGTTGGACGGGGCTCTGAGCAACCTGATCTAGTTGAAGATGTCCCTGCCCATGGCAGGGGGGTTGGACTAGATGACCTTTAGAGGTCCCTTCCAACCCAAACTAATCTATGATTCTATTCTATGATTCTATGATGTCTGCTCAGCAATAAAAGCTAAGAGAAAGGAGGGGGGGGGGGCATTCATTATTACTATGTTTGTCTTCTGGAGCAACCGCTATGCATACTGAAGCCCTGCTTCCCAGGAAGTGGCTGGACAGCGCCTGCTGATGGGAAGTAGAGAATAAAGCTTTTGTTTTCCTTTGCTTCCACATGTGGCCTTTGCTTTTGCTTTATTAAACTGCCTTTATCTTGACCCACAAGTTTTTTTCCATCTTATTTTCTCCCCCCCCCATCCTTCTGAGGAGGGGAGTGATAGAGCGGCTTGGTGGGCACCTGGCATCCAGCCAAGATCAACTGACCACATGGCTTTTGTTTTTTTAATCCCTAACTTCCTTGATCCTGTAAATGTATGTATTATTGGGGTCCAGGTCCAGCCTGAAAACAGCAAATAGCTCAACTGAAATACGGAGATCCTCACAAAAAGAAGCAAAAGCCATGGGACACCAAGCTCAGGGAGAGATACCTACACAGAAGTATCTGGCCCTCCTGCCTGGTTCTACCCAGCCACCTACAGCAGTGTGGTCCTATGAAATGTGTGCAAAAATTCAAAAGTCAGATCTCAAAGGGGAACTACCACAGTGATGGAATGTATCACAAACCCAACAAATTAAAAGAAGTGTGCTGTCCTGTATGCAGTCTGCTGTGCCTGCTAGCAGGAAATTTCACCAGCAGGCATGTCCATATGGCAGATTGCTTGGCACCTCTCCTTTGAAGAACCCCTGGTCCCACCTTTTGTCAACCCGCTGCCCTATAACCCTGAAGTTTGGACTATGCAGTCCAGGTGTTTCTTGCACAACACGTGGTCAAATAATAGCAAGTTGGACATTTCTGAGTAAAATGCATTTTTCTGCCCATGTTTGATGCAATGTTTCTATTTACTGTGAAGCTGTACCATGTGCTTTGGAGAAAGGACGGGGAATTTGCCCCAGAGGAAGAAAAAGAAGGGGTGTTATTATGCTTTTGCTCTTTCTATTATCTATCACCTCATTTTGCCATTAGCAATTTGGAACACATTTTGCACATGCTCAGTAGACTTTGCAGGGTTGAACAACTCTTACTTACTGAACTTAACTCCATCTCAGGGCCAGACAGGGCCATCCTGGGATACAAGTTCAAGGAGACTCAGTCATGTCTGTCGACTCACTCTGCTGCATCCAAGGAGGACCAGGTGGAGAACGGATGGGGTAAGAGCTGGGCAGGAAGGGACAGCTGGGAGGAGTACACTGAGCCAGCGATGCTGTGGAGGCAGGACTTGGATGTGTGGTAGAGATGTGAGGACTGTGAGCTGGTACGTGGCATAGCCTGGGCAGCTACAGAGTCTGGATCAGAGAGTCCAGGACTTAGCCAGCAAGGCTGGAGAGGAGCCTGTGACAGAAACATTGTCACTGGTCTGTGACAATGATTGACAAGAGTGGAGGCCTGAAAAGAGACCAAATGGGAAAAAAATGGCAGAAATATGAACCAGGTTGATAAGGAGAAATGGGATGAGGAGGTTGGTGAGAAGGAGTCAGACAAGGGCAGAAGAGCTGTAACATCATACCATAGAAGGGAATTTCTGGTCATTCGTTGTGCCTGAGGCACAGATTGAAGTGTAAAGCTGCCATGAACACTGAGCATGGCTTGATACCCTGGGCTCTCATGTACGTACTGCAGAGCACTCTCTGTGCAAAGCAAGGGAAAAGGAAGCACACTTCAGACCCATGAATTGATAAATTGCTATTCATTGCAAACATTGCCCTATGGCTGCCAAAGTTGGATGCAGAGGAATAAGAAACCTGTATCCAGTCCCAGGCAGGGGATGTTTGGTCTGATGCAAACGAACATGTTTGCATTGATCTGGACCTCAAAAACACAGCAGGAAATAAAAACAGCCCCCAAACATGAGGACATTAGCTCTCCTGATTCAAGACCAAGATGTAAGAAATGCCAGTGAGGCATTTATAGCAACAGCTTTCAAGGCCACGGGACCTCAGAGCTACGGCTGTCAGCCATTGCCTGTACCCCGTTCTGCACCCATCCTGCTCCGGGTTTCTTGACCTGCCTCTACTGCTCCTCTGTGCAACCCTGAAGTGTCCCCATCAAGCTGGGCATTTTTCCCCAGAATACTCAAAGACTGGCTTTGTAGTTTTCCTTTCTTTTTCCCTTGTATTTTAAGAGGCATTAAGGTCTTCTGTTGTGTGTTTCCTTTTGATCGGTGCCGTTGCAGTGAAGTATACACCTGCAAACTCCCTTTGTATTCTGGGGAGTTAGTTCAGGTTTCCTGACAAGATGGTATCTTTGCTGGTTCAGGATACTCTTCAGGTTCAGAGTGATGGTAGATATCACTGCTGCATCTTATGTCCAAGATTAGGAATGTAGAGAGCTCCAGACCTTAGTGAATAATATGTCCAGCTCCCAGAAATTATGACTGTAATAATAAATCTGAGTTTGTCTTTTTCCTTTCTGCTGTGTTTTAGCCAATAGTAGCCACCTTTTCAAACTCTCCTCTACAATTAGAATACCATGCAACATGTTATGGTTAGCCACAACATAGCAACATCTTAGCCCAAGATGAGAACATCATATAACTCAGGACTGTAGGAACTGGGACTGAGGAAAAATAGAAATCGTGAGACATTCATCAAGTCTGCCAAACTTGGCAAATGATGAAGCTCACTGTTTTTTTGCTGCTGCTGTCAGATCAGCCTCTCCCATTTGCTATGTTGATCTGGCAGAAAGTAACCCAGATGAGGACCTTCTGTCCCTTTGCAGACGCCCCGCACAGGGCTCTTCCCCCGATCCTGTGTCTCTGAGTCTTTTCCCTCTCTGCTCCTTTTCATACGGTCCCTCCTTTCTGTTATCTTGGACCCAAGGCTTGTGGTTGTAGCTGCTCTGCTTCTGATCTACAGGACCAGTCCAGCTCCAACCATCATTCAACCTCTGAATGAAGTTTAATTTGTCTCCACTTTTCTTTCTTTACTGTTTACTTTCTTTTTCCTGCTGTGCTCTAAAAAACAATATTTGGCTCTCGTTTCATAAAGAACTGATCTGACACGTTAAATAAAAAAGCACGGCTATCACTGCTTTCACCTTCCCAAGTGAAACAACCCCCAAACTCCCATATTATGTTGAGTGGATAACAGCGATAACTGAACCTGCATGGAAACTCCTAACGACAATTTTCTATCATAAAAACAGCTTTGTCAAAATCAAAATGTGTCCAAGGAAGATACCAAGCCTGAAAAATTTTCAGTTAGAAGAAGTTGCAGTGGTTTGTCCTGACTTTATTATTCCATACCAATAACATTGTAAAATATTCCATTTTGATAAAGTCAAAATATAATGGTTTGATATTTTTATTCCAGTACTGGTGTTATTGTAGCACATATATTTTATCATTACCTAACATTTTATTATAATGCTTTCACTTTATTGCAGTTAAATGAATTGTAAAATGAAAACGTGCTGAGTTACCAGAGCAAAATCTTTCAAGGATCCTAAATCACACTATTTTTAATTCCAATGTGCATTCGGCAGGAAATTTAAAGTGCCGGCTTCGCGTTTGGATATAGTTCAATACAAAAAGCCAACCAGTGAGGTGTATCCACAGCATCCCTTCCTCCAGCCTCCTTGGAATGGAGCAGTTGGCTCCTCGTTGCTCCGAGTGTGCTCCCACCTGTCGTGGGACTCCTTATACAGGTAGCAGTTATTGTAACTTGCTATTTAAAAACACACTTCATAAGCTGCCAGTAACATTATAGGCCGGCTTTTAGGTTGGCATGGTTGATAACAAAACACATCAAGCACAAACCATGTTATAGCTACTGATGGGAAAGTCACCGGTTTGTTCTCAGGCGATTTTAACTGCTAAAAACCGTATCAGTTCAAATGAAAACTGAGAAGCAAATAAAGCTCACATCAGTGCAGATTAGATAAAAATGTAGTTCTCTGTGTCTTTTCAGTTTTTTTTTACTTCTGAGAAGCAGAATTTCATGAAACTTGCCTAATAAAACACCCAAGTGTTTGAACTCATCTACTCGCACCAGGGCAGGGTGCACTGAAGACACTCTCACTACAGCTTAAGTTTTTTGGGTTTGATTTAAAGATATTAATTCCCAGTTAACTTTAGTTAAAATGGGATGTGCATTTAAAACAAACAAGGATGTTTACAGGGCCTTTCCACCGGTTTGACTAAACCAGTTCAAACTCCTGATTTCAGGCAAGCCTTAGCCATGTTCTGTCACTGACGAGGCTGAACTAATATATAGGAAGGAGATGTCTCCAAGAGCCTGCAAAGCTAAAACACGAGTGGTCAAAACAGATCATGCTCCCACTGCTCTGCTGCATGTTCACCTTCTTCACTTTCAAGTAAAAGCCTTTATAGTCAAACCCTTGTTTACATGCCCCTTATCAAAGAACATGCTTGAACAACACATCTGGGAGTGACGATGCGTTTGAGTGGTTTTCATCTATCCTGCAAACACTTACCTGGAGCAACAGGAAAGCCAAGCGTTGAGATGTTTGTTCATTTGGTGTCTTCCACCTCATGTGGAGTTGTGCCAACAATTAACTAAGCCAAACTAGCAAAGAATATAATCAGAACCCTATGGAAATTAACAGAACATCTCTGACTTCAATAGAATTATGAGAAATGATCCAAAATGTTACTTTAATGTCCATAATAGCTTGTGGCTCAGTGGGAAGACATTAATGTACCATGAACTTAAAAAAAATGAATTTTCCTGCCCAAGCATTGTGTATCACTTCTCAGATCAAGACAACATTTGTCCAAGTCTGTGTGTATGAAGCAAAGTGAACTCATCAGCTGATGAGAGGGAAAGTCTAGGGAGGAGCCATGAGCAAATTATTGTTGAATTTCTTCATGGGATAACCAAACAGAGATCACCTTCAACATTCTCTGCTCCATGTGACCTTTGAATGGAGCAGAGATGATGTAATATTTTTCCTTTTTTCTCACAGGCTGTGATGCCAGTCTGTGTTATGCACTGAATTCACCTTTTAGCCCTGCATAGGTATAAATCACTTTGATGAGATGCTCACAGCCCTGTAACCTCTTCTTGCAACCTCATCCAAAGAGTCAATCTCTGACTGACGCCCCTACATTTGCTCACCTATATCTGCCTTGGCACAGTGGAAGCAAAAAAAGCTGTTTTCCATAACAAAAAAGAGCACATCCTCTCCTTCCCAATGAAATCTTCAAATATCTTGTGAGAGACTTGGCAGTGGTCCAGTGAAAATTCTCCTGTCCTCTCTTTCCAGTCCAGCTACCGTAAGCAGAAATAATTGAAACTGAGGCTTTGACTGCAGGGGTGCGTCAGTGTCAGGGTTGGACCCTCCCTGATTCTTGTTTGCAGTCTGGTGACCCCGTAAGAGAGCAGTTAGTCTTTACTATGTACACCCTGTAGACCCAAATGGTAAGGAGGTCATGAGCATTTGGCTTTTCCTTTCCAAAAACTGTAGCAGCTGCTATCCCTTTCCATGCCTCCTGGAAACAGTCTGCCTACCTTAGTTCCACCTGGCCCTCAAACATGACAGCAGAGAAAATGCGCTGCCCATCAGACCTGTCCACCCTAGACCTTTAGCACCAGTGTCTTAGCTGTGCTACTGCTGTCATCCAGCTACAATGCTAGTCATGGTGCTCAAGAGAAAGGTGAAAGGATCATAGTCATTATTATGCTCATTTCCACCACGCTTTGGTTCCGCAGTATTTCCCTTTCTTTAATGTAGAGATGTGACAAGACATGAAATAGAGGGCAGCTGGAAGGTGTATTTCTCTCCGTTGTCCAGCTGTGACTCTCAGAGCACTATAAATTGCTGAAGATGTTGCCTTCTTGAATCTTATATCCTTCTCCTTGCTGATGGATGTGAGGATAAGTATAATACCCCGTTGTCTGCAGTCCTACATGATACAGACACTCGCCCGCTACTGTAATTTGGCTGGATTGTCTCCTCATGCATGAGTTTAATATACATGCTGTCATCATCAGAATGAAACTTGTTTATACTCTTACCATTTTAAACTACGAAGTTGTTAAAGTGTTTGGGATTTAGTTTCTTTTAATGGAACTTAAACTTGTGAATCTAGCATTTTTGGAGAAAGCTCAAATTGTTAAGGAATCAGCAGGACACATCACCGAGCTACAATAGGTTCACTTTCATGTGGATGCTGTAGCAGGCAAGCCTTCATGGAAAAACTCTGAATGTGAATTTAGCTAGTTTTGGATAAAGACGCCTTTCAGCGTCAATAAACACCATGAATGCAGCCACGGTAGAGTTACAACTTAATGAGATGAGGGGAAGTGCACAGGGTCAGGCCTCATCTCCCGGCCTCTGTCATGCTAATCAGCTGGGCAGCCTGCAGCTGAAAAACTGCTGGAATTTTTATTTGCATTTCATTTAGTTGGAAGGAAATTGACCCAGATGGTCCACAAAGGCAATAGAAGGCTGGCAAGCAGTCTAGTGCTGCACACTTTTCCGAGGGGCTGCACTTGTCCGCCCATCCCTCTTGGAGCCCAAAACATAAAAGATTAAAACAGCGTAAGGGAATTGATTTCATGATTTTTAGATAATTTCCCTAAGATTTCAGAAAAGACCTAAAAAAACTAATTTAATCAGCCAGGAGCTCAATAGTAATTAAAGGGAAGAAAAGCTGAGATAATGAAAGAGGTGGTGGGGATTTTTGCTGTTGCTGGTGGGAACCTTTCTTAATTAGAAAAAGTCTAAAATCTAAATGATGTTAATGACGACAAGCATGAACATTTATTGCAAAGACACTGTATCCTTGGTCAACTTAGATGATTGATTGCCAAATCTGATAAACTTCCTTAGAAAAAGCTAAAATGATTTGCTATGCATTTGTCCAAGCCAAATATTTCCATGTGTTTGCTCAAATGAACAATATTGGTGTCACTGCCATTCGTTTGGCCAAAGCTTAGATATTTGCACAAGTGATGTGTGATTTCACACCATCTGCTCATGGTTTCACCTATTTTGCTTTGAAAGCTCAGTTAAAACTCTAATAAAAATAAGGACACTTCAGATTCCACCTACTTTTGTATTGTAATCTTAGAGATTATAACATTTCAGAGCAAGTGCAGCAACCTCATGGAGGGACAGCTGATGGCGTATCTAAAACATAACTGTAATCACATTATATAAAGTATTTCATAAGGGCAAACTTTCAGCCATAAATTGTCATGACACCCCAGAAGTGCACGGAGCTGGAGTAAATGGCTGGGGATCCCTTACCTTCCAGCTGCACCGGTGGAGGTGCTGCCCTTTACCTCCACCCTGCCCTGAGAGGGTGGAACCGACTGGTCTTTCATTTCTACCAGCATTACTCTAGTCTGGGTGAAGCTTCATTTTCCTGTATAAGCTGTCTTTCTAGATAGTTATGTTGCCTCAAACAGCAGTGTGCTAACCCCTCCGGTCTGGATAGTTATTGAACATGTGCAAACGAGTCTTCCCAGTGCAAGTCCTAGGGAATCAAACCCAGCAACTTCTGTGGAATTGCTTCTGATTTGCACTTGTATAAAAGTGCGTGTAAATCTGGACTAACCCCCTTGGATTACTGGGCTGACACAGGCTTTTGTTTTCATTCTGCCTTTGGGGAAATGTGATAAAAAGAGCCTGAGGTAGCCACAAAACCACACAGCAGTGTGGGCAGTGTGACAGCTCATGCAGGAAGAGAAAGTTCTGGGATTTTTCAGCTCCTTCTGGTTTTCTGAAGACTTACAGTTGGTTCAACTTGTGGCAGCTCAACTGCTAAGCAGCTGCGTGAGTACACCACCAAGGTGACCCAAACATACCACCCGGTCCCTGCTACAAGCCAGACAGAGACCTGGTCTTTGTTTTCCAAGGCTTCAGTGACTTAGCCATGAGTTATCTCAAGGATTGTTCCTTCCCATGGTTATGACAGTCACACTTGAGTTTTGATTTTATAAAGTTTACATAAAGCACTTGTCCACAGTCCTCTATGCAAAGCAGATTGGGATAATTTACATTTCCAGCACAGTCAGAAGTCACAAACTGCTCCTAATGTCCCTGTTAGCAGTTCAGTAGCTAAGAAAGAATGGAAGAACAACAGGAGGTCATTAGCTCCATTTCTTGATCTGGCAGTGGCCTCTTTAGTAACCTAGGGCAATTTATAGGACAAATATATATTCCACCCTACAGAGGGTGGAAGCAAGGACAGGTAGCCTGGGAGGAATACAGAGAAATTGTCCGAGCAGCCAGGGATCAGGTTAGGAAAACTGAAGCCCTGATAGAATTAAATCTGGCCAGGGACGTCAAGGGCAACAAGAAAAGATTCTATAGGTACGTCGGGGCTAAAAGGAAGCTGAGGGAAAATGTGGGCCCTCTCCGGAATGAAATGGGAGACCTGGTTACCCAGGATATGGAGAAGGCAGAGGTACTCAATGACTTTTTTGCCTCGGTCTTCACCAGCAAGTGCCCGAGCCTCACCGCCCAAGCCGCAGAAGGCAAAGGCGGGGACTGGGAGAATGAAGAGCTGCCCGCTGTAGGAGAACATCAGGTTCAAGACCATCTAAGGCACCTGAAGGTGCACAAGTCCATGGGATCCGATGAGATCCATCCGCGGGTCCTGAAGGAACTGGTGGATAAAGTTGTTATGCCACTATCAATCATATTTGAGAAGTCGTGGCAGTCCGATGAAGTTCCCACTGACTGGAAAAGGGGAAACATAACCCCCATTTTTAAAAAGGGAAAAAAGGAAGACCTGGGGAACTACAGGCCAGTCAGTCTCACCTCTGTGCCTGGCAAGATCATGGAACAGATCCCCCTGGAAGCTATGCCAAGGCACATGGAGGACAGGGAGGTGATTCGAGAGAGCCAGCATGGCTTCACCAAGGGCAAGTCCTGCCTGACTAACCTAGTGGCCTTCTATGATGGAGTGACTACATCAGTGGACACGGGAAGGGCTACACATGTCGTCTATCTGGACCTCTGTAAGGCCTTTGACACAGTCCCCCACAACATCCTTCTCTCTAAACTGGAGAGGCATGGATTTGATGGGTGGACTGTCCGGTGGGTGAGGAATTGGTTAGATGGTCACATCCAGAGGGTAGTGGTCAACGGCTCAATGTCCAGATGGAGATTGGTGACGAGTGGCGTCCCGCAGGGGTCTGTATTGGGACTGGTACTGTTTAATATCTTCATCAATGACACAGACAGTGGGATCGAGTGCACCCTCAGCAAGTTTACAGATGACACCAAGCTGAGTGGTGCGGTCAACATGCCAGAGGAACGGGATGCCATCCAGAGGGACCTGGACAAGCTCGAGAAGTGGGCCTGTGTGAACCTCATGAGGTTTAACAAGGCCAAGTGGAAGGTCCTGCACCTGGGTCGGGGCAACCCCCGGTATCAATACAGGCTGGGGGATGAAGGGATTGAGAGCAGCCCTGCCGAGAAGGACTTGGGGGTACTGGTGGATGAAAAGCTGGACATGAGCCAGCAATGTGTGCTCGCAGTCCAGAAGGCCAATCGTATTCTGGGCTGCATCCAAAGAAGCGTGGCCAGCAGGTCGAGGGAGGGGATTCTGCCCCTCTGCTCTGCTCTGGTGAGACCCCACCTGGAGTGCTGCGTCCAGCTCTGGAGCCCTCAGCATAAGAAAGACACGGACCTGCTGGAGCGGGTCCAAAAGAGGGCCACGAAAATGATCAGGGGGATGGAACCCCTCTGCTATGAAGAAAGGCTGAGAGAGTTGGGGTTGTTCAGCCTGGGGAAGAGAAGGCTTCGGGGAGACCTTAAGTACTTAAAGGGGGCTTATAAAAAAGATGGCAGCAGACTTCTTAGCAGGGCCTGTTGTGACAGGACAAGGGGGAATGGCTGTAAACTAAAAGAGTGTAGATTTAGACTAGATATAAGGAAGAAATTTTTTACGCTGAGGGTGGTGAAACACTGGCACAGGTTGCCCAGAGAGGTGGTGGATGCCCCATCCCTAGAAACGTTCACGGTCAGGTTGGACGGGGCTCTGAGCAACCTGATCTAGTTGAAGATGTCCCTGCCCACGGCAGGGGGGTTGGACTAGATGACTTTTAGAGGTCCCTTCCAACCCAAACTATTCTATGATTCTATGATTCTATATTTATAAGGAAGCCAAGATTTGTGTGGTTCTGAAGACCAAATTCTCAAGATATAACACCTTAAATTCATACCTGAGAACCATAAGGCAGCATGCATAGCCACTCTCCACACTGAAGGTGGCTGAAAGAGCTTCTGCACTGCAAGTCCTTGAATTATCATTTCTGAAAGACAGGAAGAGATCAGTACTTTCAATGTGGCTTCCAATACCCCTGCTTGCCCTCCACTGTAGAAGGGAAGGATGCTGACTGTGGGCAATGTCTGCCTCACAGGGGTTGAGCACACTGTGTAGGAGTGGTCTTGGCTTGCTTGAATGAACAAGCTGGTTAAGAAACACTTTTATTTGCATGCATCCTCCTATCCACTTAGGAGCCTGGAGGTGAGAGAACTTGATAGAAAATATGGAGAGCTGAAGCATTCAGGTGATGCACTCATTACATTAAACCCTAAAGCACATGAGAAGCCCCTGAGGAAGTTTAAAACAGCTGTTCCCAGTGGGGATAGCAATGGCTTCACTCCAGGATACTCCCCTGGGAACAGCAGTGGGTTCAGCAATGAAACAGAGTGAAGGGCTTAGAAAGATCTGGATGGACATTCAACATCACTTGGACAAACTTATTCACAGATATGGGTGTTTCTGTCTCCTCTGGAGTCTTCTCAGTGCAGATAAAATCCAACTTTGCAACTGAATAGAGGCTCAGTGCTAGAACTGAGTGTGGCAGGCCCTGGTGTCAAGGCAGCGCCTAAGCTACATTTTGATTGGTACCTGAAACCCAGATGTAAAACCAAAACTGCCTCCTCTTCATACTGACAAGGCAGAAGAAAAAAGTTTGAAGTAAACTTGGAGCTTTTTAATTGTAGCTGTACCACTGCTGACCCAGTGCTGTCCCATCTGCGGTGGGAATGAGATGCTCACCATCAGGTTGCCAGTTTCACATTTCAATGTTGCATGAAATCACCTTGTTGTTGCCACTCTATGTCTGGGGGAGCTGTGGTGTGTAGGTAGACTGAATTCAACGTAACATACATGAGGGCAGCAGCAGGCCGGGCCTCGTGAGTTGGACAGAGCTTGCTTTCATTTCCCATCATGCTCATGAAGCTCATGCTGGAGGAGTTTGGATGAGCAGAGTAGAAATGGAAGTTAAAATCTGAAAAAAATGAAAACACCTGTGAAAACCAGCAATTTCTTCAGAAATCATTCAGAAATCATGGTTAAAGAAGCTTGCTACCTTCTTGGCACGCTTTTCAGCAGCTGTCCCTAACAAGGGTTACCAGACCACAAGCCATAGCTGCTGGAGGAAATGGAAAGACTCAGTTCAAAGTATGAAGTGTAGCCCTCAGAAGAACAGTTAGGAATAAAACTAAAAGCTGTCAGATAAACTAAATGCAGTTCTGGGACTGGTGAGTCCAGCTGGCTCAGTGCAGGACCTGAGCACTGCTGCTTTCTCAGATAGTTTGTTTCAAAGCCACATTTTCCTTGAAGACTGCAAAAGCCAAAATTTGTTGTTTATGCTGAAATCTCAAGAAGGTCTCAGGCAAAACAGGAAAAGTTTATTCAAACATCTGGCAAGGAGAGCTACAGGCTGAACTGGACCCTGGCTAACTCTCCCTCCCCGCTCAGCACTGGTGCGTGCTGTGCTGGGGCTCAGCCTGGGACCTGCAGGTCTGGGAAGCTGCGGACAAAACAGAGAGCCCAGAGGAGGACAAGGAGAATGACAGTAAGTTCAGAAAGTGTGATATACAATGAAAAAACTGGGGTTGCTCTAGTGTATGCCAGGGATTTCCTGATAATATTTTTCAAATACACCAAGAGCTGCTGCGAAGGAGTGAAATGCTCTTCATGCTCATATAGGACAAGAAATAATATACTTAGGTGCAGCGAGGAGGTGCCAGTAAGACACTAGGAACACTTGCTAATGGTATGGAGAGTGAAGGAGTGGAGTTGTGCTAGACACATGTGTGCTGCCCATCATGGGAAATCTTTAAGAACAGCTCGGAGAAACCTCCATCCGACAGGTAAGGGTGATTATGTCATGTGGCAATGGTCGGGACTAAAAGACTGCTTGAAAACCCCTCCAGCTTTATTCATACACTTTGCTTTTTTGTAACCTTTCAGAGTGAATCTACTTTGGTGACTTCGGCTCTCTGAATACTTTTGGTTTGATTATGCAGAGTCACCTTACACCATGTGTAAGGATGTCTGCACTGGTTCATCTCTCTAAAAAATAAAATAGTGTCACATATAGGGCTGCAGTATGTGGCTATGGCTCAGCTAAACATAATAATTTTACAAATACTTGTCCTAAGTCTGAATTCAATCTCTGTGAACCCAATAGAAAAGGTGTCCTGGAACTAGTAGATTAAAGGGAAATAATTCCAAAAACTAAATGATTTTAACAGAAGAAAAATTGTGCTACTAGATTAGTTTAAAATTCAACAGAAAGTTAATTCATTCAAGCTTGACTAATAACAGCCTGAGCCAGAAAATCTAGCAATTTAAAGTAAACCTTTAGTCGTGAGCATAACTTGATGCATATGATGCCAGCTGCAGAAATTGCCATTTCAAACCTCGCTCTGGTTGGCACAATGGGAACAAATAGCTCTCAGCTGCAGGTGAAGCCTACCAGACCTTTCTCCTCAATCTTTGTATAGTGTCAGTTCTTCTTAAAAAACAGCCATTAAATTATCGCCATTGTCTTGGGGGAATGGTGATTGATGCCTCTTCTTTTATGCTAACTCAGCTTGTCTCTCTGCTCTAAATGGCCTTGTCTTTGGCGTGGATGTTGGTAGTACATCATTAGGTTTTGGTACGCTTCGTGCTGCTCACTTGCTCACAGCTTGGCAAACAAGGCTGTCAGGCGACGTGGCCATTCAGCGGATTAATACAACTCTTCTGAACTCCTTAATAGAAAAAGCCATGGGCTTCCACCTGTTGGGGCTTGAGCAGGGCGCTTTGTAGGGAGCACGTTCCCCTTGTGAATGCTAAGGTGATGAGGTAAAGTAACCGGGCTTTGCGATTCTGCGGTATCTGTTGGGCTTCATCCCAGCTGCCGCAGGCAGCCTGGGAGGATGCGTGCGGGGGAGCGGGAGCTACGGGAACTCCCTGCGATGGCAGCAGAGCCCAAAACAACCATTTCAGGTGCTTATGTTGGCATTCAAGCACTGTTGCTTTGCTGTTGCACTGAAAATGTGAGCTACTCCCTTGTGTTGGTACACTGCAGAGGATGGCCCTTTTCTGTACACAGCTGATCGCTGTTTGTAAAAGTACAACCATATACCTTTGGAGAGGAACCAAAAAGGGAAGGGAAACCCAAAGACCAATCCTCAGCAAGAGAATGAGAAAGCTGTAAAGGTCTGTAAAGAGCTAAAATTGGCCTAGAGCCGCTTCCCTGCTGCACCGCCATGCTGGCCTTGCTCAGGGACAGCAACTAAGCTCGGGGTGCTCAGTCCTAGCGCCCGGGAACCAGGAATCCGACTCGACAGTGCTGCATTTTTGGATGAAGGGGGTTAGCAGTCTGAGCGAGGGTTCCACCCCAAGTAAGTCGTTCCGCTGGGTGTTTCTGCAGAGCAGGAATAATAGCTGTGGGATACTCACCAGGTGACTTCTGAGAGCACATGAGCATTTCTAAAGAGCTGTGAGATGCTTTGACAAGGAGATTGGGGTGGGGGGACAGGCAGAAAAAAGATAGGGGGGTTTGCAGATACTTTTCTTGTGTGAAAAATCTTTCTTCTCAAAACTATAAACCTGGAAAGAGAAGAGCCAGGTTTTACATCTCTCTGGTCCCCCATGTAGCATCACCCCTCACCTCACTGGTCCTGTTCCCCCTTTTTCTCCCTTGCCCATTTTGATTGCAAGTTCTTTGAGCAGGGAATGTTTCCTGCTGTGTGTTTGAATTGGTATAACATGCCTCTAGTGCTGACTGTGGTTTGTCAGAGTGAATTGAGCCTTAAATGTTTTATTTTTCCCTTTCTGCTCCTCGAACAGCCATAGTTTGAATTAGCTATAATCTTCACAGCTTGTGGACTTCAGACTTCCACGTAAACACAGTAAGTACTAAAATAAATGCACACATCAAAATTGTTATCTCAAGTGGATAAAAAAGCTTAGCCAATCAGCTATACATCCTACCTGGGCAGTGTGTGAGGCTTACCCATGCACCTGTACTTCAGAGATGGGTGACCCGAGCTCAGAGCTTGTTGTTCAGGCTCATATATTTAAGCAGCCTCTGCCTCAGGATGCAGCCTATGTGTGCTGCAGCCACCAGAGCACCTGGCCAACTTTGCATGGGCAGAGTCTCTCCCACTGGGAGACTTTGTTGAACTGAAGTAGACTTGTTTGAACGAAGTCTACTCACAGGACACTACTAGTGAGATGACTATGGTGTTCATGGTATAACATAACCCTCTTTATTTAGTGCATAACATGGTTTACATTTAATTCATTTTGCATTCTTTTTCGTTTTCTTTTTAGAATGAAGAGGGGCTGAAAACCTTATTTCTCCCATACATTGAGTATTGGGTGCAGTTCGGCTCTCTGCATCTCAAGAAGAATGTAGGGAAGTCAGAAGATATAGAAGGCGGCAATGAAAATGACTGTGGGGTGAAGCGGCCACTTTATGTGGAGAGACTAAAAAGACTCCTCAGTTTAGAGGAGAGAAGACTGAGAGGATACATACCAAGTTCACAGAACCGTGAAGGTGATGGGTAAGGTGTACGTGGAACTGCTGTTCACTAAATCCCTTAACGCAAGTACCAGAGAGCGCTCAGGGAAACTCAGGGAGATCAGTTTAAAACAGACACAGGACAGTACATGGCTGGTAGTAAACATGTGGAAATCACGTCCATGGGAGACCGCAAAGGTGAATGGTATCAGCAGGTTCACAAGGGGATTAGACACATTTGTGGACAGCAGGCTCATGCAGTGGTACTCAGGAGCCTATGCAGGTACCCCCCATCACCTCTGGACCACGGCAAGCAGTGAAACTCCTGTGCTCTCCCTCATAGCAGCTCCTACTGCCACCGACGGAGACAGAATAGGGGGGTAAGGGACCACTGCTCTGACCCAGCAGGGTGTTTCTCAGGCTCACCTTCTGCAGTGTCTCCCCCAACAGCTGCTTGCTCTCCCCAGGGCCCAAAGAAAGCTCTCACTGCAAAAGGACCACCATGGGCTGGCAGGAAGGGGGAGCATGCCATGGACTAGATGGTTCCCACATCTCTGAATGTGGTCCTGGAGTTACTTTTATTCTGCTTTGGTGGCTAGGAACAATACCCCTTTAATAGAGACACTGTTTTAGAGTGACTCTCTTTACAGCCAACTCCAAACAGATTTTCACAAATGTTTTCCCAAATACAAAATAATCAGTCTGCTTTGGTGGCATTCAACTCCTTCTTTGTGTCATTCCTTTCCAGACATGTGAGGGGAATACGGTTTGCTAGGATGTTCATGGACATAGAGCCTCTAGCAAACATGTTCCTCCATGAAGAATCACAGTAGGAAAGGATCATCTGGTAAATCTTCAAAGCTCCAGGAATTGCCCAATCTGACATCAGAAAAAAAATGTCTCTAAGTTACCAATTATGGCCCGGTCACAAAACATAAAAAAAAGCATCTTAGGAATGCATGAAGCAATAGACAAGGAGTCTCCAGACAATCCAGAGACTGCCCAACTGCTGAACAAATTGCTACAGGTGAATAATAAATAAGACAAACAAAATCCTTTTACAGAAAATTTTGCAAACAAGGAAATGTGAAATAAATTAACCTTGGTTAGGAGTCCTGTTCTAGCTTTTAGAATCTAGATTTTGTACAAAATCAGAATCATAGAAATGGCTCAAAGGGCTGTTTGAGATCTGGGCTGGGTTTTTTTCTTAAGTTTGCAATTGCTTCATTTGAATGAACACGACACCCTTGGAAGATGTCAGACTGACCTTTCTGGGAACTACAGAACATCTTCTTTCTAAGGACAATTCATCCAAAAGCTAAGGAAGCCTCTATTCCTCCATTTTCCCATCCAGCCTTTCCATAAGGTGACATTCTGTCACTACCCAACACTGAAGGCTTTCCATGTGTTGTTTCTGCTGTTTCTGTTGTTCTGTTTCTTTTCCTCTACATCTTTTAGGTGGTGAGATCTGTAAAATCATAATTATGTGAACCTAGAAACAGAGGTAGAAGCTACTCTTTTAGAAACCTACTGCTAGATGAAGAGGACTTTACCTGTTTCTGGACTTTCTTTTGAACATTTAAACTCATCAGTGTTTCCTGTGTGAGCTGCCGTGTTTACTGAGTTCATTTGTCTTATGGATTAAAGCACTTGGTTCACCCTGTTTCTGCATCAGCTTGGAGCAGGATGAGGTATGCTGGAAGGACCTGAGAAAGCATTTTAACCACTTCAAAGTTCCTGAGAGCATTGCTACTCCAAGGGGACCAACAGCAGATAGCTCTTGGAGTTATCTACAGAGTGATGGTATTTTTTCTTCCCAAGTACCTGTTACGCATGATGGAGCCCTGCTTTCCTGGAGATGGCTGAACACCTGCCTGCCAATGGGAAGCAGTGAATGAATTCCTTGTTTTGCTTTGCTTGCATGCTCAGCTTTTGCTTTCCTTATTAAACTGTCTTTATCTCAATCCATGAGTTTTCTCACTTTTGCCCTTCTGATTTTCTCCCCCATCCCATTGTGGGGGAAGTGAGCGAGAGGCTGTGTGGTGTTTAGCTGCCTGCCAGGTTAAACCGCGACAATGTCTCTGGACTCCGCACTGCCTTAACATCTCTTAACTTCATAGTTGCTCATGGCTGTAAACAACTCTCAAGATTCAAGTGAGTGAGATGTGAAAAATGAATGGTCAGGTCTCTGGAAAAGAAAATCAGCTTCTCCAGATCCTGTGGAAATATACTCCAAGAACCATCCTCTTCAGGCTCCAGCTGATTTCTTCAGCAGTAAGGATCACCCACATTTCTGAAACGCATTCATCCCATGCTATCCTGCCCATAAGTCACCCCGTGTGCAGGCTGATGCACAAGCTGGATGCGTGAGCCACCCCAGCTCCCAGGAGTGGAGATGTCCGTGAGCCACTCGGCCAGCTGCAAGGAGGAGATTTGCATCCAGCATTCAGCACAATAGTCGGATAGCTAAAAGGCTTTATCCAGGTGCCTTACTCAGGTGTCTAGGACTATCTGAGAGGCCACTGCAGTTGCTAGCACACGGGCATGCGAGGCTCGCAGCTCTGCTCTGGTTGCTGGTGCTCAGACCTCCATGCACACCCAGGTACACAGAGCCCCCATGCCCAGGAAAGTAGTTAGAAATGGAGTTTAATAAGAAGATGGGACAGACTGTGGTGATCAGGCACACGGACAGACCAGTAGCTTCGTTACACACAACCAGCCCTTTTTATTCTCTTTCCTTCTGTTTTCCCACACTTGTTTCCCCAAAGCACCTCCATCCCTCTCTTTCCTTACCTTTAGTCCTTCCCTTACAGGTCCCACAGCAAGTTTTGTACAATCCCAAAATGTTCTTCCCCCTCTTCCCATACTGAGTCCCATGCCCCCGTAGGCACTAACCCCCTCAGTCTGTAAGGTGATCAGGGAGCCTGTCAGTGAGGGGCTGTTACCCCCAGACCATGGGGCTGATGTGACAGCCCTGGGAAGGGCAGGTTTTCTCAATTAGGTTATCTTGGTTTTCTCCAGTTAGGTTATAGGGGTTCCTGCCCTGTCATCGCTGTTCCTCTGTGCTTCTTTATGTTCACAGAGATGAGCCTTCAGTCACATAACCTAACACCTCTAGGCAGCTGAATACCACTCCTAATGCCAGTCATGAAAATAATAAGTTTCTGGAAAGTTGTGCCAAATACTTGGGTCATGCATGATTCTTTTTATTGAGATTATAAACTTGCAGATCTTCTGAAGGCAGGTTGCTGTTTCTGAAGATCTGTGTGGCCTGTCATTTGGCTAAAGTTCACTTTCATATTTGTACTTCATTTTTCTTTCACTCCACTCTTCCTGTTGTAAATAAGCCGTGAACCTCAGCCAGGCAAGACAAGGTGACCAGCCCGCTCCAGCCTTGCAAAAGCGCATCCCAGAGGCCAGCCAGGGCCCTTGGCATGTCCTCTTGTCCACATCCCCACAGGGCAGGACCTGCCTCCCTGGTCAACTTGGACTGCCCCTGGCAGTTTACAAGCAGTCTCTTCCTTCTCAGACCCGCAACATCAGTTGGGTCAGCCACGTGCAGAAACACCTCTTGGTCCAAGACTGTACTCTTTACTAGGGATGAATGAAACCCCCAGGTTTCCAGCTTTTCAATGCCTGAGTCCTACTTGAAAACTATATTAAAACTTAAAACCTAAGTTTATTCTCTAAAGGCCTTGGGTTTTCTGCTGTATTCCCAGAAAGAGTAAACACTAGTTCTGAAATTTGGTCTCCAAACGCACTAGAGGGTTTATTTCTCGACACGTAAAAGCTGATTGCTTCTTTTTCCTTGATAGTACAGTTGACCATGAGCACATCAAGGGTCTAATGTAAAGCAACAAACCTCATCCCTGCCTGTCCATGTGCTAAAGAGATTTAAATAATATTTATCCACCCCTGAACTTTGCTATGCCCTGTTGAACAGATGACTCGGAGCAAGAAAAAACGGTCAGTGGGACTGTCTGCAAGCTTCAACTTTTTTGTCCTCATTTAAGAGAGGGAAAGCTCTGATGAATCCCTTCAATGCTCTTGAAAAAAATGGACAAAACTGCCACTCCAGCTATAGCCCACACTTCAAATGGCCATGAGATGGCCTTTTCTGAATGTTACATAGTTCAAGGAGGCAGTGAAGTGCTCGGTAGAAGATTTTGTATGGGAACTTTAACTTCCCATTCCATTTGACTTTTGGTCTTTAAAATACAGGTCAAATCAATGAATTTAATGAAGGCCGTGGAACACAAAGGCTTTGCCTTGCATTTTGACCTAGATAAAGGAGAGTCAGTCCAGGTCAAAAGGCTTTAGCAGCACTTTAAGTGGTTAGTACACAAATGTGACAGAGTGTTTAGACTCTCAGAGACTTGCAAGACCCAGTGACAAGCCGTTAAAAGTGTTTGAAATAGCTGCTTGAATGAACTTTGATAAGGTACCGCTATTGTCTTCTATTGTCTCCTTCTTTTCATACCAAAACACCCCCAAAAGAACAAGAGTCAATGAATGTATAATGCAGCCCCACTTTTACTGGATTTGGGGCTTCTTTTGGCCCTTTGGACTTTTTCTGTGAACTGTTTATGCTATTTTCATTCATTTCCCCACATTAAGCCTTTCTCAGACGCTAGTGATTAATGTGACTTGTCAGTAAGAGCTTTTAAAGTGCAATGATACTTTCAGAAGCTATAACATGTCAATTGAACCTAAGATTAAGAACAAATTAAGAGTAAATTTACTCTTACTGAATCTTCTTGCATGATGGAGCTACCGTATGTGGAGGTGGTGGTGGCACTTTCCAGCTCCCACACCACAGATCCAGATGTCTGAGGCAAAACTAGCCCAGAGCAGCAGACCTGTATACTAAATTCTGGATTCGTACCTTTCCTTCCACTGGGATTAAATAGCCGGGTGAGACCGTCAGGCACTTAACACACATTCACGTACTCTATGCAGGCATCTAAATAAGGTGGTTGAAATCAGCTTGTTGGTAAAGGTAAGCTTCTATTATCAACAATAAATATAATTTAATGGTGGAAAGCGTACCATCAGAAAGTGCACAATTGTAAGATCTGCCAGAAAGCAAATCTCCATTTAAAGACATAATTATTCTCCATTACCAGAAAGCATTTGTCCAAGGAAAACTGGTAAAATGTGTTACAGTTCATTATGCAGGACCAAATTTGTCTAGAAAGACCAAAATCCTAGCTAATTTGTGCAAGGCAGAAAGGTTCAGTTTTGTTTTGCTTTTCAATTTTGTTGTAAAAAGTCTGCTTCTTGAAAGCTTTCCAGGCCAGAGATCAGGTTCCCCCTTTATAATGGGAGCTATTAATGCCTAAAATGGGCCGCTCTAAAGAACCACATGTCCGTTTCACATGGTTTGATAGCTCCAAGATTTTGCTCACTGTGCTTTTGGGACTTTTCTCAGTATTCTCTATAGCGAGATTTTTATTGTATTTTACTCCTTTGTCTGGTTTTTGTGTTCGAAAATTTTCCCTTATTCATTGACCAGCAACTTTCTGTCACCCATCTTTGACTTTTCTTCTTACATCTGCATTAAAGCTGTCATTTACTTCTGCTTTTTCCCCTCTCTCCATATTTGACAGCAAAAGCCTTCATCAGCTTTTATCCCTTTTTGTTCACATTATGACATAACCTGCGCAAAGTGGCACAGCTCCCCAATTCTTGTATATAAAATTTGCAACATTTTTTGAGACGGGTCAATGCCCATTTTTGGGATCCTTTTCTTTATCTGAGTACCGTGTTAAAACTTTTTGCAGATGTGAGCTATTCAGGAGCAGCCTGCGGCTGCATGCAGAGATGGGGAAAAGAAGAAAAGGCCTTCCTATTTTGTGATTGCCATAGTAACTCAAACATTGCCAGGGTGTTTGTCGGTTTGGTAGGGCACAGCCAGGGAATTTTATTTCCTGTGCAATCAAGCCCTCTACTGGAGATCATGGCTTGTATGACACCGGGTTACAGAGAGGACAGTGGGCTTGTTAGGCCTGGGATTAAGCATTTTGCTTTAAAATAATACCCATTTGTATCCATTTTGTTCAACATAACAACAGCTGCTGGCCTTGGGATGACAGGCTTGCCTTTTTAACCAGTCTCGTATGACACTTATGAATGGGGCAACTCCATTCATTTTCGCTTTGAATTCACACTGGTTATTTTTGGTTGTTAGATTCTTTTTTTTTTTTTAAGCATGTGGTGATAGTTAAGATTGTTCCTGCAATTATATTCATGGTTTATGACAGGGGAAAATTCAGCTTTATTTGGGGTGTCAAATGATCACTTTCATTTGGGGGTAAGCAGGTTAAAAAAAGAAAGGAGAAAGAAGCAAAGACAGCATCTTACGTCACTATAATGGAAGCTTTTTATTAGACCGATAGACAGAGATGGAGAAACAAACTTTCAGGCATAGGAGCTTTTCTTCAGACTGGAAACAGGAGCCACAACCATCAGGTTGAGAAGGTTTCTGCCTCCTTTCCGGGTCAGAAGAAGGACTTGCTGCTCCAAGAGCTTCCTGTTTTTTCAGGCTGTGGCAGACACCACCTCTCCCTGCAAACGGTGCTTTCTGTGCATACCCCCAGGCCATCCCAGCCATGGCTGCTGCTACTCCAAAGCACACCAGCTTTCACCTGCCCCTGGCTTAACTGAGCAGCAATGGCTCTGTTGACCTCGGCTCCTGGCCACCTTCTGCAATGGGTCCTAGCAGAGGACTGGAGACAGATGCACTGATGCAGGCAGGAGGAAAATAACAGCTTATGGGGAGGCTCCTTCAATCTATCGATTTCAAAGGGAGTTCAATTTTCTGCTACTTCATGGTCATGCTTTCTGCTAAGCACCTCAGGGCTGTAGAGAAAAGACTGACCCACCTGAGCAATAGTGATGAGGCTGAGAGAGACCCTTCATCCCTCATTCCTTCATCCCCCCAAAAGGGCTTGTTGTATTGGTTTGCATTTTTAACTTGAAGCAAGTAAAAAAGTGAGGGCCACGTTGACCCTGGCAGCTAGTTTTCCACCTGGAGGACGTGGGGGAGCTCTGCTGCCGCGAGTCTCATGGCCTTTGGCCTTGATGAGCCTTCATGCTGGTGTCAGGTAAGCACAGGACATTCCCATTTCAGTCAGGCAGCAATTGCACTCCTGCCTAAGATAATGCGAAGGAGCAAGGCCAGTGTGAATCATGCCCAGGGCTGCAGTTTGCTACCATAGCTCTGCACAAGGGAGAGCGTTAGCCCTCTTTCCCCATCCCCACCCTCACAGAGACAGTCCCAAGGCCAGGGCTGCCCTGAAGTCTCCAAGGAACTTGGGACACAGGCGCAAGTCCCACATGTCCCACCAGCTTCTCTCCCGACTTCCCGGCTCTTGCAGCAGAGCTTCAAGTGACTCCCAGACCTATCTTGATGCATCTCTCCAATCTAGGACTCCACATTCCCTGAAGACTTCTAGCTCCATTTAAATACCAGCCAAAGTACTTAAAAACTGGCACATTGGGAAGGCTGTAGAGGGAAGCCTTCCTTCTATGAAGCCAGAGGTGAAATTTGGCTTTTCTGTTCCTTGAAATATTTCCTAGAGAAGACAGTCACCCTGATCTTTCTCCCCCACTGAAGCTCATATTTATGAGCTTTCTCAGTCCAGGACAGCAGCATGAAACAATTTGGTAGAGCCTCCTCATGGGTGCAGGTGATCTTCTGTAGTGCCTTGCAGCTGCCTGGAGAAGCAGTGAGATGGGGCAGAAGGAAGGAGAGTGCTCCTGGTGGCACCGGCACAGCAAAGAACTGGAGCTTGGTATCAGATCCTGCCTGAAGGAGAGAAGCTATCTCATGCAAGATCAGATCATTAAAAAAGCTCCCTCCCTGCCTCCTGGTGAGGTCTAAACTTTTCATTCCTACATCATAAAAGAGATTTCAAGTTAGACAGGACCCGAAAGCTTCCTTCAGTGCTGGTGACTGAGGGAACAAAGAGGAGAACCACTTGGCGATATCAGAGGGGCTACAGTCTGACTTAGACACATGAACTACTGGAAACATTTATTTCATCGTGCACTCCACCTTGTAAACCTGCCATTTGTGTAAACCAGAGCCTCCTCAGCGCTGTGTCCTAATATCTTCAGGGTCCAACTCCTGGTTTGCCAGTGAGATGTAGGAAAAGCCGATGAAGACTGCAGCTACCTTTCTACCGACTTTGGAAATGAAATAAAATTATTTGCTTTCATATAGAGACTGAAGCAATGACGTAATACTCAAAACCATCATTAACCAAATCTGGCGGTTCACAGAGGGACTTCTCCTGCAAGTGGTATGTTGTTAAGCGATTTGGAATCTGGTTTGTTTTGCTTTTCCATTCCAGAGTGGATTCACAGCTGTGAGATTGGTGGGTATGTATGTCCCATACTGCCACATGGATTCAGCCTTAACCAGGCTGGAGTGCAACCACAGCAAGACCCATTTGAGCTGTTTGACCATGGAAATGGCTGGACTGAACTGGGTTGCCCACCGGCTGACAGCCTCTGCTGTTACTTACCCAGCCAAGCCCTGGGAAAGGCAGCGCCCTGTGCCAGGGAAGCTTGCCAGCTCGCCCCGTGGCCCTGCCCTTCTCCTCTTACTTAGGAGGCACTTACAAGTCGCGCCACTAAGAACCAGAACAGGTATTAGGATCACTGGCCACACAGAGTTCATAAATAAGACATTGGAAAAGTCTCTTCAGTTGCATTTACTGCAGGATCAGCCTTTTTTGCCCTCTCAAAAATAGATGAATTAAGCTGATGTAGAATGAAGAGAAAAAAAATCATGTACATTAGGATGATGAAGTGGCTGATCTTCTTCAGTCTCTATTCTCCATGAAGAACCTGCTTTCAGATTGAAAAGGTTAAGATTAATATTCAGCTGTCTCCCTGAAGCAAACAGGATTGTAGCCCATGACTGCTTCTTTAAATATGCTTAAGGACCTGGATCCAGATCACTCAGGCCACAATGGGAGCAAAGCCTAGGAGAAGCCTGAACATGCACGTGACTCATTAACCCACGGAAGATCTTCCTCAAGGCCAGCTCTCTTCTCTACTGCCCCCTCACTTTGTGCACAGAGGTGGAAAAGCTAATGTGGGGACTTCTGAAGAGGTTGCCCAACATGAGCACCTCTTCTGTATGTGCTACCCACCTGGTGGGTGGCACTGCACAAAGCCATGTTTGGGCTGGATTGCAGCAGCCCTCTATCCTTTGCCCATTGCATGGGCTTGCTTGCTTGAGACTCAAATCCGGCAAATGAATGTAGAAACTAAATGCAACACAGAATAAGCTTCAGATGTGAATCACATCCTCCTGCTCCATGCGAGAGCACTTCTGCCATGCACAGGCAGCTGGTTTGGAGCAGGCATGGCCAGTCATTGCTCTGGGACTGGATGGGGCTGCAGTCCATGACCTGCCTTCTTAGTGTCCACGGCTGTACAAACCAATACTGCAACTACTTGTACCTAAGAGAATCACACACAGTAAGGCAGAAGCATCTGGAAATACCACCAAGTTCACCACTCTGACTGAGGACAGGATCTATCCGTCCTAAAAGCCAAATTCTGCCCTGAGATAAATTCAGTGATCTCAAAAAGTCTCATATGCAACCCAGAGGAAGACTTTCCTCATTAATGCAAAGCTGTCTACATCTTGCATTCTTGTGACCTCTCTGCCAATAAATCCATTTTCCCTTTTGATCTCTCCCTTCCCTTGCCCCAAACATACAACCCCATTGGGGGAGCCACCATTTAGAAAACAAACTTCATCAGGCTATCATAGCTGACATTACTGTATTCTTTAAATAGTTCCCTGTTTCCACTACCAGGAATTCTTCCTCTCCCATTACAGCAGGTAAAAAACTTCAGGGGGTTGGCATGCTTTTATGTTGTCCATTGTCTACATACAGTGAAATCAGTCCTATTGTTATCAATAGAAGTTGCACCTATAATAAATCATCGCAATATGATAATGTAACGCTAAGATGCTTGGAGATACTCATAACTCCTTGGAGATATTCAAAAGCTGTCTGGACACGGTCCTGGGCAACCAGCTCTAGGTGACCCTACTTAAGCAGGAAGGTTGGACCAGGTAACCTCCAGAGGTGCCTTCCAACTTCAACCCTTCTGTGATGCTAAGTTGAATGCTGGACGTTATAATATTGCTAAAAACTCATTATGACATTGGTACACTGCTGTAAACAGTCTTCAGAAAGTAAAGATAGCAAGAATTGACAAAGGATGTTGAACTTGAAGGATAAGAGAGACTATGAAACAGCTTAACTTCTAATTTTCACCAGCATGAATTCACAGTAACTCTTCTGATATCTATGGATTTGCACAGATGTAAGAAGGGAATCCTGCCCAAGTCCCACAGTGCTGAAATAAGATATTTTAAAGGCCAGTCAAATACAGCGATGCATGAAAACCTGTTGTTGTAGAAGACTTCACTTGCAAGCCATATCACATCTTGCCTACTTATGTTATTTGAAGAAAAATTTAACTTTTTTTTTTCATGTGGCACTTAATTTATAAGTTTTACAAGCCCAAGCAATTAAAAATGTATCTGAATGTAGCTGTTTTCATCATGGTCAGGCTCAGGTTTGATGGGATCACGGTCTTTTCTGTGAGTGAGTCATGATTCACTGGGCAGCAATGAATGCTGGGCCCTGGCCTCACCCTTCTTACAGTGTAGGAATTAGGATGGTAAGGGCATACATTTGCCTTTAGGTTAGAAATATTAAAAGCCACAGGGTGGTGACCTTTTGTCGTGGTTTAATCTCAGTCGGCAACTAAGCACCACACAGCCGCTCGCTCACTCCCCCCTGGTGGGATGGGGGAGAGAATGGGAAGGGTAAAAGTGAGAAAACTCATGGGTTGAGATAAAGACAGTTTAATAGGGAAAGCAAAAGCCACGCACACAAGCAAAGCAAAACAAGGAATTCATTCACTACTTCCCATCGGCAGGCAGGTGTTCAGCCATCTCCAGGAAAGCAGGGCTCCATCACGCATAACGGTTACTTGGGAAGACAAACGCCATCACTCCAAACGTCCCCCCCTTCCTTCTTCTTCCCCCGGCTTTATATACTGAGCATGACGTCCCATGGTATGGAATATCCCTTTGGCCAGTTTGGGTCAGCTGTCCCAGCTGTGCCCCCTCCCAGCTTCTTGTGCACCTCCAGCCTTCTCAGTCGGTAGAGCATGGGAAGCTGAAAAGTCCTTGACTAGTGTAAACACTACCTAGCAACAACTAAAACATCGGTGTGTTATCAACATTGTTCTCACCCTAAATCCAAAACACAGCACTGTACCAGCTACTAGGAAGGAAATTAACTCTATCCCTGCCGAAACCAGGACACCTTTGAAATAGGGAGGTAATATATCTTTTATATAAATTCCCAAATTTACTCTGGAATTTTATATAAATTCCCAAATTTACCCTCCCAAATAAACTCCCAAATTTACTTATACAGAATACCTACTCAGTTCCCAGAACTGAACGATAGGAACAACTTATTAAAATAGTGCACCACATGCTGTAGTCCGCTTCTAGGGAGAGCACTGACGTGGCTCAGAGCTTGTCTTCAAGGTGTGCATGTCTAAAACGCCGGTGGAATCTCAGTCTTCTTCACTACAGTTGTATGAAAATCATACAACTCTGAGTAATAGCAGTAAACTGCTATTTCGTCTCACAAATTTTGAGCTTAACAGAGCTTAGAAGCTACTTCCATCATTTTATCCTTTGCAGAGAAAATGATGCAGTGGGATTTAACTAAACCTCAGTACCATTCTTCGCTGTGTTACTGCCTCACCAGGTACTTTAACATGATATAAGCCCAAGAAAAGCCAAAGGAAACCTGCAGCCAACTCCTCCTCAGCAAGGTACATGATGTACATCTTCATTGCCCCTGGTGATGAAGAAAAATGCTCAGACCAGATGCCTAACGGCACAGGAGAGAGGAGAAAAGAGTCTGCGCTAGCCATGGCACGTCTGTAGCTGGCTCTGGCCCGGGAAGGGTTAAACACTTTGTGGTGAGGTGGGACAAACTTCACTTAAACTCAATTCTGCGGCCAGCCCGATTGTTTTGACACCTGCACTATGTGAGGGATGGCATGGTCTCCTTTGTGGCGCATAATGGCACATCTTCATTATTGTTCTAATACTCTGCAAAAAAAATAAATCCCTACTCTTTCTGTGGTGCCAGTGACTGTAACAATGCCGGGACGTTTTATTTTCCTCCTTGCTCTCTCTTTCCCTTAACCCGCTATTGTTGCCATAGCCACGATGGTGCAGTACTGCTGGTTCGGGGAAGTTTCTGTACTGTACCGCCCTGAGCTTATTGTTTAAATCTTTATTATTCAACTGTTCTGAAGATTTACATTTTTAATGGCTCATTTATGTAATCCCATAAATAAAGTAGCAGAAAAGCATCCCACACAAATGAGTGAATTGGGGTTTGAAAAAAGCTGCTGAAGCAGGTCACTCAGGGTCTCAGCTGCGGGGCCTTGATTGGTATCAGTGATATAGCCACTGTGGCAATGGACTTAAGACCACCCAGTCAGTCCCAAAATGGTGCATTACCAGGGAATAGTGGAATGGTGCTATAGTTCAATCTCCCCTATTTAGCAGGGAGCAGAGTTCTGCTGCAAAAACCATTTTAGCCTCAGACTCATTTACCTTATTGCTTTGACAGCTGCACCTCTCCCGCAGTAAAGTTTAGATGATTAGCTTTTCCGTCCTAGCAGCTGATGGTGATAGTTTTTTTTTTCTTAACCAGTATATTCCTGGGGCTGATAAATTCCCTCTAAAGAGCCTGTGAATTCAAGCACCTGCCCAAAGAATTTGTTTTATAAACTGAGCGCTGAGATGGAGATATGTTCTAACAATTCACTTTTAAGCTTCTCCCCAGTGCTCTCCTTGCCAGCTCCCTCCCCACACATAAATCCTTCGTGAACTGTAAATCCTTTGAGCAGGGCAAGTGCATTCGTAGCCGCAGCCGTGCTAATGAAAGACAGGGAAGATATTTTGTTTCCGGTCAGTTCTCACCCTTCAAAGTCAATTTTTAGTTGCCATCTCAAAAAGCAGCCGCACAGCTGCTGCGCATCCCGGGGACTCTGTCTCGGGGCATCCACCGCATCTCCCGAAGCATCCTGCTCTTGAGGACAGGTATAATTGGCCAGCTGCGCGCCCCACATCTCACACCTTTATGCTACTCCGCTGAGTCAGCGGGAGAAACCCACCTAACTCCAATCTTGTCTCTTTGGCACCCCCTTTCCTCAGTGCCACCCTGGCATGGCTTTGGCCCCACCAGCTAACATCACCCCGAAGGGTACCCAGGCTCAGCGTGGGCAGCTTGCCCGGGGCTGCCCTGCTTAAGGGACTGCAGCCGGACAGATGTGAGCTGGCAGCCCCGGGGCTGGAGGACCACTCCTGCCCCATTTTATTTATTAGCACAGATGTAACTCTGGAAAGCTGGTCCTCAGCATGAGCTCTCATCACCTGGATGGCTTGGGGCTCCAGGGGCACTCGGGTCATGGCGAGATGGGGTAGCTGGGGCAGAGGGACAAGCTGGTGCTGCCTGAGAAAGGGATGTAGGACTGGCTGCTCCTCCTCCTCACCCCCAGGAGCTCTTCTGGGCACCTCAGTTGGTGCAGCATGGTTGGGAAACAGTTTGCTCTCCTCTAAAATGGGAGGTGGACACCCCTGCAGCGGCAGAGGGCGAGCTTGGCAGTGGCACGAGCTGAGACCCTGCTGTGGTGAGGCGCCTACCCTAGAGGCCGGCAGCAGCTCACCCCTGCCAGTTCCCACCTCCCAAATCATGCTGCCGGGTAACAACGGGCACCCGCCTGTCCCCGCCACTGGACAGCCAGGCCAGGACCTCGCAGCGCTGCTCCCACACACCTTCCCTTGTCCCGGAGAGCTGTGGGAGCACACGGCCACAGAGGCAGCCCCATGCATCCTTCCCAGCTCTTCCCAAGGCTGCCAGGACAATCGCCAGCCAAGGCACGGGCTGCCGGACAGCCAACAACCACACAGTCAGAGCCGAAACAATGCGACCTGTGCCCAGCACCCAAACCATGACACACGGTCTGCTGTTACCGAGACACATCAATGCTGCCTTCCCCATGCACAAGTATTTTAAGTGCAAAGAAACAACGCGTTTTCCCCTAATTAAAAAGCAAAGCAGCTCTCTACAGAGGTACGCCCGCGTGAAGCTCTGCCGGCAGATAAACCGCAGCAGTCCACAGGCGAGGGGCAGCAGGACAATAGTCCTTCCTCAGTTTACCTGCTGGATCTCGTTCTGCCCGGCTGCGTGGAGCGGAGTCAAAGGAAGCTGCTCGGAGGCAGGGAGCAGGCAGCGAAACAAAGGCAGGGAGAATACCAGCCAGCCCAAAGGAACAGTGGGGAAGCTGGTAATTGGGCCGTGTGTGTTTGGTTTTCGCCAGGGTAGCAGGTTTGTTTTTCCCAGGCTGGAGCCTAGGCTGAAAGAGACACGAAATTATTAAAGACGTCAACCTAGAAAGGAGAAAAAAAGGAAAAAAAGTTGGCAGCAGCGGCTGGAGGTGAATCTTGAGTAATGAGAGCGCAGTGGGGGCTCTCTGCTCCCTCCCAAGGGTGGAGGTGCCTGAGAAATTTTTTTCAACAGGCAAAGAAAAATGAAATTTAGGTAAAATTCATTCCTGTGGACTTTTATTGCGTTTAACTCATTTCTCAAACAGCAGAGAGCCTACCGGGCAGGATGCAATAGGTCCTGCTATGGAAAGGTAGAGCTGTGCCTTCCAGTCCCTTCCTTGTTGCAAGAAGATGCCTGCAGGGATCCAAGTCCAAATGGGACCCATTGGTGAGGCAGACCCAGAGCCACCCTTGGGATGGGACTCCCCCACGGCGGGGCTGATCTTCGGTCCTTTCACCAGGCAGACATCACGAGGAGTCATACGTCTACCTGCAGGTCTACAGTGCTTCTTGCAGGTAGGATGTGCATAGGAGCTCAGGGCGGACCAAAAGCTGTGCCAATGCAGCACCAAGCCTGAGCTGCTTCACCCTGCTCTGGCCTAACACCCTGCTAATGCCAGGTGTTAGCATGGAGGACTGCGATTCCTTGTATGTATTTGCAAAGCACATTATAGATATAAAATTTTCAATAAGGTAATAACCACGCTAAATATAAGCCTGGTGATAGGGAGGGAAAATACATTTGCAGCCCCTTTCCCTTTTAGTTCAAGGAGTACCTGCCTTGAATGCTGCAAACCAGCCCACCTCTGCTGACGGCAGCGCAACTTCACTGATTCATACCAGATGAGGATTTACTCATGGATACGGTACCATCCACTTTCCTAGGAGCCTGCGCTTTCTCCTATAGATTTATTTAACCAGAGCAGTCTCAAGTGTTTGACGTGAGGGGGGGTCCTTGTGGTAGCCATGCCCCACACAGCATCTTGCCGGGGTCCTAGAGGAGGGAGGTGCAGGGCCAGACCATAGGAAACTCCACCTTCTTCTCCTCGAGGCATCCCCCAGCTTAGTAAATAGAGACCAGGAGAGAAAGAAGGAGATAACACTCAGAGTCAAACTCTTTTCTAGACAAAACATATTCCGTCCTCCAAGGACTTTGCAAATGTCTTCTCTGCATGGAGGGGTTCAGAGAGGCACTAACCACCCAGCACTGGCCGGAGGAGCATTAGAAACTGAACCAGCAAAGCCATGAAATCCCAGCAACACCGCCTCTCCGCTGCTTTAGCAACACAGTGGATTACGCTGAAGAGCGATGTTTTAGTTTAGAGGTCTGCTGTGGGCAGAGTTGCCCAAGTTTAGACATCCAGATTGACGCCAACTATTTTGCTTACCTTCCTTTTGGCTTTTGCTATTACTCTGGTGTCTGCTAATATGGTAGGGAGAGAAGACTGTATTTGAACATAATATACAGAATTAAGACAAAGCAATAGCTCACATAGAGCCTTGGTTTTCTTTATGTGTTACACTCCTTTCTTAATATTCTTATTATTGAACTTAAACAACGGCTCATTACCAGGAACCGTCTGTCGCTGCTGTTCCTTATGAATTAGGTGCTTGCTGGCATTTTTCTCTCCCCGAGACATTTTGAATGACTAGTGTTGGGCAAACTTTCAACCCTCGTGGGACGTTTCAAAAGACATAGGCAGTTCCTCCCCAGGAAAAGCTGGAGAATTCAGAAGGCAGAGTCTCGAGCAGAATGCCCACCCACATTTCCCAAAACCAGACTTTCATTGTATTTACACAATTGATATTAAGCTGCATGTAACATTGCTCCTGTAGCACTTTCTGTAGTCTTTCCCCATTCTGGTCCGTGTGCCCCAGGAAAGCACAGACAGCTTGTGGGTTTCATGGCAAGCAGAGGACCAGGGACATGCCTGGCTGGAGGTGATTGGGCGCGCTCCAGTTTGGCAGGAGGGAGAAGTGAGACTGCGCTAAGCCTATTCTGGCTGCCGATTGCCCAAGCAAACACCAGGCCGCATGCCTGCATTCTCCCTTTCATACCATGGTCCTACATTCATGCTCCTCTTTCAGATCCTCCGTGACAAAATCGAACTCCCCCAAGCTGGAGCCCCGCAGTGGCCAACCTGCTCGAGCTGCGACCACGCAGGCACAAACCAAGGAACGACCTCCGGAAGGTGAACTTTACTGAAACTGCTAAACATACAATTTAAAAGGATCAATGATTAAGTAGCTACAGTGTATGTTAGCTTCTCTTTATTATTCTAATTACCATACATTTTTGACAAGTATCTGAGTCAACTCTACCGAGTTGCAGGGCTTGTGCCTTTAGCCTAAAAGCTGACAAACGTTAAGGATCTTTGCCATCTCAGCACAGACCTGAGACAGGTCAGGACCAACAAGAGAGCAGGGAAGACTCTCACTGTGCTGCGCCTGCCAACCAAGGGAACATGAATT
The DNA here is from genome assembly GCF_965638725.1 of Aptenodytes patagonicus. Lineage (NCBI taxonomy): Eukaryota > Metazoa > Chordata > Aves > Sphenisciformes > Spheniscidae > Aptenodytes > Aptenodytes patagonicus. The sequence continues at coordinate 204,449,526 of NC_134949.1, forward strand.
GGGTGCGATGAGGTAGCCATGGTTCCTCCCAAACAAAGCTGAACCAGTGCGGGTGGGAGGATAGCAGAGGGCAGCAGGATTTCCTTTCCGCTCGCTAGCAAGAGTCTCTGTCGGCTCTCTGGGGCTGCACTTTCAGACTTAGAGTCCAATTAAATCCCCAATTACACTGATTTTCTACTGTGGTCTAGACAGCCTTTTCTCATCCACACCATTAAAGATGTCATTGCCTTCACTTTCTGACAAAGTTTTGATTTTTGCCTTTGTGACTGTAGTGTCATATCCTTGTAACGCTCTTTTTGTGCCCATGTCCCAGCCTGCAATGACACTAAGATGGCAGAACACAAGTCTGTTTGTCACGCCATGCTCCAGACCATAACGGTGCTTCACAGGCAACACAGAGTGCCTGAGGTTATCGACATGAGGCTGTGATGCCATTTTCTCAAAGCATTCCTATGTATCTATGCTGGGTATTCCCACATCTCAAATCCCCATTTATAAAGAAACTAAGCCCCAAACCTGCCCTGCTCACTGCCAAAGCCACGGTGGTCTGGCTTGCCTGCATCCACAGCCAGGCTCATGGCAGTGGTGGCTAGTGGGTCTGGAGGACACAGGGCTGCACAAGTCCGTGGGACCTGATCAAACATGGCCACACTGGGAAGCTGATGGCCACCTGCAGAGCAGATGATGGGTGAGAAACACAGCCTACAGTGTTTATGACCATGCAAACCTTATTTTTTTAGGTATAGACATATCCAGAGCAACATGAAAACCTGCCTAAGATCCTACAAGGAAGCAGTAGATGGGAACTGAATAAGTAATTCTTACTAAGTGTCTTCTCTAGACACTTACACCAACATTACAGGGCACTGCATCCCCTCTCCAGGGCACCACGCCACTTCCCACATAGCGCTTGTGCAGTTAGCCCGATGCGATCGCAATATAAAAGACACAGGACGCTCTCAGGAGAACTATGCAGAGCTTGCACCGTTCCTTAGCCTAAAGTATTTGGCTCAACATTCCAGTCGTAACGCAAGGCTTATTTTGGGTAGCGGTGAATATTGTATGAAGAGCAATTTTGTGTAAAAATAGCATATTCTTCTTGCTTTCCCTTACAAACAAGTTTATTTTTGTTGCATACATGTTGCAGGGAGGTTCAATGTTTTGAGATTCAACATAGATGCAGCCTTCTAGAAGCATTTTATAAGGTGGGGGGTAATGGCCTGAGAGTTACTAAAACCATATTTGGTAAATTTAGATTCTAAGCAATACTGAACTGATGTAAAATAAATAAGGAAGATGGATCCACAGTGTTCGTTTGAGACTTTGAAAGGCTGTTAAATATTTGGCATAAAAGTATTTGAGTTTTTTTCTGTCTTAAGACTACTGTATCTGGAAATGAGGGTGTGAATACACAGTTTGCAAAATTTTTAAGGCTTTTTTTTTTTTAATTGGAGCTATGCCCTCTTTAACATTTACTCTTGATTATTTCCTATTGACAGTCACTAAAACAAAGAGTGTATATTAATGCAGACAAGAGTTACATTCATAGTTGGTGAGCTACAACAGGATTATCTGCAAGTGCAAAGATCACTCACATGAATAAAGATTTGGTGAATCAGTGACTCCACTGATAAAATGAATAAAATCCTTCTCCAAACACAATCCAAATATGTTTTCTTGCTACTTATCCAGGCAAGTCTACTTCTGTGTTGTTCTAGGTTAATTAACTGAAACCACATAATTACTAAGGAGAGCTCCGATAGGGCAGGAGAGGAAACATGCTTCTCAGCGATCAACTTGCAGCCACAACACAAAAACCAGTTCTGTTTGTGCAGGAAAAGCAACCCCCTCCTGCTACATTATTCCATTGATCTACAAACATTTACATCTCCTTTGTTAACTAGTTTTCTGTAGAAATTTCATAATCACTAAGGAACGCTCTTACAACTGCACCTCAAGAAACTTCTGTGAAGTAAACTTGGATCAGTCTAAAAAACAGGGTCTATTTTTGCCTTTAAGTCATGTTATATGTCAAATCCGTTGGGCTTTTCTTGGACATTCATGATTCATTGTAAATAATTCAAATTGGATTTACAAAAGAGAAGAGGCTGTACAGTGAACCTAAGAACTGCACATTACTATATCCCTGACAGTCAAAACTAATAAAAGTATTTCACAAAGCCCAAATATAAAATGTTTTCTCCTCCTCTTTCACATCGTTTTGTGATCTACATTCAGTATCAGGTTGATGAACATTTTGGAGGATTTCTGTCCAACATAATAATAAAGTCTAATTAACAAGTTTTGTGGCTACGGCAAGAGAATACCCTCACCCGAATAAACTCTGTTATCCATCCAATGTGCACTGAAACTAAACAAAGACAACATTAGTAGCTCACAGATAAACAAGAAACACCTTTGAAGTATCACTGCAGCAGTATTAACACAAGGCGCATTCCCCTCCCACATGAGTAGCTAGGCTGCAATGCACTACTACGGGAAGCTGAGACCAAGAACACACTATTTATTTATGTATGTATTTATTTATTTTAAGGAACTAGGCACTTTAATGAGTAACGAGTGTTCTGAGTTACAGGAGTTAATAACATATTTTGAAAAGTCATGTTCAGCTTTAAGTTTCAGGGTTTAAATCCTATCTTTAAGATACCTTATAAATGTGATGCTGGTGCTGCACAATATGATCAACTGCAGACGCGACACAAACCTGGCTTTATGCACCCAATTTTTGATTAAAAAAAGCGGTCAGCAGGTGAAGATTTGCCTTAAGAACAGTTAATGAGCAGCAGAGTTTTTTATTATGTTCACTTATGAAAGACAGCACTAAAATATGGAATCAACCAATAAAAGATTTGTAATTCACATACATTCTGTAAGTCAGAGAAAAGTGGAATTAGATCTGAACCTACCACCACTGATGAAAACAGGTGTTCTCCAGCAATCTGGTTTAGGTCATGTCAGATCCTCTAGTTGAGCATTTCTAGTATGGAAGCACTCTCTAACAATCCAGAGTAATTTTGAAAGCATACTCTAATCACTTTCCCTACCCGAAAGCCTGGCTTAAATTAATGTAGAATCAACAGCAGCACTTATCCTAAAGGGGTGATTGAAGGCCTGAGTGTGGGAAGCTCTCAGGACACCACGTTATCACTGCAAGCCAGACCAGCAATAATTCACAAGGATTTGTCCTGTGGAACATCTCCAGCCCCAATCCTGACCGACGGCGAGATGAATTCTCTGTTGCAAAGCCACATCCATGACCACTGTCACTGCAGCAGAGCCCACACAGTATTACAGGCACTGTCCTTCCAAAAATGATTATTAAGGAGAACACAACCAGTGTCCAGCAAAATAAGGACTGCAAACAACATCTGTTTATTTAAACCAAAGATAGCCCCGCATTCTCCAAAGATACTGCTTTTTCCTTGATCCCACCTATATTGCTGGACATTTTCTGAAAGGCTGGAATTTCTATTACAGTGCTATGGTTCCCGCAGGGAAATAGAGCAACTATCCACAACTCCTCAGTGGAAATGTAGAAGTATCCCACTTTGTTGGATACGCTGACCCTGGCAGCCACTGGTAGCCTCAACACCTGCTTAATTACCTTCCCATTACTCAGAAGAGTAATCCCCAGCTCATGCATCAAAATTCGGCCACGGCGGATCTCCACTTTGGTCTCCCCATCTCCTAGCTAACATGATCTTTCCAAGGGAGACAGGTAAGTATAGCAAGATGAGGTATAGATAAGCCTATAGGTGGCACTCTTGCCCTGACACAAGACTGAAGAACCATGAGGCGCTGGTCCTCCTTTCCCTTACGAGCAGAGGCCCATGTCAGTTAAGAAACCCACTAGAAGCATTAAATCCACAAAGCACTTTTAATGAACATTTTCGATTTTATTGTCAACACACTTAAAAACAGAAACCTATGTTCAAAACAATTATTTCTGAGAATACTGAAATACAAAATATTTCACACAGAAGTTTGTTATTGTAACACAAACAGAAGTGAGACATAGAATATGCCGATATGTATTATATGTGCTCCAAGTCATCACAAGTTTAAGAACTGTACCACTACAGAATTGTCACACAGGCTTGGAAAGTGAGCATTTGACTGGTTTTAAGTATCACCTCTGCATTTCTAGTATTACACATTTACTTGGAAACTTCCTAGCAGTGGTCAGAGAACATGATAATTTTGTCTTCAAGGTTTGTTTTGAAAGCACCGTGACGGACTGTTCAAACTACTTCCTTACAGAGGGAAGTCTAAACAGAGACAATTATTGCAGTTATGGCTTTTTAGGGGTAACGTTTATTATCTATGACAGGTTTGTGAATATACAATAACAAGCAAAATCAGTCTTTCCTGGTAGTTCCTCCTGGAAAGCAAAACCAGCGTTGCCGATTTTAAATGTGTTCTTTTTATACTAAAGAAAGCAAACTCTCATATTCTATACAAAATGTATGTGCTTGGCCAGGCACTGACCAGCTTTCCCTTCTTCTAGATTCTGTAAAACTAAAACTAACCCAAACATGCAAAACTTCTTTATTGGTTAGCAGCAAAGAAGTTCTGCCAACTTTACACAATAAATAGGTTTTTGCTTAATTTAAATTTCTTTAACGAGTTGTATCAGACAGTGACACATGTACCGTGCTCCATCACCAAGACCCTAAGCTTAGTCAGAAGGGGAGAGAGGAATGGAGCAAAGGGAAAGGAATGTCTGCTCTAAAATGACTGAAAGATTTATGCTGCACTTTGCTTTCCTCTTAAAGGTCCTGAAGAAAGGTTTTCTAAAGCTACCTCAAGGTTACTTCTCACACAAGCAACTCGGTTCAAAACTCAATTTTGAACAGCATCTTTTCCTGAAAAACTGAGACATCCCTGCAGTCCGACACTTAATGACATTCCTGGCTTGTAACAACACATATTCGTCACTCTCCTCTCCTCATCGTTTGCTCGATCGCTTTTCATGCTTATCCTTTGTGTGCTGGTTCCTGTTTCGGTGCCTCGGAGGAGAGTAGCTGACTCTCCTTCTGGACTGAAAACTGGGTGTGTATGGGTGAATTCTGCGTTTCTTTGGTTTTTCTTCTTTCCTGCTTTTGTTTGGCTCAGGCTCCTTACTGTCTTCCTTTTGCTCACGTTCTTGGTCTTGTTCTTTTTGAGATGGTAACGTGTTTTTGATGGTATTAATAAGAAATCTTTTATTTGTACCAGCAAGAGGACATTTCAACCTGTAAAGACATTTAAAAGTGATCAAAAGACAAGATAAAAACATCCTGAAACAAGTCTGAGATTTTAACTTCAATAATTTTAGGACAGGTTTGTGTTTTTGGCTTTCCTTGCATGCCACCTAGTGTAAACTCTCAGTACAGAAAGATATGCTCAAGGTTGTCTCCATTCTCCCTTTATCTTACTCTTTGTAGGATGAAAATTATTCTACTTCAACACAGTGAAAATCCATGTGATTTTCACAAGGTAGTGTGTGCAGGGGAAAGCAGAGGATGACAATATATTTTAAGGTTGACGGTGCTTAGCTTAGGTATTCAGGAATCAAATATTTAGTAACATATTCTAAGTCAAATCAGAATGGTTTACAAGATCATAATCTAATAAAGTCAGCATTATTTAACGAACTGAGACATTCAGAAAGTAAAAGATACGCTTGCGTGAAGAACCCAAACAGCTGTAGTGATAAAACATATACACAAGGCATACCAATTTTAACTTGTATCTGGCAACCACCATACAAAATGTTTAATTTCTTTTTCTTAAACAGAAAGGATACTTATCCAACACTTTTCCATTGTTTCTGACTTTCTCCTCTTGCAGCTTACCACTTTTGCACAAAATTTATCAGATAGTTTTAGTAAACAAGTACTGCACATTTAATTTATCTTGTTGGTATCAGCTGTACTCTATTTATTCCCAATTTATCATCTCCTAAAGAATGGAATGAGAAAAAACAAGTTTGAATATATTCCTGCAGCAAGCAGAAATCACTCTGAAGACTTTGTTTACAGTGGGAGCCACCGTGGTGTTTGTCTTCGCAACATTTCTGAGACTGCACGCTAATGGAGAAGTTACGGGATTACTCTAAAAAAGCAGAGCTGTTGGAGATCACAGTGCCACTTACTGAATCAACTATGGCGTCAATGAATCCCAACACCACAATGTTAAGACCATCTGTTTTACTTGAATATTTTGTGTAAGTGTAGAAACTATACCCATACCATTTAAAAACCTTTGACACCTCTGAATAATCAGAGGTTTCAGGACAACAATAAAATTGTAACGAAGATCCCATCTGATTATTTAGCATACTTCATTACTTCTAACTGGACACGGCATTCACCACGGTGTTTTGCTTCAGGTCTGCCTACTAAGCATTACTGATAATTGTTCTTGTCCTAAATCCTCACGAACTTATGACAGTCATTTTAGAAGTATACATTAAACAGCCACACTGTTTTATTTCCGCTAGGTATTTCTTGACACATTTCTACAGCATAACTAGTTTTACAGTTCTCTAAACTTTCTGCATATAAACCTACACCGTTTTGCTCAAATCCTGGTTAAAAAAAACCCATAAAAAAGTCTAGATATGTATCTAGTATAGCTGTTTTGTAAATTAGGGAGACAGTATTTATCCATTAGCTGTATTACTAAGTAAAAATACAAGGCTAACATATGTCAGTATAATAGGGTTTCTATTTCAAGCTACATCAGCTATGAACATGGTGCTGAACATGCCATCGCACAGGTTACACTCAAGACATAACACAAAACAGCCAACATTTAAGTCCTCTGTATGTCTTACTCCAGCATTAAACTGTTGTACCTCAACACTTCCTACCAAGGAGGGCAGCTTTCTCTTGCCTGCATCCAGGCAAAAAACTATTTCACGTTTGTCTCCTTCCTCTTGCTTTTTCTTAAAAACTAATGCGCTGATTAAGCACTAATATATATAGCACCAGAATGAGACAATCTGCCCTAAATAAGTTCACCTTGCTGAAGTATTTATTTCTTTTCGGCACTATGAGTGCTACCTGAGCTATACTAAGAATGAAAACTGATGCAAAATGCAGGGCTTCAGAGTCAGCTAAGAAAGCCACTAGTTCACCGTCATACAGTGATAAAAGCAAGCCACCGGGCTTTCATGGAGCAGCAGTAAGTTATGGCACTGAAGAGAAACATCAGTCCTTAGTTTTATTGACCTCAGACTTAAATTCTGCCTTTAAGTCTTAAGGGAAAGTAGATGTATGGCACATGCTATATTACACATGCACACACACAAGCCCATAATGTTTACATATATCCATGGTATATGTGGGACTGTGAAGATTAAAAGTGAACTGTATTAGTCCACTGATATCTTTGAGACCATTTCTAATGGTGAGAAAATTGCAGAATACTTCTACAGTTGACCTCCCCAAAGACAAGCCTTTGGCTTACTGTAGGTCTGATCCTGCAACGCCCAATTGAGTGACAGCTTTGCCCTCAATGTAAGTTCTGAAGGGCTGGGAGGCAAGCTCAGCCTATGCAAGGTGGAACGCAATACTGCTGACTACTGAACAGTGCCACAGAACAGCTTTTAGAAGACTTAAAAGAAAAAAAAAAAGACATGTTAAAAGAACATTAAAGTTCCGAACTGAAGCGTGCCTGAAGCAGGGCTGCAGGCATGACCAAAGCAAGCACGCAGCCTGCAATTCTAGAGCAGTCTTGTCTACAAAACGGACTCCAGTTCTGTAGCAGTGTGTTCACTCAATGTAAGGGTTCACTTTTTGCTTTGCATGCTCCAGTAAGCTAAACCAAGCTGTTCTTACCCACAGAACTTCATCCCCCTCCACAGACAAGTCCCACACACCCCAAAATCTCTCCACTATGCAATGATGAAGTGTCAATGTCGCATTTTGAGCAAGAAAAAAAGATTAAATCCATTATTGCAAACATAGGTCAAATCTTGACCCTACTTTTGACATTTTAAGACAACTTCTGTTCAGTAACACAGGATTTCCAGCCAATACCTGTCATCAAGTGTAGCAGTGCAGTTCAGCACAGAAGTGTATCATACAACTTTTATCAGTAAAACACACTGACACCACTTAAGACACAAGAGTACAGTGCCATGCGCCACAGTCTTTTCTCTGCTGAGAAACCGGACACATCAAACAGGCTTGGCACAGTCAGCCTCGGCATATGGAGTAAATCAGATCTTTCCAGAAAACAGAGTTCATTATACATGAACTTACAAGTACATTTCTACCACTTCCAAACTGCCATGGAAAATACAGTACTTAAGAGTGACTGAAGGCAAAAAAAAAAAAAAGCAGCTAGGGGTTGTTTTGCCAAACCAACTAATCTAGGCTGTTATCCCTTCACAGGGGATCTCACAAAAAGAGGATGCCTGGGACAGCACTGCAAGCCTTTATGTATGGTCTTGGCAGCTAGATACAGCTGGCAGGACTTTGGGTGGTAACCTTTGCCCTGATCACAAGATTTTAACATATTTACTTTGTAACCTCTGTCTGTACCCTGTTTCTCCTCCTTTTCACATTCAAATGAAAGAGATGTAGTGGAATCACATTGCAGTGTTTCTGCACAGTCATGCAACACCCATTCAAAGACAAGATGCAATACAGCGTTTCGCAGTTCCGGTGCTGCCACACCCTTCAGCCTCATCTTCATTATTTTGTATTCTGTAATACTTCTAACAGATTTGGTATTGAACAGAAAGCTATCTATAGGAGTGAAAGCAATTTTAGGATTGCTTTACAAGAAATAGGGTTAAAAATAATTTAATGCTTCCAACATTTATCATCTTTTTGCAATTTCACCTGCTCTTACAATGCAGAACTGAACAAACCATCCCAAAATATCCTGTTTTCCATATCTTATTTTAGGTATTTTAGTAAGCAGAGAAGATTACATTCAGTTCAGCCGTAGCTCACTTGCTACCAGCTTCTTTGAAGATGAGGCCTATACATTGGAGAAAAAAAAATAATAGCCTCTAGAGCTTGTCCACACAGTAGCTTTTGTGGCATTTTTAACTGCCTTTCTCAATTAAAGCAGAACCATCCCTTAAAATGGGACCTAACTCCACTGCTATAAGAAGCTTATGAATTACATACATAGGACCGACAAAACCACTTAAGGAAAGCTGAGCTTTTAGCTTGATTTTACCTAGACACACAACAGAAATCCCAGCATCTTACAACTTTATTCCATCTGATGAATCAAAGATACATTTATCTAACCATTTCAAGTGTTCTTACACTATTTGTTCACAACTTCCCACCCTGGATCCAGCTGGCCCTTCAAGTGTTACCTTTCAGACAGCTGCTCTGATATCTTTTCTCATCTCAGAAGTTCCAGCATCACAGCAGCATCACTGAGATTTAGCCACAGATTCTGCTCTCTTTTCCTCAATGCTTCAGGGATTAAGACATCTTAAGAGGAGGATCCTCCCTTCCCCTTCTCTCACACATCTTCTTACTTGTGATTAGTTCCACTAATGCTTGAAAAAGACATCATCAGCAGGATCTACATCATGTGGTATCATAAGGATGTAGAAGACCCCCAAGAAGAATCACTATGGCCATAGAGTGCATACAAAAGGAGCACTGCAGGAACGAGAAATACTGCGGTGCTGACAGCAAGAATCTTGAGGACATCCAAGGAACAAGTCAATACTTAAGAGCCAGTAATGCAAGATCTACAAATACCAATATCCAGTATTTCTTGGATTAATTTGCCATGGACCTAAATACTATCAACCTAAGCAGTCCTGAGAGCATGGAGGCCTGTGAGCTAGGACTCTTAACCAACTACGAGCTCATGCAGCCCATTGGCAATACTGACAGTCGCTCCATGTCCAGAGAGTCTCAGATTATGTCCCTTCCTGCATAAGCTCTTGCCCGGTATCACCACCAGCCTCCCTGTTTGGGACAAGCCTTTCTTCTAGTGGTATCTAACCCCTACAGGTTGCAGCACGTACCCATGTCATACACAGCAAACTTGTAAGACAATGTAACATTGGCAAAACATCCCCAAACTGGAAGAAATACTAGCAACACTGCCCCATATTTCAAGGCTGAGTCTTTGTATCAGAGACTGTGGACTAAAGGATGACCGCTTGGAACATTTTCTCTGTACCTGTCAGCTATGCTAGCTTGGATGCTTGCAAGTTAGGCTCAAACAGCAGCTGACTATCCATCTCACACAAGGAGACAGCAAAAAGTTAGGTAGGGGTGCTCGAGGAACTTCTTCAAGCAGTACACTTGAGCTATGGAGAACAAATCACTCTGGACAGCAACAGAGCAGTGGCTTGAACCTGAAAGCAGTCCCAAAACAGTGTTGAAAGGCTTGCCGGCTAAGGTTTTGCTGCCATCAACACCTACCAGGAGACTCTACTCCCTTGTAATTGTGTGCACAACATAGTTCCCTGGGAACGCCACCTCCCCACACACCTCCCTTTAACCAATCCATGTCAAATGCCACTGACTCCAGAAATCTATTTACCAGTATCCAACGGCTGCTGGAGAGCAACATAAACTGGAATCAGCAAAGTATGAGCAGTAGCAGCCTCTGCTTCTCCTTACCCAAAGACAGATGGCAGAACAAATCTTTTCTTCACAGGCCGAGTTGCTTCAACTATCCAGTGCCAATGCAGGATTGATGGCCTTACACTAGATGTCTCCGGGGTTTGTGCATCTCTTCTCCAGGACTCCTCTGACAAAGGGCTGAGGAAATCCCAGAAGTCCTCATGAAACACACCTGTAAGCATTTTGAGTTTGGCAAGGAAGGAAGGTTTTGCGTTTTACCTGTTAAGACTGTGCTTTTAGACAAGTTCGTGATGACCTTGTCTCTTTGCTTTCCTGGATTTGGTCTACTAATATACATTTTCATGTACTAACTTTTCTGCTCATTTCATTTGGTATCCACAAAACTCAGAGCAGCAGTTACCTTCCTCTCAGTAGTTTACAGTTGCAAGGTTACATGTCAGTCCTGGATCTAATCTCTGAAGCCCTTCAGGATTTACCATAACATCAGTTACATCTGATGGCATTTTGCTGGAGTGTGACTTCAACTGAGCATAGTTAAGTTTCCTTCCAAATATCTTACTGGTTATCTCATCTCCCACGTATATATGCAATACCTAGTTGTTGGGCCAGTTCAGAAGGACCAGAACAGCACAATGGAGCATGGAATATATTAAAGGGAAGAGAGCAGTGGCAACTTCCAGCTGCTGTTCTGTCTCTTGTGCTTACAGAACTAGACACCAAAGACTTATTGGGAGTCTGCCTATGGGGAGCTTTATACCTTCCTTACGGCCACACACACCAGCTGTACACTAGCCTATGCCAAACTATGGCAGCAGATTTGTGACAAATGGCATTACTACCAGTCACTCTAAGGATAAATTCAGAGAGGGAAAAATCCCTGGAGAAGTGTCATATACAAAAAAATCATCTCTGAGTGCAGGATATCCTGAGCTGCAGACTGCCCGAAGCTGGGATAGTACCTTGAGGAAGTACTGCTACTTTCTTGTACTTTTCTTCCTCCATTTCCTAGGCACTGGCTATCAGCCACTGATGGAGACAGGGCACTGCAAAGATGGATCCTTTGTTTGACCCAGTATAGCTATTCTCATGTTCCTCCGCAGTTGAAAGGATCCTTACTTCAACAGTCTCAGTTCAGGACATCACCATGCCAATCCTTATGTCAACAGCCTTCCTCTGCCTGAAGCCTTCTTGACAATCCTCTCCTCCCACATCTTTAACACAACCCTGGCCTAGCCAGCCACTATTTCACTCTAGTGGAATCTGCAGCTGTTCTGAAGAACAGGTCACCCTTGGCTATCCCCTCCTCTGGCAGGTCTTGGGCATCAGGCTTTAGCAAACTGCATGTTACCCCGAGTTGATCATCATAGCCAGTTAAGCAGGACCACTACTCTTCTACAGACAAGGAATAAGAAGTAGCCGGAGCCAGGAGTAGAAGCCCATACACACTCCTGGCAGGTATTCCAGACTGCACAAGCAGCAGTGAAGTTGCACAGGGACACTTGGTTATCTCCCAACAGAAATCTTTAGTCTCCATACCTGAAATTAGCTTGCAAATTCACAGTAACTGGATCCATGCAACACTTCACGGTGCTAATTACCTGCATTGGTTTCCCTGGCTGTTTGGCAAGGCTGACAGGGTAAAAGCAAGCTGCATCAGGATAGCTATAACCACTCTAGGGGATTAAACCAATTCAACTATTTTAACATAGAGGGTATAAACTGCACCCCTAGCAGAAATACTGGGTAAAATACACAAAAACCCCCAAACGTGTTTAGAAAACATAAAGGATTAACTTTTTTCAGCAAGACACTATTTTAATCTCTTCAGAGCTACTAAAACAAACATAGCCAAAAAATCAGCTGAGAACTTCATTAGCAGTGCAGGCTTATCTTTTACTACTGTTGGTGGAGGAAGCCAAACCTTATCTACAAATGAGTTTAACACAGTCAACTGGTGCACTACTTGTGTGGACATCCCTAGATCTGATAGCTTCTTATCGAAGTCATATACATTATTTTAAGATGAATGACTCTTCTCAGCATGTTATTACTTCTTTAATTACAATTACATGCATTACATTCCATGATAATCTAGCTGTAAAAACTGAAATACTGCATTGAAGAATTAATACTGTATTTCACTTAAGATTTAAATACTGTGATTCTTTTCCCACTTGCTATACAAATTAGCCCCTGGGTTTTAGGGTTTTTCTTAGTATTAAAAAAATACCTCCTTCCAAAATTGGATTATACTTCAAGTTCATTTTTGGCTGCAATTTACACATGGATTCTCTACTAGCGGATCATTTTTTTATTGTTTTAAGGGTTTAGGTTTCTTTGTCAGGCTATGAATTCTTTTAACTTAAACAGAATCTAACCCAGTAACATGTAGCCAGTATGTAAGTACATGCACACTGAAGCTACCCAGTATTTTAAAGACTCACGAGGTTCCAATCCAAACTTTGCAATTCCATCTATTATAAGGAAATACTATTACAGAAGCTACTCCCAGCTTTCCAATTGCTTTGACTTCAACACATTCAGTCAAGCAATTTCATGTAAACAGAATTTACTTTAACTTCTTTCTTATCTGGACTCAAACTTTTGCCCAGACGAATTAATACCTGGGTGAAGACAAATTATTTAAACATGAAGCAAATTAGAAGGTAGAGACTTCTGTCACGCATTACATGTAAAATCTATTTTGGCATTCATTTCGTCTTGGCACAACTTACCAACCCATAGCTCCCATTGTTTCAGCTCTGGTTCTCCCACGTTTTGCCTCTTTAAGTAATTCTTCCACAGCCTTCCTAAATATGAGGAAAAGAAAAAAGTTACCACCTGTGGAACACAAGAACTTGACACTTCATGCACTTATGTAAATAAAGTGGAGAGCTTCTTCACTGTAATGAATTAAGCAATAGAGAGGCTACCAAAATCACCTTGACTTTCTTATTAAGATAATTCAGATTCCTATGCACCAAGATTAAAAGAAACATTTTGACATATTAAAAGCAATTAAAGCTGTTGCAAATACAACAATTGCAATACTAATGGAAGAGTAGAAATAAAGTGTACAAAACTGGTGTACCACACTGAAAAGCACAGTCCCTATCACTTCACCTTGGGAATGCTCTTCCCTGCTGTCACTTCACTTAGGTTCTTCCTAAAGTCTTTCAACCACAGCAGACCTATTTTGAGCACAGTTAAACACCACCAGTAAAATAGCAAGCAGTCACATGACAGTAAAATCACTGCAACTACCAGTTGTCAAACTGCACTAGCTTTGTGTAACAGTGGAAGAAAAGAGCTCATCTTTGTAACTATGATCCACCACCATCCAAAACGACCAACCTTTATATTATCAGCATCTTCTAGAACAAACTGACCAGACTAACACTAAAGCAATTAAATAACTATGCTCACATAAAGTCATTGGAGTGTAAATTATGCAAATTATAGATAACTCCTGCAATGTCAGTCTTTCAGTTCTCTTTACGAATTTATTTCACTCTCAAAACTTAAGTAACTGCTCTCAGTACATGGTTGAAGTTAATGGAAAAACCAATGCACAGATAATATCAGCCATTTATTATATAAATTGAATGTATAAACTAACAATTTGGTTAGTTAACTGTAAGCAACTATATACATCAACCAAAAATAACTGCAAGACAGAAAAGGAAAGCTATGCACCTGGCCGTAATACCCAGTATATGAAGCTAAGCATTAACAACACTGACATGGGTAAGACCGAAGGCTTGAGGAACTGAAGGTAGGAGGTAATAAAGAGGGTATTTATTGTCTAGCTCTCCCAGCTATGATGGGCCAGATGGCTGCTGGCATTTGGACTACATGAGCAACACAATCATCACCTTGATGTGTGTGTGTAGACTGTGCAAAAAAGGTTAACTGCCAACAGAATTCAACTCACACTTCAAGGAAGCCATGTCCCATCATGTTGTTATGGTATTATCAGCACAGCAGGGTTTTGCTGCTTTGCCACAGATTAAAAAAAGCCTGAGTATCAATTTTGTTGTCAAGCCAAAATTGAGACTAGAGAAGTCAGAGTCATCATCTAATAGCAGAAGCAGGTCTGAGAAGAAAAGTAAGCAATTTACATGGCAGGTCCATGTGAAGATCTAACAAATTAATGCTGGGCTCTAAACATCTAACAGAGTGGTTTATTACCATTTAGGTTATTAAAGTCTACATAGAAAACACAAGAGATCTTAGCTTTAAATGCGTATACTGCACATGCATAACAGGGAATGAAAATAAGCAGTACATAATTTCCTTCAGTAGCTAATGAGAAAACATTATGCAGTTACATAGCAGCCTACATCTGTCAGTCTAGATCTAACCTTCAGTTTGTTACAGTCTTAACATAAGCCTTTACCAGCTCCCTTCACATTTGTGATTGTGGATTCATTCATTCATTAGCATAGACTGGTGACATTTTATAAACACAGACACACTTTTTCTTCTGTCTATATTGCTTTTGGGCATGCTTTGGTTTTCCCTGGCAACAGAAAACAAATTGGTGCTAAATGAGTACAAGTGTAACGTGCACCAAGGTGTAGCTACTCTTTCTACAGTTACTCTGCAGTTCTGCTTGAATATAGTTTTTATATTTTATACTTACAACCAGCTATCACGGAACTACTTCCTCACTTTATAGTAATTTCTAGCAAGCAATACTTTAGCTAAAGATTCCTAAACAAGCCTCCAGAATCAGTCACAAGTTCTCAAACAACACATAAATAATCCTTGATCAACTTACATATATATATTCCTTTGTTCCAAGGGGAAACCATTCCATCCAGCAAAAGCTGAGATCTGTGCCAGACAGACATGCAAATACTCACAGGTCATAACTTTTCCTTTGAGAGTTTGCATTTGAAGGGCTTTGCAAAGGAAAGCGTCCAAGACTTCCACAGAAACAATAGTAGAGAAACGCACCAAAAATTGTACTACTGCTTCTCTGTGCACTAGTCTATTAATGGCACATTGGTTTAAGGTTCCTCACAGAAGTTTCTCTCTCTCTCTCATATAAGGTTATTAGTATGATCTCAGTAGCAGCTGGGCTTGGGACACTTCAAATCCTTTTTTAAGCATACATCTGACTGCGAGGACATGTTGCATATCACAGGCATTCATGGAAACAGAGTATCTGCCCAGGTAAGCTGTCACCTCTTTGAGTTACCTGCACCCAGATGCCAAGTACAGCGTCAGCAACCTCGCCAGCTACTGCTGCCTTCCCATATAGGAGCAGTGGGGTGTGGGGGATGGCTACTCCCCAAGAACAAAAAAAAAAAAGGAACACAGGCTCTACCACTGGAACAGGGGAGATGTTGCATACACAGATCTCCATAAAATTATGGCAAAATTTATTTTTTCTCCAGACCCAAAATTTGGTATTTGAGCAGCCTGAGCTAGTTTATAGTGATGACAGCAGGAACACGTGGCCTTCATAAAAGCTTGTCCTGAGCCTTCAAACAGCAATGTCAGATGAAGGGGAGGAAAGAGGGGGGGAGGAAAAAGTGTCCGACTTTTACTTACCATAGTTACCAAACTTAGTGATTCTGTTTTGAGAAACCTGACTAGGAGGCAGATTAAAAGCCTGTCATTGTTATGGTATTACAAAATCTGTCATTATTTTATAATTAAAATCATAAACCAAAGTATCTGAATTACAAAGCACTAATAAAACACACACATACGTATTTTAAACAGCTACGATTCAGTTTTAGGGGAGACATCACAGTAAATTAATATGGTGACACCAATTCTATTAACTTAGGTAGGAATTACAAGCCATTAAGTATTTGAGACTTTTTTTTTGTTCTCTGATTAAATCAAAGATCAGACTGACTTGGCATCCATCTTAGTAGCCTTATAAGTCGACATCTTCCCTTCTTATTAAACATTGTTTCCTAATATTGGTCTTTCAACATGACTTTTATTCACTGCACCTTTACAAAGCCCTTTCGACTTGCACAGACAAATGAAAAAATGCTCAGATTCTCTTTGAAATAATGCATTTCCACTCACTGAACTTATATCCTCTACACAAGTAAGCCAAAAGCTTAAAAGCTATGCAAACAAGGTTTTTACATTTGGTTTTAGAGGCCTCTTGGGACTCAGCATTCCTTGCTCTCTTCAGTTTTACAGCTTGGTTACAATACAAATAGTCCTGTGGCTGCCAGCTTCAATTCCAACAGCAGCAGCATGAGCAAAGGGAACGCAGCACACAATGTTCACATGAGAACTCAAATACTGGGGGATTGACAGAAGGGAAAATTAGGGACAGGGCACATTTGAGAGCACTGTCATCATTCTGGCATCTTTGATAGCAAGCACCACTTAAAACGTGCTGTGGCAATCCTTTTGGAGCAATCAAGCTTAGCTGCAGAATTACAGTAACATGAAGGTGTAAGCACTCATGTTTATCTTCAAGAGTATGGTCCAAGACCTATTTACATTTCTGAGGGATTAGACCTTTTCCTCTATATTCCAAGGTTACAGGCAAAGCTCTCGTGGCAGAAATCCTAACAGCTTGCATCACAAGTGCATGTGCCCAAAAAATGGGAGAATGTTAAAGGCTCCGAAGTCAGGCAAAACCAGAGATATCTTCTATTCCTCACTCAGGGAAAGAGCTTCATCACTTTTTCCAAAAGATCAAATAGATAGACTGAAAAATGAATAATTGGTAATAAAGAGGTATGCCTGATACAGTTACAGGCAATGAAAACACCATGTCACTACAGAGACCACCCAATGTTTGTAATTACAGACCACTCTGTTAGGAGAAGATAGATCACACTGGATCTGACAGCCGTGAGAGGTGAGGCAGCCGCAGCACCATGCCCAGGTCCAACTAGTAGCAGGTTGAAAATCTACTCCCAGCAGGCAGATGCACACACTGCACGTATGCACCACTGGCCACACCGATCACGGACAGACACACAGAGTGCTCACACCACCAGCTTCATCCTGCTCTTCTCTCTGGCCAGGCATAGGAGCCCCCGAGGCTTCAGCCCAACTCCAGTTGCTGGTATAGGCCATCACACAGAGCTGGCTGGGACTCCCCTGGTCCCCCAGTACCCAACCCCGCTGCGGTCTTGCCCATAGAGACAAACAGGCACACACATGTGTCTCACCCCCGGAGAGCCCCTGACCCTACAGTCTCTCCAGCAGCTGGCCAGGACTCCCCGCTGCCTCCGACAGCTAGCTCCTCCTGTGGTCTTGCTCTTAGAGATACACATGCTCACCTCCCAGCTCCCACCTTATTCACCCACTCACCAGCTGATCCAGCTTGATCTTCACTAGCAGCCACACGCTCCCTCGCACACCCACACTTGCTCCAGTACTGCAGCACAGATAAATGGGTCCCCAATCCCACTCCAGTGGCTGACACTTGGTTTTACTCACTCCATGAAGTGTTCTCGGTTGCTGGCACCCAGCCTTCCAGCCCTGGGCATCCAGACCTGCACTTGTTCCAGTTACTGGCACCATGGACACATGGTCCCTCCAACCCATGTTTTGACTCTAGTTGCTAGCACTGAGATGCACACCCTCTCCCCTCAAATAGAGTCCCTCACCCAAGAAAGAGTTAGAAAGGAATTTAACAGGAAGACAGGACAGACTGCGCTGATCAGGCGCAGGGCATGGCCAGACAAGTGTACCAACCAGCAGCCTATTCACACACGACCAGACCTTTTAATCCCCTTATTCCTCTATTTTCCCACTCTTGCTTCTCTCCAAATCACCTGAACCCATCACTTTCCCTGCCTTTGGTTCCTCCCCTACACATCCCATAATAAGCCTTCTGCAATCTCAAAACGCTCTTCTCCTGCATCCCATAACGCGTCCTGCACCCCTGGGCAGCAACACCCTTATGTCCCAAAGGCCCTCCAGCATTGACTCATCTTGACGGGTGTCACGCCTGGAGGCTGAGGCTGCCTCCTGAAACCAGCCCTGGGAGGTGCCCAGAGAAGATGTTCATTCCTCCGAGTCCTTACTGTGAGTTCTCACCTGCCACTGTGCCCCCCGTGGTCCTCTGGGCTCATGGAGATGAAGCTCTGATGGGCTGGTGGCTCCTGGGATGGGCTTGGGAAAAGCCAGGGCTGGGCACTATTTGGGCTCCCCCATCCACCATGGTCTCTCTCTAGTCCTCTGTGGGTGTGCCCAGGAGTTTTCGGCACATCTCTGTGCCAAACTCTGCCATCTCCACCCATGCCATCATCTCATTAAAGATCCCGATGAGAACTCTAATGAAAATATATCTACTGGAATTGTGTCACAGCGCACAATCGGCTACGGAAGTGCACAGACCTGGAGCAGGAGGGCAGCGTTCATATTCAACATCTCCCAGAGTCAGAGAGGGGACATCTTTATCAAACACATCTTTGTGAAAGACCTTCATGCCTTAATAACTGCTTGCAGTCTATACCACTACTGTTCAAGATCAAAGGCCAGGCTGCTCGGCTACTGCGATCCCCAAAATCATGCTTAAACCTACCTCCTGAGGCACTCTAGGTCCTGACAGCAAGCTGCAAGCCCAGGAAAAAAATTAGCAGGTTTTCTTGTCAATTTTCTCAAAGCGGTTTTATGCTGACTATACAACTTATTTTTAACCATGCATGGGACTGGAAATAGAAGAGGATGTTGGTATTCTGATTACATCTGAATAATTAATATCAAGACCTTCAGTCAAGTAAAGGACTGAAGATACTGCCTTCTACAATAAAGGAATGGTAACAAAGGCCAGCGTTATTTCCAATTAACTCCTGTGAGCTGGTTTGTCCTATCTGCTCACACTTACTAAGAAAACTGATGAAAAGGAATGTCAAGAATAAAGCCTAAGCCACAACATTAAGAGCAAGAATGAAAAAAAGGCACTAATATGCCACAAACTTCCTAACGTTTGTTCAAAGGCAAAGACACTTCATATTGGACACGTGAATGCTCCCATTCTTTGTCAATCAGGTTTCTTACTTATTTAAATATTCTATTTGTCATTCCCATAGGTGCTATCTGCAGTACATTTCTGTGCTGATATTCTCACCAGCTTGAGTAGTGAACACACCACTCCATTTCAAACACCAATTTTAGCTTGCAGACCACTTTTTTTGCCACGAATATGGGAAAGAATGGCATACTGAATCCTGACACTTTGATTTTAACTGTTAAAAACAACAGTAAGAATTACCAATTAATTTCTCCAAGGCACAAAGCTTATTTGTTAAAAAATATAACTGGGATGCCTGTGCAGCAAAAATATTAGACTATTGATTCTCAACTACAGGCCTCTTGTTACAGAATTATAGCATTGCTTGTGATTCAGAGCAGCATCTCCTTAGGAAACACTTAATTCGAAGTAAATAATGATCCAACCAAGCTTGGTAGATACTTCTAATAAGGTATGGTATCCAAGGTTGCGAAATATTTATAGCTGCTGAATGACAGAACAGATTATGGAAGGATTTGGACACACAGTATAACAACGCCACTTCCTTTATATTCTCAGAGGAACAACGTATTCTCTGTGCTTCTAACACACAGAACAACTGTGACGACAATTTAGGAAGGGGATGGGGGGAAAAAAGACTTCTTTGCATAGGGGTGAAAACGGTGACCTCTGTAATATCCCAGAGGATATTTAGTTGAAATTAAGTAGGAAAAGCAAGTACACGCGCTTGCAGGGGAAACAAACTAAACAGATCTAGTAGCTGATTTGTAACCTTTTGGGTTTTTTCACTCACTCTTGGGTCATATCTTCACAATACCATTAATTATATATTAACAGAATTTAGCCTAGAATTTTCTTAGAATCACACAGTATCTCAAGACTCTGGGTCTTCACTGACATACTGGCAAGTTCACAGGAAAAAATGTCAGTTCATACTTCCAACAAAGGTTATTGGGTGCGATGGAGCAGAGGAAATAATTCAGTAGAATGTAGCAAATATTACTATTTTACACACCTGTGGTATTTACAGCTTTTAGAGTTTCAAAATCCAGAGTATGCAACAGTCACATGGTAACTTGCGAGATAGTATTCAGCTTCGGTAGTGACTATCACTTCCTATTAAAGTGAGGAAAACATCAAACCCAAGGCCAAGCGAGAGTCAGACACAGTAAAACTGAAAAATAATAGCAGGAAAACGTGGCAGTAAGGACTAAACAGAACAAGCAAGATGAAGAGACCTCTCCTTAGATAATAACAAAAAAATAGGACGCTTAACAGATCACTGTTTGGAATGCTGGGACACAAAATTTGCTTCAGACCTGAGAAACCATGCACAAGAATAGTTACACTTCTTTTTCCCCGCGTGGTAAATTAAATAAGAACGACGCATACAAAAACCTTAAGCTGTTATTTAAGACTTGTGCATGGCAAGACAAGCCTGAATTCCGAGACAGACTAATGAAAATATTCCAAATAAACCCATTTTTAAACACTAAAAAATCTACCTAAAATAGTTAGCACTGTGGCTACAGAACAGAAATGCCATTATTTGTATGCTAAAGCCATATTATAAAGACCCTAAAAATTATAAACGCTAACTACCATCGCTGTACTACTCACAGAAGAGTATGATCAACAGGTCATTGAATATGAAAGTACGGAGTAATGTCTGTAAACCAAAGGATAAAGAAAGGTCTGTATTAGACTCTTGAAGACTGTACGGGGGAAGCATGTTTAGAGTAAGAAATTCCCAAGAATGACATCCAAATGCATATAGCATGAACTGAATTCAGGGTGCTACTAGCAAAGCGAGCTGTTATGAAAGCTGAGGGTATGGAAAAGCCGTACAAGACAGAAAGTGGTAATCATCAAGTACACTATATTGTACTTACAATGTGTTCAGAGCCCATTAAACACATACAGAGGTGAACGGTAGCATGGATTCAAGAGACCGGGCAGCTAAACCCTACCGTGTACCACTCGGTAAGTAATACTGAGCTTCATCCTCATTATCTACCATGCTGCCATGGAAAAGGCATAGCAAATCCCGACTCAGCTTGAAACTATGAGGCAGGATAAAACTTCAAATCTGGTTCCTGGGAAGGAGAGCATCAAAAGGAGACTGTGGAGCAGTCAGCTATAACTGGTGAGCGAGTGCCTATGCCCTGAACTGCCCGGAGGACCCCAAGTCCCCAGCACGGCAATAGCAGCCAGAAGACAGACAGCATGGAAGAACAGTGAGATGGTTTCAACTTGCTATGAATGAAAAAGGTTTAAGTTTGGAATGGCACTAGTAAAAACAACATTTATGCATATATAGAAAGAAGCTTTTAATTATTAAACCGATGAGCTGAGAGCAGAAGTAGCTTACCAAGCATTAAAAGCCTCTTAGAAAGCATTATGCTCTCCAGCCCTTCCACCACCCCAGTGCTATCGCTTTTGTCCCATTTAAAATACTTGCCAGATATAAGCAGAAACAAGTTATTTTCTATAAGCACTCTCAGACACGGTTACTTAAAAGTTAATGGAGAGCACCACGGGGAGAACAGTTCAGAAAGCCTCTGGTCATCACTTCACCCTAACAGTTTTAAACAGCCATAAGAAATGTTCAGTCACTCACAAACAAGCTTGCAAAAAAAAAAAAAATTAAAAAAAAAATCCAATAACTACAAATAGGATTATTACCCCAAAAATCTGTGATATAAACACCTAAGGTCTATTTCTAAAGCAAAAGTAAGAGTGATCTGCTGTGACTTGAGTATCCAAACATAGAAATCTGCATTTTAATCTCAATGTTTGCTTGGGAACACTGTAACTCAGTACACACAGCGAGATGAATCCTCTCGTCCCAACAAAATGCAAGGTAAAAGCAATTTCATTTGTTGACAAAATAACTGCCAAGCATTTTGTATTATTCCATACAAGGAACAGGGCAATTTTAACAACTGGTCAACTGGCACATCTCCAACACTGAAAATCAAAATTCGTAAGAACAGAAGTTTAACCTTTTTTTTTTTTTTTTTAAATTTTACCAAGTACACTTAATCACCAATTTATAACTGTTGAGAGATGAGCCACCTAACACTTCTCAATCGTGTTTCTAATGGTATCAACACGCATCACAAGAATAATTGAATTTTTTTTTTTTTTAAATAATGGATCTTTTTCCCATTACGTAGGAAGATTTATTTTCTATTGCAACTCCCGCAGCGCGGGCTCCAAAGCGAGGGCGCCGAGGACACGGCGCAAGCCAGCTCCAGGCTGCGCACCCCTCGGAGCGCACACTCACCGCAGCCAGAGGGGCTGCGGCGGAGAGGGGGCCGCGGGGGTGCCGGGCAGAGCCAGGCCGGGCTCAGGGCCCTCCTCTCCACCGCCCGGACCACCCGCCGCCTCATGCCCGACAGCCGAGGCCCTCCGCCGGGAGGGGCCCGTCCCACGGCCGCAGCCAGCTCCGGAGCACACCGACGCGCAGCGCTGGGCCCCGCCCGCCCGCGCAGGGCCCCGCAGCCCGCCCCCCGCTCCGCAGAACGCGGGGGCCCGTCCCGGGCGGCCCCAGACCAGCGCTGCCCGGGCCTTGCGGGGCGGGAGGCGACGCCGGGCCTTGTTCGGCGGAGAGGCCCCGCCGAGGCCATGAGGTCCCGGGAACGCTCAGCCGACCCCCGCCACCCGCCCCTCACCTCACCTCTCCAACTCCGGATCCTCCTCCATGGCGGCGCGGCGAGGGCGGGCAGCGGCGCCCGCTCTCCCCCCCCCTGCGGCCCAGCTCCTCAGGCGAAGCCCGGCGCCATGCCCCGCTCGCGGACCGGCTCGGGGCGGGGCGGAGCTGCGGGGGCAGGCGCAGAGGACGGCGAGGACCCCGGCGGGGGAGGAGCCGGGGCGGTGCGAGCCGGGCCACCGCCACACCCCGCCGGGCACCTGCGGCCACCGGCAGCCGCACCCGGCCTCCCTCGCCCGCGGGGGGGGGTGACAGCCGGCCCGGTGGGCTCCTGCCAGCCCCGCTGCATGTCGGCGGGACCCACCATAAACCTCCACCCCGGCGGCGGGAGCGCTGCGGACCCCGCGCCGGGGGAAGGAGGCGTGGGGCGGTCACCGCTCTCTCGCCCGTGGCTGGGCGGGGGCGGGCGGGAGCGGGCTCAGCGGCAGCGCCGGGGAGGCGGGAGTCGGGCTGCCGCTTCCCGTCAGCGGCGGGGCCCCCCAGCAAGGCCGCGGGGCTCGGGCGGGCGGGAACAGGTCTCCGGGCAGGGCTGGGCGCCGCGCGGGGCAGCTCCCCCGCCAGCCCCTCCTCCGCCCCGGCCCCGCCCGCCGCCCCCGGCCCCGATCAGGCGAGTGGCGGGGACACCCCGGCCCGGGGCTCCGCCGCGGCCCGCCCCGGCCCCGCTCCCATAGGCTGCAGCGCGCCCCGCCGCCCGGCCCCACGCCCCGGGCTGCCGTCGGAGTGGCGGAGCGCGGCTGTCACTTGGGCCGTGCCGCTGCTCGGGGCGGGGGACGGAGGCGGGAGCACCGGCCCGGCCCGGCCCGGCCCGGCGGAGACACGCTCCGCCAAGTGCTGCCCGGAGTTTGCCTCTCAGCAGGCGGGCGGGCACAGCCGGCTCGGCTGAGGGGCGCGGCGGCGGCTGAGGAGAGCGCGGCGCGGAGCCGGCGGCGGTGAGTAACTTCCCTGCCCCGCCGTGGCGCCGGGCGGCTCAGCCTCCCCTCAGCCGGCGGCGGCGGGAGGGCCGCCGGGCAGGGCGGCGGCGCACCCCGCCCTCCTCCTCTCCGTCGCGGCGGCGGCGGCGGGGCTGGGCCTGCTGCGGACGCCGGGTTGGGCCGCCCTGCAGGGGCAACAAGTACGGGAGAGGGACTGGGGTCCGGGAGCAGCCGTGCGGGGCTGAGGTGCGTGCGCCTGTGAGCAGGGTACCCCGCTCCGGAGGGAACGGCGCGGCCCTGCCCTCGCCCGGGAGGAGCGAGGTTCCCTCCTGGTCTCCCCGGGAGAGCCGGTGCCGCTGCGAGCTGGGCACCCCGCGGCGAGTCTCTGCCCGCCGGAGGTGAGCGGGGGCCGCGCCTGGACCCACAGCGCGTCTCTGCGAAGCTGAGCTGTGGGCTCAGGTGCTGGGGACCTGCTCCAAAGGCGCCTGTTTTTTGGGGTCCCTAAATACACCTATGCTGCTCTGGTGTAGCTTTATTATAGAAGCTGCTGCCTGAAAAGGAGTCAAATTACTGCGTGCGGGGGAGGCAGAAGAACAGCTGCAAGCAAACCCCTGCTGCAGGAGCTGGTTTCAGGTTATGTGTTTTACAGCTGCGCCAGAGGAAATCAGAGCTGTATGTAAAATGTCTCTGAAGCCTATGTAGTTGGCAGCTATTTCAAAATGTTAACTCTAGTCCTCGGTGCTCTGACCCAGGCTCTCTGTTTTTCCCCCATTTGTTAGCTCTTATCACTGAAAATGTGGTTTAAATAATTAAAACCTCGTGTCTTTTAAACTTTAACAAGGCATACTTTAAAATTGTCATTGATCTTGACAGAATATTAGTACTCGGTCAACTAATTGAGAAAACAATTTCTGGAGCTGTGGTAGTGACAAATCTGACAGTCCCTTGTGACTTTTCTTACCGTGTTCCTGATGCACAGCGCTGATTGTTTACTTCTGTAGAAATCTACTATTAAGTACTTCTGAGCTTCATTTAATTCCTTTTTTAATTACATGATATTGTAGGTTTGTTTTTGTCTCTGTGCAAAGTAAAAAATGTCTGTTAGGGATTAGCTTTGAGATACGTTTGATAGTCTCTGGAAATAAATTTTGAATCATAAATGCATTTGAGCTTCTGTTCAAAAGAGAAACTGTTCTGAGCTAGGCTCGCATTAAATAAACACTTCGAAGTACTGATTTTTTTTTTTTTTTATTCCTCTACCCAATTTCTTTTGGCTTTGCGATGCTTTATTCTAAGCTGCAATCCAGCAGCAGATCAAGGAGGCTTAGGAAGAAACATCAGATGCTTTCGGTTAGTGTCCCTACCACTTGGAAAATAAACAAGTTAGTACCATATGCTGCCCTGACTTTATTAAAACAAATTTCCTCAAAATGGAAACAAGGTATGTCAGCGTACTTGCTAGAACCATAAGACTTAATAGGGTCCTTTATAATTTACTCTTTTTTTTTTTTTTTAAATGATCCACTCGCAGAGGGAGGAATCCTCTTTCCTGAACACAATGCTATATAAAATTATTAGCTCCAAATTCAGCAGGCTGCAAAAAACACCATTGTGCCCAATTAGATTTTTTTTAAATAAAAAAACTATGTAATGTTATGTTTTAAGGTGCTTGTATTATTACAATTCTAAAATCTCTGGATGTTGGGGGAAAAAAAAAAGTAGAACTTTAAAATGAGAGTTTTCAGTACTGGATTTCTAACTGTAGTGACCCTTAACTCTGCCTAGTGGCTTCAGCAAGAGATAGCCCAGGGCCTTGGACTCAGGTCTGAGATTTGCAAACACAGCGTGATTTCCTAACACAGGACTCGAATCTTCTATTAGAAAAAAAAAAACCTAAGCTACAATTTAGGGACGAAACTTTGGAAGAGGAATGTAAGCTGGTGATTGGGTGGAAAAGCACTGTTCTCTTGAGACAGGTTAAAAAATAAGCTTACTAAAACCTGTCGGGCGTAATTACAAAAATGTTGGCTTTGACATTGCAAGCTTTGGCATTTGTTTAGAGTCTGCTCTCGTGGAAGCGCTGATGACCTTGGTGAAACTTTGCTTTTTCATAAGGCTTTACCTGCACTGAACAGCCTGTCGATCTCGATCTTGGTATATATTTATGGGCACATATCACTGAAAACCAGCAGAAGTTTGTTAGCTTCTAATTAAAACTGTCTACTTGAAAATACTTCAAAATATCCGCCTCTTTTTTTATCCCATTTTTCTGTACTCTTAAAAAATGTCTTAATATAGTTGAAAGCAACTGTGAAGAAGTGATACCAACAATATCAAAGTGAAATGTGTAAGGATATGATGTGTACTAGACATTGGATTAATATAAATTAATGTCATAAATCAGGAAGATGCTGCTTATTTAAAGAGCTATTAGATATTAAGAGCTGTAACTAATACAAAACCAGCATTCATTCAGTGTTAAAATGCTCCCTGGTGTAAAAGGCACTAGAGGAAACTGGTTGCCTATTTGATACTGCAGTGGCTTATCTCTGATATTTGAAAATTCTTTGCTGATTTGGTTTGCAGAAGCAATTCTAGTGTGACCCCATTGAATTGCATTCTGCTTAATTGCTTTATTAGGTCAATGGAGTTTGTTGTTTAGAAACTGTAGTGCCTTTCGAAGATGAAAATTCTTTTAAATATCAGTATTAAATTATGTAATTGTTGGGTCATGATATCTACGGAGCAATAAAAAATAATAATGTTGCAGCGTGTGCTTTTTGTTTTTTATGGCACCAATTCTGTAGACATTTGTGCTTACATATGTTTCATTTTAAACACCCAAGTATTTCTTTTGGAATTAGTAGGTCTGTTCTTTGGCTTAATGTTAAGCCTGCATGTAAATGTTTTCAGGGTCAGGATTTATGTTCGCAAAGTTCATGGGATAAACCTGTCATGTTCTCATACTGACTGTTCTGTATTCTGCATGAGATAATGTAGGTAGCTGACTTCTCCTTTGGAACTGGGGGCTGATTTATCTACTGACATGTAAAGAGATGTTCCCAGCCCTGCTGCTGAGTTACAGTGCTGTACCTGAGCTGACTTCATCCTTGCAATGTGCTTTGCAATACCACAGGCGTCTCTTTTATTTCCGAAGTATTTTTACTGATATAAATGTGCGTAGATGTCAATCCTTTACATTCTTGTAGGTTCTTATTTCAATTGATGTTAGTTTTACAAGTACTTTGGGGGCTGGAAGAGGAGTCTCTTGCTGAGTCTCTCACACTGAGCTGTGCACTAGATGGTGAAAAGAAAAGCTTAAGTATGCAGTTGTTTGATATAAAATCAGGTAACTTGTGAACATGTAAGATTTTAAATTGTTTTGCATTTCTGCGATCTTTCCACCCAATTAGTGGGACTATTTTTATTTAAAAAGTGGAACCTTGGGGTAATGTAGCTCAGTATTTGCAGCCTCATTTTTGTTTTAAGTAAGCAAGTTGTGATGTTGCTCTGGGGTTGTGGTATGTTGTTAAGAATGTCTAGAATTTTCTTGCTGTCATCACAGCAAAACAGACCAAATCGGGTGAGAAAGTAATTGTGAGGTTATAAATGTGTCAGCTCAATATGATATAGAAGTTAATTTTTGCCCAGGCAGAGTTGGTTTACTTTGGGATGGAGTGATAGATGTTGCGTTTTGCCTGGATGTTTTTCCTTCGTTCCACAGAGGAGAATGTGTTTTTGTATTTCGTTGCAGAGATTCGTCATGCTTAACCACTGTTCGATGGGGTGTACAGAATTTTTATGAAGAACCCTTGTTTGTAGAGCAAAACGCAATTTGATCAAGGAGTATATCCAATGTATGAACTGATCCGGTTTTAAAATGTTGTAAATGGTAGTAATAAGTAGTTCTAGATAATGAATAAGAGGGAACTATGACTTATTTATCTTTTTTTCTAGCAATAAACAACAACAACAAATAGCAACAACGAAAAGTGGTGCGCGTTAAAGGAGAACCCGTATGTGGCTGGGCGAAGGGAGGAACCCAGTAGTTGCAGAAAGGCAAAGCGGGGCTTTTGGATCCGGTTGCTTGGAGTGGTGTAGTGCTGTCAGATATTATTCAGCACAGTTAGGAAAAATGAGCGACAAGCTACCTACTTCTGCATTGGTACGTTCTTTGCAGTGGGAGTCATTTTGAAGTGTGCTATAGGCTGTGCTCCCCACCCCAACCCCCGAGATAGCACTGCCACTCCGTGTGCCCATGACCTTCTCCGAAGAGGTTGCACAGGCCCAGTGGAAGGTGTCAGGATGCCGGCGCCATGCATTCCCGGGGACTGGCTGGTTAGAAAACAATTGGGAATAAGCACAGTTTATTATTGGGTTCAAGTCAGTGTTCCTGTATGTTGACACTTTTATCAACTCTTGCAGTTGTACTCATTGTGTAGACTTTTTTTTTCTTTGCATGCAATTTTTGCTTGAATCTGAGCTCTCCTCCACAGACAACCCCCTCTTAATGTAGTGTCATTTTCAAAATTTTGGCCCTGAAAGGCCAAAGAATGCTGGCGATGGAGGATTTTAAGCCTTTACCTTCCTGTGGCTTTCTTTGTTCTTCAGATTGGTGCTAATCCTCGTTTCTGAGTTCATACATAGGAAAAAGAAAGCTGGTGCAGCGGAGGTTTTTGGCACAACAGAAGCAGGTGGAAGTCCAAGCAAAGCTAACGGAGGTAAAATGTCGCTGACTTGTGTACTGAAACCAGTTCGTGGAAAGCGCTTTTCAGTGGTTGCTATACTGTGCTTGGATAAGCTGTCATGTTCTGCCACAGGAATGTTGTGTTTGCTTTGAAAAGACATGGGTTTTTTTTCTGACACAAAGCAACATTTCGGAATCTAGGCGTGTCGTGATTTTTCTGGTTATCAAGTTTTGGTTGCATTCCTGAACAAAGTCTTGATTTAAAAAAAAAAAAAAAAAAAGCTTGGCTGGTATCAGCGAGCCTTCTTTGTTGATGCATTTTACTTTGTCATAACGGGAATGTGCTTTTGTCTGCGTACCTTTTATTAAGTCCCCAGATGAAATGAGCTGTATCAGCAACGTACTCTTATGGCAGTAGAATAGAGCCTATACTGGGGTTTTCTGCAGGTATAGCGATTTCCTCCAAATGACATCACTACCTGCTACACCAGCAAAAAGAAAACAACAGTAAGAAGAAAACCCACAACCCCTACAAGGCTCTTAAGCTAACCACGTTTTGACCTCAACACAGTTGGTTCTTCCATGGCCTTCAGTAACAGTCTGTGCAGAACAGTACATTCAAAGTCCATCGTTTGGCTGGGTAGCCTACATCTAGAGCAAGTCCCATTTCAAGGAG
The DNA here is from genome assembly GCF_965638725.1 of Aptenodytes patagonicus. NCBI lineage: Eukaryota > Metazoa > Chordata > Aves > Sphenisciformes > Spheniscidae > Aptenodytes > Aptenodytes patagonicus. Next base: position 204,479,075 of record NC_134949.1, read on the forward strand.
GGCACTGGAGATACTAATTTCTGTATGTGCCTCATGGATAGTGCACTGAATATCTGCAATAGATTAAATACTTAAATATGGACCATATTAAGTTGCTTCTACATGTTTGGAGGTTAAAAGTTAAGAAAAAAAAGATCAGTAACAGCTATTGCCACTTTGTGCGGAGGAGGATGCCTTATTGTTACTTCTAAATTCATGCATTTTTTTACCAATAGCCCACCCTTCCTTGTGTTCTTGCTTATTTTTATTAGATCTGTTCCCCTGATTTTGCCTATATATTTTTTTAATCAGGTTGTTTAAAATTTGTTTGTAACCAGACTGAAAGAACTGTAAGTGAAAGTTGATCAATACATCACAAGACCACATAGATCCTAATGTGTTGTATAAACTTTCTGGTCATGTTTAAAGTGTTTGCTATAAACCCCATTCTGATCATACAGCTGTAACTGTACCCTTGGTTCCGTATGTATGCACCGTAGCTATCATCCAAACCCCCGCCGCTCCCTGGGGCTGCCCTGACTGTTAGTTGTAACTTGTTTTTTAAACTTCTAAAAAAACTTTTTCAGTCAAGCTTCTTCCGGAGCAGGTTGATGAGGATTTCCTTCTGTCCGGCCTCTTTTTCCTGTCTTTATGTCTTGTTTGTTCTAGAGGGGTTTTCTCAGCCATTTATTGTTACTGACAGAAGCTAATGAAGACTCACCCAGTGAATTAGTAAAATAGTTCTGTGTCTGTGCTAGATCTTGCATTTATGTTAATTAAAAATTAGTACAAATCAATTCCTGGACTACTTTTACAAGTAGTCCATTACTAAGCTGTCATTGCTGCTTCTAATGAAGATTGAAACTTTAAAAATCACAGGGTTTCCTGCCTTATACTAAACCAGTGTAACATGCTATTTGTTCAGTATTGAATGCCTTCAGAATTTAGGTTTGCTTCGTAACTATTTTAATTCCTTTTAAATGCTAAAGGTAAAGCTAATGTCATCCAGGTTATATTAGGCTAAAAATACAGATATGTTTGTGTACTTGTGGATCTGTCATGCATTTAATCTGAATGTCTTGAAAAGGTATGTAAGTTAGAGCTTTACATAGACATTACAAAGCTTCATAAGAATGCAGTGACAACAACCAAATGTGTTTCTTTTTCGAATCACCAGTAAAAAAAAAAAGGTATCTTTCCACTTTGGCAAAATAACCACTCTTCATTCCTGTTATTTGGGGAATGGCTCAGCATGTCTGTTCAGTGCTGATGCTTTTACATTCTATATCTTCTGATACGTGTCTGTCTATAGCTGGAAGTGACGTGAGCTGAGTTAGGCTTCACTGCATGTACAGCAGCAAATATACCTGTCGTGGTGTATTTATACAGTGTGGGCGTGATCCTGCATAAATAATACTTGCGGTTTTAGTTGTGGGGAGTTTTTTTTCCCCACTTTGAAATCCATTTTGACTGATAGCTGCTGACTTACCTATTGACTGTGGCTCTCCTGCTTTCTTCAGGGAAAATAACTTTACGGTGAAGCAAAAGTGAAGGTGATTCAGTGGTGATAAAAAGGAGAATCAGCAGCACAGCTTGTCTGTGCACTTGACCTGAGCTGTCTTGCCATGTAAGCAGAAAAAGAGAATCTATGGGAAAATTAACACTAAAGTGAGTGGTAATGCAGAATTTTGCGTTACTGGAGTGTGAAATGAAACTGTTAACAGTTCTTTCTTCTGCAGTAAGGGATGTGTGCCATCGACTAGAGAAATGCTATAGAAGTGTAACGCTTTCCTAAGTCATATTTTGAAAAGTTTGAAAAGCTGTGAAGCCAGGAAATGTTCATAACTAAGTGTCATGCTGTTATGAAGCGGAAGATATTTGATGAAGAACTTTTGGTTACAGCTTGACATATTACTTCGTACAAATGATCAGAACCATATGGATTTCGCAACAGGTATCGTTTGTCTTTAAGTAAGTCTCAAGTTTAGTAAAGGCAACTTATTTCACACAGTAATGTCAACATTATGCTGTGATTTTTTTTCTTTTTGCCTCAAAGGGTCAAAGAGGAAAGATTTGTGTTTTAGCTGTGATACTGACTTTGAGGATAAAGAAGATGGTTTGTTCTAAAGTGTTGATATAGGTGAGGCCATGTATACCTGAAAACCTGCTAAGCAGGTTAAGTTGAAATGCAGGAGAGAAGGGACTTCACTACAATGCACCCACATGTGTTAGGAGCAGTTGCTATCCCGTATATGCTATTTTTCAGATGATGTATCACATGCTGAGTCCTACTTAGCCATCCCTACAGCTTGACTGTACAATTGAATCTGCAGTGGTGACTCCATGGGGTTCTTTGTGGGCATGAGAGTCCTTCTGCCTGCTTCTGCTCCCGAGGAAGTCACCGAATTCACCACAGCTATGATGATGTGGTTATAGCAAAGCATCCCTTATGGGATTTCTTTGCTAGGCCTCGATTGCTGCTGGTACAATCCGGTTAGCATTCTACTTGTCATTGAACTTACTTTACATATGTGTGTGTGTGTGTATTAAAAAAAGTAATTCCTATATATAAATAAATAAAACAGTATAAAAAGGGAAAAAGCAAACCCAGTACTTATTCTTTTCTTTCAATATTTTTTTTTCTCTCTTTTCTTTCTTTCTTTTCAGATCTTAACTTAGAAATCTTCCAAATTCAGCTCTAACGTTAAGCATTTTTTATGGAAGAACGAAGTTGAAATACAGTAGGTAAAGACATTATAGAAATCTGATCCCATATGTTTTTACCAACTTAATTATTGTTCAATTCTGTAGTTTTTGCTTTTACTTCTTAGTTGTGGAGTAACTTTATTCTTCTGGTGCTGTCAGCAGTTATAGTAGTGAGGAGCTTCAATAATGTGTTGTTTAAATAGAAGCTCTGTATAAATATTATTGATTATGAACATTGATTATAGAAAATGTCGTGACCAATTCATGGGTTTTATTGGGAGGATTTTCACATTAATCACCACAACAAAAGTTTGGAAAACAGTAAACGAGTGATGGAAAAATAACAACATTTATAAGATAGAAGGAGTTATTTTCTTAATTTTCCAGCTGATGAGTTGGTGCATATAAAAAGACAGACATCAGATTGCTTTTGCTATCATGATACAATATATTTTTCTGTAGTCCAGAGGTTAAGTTCTATCTTATTTGATAATAAACTTATTCAGTTTTCTGACTTAAAATTAACCTGCTTCTCAAATTTGAAATGAAATGGAAGCAGTCAAAAAAGGTGGAATAACCAATCATTTAATCAGATATTAAAATTGTATTTAGATGTATTTCTATATTTATTTATTTATAAAATTGCATTTAAATAGATTGATAAAACTCTTTATTGGAAAAAATACTTTGCCTTAATATGAATTGAAGAGGATTAGGATTTAATAAAGTGAATTACTGTTTTCTATTTGAGGGGGGGAAATATTTTCCCCCAAGGCTTTGCTTTTAAAACTACCATCTTTCTTCCCAGATGTTCTTGAATACATTCTGCATTGTTTTAAAACAACTCTAATCTTTAATACGATTATCTGTAAACTTCTTTTGTTGACTGAGGGATTTTTTCAGATTATCAAATAATTTTATATAGAAATCCTCCTTTTCTTGGTGCATACCGTAAGTCTCCATTGCCTGCCCAAGGCAGTGCCCCAAATGAAGCCGACTGACATCAATTATTGATGATTATTTTCTGCACACTGGGAAGTGAAATCGAGTCTCCGGTCTCGATTCGTGGTTTGTTTCAAACATAGGGTAATGAGAGCAGGTGCAGGGAGACACCGGAGCGTGTGCATTGATTTGCAGCATAAGCATAGATATGTTACTTAAGAGTATATGGGATTGAGAAGAGAAAATGGTTGGAGCTGAAGTTGTCGTGTGCTTTTAAAGAACTTGATCACTATGTTTTCCTGGTACCCATACACCAAAATGAGAGGAGCTATTTTCTCTCCTCGTGGTGGTATCTCATTACGCTGGGGCACGGGATAGCACTTAACAGGAGGGAATTACCCCTCCGTCCCAGTTCTCCATCCCACCTAAGTATGGCCTGATCTGATTTGCTCTGAGTCCATCAGACTTCACAAGCTAAAATTGTACTCCGTGTTTCTCATGCACCAATAACTTTTCTTTCACTGGTTTTTTTTAAGTGTGCAATCAAGCAACCTAACATTGGAACTGTGCTTGTACATCCCTCATGCTACTCCCTTTTGTGTTCGTTCCTTGCATGGGACTGGGCTGCTGGGGAAAAAAAGCTTCTGAACAGAAACCAGCAGCTGGTTTACAACCTGGGTTACAACACAGGTTCAGCAGGGGTGCAGAAAACTGAAAGGCAGTGGGTAAGCTAAAAAGTGGCATTTCTTAATTTTGTAAATTAGCTTGCAACCTGAATCATCATGTTTTAACATTGCTATGTGTAATTTTTGACATTGTCTTTTTAAATGACTGCAGCAGTTGCAGCAACTACATCATTAGTAAAATCCTTACTGCTTATGAGGTTTAGAAGGAGCTGGCAATACTGCCTGAGCTACAAGACAGCTTAGAGACAGGAGGAAACTTTATTATCCTATAGAGGAAAAGTAGTCTGTTTTTTTTCTGGAGGACAAAATGATCAATGAGGATTTGGGTCCAGCCAGGTTTCCCCCACTGCAAGTTCTTTCCAACACTAGCAGCCTCTCGCGGGTCCAGCTGCCTGGGTTTCCCTGCAAAGTGTTTGCTCTTGGGTATTGTTTTGGCAAGCTGTCTTCAGGCTTTCTGAAGAACAGACAAAAGAAGGGAAATACAAATTTTTTTCAAAACCCAATGCGGAATTTCTTGGGACAAGCAAGCTGTGCAGGCACATGAGGATTTTTCACGTTTGAAGTTGTCGCAGGGAAAAAAGGTCAAATGTGAATACAGGAGCCTGGTGTTTCCCCATCAGGCCTGCCCCTCCATCCTCTGGATGCAGGAGTTCAAACGCCAAATGTAGCAGGGGGAAGTAAGAAGTAAGCAAAAGAGGATGCGTCTTCAAAGGACAAATCAGTGCTGTGAGAGCTTCCCTTGCTGGCAAAAGCCTGAGTAAGCAGGTGGGGCTGGCAGCGTGCCCTGAAGGTTAACGTAGTCAGTCGCCAAGCCGCAGGGGGAGGCGAAGCCCTCCCTTCTGCTGGGGTGCTCAAGAAAGATGCTCTGAAAAGGCTTCTGGCTGCTGCCTCTCATTTCACCTGGGGTGCTGGGAGAAAGAAATGGTAGCTAGGACCGAGACGATGCAAGACTAAAAAAAAAAATAATAAAAAAATCAATGTATTTAGTATCAGTGGCATTTAGAACCATGCTGGTTTCTTTGGTGGGCTCCGAGCAGCAGCAGGGCCCGCGCTTCATTTCTTCTGCAGCTCAGCTGCCTGGGCGGGCTCAGAGGCTGCCATCCGCCCTCCCAACCAGCTGAGCTGCCCGCTGCGCTAGCCGAGGTTTTATGGTGCCTCTGAGGCTATTGCTGGATATCAAGTCTATATTGGAGAAATACTGCCAAATTTTTTTTAGCGCTAATGCAGGAGAGGTCTAGCTGAGCACAGAGACAGTGATATTGTTAATTTTCCAGGCTGTTGCTATCTTACTCTCAGCTGTCCCTAGACATCATCACCATTTTATGTTTGCTCTCTAATGGCATGAGCCAGGATGTCATAATATCCAAAATCAAATGTACCAGAAAATATAATAAATTAGAGTCGGGCTAGCAGAGTAATTGAAGAATAAACTGAATTTTAAACAACACAAGATTGCGTTCTGAACCGATTGCTATGCACAAACTGTACCAGAGGAGTGCGACTTCATGTAGATTTACAATTGATGGCGGCATTTCCTAGATTCCTACTGGTAATAAAGAAACGAAAATGGTTTGAACTTTTGAGTTAGTACCACAACATATTATTGCAGTGAAGGAGAAGTACCATTCTAGTTACACTGCAAAGTAATTCCGGAAGAAAAATTTTTTTGTGTGCTTTATTTATTTATTTAAGAGGTTTACATGTATTTAGCAATTCGGGAGTTTATAAAGCCACAAAGTGAATGCAGGCTTTGGCATGGAAAGAACTAAGTTTGTCCTCAACTCCTAATCTAATTCTTCTAGAAGAAATTACTTAGGGAATGTAGCAGTACAGTGGATTCCTCTCCATTCAGAAAATTGAGTTTAAGGTCATTTGGTGTCCTTAGGAATTCTAAGGTTGTTTGCCAGGTCAGTTTTACAGCAGATAGGCTGCATATTTTGTTTGAATAATTTTCTTACAATTTTTATTTCGTTATAAACAGGTAACGCACATACATAAGACATTTAAAAAATAACCCTCTAGCTGTGATGCTAGTAGAGATGTAGGGAGGTGGCATAAGAATCTCTGTTTTTGTGAGCTAGAAGTTACCTCGGCTGAGCCCTGGCAGCTGGGCCTACGTGTTCTCCTGGTCTGTTGAAACGTGAAATGAGATAGTGCTAGTGAAAGCCACCCTGAAGGCTGCTCTTGTAACCACAAGTTACGGAAAAGCCTCTGAAATGCAAATAGTCAGTAGCAGGTATTTGCTAAAAGATAACAAATGTTGTTTGAGCTGCTGGATTGAACAATCTGAGTGGACTGTAGGAAAGCGGGTCCTGTGCAGAGACATTGGTGTTGAGGTAGTCAAGCTGCTGAGGTGCAGAGAAATCTGAAAAACGTTTTTGACCGTACTTTATTTTCTATTCATCCTAATTTTGAGAGTGCAAAGGAAATTTTGTAGGGATGAGATTTTTGGCGGCAATAATTCAAGCTCAAGGAAAGACTCTGCCGCTTCCAAAATTATGTTATGCAGTGAAATACCAACGGATGGAAGGGCTGTTCAGTGGTGGAAATCAAGCATAAGCCTTCTTTGGTGGCAGGGAGGGCAGGAAGGCAAAAAAGCAGTGTTACTGCACTGAAAGAATCTAATGTTGTAGTGATAAGCAGTATGATTTAAGTGAATACTTTTAAGTTTAAAGGTTTAAGTTGTATTTAAACATGAAATGGTTTTGTTTATTTTCATGATTGTAAAATTTAAATAAGGTTCTCTACCAGGAATGGTCATGAAATACATTTGATTTTTAAACTAATTTTATAAAATAGTGAAAAAAGGTAGCTCTTGTGAGTTAAATACTTGAATATGGACAGTAAGCTTTAGCATTATTAAACTAATTCAAAGTGCTGTAAATCCATCGATTTAAATTACTTCACTGTGCCACAACCTAATGGAAGCAGAAATTAATCTAGAAGGTGCACTTAATAAACTACTTACATCCCCTGTGTAATATTTAAAATGAATTATTTTTCTGTATATATTTTGATCACTTAATAACTTACCTCCTCGCGTCCATCCTGCGTCTCCATAGAAGTGGGCTCAGGGGTCACCGGGAGGCAGGAGGGAGGACGTGCGGCTGCTGCCTGTCCCTCCAGGCTGCCTGGGGAGATAGCAAGGGCCAGTTTCATAAACAAGCTGCAGACCACCACAGCTCTGGCTCTTCAAACTTGTGTAGCAGAAAACTTGGGGGAATGGCGTTATAAAGGGAAAAAATAATCTGCCTATCAATAGGGGAAAATAGGCAGCATTTAACCCATCTAGAAAGAAGCAAACTTGAGCAGTACAGGAATTCCTACAGGCAGGTTTTGAGGAAGGTCATCTTCAGGATCTGATAGTTCTACTCTCTTCAATGGCAGGTTCTGATATTTTGTGGAAAATTCAGAGCTGAATTTTCACTGAAGTGGAAAATTCAGGGCTCTCCTGTCCTACTGAGGTCTCCCTGTTCCTCTTCCCCTGTCCCGCATCCCAGGTGACTTTTGGCAAGTTACACAAACACCATTTATCTTTGAGAGCTTCCCCAGCAGGACATGACACTTGTAACACTTGTACAATTAAGCCTTTCTCTAGCTGTGATCAGTCTCTTTTTCGTTTGTTACCTAGTTAACCTAGCACATGAAATCTGCGTACCATGGACGTGCTCTTACTGCAGGTAAGACCACTTGAGAAAGTTTGAGTGCAGTTGTTAGGGGTGTATATATAATGGGTAAATGGAGTTCTTTTAAGGAGTTGTGGAGCATCGTTTTCTTTCAAAATATATTAGCGGCATGGAAGAAGGCAAGCATTTCTGATAAGGTTTATTTCAACAGTAAATGTTAGAAACAAGTCAGCAATATTGAGCAGCCCAGATCGTTTTGGAAGCTGCAGGCAGTTGAATGATACATTACAATTTAAGCAATATATTTTCTATAACATTTAGAAGCAGAAAATCTAAACCATTTTCAGAGGGTGAGTGCATCCTGGAAACATGCAACAGTCATCACAATAAACCATTGGAAAACAGCTCTGTGTTCAGTCCCATGGTAAGATGCCTAGGAGTCCTTCGAGGAAGGATACGTAAGGGAGTATTAACAAGGAACCCAAGGGTGCTCTTGCTGGTGTAGGGGGCACAGGTGGTACCTGGGACCTGTTGGTTTCTGATGTGAATACTCTTAAGGAGTTAACACATGAAAGCTGGAAAGACTTAAAAAAAAAAGAAAAATTATTAGAGGCTGCTTTATGGTATTTATTCAAGAACCCTTCTTTCCTCATCTAATTGGTAAATAAACCATAGTGCATAAAAGTAATGGGAGGTTTCATCATTTTAAAGAGATGTTTACATATCTGACAGGCAGCTAATACAGCTAGGTAGGCCTGGTAATGGTTTGCTACAGACTGAGTAAATATCATAAATACTTAAGGATGGGAAACCCTCAGGAACAGTAAACATGACTAGCTAATACCAATAAGTAAAGATTTCACTGCTGGATGCAAAATTGCAGAAATGTGTATTTAATGTGTACACGCAAACTAATTGCTTCAGCTAGATGCATTGTATAGTGATGCTATTGGGATCAGCACTTAATGGTACAATTTCTATTAAAGAATGCTTTTCCTGTAGTAGGTGGGCAGGGAGCCAATGCTACATAAAGTCATAGATGTCATCCCAGGGCTGCTGATAGGGGGGACAGGTAGGACCAGAGATCCTGAGACCGATGCATGAGGCAGCCGCATCCATCCTTACGTGCCACTGCTGCTGCGGTGTCGGACTGCTGAGGTTCATTTTATGGTACACTGTTGAGTCCTGTAAGGAAAGCCTTTTAGTCTGGCAACCAACTTTCCAGTGGAGACTGCTATGCTTGAAGAATCTCTCCAGTCTGTTATTTTAAATTATGCATGCCCCAAAGCAGGTATAAATGAATGCTCCTAGTGTGTCCATTAGATAGGGAAATGGACGGCTCATAAATTCAGATGTTGCTCTGTTTCACGTTTGATCAAATAGACTTTGGTTGTAATGTAACAGCACAAAGGCATTTTGAGTTTTGTGAATGCAAGAAGGACTACTAATTCAGTTCAGCTTTATCCCTGAAAAGTCCAATGAAAAAAATGAGGAAGAGCCTTTCACATATTTTGTTACATTGTTTTCCTACCTTGGTAAAAGCTGCTTCTCTTCAGCTTTAATAAAGGATGAAAGGAAGCTTTTCCCACATGAAGGAAAAGGGTGAGAAATTGCAAAATGAGTTTACAAGATTGTCAACAGAAATATTTCATGGGGCTTACAGAGGATCCCTTTGTATGAAAGTGGGAGAACTACAGGTATAAACTAAGCCCCTACACGAGGCGATAGTTTGTTTGAAGTGGCATACCAATAAAATTGTTTTTTTTCCTCCCAGCTCTTCTGCATTTTTGAAGAGGGCATGGAAAAAGCCCATCAAAAGAGTTCATAAAGGTTAAGACCTTTATGGTTGTCAGTGACTTGGAGGTTCTTAGGTAAAGGCATTAAATAAGTGGAGTATACAGTGACTATATCATGGGGCAGTACGTTGTTCTGTCACACCTTACAAAGTTAAAAATGTCATGAGTTCAAAACATGTTTCCCCATATTTATGCACAACATAGAACAGCACAATCGCTCAGCTAAATAAACAGGACATTTTCAATTATAAGGTGCCATTACCTTTGTGTGTTCTTGTCATTTTATGAAATCAGCGGGTGGTTAATTAAATTGCTCCTTTGGACTCTTCTGAAGGCTGTGTATTAATTATATTTTAGTGGTGGTGTGCACATTTCTCAACTTTTTAATGAGGGTAAAAGTTGTTTACTTCTTACTTTGGAAATAGTATTTTTTTTCTTGAGGTTAGTATAATATGGGGTTTTGTGGTGGGTTTTTCTTTCTTTCCAATAAAATCTCATTATTCAGCTGCTCATTGCAATGACGTGGCATGCTTAGTTGAAATCAAATCTTAAATCTTAATTTTCCTGCTGCAAAGCACTGCTAAAACTGTGGAGTCTGTGTGTTAAACCCCGTGTTGATGGAGGGAATAGGTTCATCACTCAGGAGGAGAACATGCTTCCTTCAGCCATTCGGGTCTTTTGAAGACATGGCTCCTGAAGGCAATTTTGGGGCTCAAACCCAGAATTTCAGTTCAGCCCGTTGGCTGAGCAGGCAGATCCTGGCTGTCCTCCTCCACCTTCACCAGTAGTGAGAGCAGTGCTGGTGTTTGGGGGTTTGGAGGGAAGCTTCCGGGCAGCAGGGCTGGGCTGGGGAGCAACTTTTGTATGGCAGGGCGAGGGCTCTGCTTTTACCACCTTCCTTTGCTGTGTGGTGTTTCACCACACTGTTTCACAGTACAGCTAAGATCCCCACGTTAAAAATCTTGGTATCTTGGCAAATGCTGTTTCCAGCCACGACTTTATTTTAATTAATGACAGTTGCATGCTAAAGGAAGCCCATGTAGGTGTAGTATTGGTGTGTTGACAGAGGAGCGCTGTAGCCAGGATTGGTTTATATTGGTTCTCCAGATGAAATGGTGTATTACAGGCAAATGCTCAAACCCAAAGAAAACGCCCCTAGCCAAGTGTAACTATCATTGACATTGTCATTTTAGTGCCATTGGAAATGTCTCTAGCAGAAGTCAAAAGTTTCCATAGCACTCTCTAGGTCTTTGAAATACCATTATAGATTTTATCTCACGGGAAGGAGCAGAACGGGCCTTACTTCTGGTCAGACAATTTATTTAACTGGTCTGGTGGCCTCACCAGGGGTGACGTCTTATCTAGGCCATGCAGCTCTCCTATGAACCAGAAGGACATCAATCCTCTTCATTATGCTATTTATCCAAGCCCATTTGTTTTAAGACCATGCCAAGCCAAGAAGAGTCAAGAAAAACAGTTTTGGTACTTTTTCAGATGGGTAATTTACTTTGCAGTCGTGTTTTCTCAAGTAGAGGCTGGTATAAAGACCTCCCTGAAGTCTTCTGAAGCATCCACTGAGACCTCAAATTGAACCCTTTGCTGCTGGAGCATGCTTGTCTAATGCTGATTTATGGTGGCGTTTGTAGGTTTAAGGTTTTTTTTCATCCACTTCATGGAACTAAGTAAGTGAAGGGAGAGGAGGGTGTCTTGAGGGATATGGTGGTTATCGCATTTAGCTGGCTGTAGACTCTCCTGCATGTCATTTGTATTATGACCAGTATAATGGAAAAATAATACTTAAGTATTCAATTTGAAAGTGGGGTTACTGAAGTCCAATATACTGGACTTTATAAAAGCTGCCATGGAAGATAGTGGTTTGTAGTTTGTGAGTCTGCAAATACGCAGTTGTCACAGTTTAACCCCAGCTGGCAGCTAAGCACCACACAGCCGCTCGCTCACTCCCCGCCGCAGTGGGATGGGGGAGAGAATAGGAAGGGCAAAAGTGAGACAACTCGTGGGTTGAGATAAAGACAGTTTAATAAATAAAGCAAAAGCCACGCACACAAGCAAAGCAAACCAAGGAATTCATTCACCACTTCCCATCGGCAGGCAGGTGTTCAGCCATCTCCAGGAAAGCAGGGCTCCATCACGCGTAACAGGTACTTGGGAAGACAAACGCCATCACTCTGAACGTCCCCCCCTTCCTCCTTCTTCCCCCAGCTTTATATGCTGAACATGACGTCATATGGTGTGGGATATCCCTTTGGTCAGTTGGGGTCAGCTGTCCCAGCTGTGTCCCCTCCCAACTTCTTGTGCACCCCCAGCCTACTCGCTGGTGGGGTGGTGTGAGGAGCAGAGAAGGCCTTGACTCTGTGTAAGCACTGCTCAGCAGTAACTAAAACATCCCTGTGTTATCAGCACTGTTTCCAGCACAAATCCAAAACATGGCCCCATACTAGCTGCTGTGAAGAAAATTAACTCTACCCCAGCCAAAACCAGCACAGCAGTATATCTAGTATTCAGAAAGCCAGGAAGTCAGTTAATTGGAAAGAAAAACCGAACACTTTTTTTTTTTTCCTTACTTAATTGACAAAAGCAGAGTAATTTCAGGATGTAAAACTGACTTTCTGCACTGAATACCCCTCTAGTATTGAGATACTGAACTCTAAAACTGTACAGAAATTGAGGCTTTTTCAGAAAGTATGCGCAGTTTTGAGAACAGTTTCAACATTTCATTTTAATTTCTTTTTTAAAAAGCAGATTTTTCTTAAATAGAGGAGGGGAGGAAAGAAAAATAACGTTATATAATCCAATTTGTTGTTTTTCTTGCAAACATTGTGTTCCTTTACGTAATATTCATAGCACATAGCACATGGAGAGCATGACAGAGACTTGAAATGTCCTGTGTGTGTTGTAAAGCCACTATATACGTGGAGTTATTGTAAGTATTCCTGTGTGTGTGATACCCGCACATGATTGCCGGGTGTGCTTACAAAACTGTGATGCGCTAGATGTAGTAGCACCGTTTCATTATGCATTCATGAGAAATTGCTGGCGACATTTTAGCCTGCGGTTAATTTTAACGTTAGGTTTAGGATTTGAAAAGGACACAGTGTAAGAGAGCGCCTGCAGATCTTTTACGCTGGCTTCTGCTCCAGTTAGTATTTACTTACTAAGCCACAGCTATTAGGGCTTCGCTCGTATTCGTGCGAGGTTAGGTGATTAGATGAATTTACTGCTTTAAGTAAATCAAACCCCGAGAGCTGCTTAGTGGTTATAGGAGGGGCTGGTCCTGTTTTAATTACCCACTGGTGAATTAATTTATGTATACCGGCATGCTGACAACCTTTTTCCTTGAAGTTCCCTGTTGTCATGTGATATCCCCTCCTCCAGGAGAACAACAGTATATCCTTCTTTTCCTTTATGTTGGGCAGGTATGCTGTGCTCCCGCCTCGCCCCTGCTGGGATGGAAGGGTAAGAAATGTAGACTAAAAAGGTGATGAAGGGAAGGGGCTGTCGTGCTCTGTGTTGCAGGTTTTGTAACAGATCCTCAGTGCCGGCTGCCAAAGAATCGTACCTGGGTGTTTCCGGGGCTCCGCTTGGCATTTTAAAGATGCTCTTCTTCAGAGACTGGGCGCCGAGTGCTTAATTGCAGGTTAGACCCTGTGACGAGAATTACAAACAAGAAATGAAGGGAATGCTTTCGATTTGGCTTGTTTCAAATGCATAGGCTATTCTAACCCAAAGTGTAAAGTGAGTCTCTCTTGAATTAGCTGGTTTGTGCTTTTTGGGTTGTGGGTGGTGGTTTTGTTTGGGTTTTTTTTTTTTTGGGGGGGGGGGGGGGTAGGGGGGTGTTTTGGGGGGGGTTTTTTGCATTTCTCTTTCTGAGGGTTTTTCCTAAATTATAGGGTTCTCTGATATGTTGTATTTAACAGGTTGATGCTTTGCAGAATGTTGTGGTCAGGAATCTAAATTTCACTTGCATGAATACAAAGGCTCTTTCTGGTGATTTGCATGTATGTATATGAATTTTTAAAGATTAAAAAATGTTAGCTTTGCTCAGTTGTAAAATTCAAGTTTAAAAATACATTTTATGAATTACATGAGATTTCTGACTTCTTTGTAGTCAGAAGATGAGAAAGAAGAGGTGAAATAAAAAGAAACATTTACGCGAATATAAGCAGAGGTCAGCGTACATTTTGGCTGAAATCAAACCAACATCCTCCTTTCTCACGGCTATTTGTATTATTTATAAATGCATGAGATGTGTATCGAGAGGGGGGCTGGGAAATAAGCTCTTAAATGCGAGAGCTCTTTGGTATCCTAGGATACATATGTAGTAATAGTTGTACAGTTATCCATAAGGTTTTCCAAGAGGCATCCTAGAAACCCTGGTAAACTTCCAGGTAGCCTTTATAACCAGCTTGCAAAAAAGGCTTCTCATTTCGTTGGGTGTTGTGCAGTGCATGCAAACTTTAAGTAACACGAGTCGTCCGGTTAAGACTTTTTTAAAAACAAAAAGGAATGATATACTTCTGAAAAACAGAACAAGAAACAGAAGATCATTCATGCATTTGTTCCTTCTTTTCATTAAATGTTTGCTTTCAGGACTTCTGGGTAGAAAAATAAAAGTTAAGAGCTCTAGTGTGTAGGGATTTTTAAATAACTGTACATAATGTTTTCAAATGGAAATGTTTGTCCCAGAAGAATAATTCCTGTTTCGCTGTTTTTCCAGGATTTGGGGAGGGGAAGGAGGGAGAGAGAAAAATGGGAGAGCAAGTGAGGTGTCATGTCTGGCTGTTAGGAGTTTTTTTAATTGAAGATTTGAAATTGTCGGTGAGGTTCAGTGGTTTTGTTTGTATATTTTCTTACCCTAAGCATGCTGTGTACCAATGTTTACAATAATTATTTGGGACAAGGTTTTATAGCTAGTTCATCGCATGCTTTGACCCCCAGTTTGCAGCTAGATAAGGAATCTCTGAGCCAAAGCGTCCCCTCAGTTGCATTCACAAGTCTGAAGGGAGTCAGGAGGGCAGTGGAGAATGTGGGTCTCCAGCCAGCCAGAGCCCCAGCAGACGAGCTGTTCTCCAAATCCAGTATCCAAAAAAAAAATCCATCTTTTATTGCCTGTGGGAAAGGTGCCGTGATTTATTTTTATTTACTTAGTGAAAAAAACCAGGACTCTTTGTAAACCCTTTTAGCTTTAAATTTACTTCCATTTAGTAGTTGTGGTTGGCTGAAACTAAAGCAACACAATGTGCTTTAAAAACAAAATAAGTATCAGTTCAGAATTTAACCTTATTGAAACTCTCATGTTCGGTTAAACCGGTTTGTATGGACAAGCAGTAAATCCGAGTTCATATATTTCCCATTCTGAAGTTCATAAAGGGAAATGTATGCAAATCACTCCTTTTAGCCAAAGTATGTTACATTATTGCTGCAGCTTTCTAGTGTAACTTCTCAGCTCTGTGAAAGGTTTTGCCTTTTCCATCTTAAAATTGTTCAGCTAGGATGGCCTTTTCAGGACTCTTTCCTTTTCCCTGTATGTTTTCTTTACAGTTCACTCAATATATGGAGGCAGACTAGTTGCCTG
This sequence comes from Aptenodytes patagonicus, assembly GCF_965638725.1. Taxonomy (NCBI): domain Eukaryota; kingdom Metazoa; phylum Chordata; class Aves; order Sphenisciformes; family Spheniscidae; genus Aptenodytes; species Aptenodytes patagonicus. The sequence continues at coordinate 204,494,403 of NC_134949.1, forward strand.
GGATTTTATTTATTGTTTCTCTGTTCTCATCCCTATGACTGATAATAAGAGACGGCGTTGCTTGTAGTTGAGTCTACTGCTTTTAAAGTAAGATGTCTCCTTTGAATGAAAATCTTATCATGCTCTTGACTGCACTTCTGGTTTTCAGATTGCACACCAAAAGGACAGGATGATGGCTTTTAATTACCCTGTTTGCCCACTTCTTGGTTCATGAAATTGGAATTATTAGCTTTTTAACTCTCAAAACCAGGGAAAATCAGGCTGGTTTTTATTGCAATATTAAACAATTCTTTACAGAAATGTGAAATGTTGTTTTTCTGACCCAAATGTCTGTGTCTAGCTGGAAACTAATAACCGTAGAGCAGACTAATTTTTTGTGTGGATTCCCTCACACTTCTCTATATTGCAAGCTTAATGAAGAAGGCACCCTTCTCAGGATAAAGTGTGCACTCATTTCCTAGGTATTCCCTAGCTTTTTCGCAGCTCTGCCAGATGAAAATGACTTGTGGCATAGTCTATTTGACCCACTAGACCCTGTTCCTGTGAGCCGCTGGACTGCTCTGAACTTGATAGTAAGTTTGAGTCATTTCTTACATGATCTGGATTTTGTGAACTGGCAGTTTGCAGGTTGAACTTCTGACTAATTCCTTGAATCCCCATTGTTGCTGATAGGAGCAGAGAAGCTTGGAAATACGTTATTTCCAAACGCTCCATCGCATGCTAGTGCCATCGCATTAAGTTAACCTGGCCTTATCAACACAGCTGCTACTGCTGCTTATTCTGTAGGAAGGGTAGGCAGGTGTCTACAGCAGCACTGGACCTTGTGTAGCACTTCTGGGGTCTCATCGTCTTGGGGCACAGCACTGCTCCCTCTTTATGAAAAAGAGATATATCCCATGCGAATGTGAGTCTCATCTCACAGAGACAGCATTATCTTTTGGGCTCATTTGTACGGCTCCCAGTGCAGTAGGAGCGTTGTCTGTGATGGTTCCTGGCTTTTGGACAATATAGCAATTAAAAAAACCTAGGTTTATAAAGTTTAAAAAATTGTTTCATCTAAGAATCTGGCGTAAAACATGTGAAAGTGTTTAGCATGGGTTAGGAGTAACAGAAAAAGTATGGAAATAAATGAGAGTGTGAATTTTTTATGTCTGTGAACCTAACCTAACTTGTTGAGAAGTGCTTGGTTTGGGAAAATGAGCATTGTGGTTAGGGAGTGCAAAAAAGATGGGCACTCCTGAGGCTGAATCGTCTGCGTCTTAAAGACCTTTTTCCAAAAGCAATGCTAATGAAGTAGTAGCCTTCAAAGCAAGACTGGTATTTTAAGAGCTAGCTCTTAAGTGTTGAATACATAGAATAAATGAGGAAGTGAAAATTGTATCATCCCCCACAGAATCTCAAATGCAAAATTTCAGCGTGCTGAGAAGAGATTGGACAGGGAGGAGGAGGAGAAGGTTGGCTCCTTCCCAATGTAGCATGCTTCTGTCAGCCTCTTTTGCTGGAGCCATTTTGACCACGGATACAGAAAACTGGTGCCTGAAGTTAGGGATCTGAACATCTTACCTGGTGGGGCTCTTTAGCGCATCGCTCCTTTCCCACTCTCTTCCCAAAATGTGGTGAACCAGAATTCCCTACTGCCGTGAGTAAATGTCTTCTATATGTTTTGCAAACTCATGATTAAGTATCTGAGAACTGAAATGCATTTTTCTTTCATAAATTCTAGGCCTTTGTTTTTTTAACATCTCAGCTTTTGTTCGCTAGATGAGCATAGCAGTTGGAGCCCTGATGCCTCCCCACTCCACCAAACTTCTCCTGACCCTTCCCCCTGTTTGCTTGTGGGACAAGTACCCTTCTCAGAGCACTTAACCCTATTGTGCTTTTATTGGACAATTTTATTCTACTTTATTTCTTTATTTATAGTTACATAAATATATGTTCTGTATAATTTCTGCATATAGCTACCAGTTTGGTATTTTACATAGGTGCTACCACTTATGTGTCTTTAGTGTCAATTTTTTTCTTTGATTTTATTTTAATTTGTACTACTGACTTAGAAGGTAATGATTTTCATTTGTCTGCCTTTGTTTAGGAATCTTATTTTTTTAAACAAAGAGAAAGAGATGACCAAGGAAAGCAGACAGAAATGCTGTAACAGCAGTTCAGCGCTCACTCCTCCACATTATGCATTCTGCGAGGGGGAGGTAGAAGATTGCTGCTTAATATTTAGCCCCGTCACTCATTTGAGAATACATACCAGGACCTGTTGGCTTACTGTGTGTTACTATACATCTTTGCTAACATTTTCACTTGAATCTTAAAGGACTGTTTTTCAACAGTGCTCCTACTGAAGTAGTTTCTTTCTAAGAGCACTAAAAGGATTCAGGGGACACACTGCAGCAGCCAAACTTTGCACCTCAGGCAGATAAATAACTGCACTGTAAAAGCCTCCCTGTCTGATAGGTGCTGGAATTCTGGGTTTTTTTAATATATATATGTATGTATGTATTTAACATGCAGTCAGCCAAGCTAATAGGGAAAATAATTGAAATAAACAGCTGGCAAACATGGTTAGGGGATAAATGTTTTAGGAAAAATGTTTGGGTTTTTTGTTGTTTTTTTTTAATTCAGCAAATGTCTCCACCCTTTCTTGGTGGCTGTGGAAATTACAAGGGCTGAAGTGGAGAATATATGATTCCTACAGTTGGACTAAAACCAAATGCAGTGTTGTCTTTGCTTCCATATTCTTTGTCTCTGTCAAATCTGTGTAACCAGAGTTGACTTACATAGTCAACTCAATGTCCGCTTCCCTCTGAATCCTGTCTGGAGGCCCCGGATCAAGTACTTGTCTATTGTATATGTAAAGACCTGTTTACATACAAAATATTTAAATGTTTTTTATTTAAGATACTATTTGTATATCTAAGACTACAGCTTCTAGATCTAACATGTTCGTGTTATGTAAATTCTGATGATGCGTGGAGCCATTTATTTTCAGTATCTGTGTACAGAGTACATCTGTCTGAGGTACGGTACATGTACATACACAGAGCGTAAGCAGAAGATCTCAATGTAAAGTTTTTATTTTCTGACAAGTGTCCTACAAAATAATGTGGGGTATTTTTGTAGTATTATAAATGTATATTTATATATACAAGAGCATAAGGACAGGTCGCGTTCTGCCTTTCCTGTGTGCTCAAAGCTGGGTCAGGCAGCTGGCTCTGAAGATAAACCTTTTTACGCGAATCAGAAGGAAAATTCTCCCTGGAAATTAGGTGGAAATTAAGTTATGTACAGCAGCAAAGCGAAACGTCTTCAGCAGAGTTAATAGGGAGAGGCGCAGTCATCACCCTAAAGCATTAAGAATCCAAGAACTTTCCTTTATCGTGGAGTTAATTCAAGTGGCAGCTAGCGGATGGCATCCTAAAGTCATTCCCAGGCACGGACAGGGACTGCACAGGCATGGCAGTGCTTTCAGGATGAGTCACCTGCTTGCCAAGGGGTGGCCGGAGCCAGCACAGCTTTCGGCTGCTCCCCGGTCGCACTGGGCTGCAGACCAAGTGGGGTGGTTTCACAGGTGAACCAGTCACTCTGCGTGCGGTGTTTGGCCTGCATGTAGGTAGCCCGAGTTAAACACTGTTTTGAATGTGGGCTTAAGAAGGCTTTTATTTTCTTCTTTTTTGGAGAGTCCTGATGTGGCGATGTTTGTTTTCTTTCATTAGGGAGATAATAAGCAGTCTCTAGGCAGGGCAGGCTGGTTTAGGGGATTGCCTTAGGTCTTCAAATGATGCTCCTGAGCTGCCAGGGTGCTGTTTGGCAGGTTGAGGCTGGAGGCTGAAGCCGCAAACCTTCTGTCTAGACCATCCTCTGCATTTTTTCTCCCATACTTTCAGGTTTCTTCCTCTGGCCATGGGTTGTCACGGGTTCCTCGCAGCCGATGGGTACTCGCTCCTGTGGAGGACTCTGCCTGCTTTCCTGCAGAGCAAGGACAGCATGGGGCTTATCATTTACCTGAGCCGCCTCTAAAGCATGTCCTCTTGGCTCCGTCTCGCACAGATCTTAGAAATCCTTGTTTTGAGAGAGATTGTTCTTTTTTGTTAGCTTAGTAGGGGGTAGCTTCATTTTTTTCATGATGTGGCTGAGCTAAAGAACTGCTTAGTAACAGCATAGTTTACCTTTCAAAATAGCTTTCCACCATCACTTGGGTTGTGGTTGATGCAGGAAACCAGCTGTAACACGTTAGGCAAGGTGGCATACGCCCAAAGGAAGAGATGGGGCTGGTGTTTCTCCCTGAAAATAGTTAGTCCTGTGATTTAACTACCGAGAAAGTTCTTTTATCCTTCTTTCCACCCCTCCACCCCCAGCTTCTCTCTGTCATCAAAACCATTTTGTGATTAATCCAAGTGTTGTCTCCCTGAATTTCCTCCATGCACACCCATAGTGCAGAGCACTATGCAGAGCATAGAAGAAGGGAACATAGCTCACCGCTTCCTTCTTCATTTTCTTTGAATCGCTTCAGCTCCTTAAAATTTGAATTAATCAAATCAAATTCTCTCTGTGCATAACCAGGAACCAGCTACGTTTAATCTAGTTAAGTGTTTTCTGTTCATCCATGAAAGTCCCCGTTTCAGGGCAAAGTGCATAGGGGAGGGCTTTCCAGAAGGTTTAGCATCTTGATGGACAGCTTTCTGCTGCCTTCATCTCTCAAACAGAAAGGGTGGCACATATGGCAAGGGCTGGTGGACAGATTGCACTGCAGAAAATAACCATGGCGGATAAGCAAATGTTTTACTCTTTCTTGCCTTTCTCCTCTGCTCCATCAGTGAGAAGAAAGCCTTGCTAATTGTCTCCTTGTCATGGATTTTTGACTGTTGGGGTACTTTTTTTGCTCCCACTGGATGTAAAAGCCCACCTGTTACAACAGCAGTAATGAGATACTGCTTTTGTTACGCTCTTTGCGCTAGGGAGGAAACTGGTCTTTGGCTCTACCGGCAGGTAAGTGTGGGTTATTTTCATTTTGTTTTACTTTGCTTCTTTTTATTTATTTTTTTCACTGCTGCAAAATCCCAGAAGGGATTTAGGAGCTTGAAGGAGGTTTCATGGAGAATTTTTTTATATGCTCAGGCCTAAAAGTTGCAAACCTGCTTGCTTGTTGGGAGACCTCGCAGCATCTCGAGCCCACAGGCACTCGTCCCACATTTGGGGGTTCCTGCGGTGGAGTGGCTTCTGACACCAAGCAGGGTTAGCCCCCAGAAACAGGCTTTTCTCTTTCCGCTCAGCAGAAAATTGAATGTACCCACAGAAAATGGATCTTCCTGCAAACTGTAAAGGCGGCCACCACCTCTCTTGTGAAACAGGATGGCAGAGAAGGGCAAACGCTTGTGAGCGAGACCTTGAGTGAGGTGAGCAGCAGTGGCTGCCGTGCCTGCGGAGGAGGGGGTGCAAGTTTAAGTCCTTTCTCCTCCGGGGCGTTCAGGCTTCCTGCAGGCCAGGAGAGCAGCCCGGGCATCTGAACCTGGGCGACTCTCATCTAGCTTGGCTTGTGCGTTTTACCTCCTCCTTTTTCTGCGCTCCTCTTGTTCAGTAGGAATATGCAAAGTTTGATCTGTACATGCATAGATGTATCTTCGTTAAACATTCATGCTCTTGTCTCCTTTTCCTCTATTCTGAGACGATTTATTGACTGTAGCTCTGTATTTGCTATAAAGAATGGATATTTCGTTGCAGAGATTTCTGTAGGGTCACAATCCTCATCTTCCCTGTCTTGTTCGAGACCGATTTGACTAAAGTAAAGCTATTTTAATCTCCTGGTCCCAAAATAGAAGCCATTCCATTTGCGTCGTAGAAAATGGCTGCAGGATGATCTTTGCGTGTTTGAACAAAACCTTCTGGCCACTTGTTTTATCTCCAGGCACCGCGTCCTTCTCTTTCCTCCCGTCATCCCCTGGTGTTGAGCATCCCTGGGTTTGAGGTGCTGGTCTTGGGAGACAGGTGTCATTCATCTTCTCTCCTAAGGTCGGACGGTCTTGTGCTTCCCCTCGGTTTCCCCTTTCTTTACATCTTTTCCTTCCCTGGTGTGATGGTTGCTCAAACCCCCTAAACCTCCACGGGCAGCCGCAGGGCAGAGAGGGCAGCGCAGGCATTCCTCCTGCCGGTTCCCCCGCCTGGCAGCGTCTCACGCACGCCGCTGTACAGCGGGGCCCTTAACGTCGCAGCAGTAATTAAAGCCCGTAGCCCCCCGTTGCCACGGAAACGCAGCACTCCACAAATACCAAACACAACTTATGGTCCTATTAATTTTCCCAAGCGCTCCTTATTCACCAGATTTAAGCAGGATTTCATTTCGCAGCCTGAAAAAGGCCGTACTCCAGAAATACCCAGCAAGGGGAGCGTGCATGCACATCTTTTTTAGGATATTGCATGTAAAAACCCGCACCCCTGAGGTGGGGAAGGAGAAGCATCACCTGCGACCCACTGCCTTTGCAGCGATGATGCCACATCAACATCTGGTATAGGGCTGACACCTTCTCTGTGTGGGCATTGCTTTGATGGAGCAAAAAGACAAGCACAGAGGCAAAGAAATAATCAGTGGAGAGATGGTTTTACTGCAAGCCCAGCCTTGCCTGGTTGTGGTTCAGTGGAACAAAGCCACCGTTCAGGTATAATTTTGTTTAGTTTGAATATAAAAATTCCAGTCATTCTGCTGAACGACTTAAAAAACCATGGAAAAGGGTTGCTCGTTGGTGCAAAAGCTAGGTGTATTGGGTAATTGACATGCGGTGACAGTGTGGCTTGCAGCATTAGCAGAAATCTGTCCCAGTCTAATTGCTGTGCTTTGCCCACCTCTCATAGGTTTTCTCCTGACTTTGAGCTGCCAGATGCTATCTTTTGACAACACTTTCAGTTGTTTGCGTTTTCAAAAGAGGAAGAGTCTAACAGGATTACTGCCTTATAAACTTGGACTAGAATCGAATTGGGGTTTGGTGCTTGAAGACAGTGCAGCCCTCAGATATCGGTATAATTAACATGGATATTGTAAAGTCAATACAAGTTGCTAGTTCTGCTTCACTTGTTTGCTGTATGGCTTTAATATTAAAGCAGAGATTGTATCTAATGAGCTAGGTCACGCTTACTGGAAGATGTGGAATAACACTTTTCCCCTCTAGTGCTGTCTGCCAGCTATTTATTCTCATCATGTTTTTTATTACAGTTTCTGCTATCTTTTATTCTTCCACTCGAGCTAGGGTCTGCTTTGAAAACAGTTATGAATCATCAGCCTGATGCTGTAATTCCTGTGAAGGATACTGGACTGCGAACTAAGAACTAATTTTTAATTGGTTATGATGTGGTTTTAAGCAATGGATGTAGCCACTGTCTAGTTTCCCTCTCCTGGAGCTTGTGTTGATCCACTCCTGGCTGCTAAGAGATCCTGTTCACAGCCCTGGTATTTGGACAACGCGGGGGAATTTGGGTACCCCGAGATCCTTCCTAGCTAGCTTGGGCGTTCAGGTGCCATGGCGAACAGACTTCAGAAATCCTGTGACATATTTTAAATTTAAGCCAACCTTTCCTGAAATCCAGGGTGATGACCATACTGTTGTTCAGAGTTATTGATCGATACATGTTATGTGTTGCCTTGCAAGTACAAATCTGACTGACCAGGAAAGGACTGCCTGAGTTTAGGACCATATGAAACCTTCACCATAGCTGTTATAACTTCTTTCCATACACTCCCTTTCTCCACTGCGGAGAGATAAGAAAGGGATATGCTGAGACATTCCTGTGCTGCCAGCAGGCAGCAAAATTTTGAGCCCTCTGGGGTGAGAAGAAGCAGCCGGCACCCGGTGGCATTGAATTGAGAGGAAATACAGGTGGACATTTTCTCACCTGCAGTTGGTTTAAGATACACATTATAAATTAGGCATTAATTCATTGGTTAGATACATCTCAGTGAGATGATGTCCGTTCTGGCGTGGAGCATTGTTAGCCACAGAACTGAGAGATCTGCATCCCAGCTGTTTTGGGATACAGGGACACCGGAGTCCAGCAAAGGAACAGGAGTGTCATTCATCAAAGGGTGTTCTTTTGACCTTTACTTTTGGTTGAGGAAATTGCATAGGGTAGTAAACAAAATATGAAATTGTGGTATATTAAAGATAATTTTTAGAGAGATTAGTTGGTAAGACGGGTATTTTCCTTGGTTGTTTGCTTCTGGGGTATAGTCAGATTTTTTTGTAAAATTTTGAACAGTCAGTTAATGGGCTCTGAATCTCCAGGATTTTAATAAGAGAATTTAGAAATAGATTACTTAAATCTCTGAGAGCATTCATTGCAAAATACGTATTTCCATTAACTTCAAACTGAAACTAGTGTTAATTATTTGTGACTTATGTAAAAAAAGACAACCATAGTAAAAAGGCTGTTATTCCTACAATTCTGGTTTGCTTGTGGTTTGTTTTTTTTTTTATAGTGCCCATTCAGACAGAAGGAATAAACATCGTGAAATCTGATGTAGGTATAAAGCCTGACATCTTATGCTTTTGTAAAAATGTGTCAAACTTCTCCAAAGAATGTTAGTTGAATCAATAAATCAGAACTAGAGGAGGCCTAAGGATAAGACTGTCTTTTTCAGTCTAAAATTGCTCTCATGCACACTCCACTTAAAAAAATAAAATAAAAATTCGCACAGTTGGATGTCCAGTCTTGCCCTGTTCCCAAGTGGATTGTGATTTAAAACTGAAAGCAGGGCACCACCTGCACTGTTCGGCTGTTGTAATGAAGTCCCAGGAGAATTATTTCCTAGGGAATTATATGACTTGAACAACAGGCCTGGCTGGCTCTTTTAGCCTCTTTATTTTTTTTATAATTCTGACTATTTTTCCTGTTTGCAGCTTTCCTGAGCTGATACCGTCCTGTGGAGCTGGTGATCTGCAGTGATAAGAGATACAGCAAATAATATAAGGGATCCATAAAGAGGGTTGATGCATGGCAGTGCTCAGGTATTGTGGATTTCAGGGATATAGTGCCTTTACATCAGTGAGATTTGGACCCTGCCTGCCATCCCAATTGTTGCTCAGACCACAAGTATTGTGTTTGTGGGCTTTGTAAATCAGTTGATATTTTGCACCGGGAATAGCCTGTAAAAAACCTTGGAATTGGTAATTAGGCAGCTGTGGTATATAATAAATACAAAACTTGGTGACTGATTCCTCGGTCATGGAACAGACTTGCCCCAAATGCAGCACAGCAGTGAAGAAGGCAGACAGCAGTGCGAAAGTGAAGAAATCTTGATGGGGTTTTTTTGGGGTGTTTTTTTTTTTTTGGGTGGTGGTAGTGTTTTGTGGTTTTTGGTGCGGTGGCTTTTTTTTTTTTTAATCTTCATGTTGTAATCCACTATCTGTTTCTCCCGCAGCTCTGTCGGCAGAGAGGTGGTGGAAGGGTGGTCATGTCAGCTGCGGAAAATGTGGTGGGGTTAGTTTATAGGGTATTTATTGATGGTTTAAGCTAACAGGGCAATGATGGCGCTGCAAAGCAGCTAGAGGGAATGTCAGCAGCCTGCAGAAACAGCCTGCCCCTGGCCTGAAGTGGCACCTCTGCAGCAAAGCACAGCCAAAGGCACTTGTCCCTGCACCAGGAGCACTAAGACACTGGGATGGGGCAGTCATAGGAACAGGTCTGTCTGCTCACCTCCTTCAGTGGTGGGCAATAGAGAGTGACTGCCTGTGTTTCACTGAGGACAAACTCTTGTGATTTCAGTAAATAAAGCTTGTCTCTGGATATACCTTTCCTAAGAAAGAAGGCTTGTCATGATAATTTAAAACATGACAGTGAAAGTCTCATCTCTCAGTAACTTTTCTTATTTTACTTTTTGTTCAAAATTTATAGTAAGCTATTTTAAAAAGTTTTTAACATGCAAAAGGATTTAATTACAACCTTCCAAAAGAGGGGTGCAGGTATCTTTGACCATAGCAAGTATATGGTCAAAGATTCTCACGGGTATATTTATTGTATGACGCTGCCTGGTGCTCTGTAGCAGACTGCCATGTGAGTCAGGTAGACTTCAAAGAATAGCAATGCTAGAAGCCTTCGAGAAGGCGAATTCAGGGTGCTCGCTGTCAGAGGTCCATAACTGGAGCTCCATAACTGCAGTACACAGAATGGTCCCCAGGTGTTTCCATAGCCTTGCTGATGTAGGACATGCTCCTTTCTTGGGACCTGCGTTACTTGGAGGAGGAGGAAGAGTCCTGGTCGTAGTCAATAGTAGGAGTGGGTCTAGCATTTGGGCAATACACTCTTAAAATGGCTTTCTCTGCCTGTTCTGCATGTACCTTTCCTCTGCCCTGTCTGTTAGTGCTGCTGGTACCCCCAACCAAGTGCAATATGACACACGCTGCATGTTCTGTACATGTTCATTCTACATGAACAGGCTGCCCAGGGAAGTGGTTGAGTCCCCATCCCTGGAGGTATTTAAAAGACGCGTAGATGAGGCACTTAGGGACATGGTTTAGTGGGCATGGTGGTGTTGGGTCAACGGTTGCACTCGATGATCTTAGAGGTCTTTTCCAACCTCAATGATTCTATGATTCCTCTCCTAGTGCCTTCAGTGGCAAAATAATTTGGTAAAGTCGCAAATCAATGCACTGTTTTTCTAGAACATTTATCTGGTTTATTTTGCGTTACATAAAGGACAGCCATTAGACGGGTCTCATCCCTTCTGTATTAATCCAGTAGGATGAACGCAGAGCGAGAGCGCTGCGGTTTGAGCATGAGGGCCCCGTGTGCAGCTCTCCTTATCTGCTCTCCAATCTTTGAACTCTTACATAATACGTTTAAGACTGGTTTTTGAGTAATCTCTTTTGGGGTCTCCTTTTGCATTCTTAGTCTCCAGTAACAAAGAACCGCTATGCTCTTCCCTCATGAAATCCTTTCCAGAAGGTGCACATTATGTACTACGAGCATCATTTTCCACGGCAGAGTAGAAGCCTGGATTACAAATTACTATTTAATCCTTTTTGCGTCAAAGGATATAATAATCCCTGTAAAATGTGCTGTAAGTCTTGTGCTTGACTGTGCGAGGTTAAGGGGCAAAAACCAAAACACAGGGATTCTCTTAAAAAGTCAGACATGGTGAAATGCATGTGTTCCACATGAATTTCAGAATATATTTATGACTACATTTCGGCAGCTAAAAATAAAGATGATGGGCTGGTACCTAGACTAGCAGTTCTCATTTCTCCGTATGCTTGCTACTACTCTGCTAGAACACAGTAAGTGTCTGTCATGAGTGTTGCTTGCTGAATTGAAATAAAGAATTTAGGCACAAAGTAAGCATTGCTCAAATTTGACACCCCCCGCCCTCCCCCCCCCCCCCGGATGAGAACATTTACCAAAACTAACGAATTAGGAGGTCTCTTAAGAATGTGAGAAAATGTGTTTTATTTTCTAAATCATCTTGTTATGAGTGTCAAGCAATGTGATTTTGTAAGGGAGAGAAGGGTAAATAAGGTTGGGAGGGGTAAGGATTTAGTGTTTGAAATTGCAGTCTGATGGCTGCACAGTTTCCTGACCAGGTAGCTATTTTAAGAGGGCAAAGTTAATAACTTACAAAGTTTAGAAAATAAATCCCACAGTGACAGACCTACAGTCCTTTGACTGACGTGATTATCGTCACATTGAGTATGCTGTAATTTTGTTAGGTAAAAAGCAAAACAGGTTAGTTGTTTGGAACCTATAGCTTCATATGATTAGTTTATTCCATGTTTTTATTACTGGCCTCTGTACTAAATCAAATGTGGCATATTGGATAGAATCAGTCCCTCTTACTGTGTAGCAACCCACAGAGAAAACCTGAAGGTAAGTGGTGACATATACGCAATATTACTAATGGACAGAACAGGGTAAGTGGTTTGTTGCTGTTATTTTTAATGCAATGTATTTAGACCTGTAATGTGTAATATTCTACGTTAATAGTCAAAATCCAAAAAAGAGAGTAGGACCAGATTAAAATCATAATCTCATATTAAAGAACACATTTAATTACTTGGTCATATAACCATTATTCCACAATAGGGTATTTTTGTGCTAGACACTAATTGCACGCTTCTAGTGTGACATTGCATAATGCGGTGTCCTTGCTGTCACAAACTGGTCATCTTGCAGGTGAAAACTGCAGTGCAGCAGCTGTTATGAAGCTGTAAAATGTTTATGTTGTAAAAGGAATTGTACTTACAGATTTTTTTTGTTGCTCTCTTCTATGACAAATTTACAGAAAACAGGAATATTCTCTTAATCTGTCTAGCTGTTGTGTTTTGGTAAACCCAGAAGTCAAAAATTCTGACAAGAACTTTCATAATTAATGCAAAATGAATAATTTTTATTTCTTTATTTGTTGCAGAAAATGACACTTGACTGAAGAGCGTAAGTCACTCTGGAAGAAGTTGCTTCCGTCTGAGCTTTACATGAGCAACCCCATCCTATGAGGAGGAGGAGGATCCGTCAGCCTTCTTAGCTGTACAATGGGGACTACAGTTGACGACATGGCTTCGGTGGAGCAGAATGCCTCCTTGGACCCTCTGTGCTTCGAGTGTGGCCAGCAGCACTGGACAAGGGAGAACCACCTCTACAACTACCAGAATGAAGTAGACGACGACTTGGTCTGCCACATTTGCCTTCAGCCCTTGTTGCAGCCATTGGACACTCCCTGTGGACACACTTTCTGCTACAAGTGCCTAAGGAACTTTCTGCAGGAGAAGGATTTCTGCCCGCTGGATCGAAAGAGACTCCATTTTAAACTCTGCAAAAAATCCAGCATTCTTGTTCATAAACTGTTAGACAAGCTATTTGTTTTGTGCCCCTTCTCTTCTGTATGTCAGGAAGTCATGCAGCGATGTGACCTGGCGGCACATCTCAAAAACAGGTGAGCGGTGCAGATGCTTGCGTTGCATGTTCCTTACACGCTTGGTAGGCCAGTTTGTGTAGCAGTAGGAACTGGGGGCAGGAGGGGGGAGAGGGTTGGTGGTGGTTTTTAAATTCACCGTAGAAGACCGTAGGAAATGGTCAGTCTGTTACTGTGCACAACTAGAGCACTGGATCCCGTTTTGGACATCGCACCAGAAATAGTGAGGAACACTTGGAGAGAGTCATTGGGGAGAATGGCATGATTCATTAGAGGTCTCAAAAACATGATTTAGCAGAAAAAGTTAAAGAAAATGGAGGTTGTTTATGGTAGGGGAAAAAAGGCTGAGGGAGGGGAAAAATAAGAGATGTGCAAACTCTGTCTGCAAAGAGGAAGGAAACAGTGCAATAGGAACAAAGGAGATTAGTTCAGATTTTAGGAGAAAATGCTTTATAATGGTCTGGCACTGGCATAGATTGCTTGGGTGGTGGTTGTGTATTCCCCACTTTCAGAAGTGTTTATGAACATGTTAAACTAACCTTTATCAGGAACAGTTATGGCAGAATTGATTCTGCTTTGAGATAGGCAGATGGACAGGGTATTTCTCGAGACTCCTGCAAGACCTATTTTTCTCTGTTTTAAAAAAAATCTGTTTCCTGAACAGGTTGATGGTATGTCGTGCAAGCATGATGTAGTTTCTAGGATTTTTTTGTTTGTTTGTTTTGATTGCTTATAGAACACTTCCAACACCCTGTTAATTTGATAGAAACTCAACACTTCACACCAGTGGGAAGTTTTGGTGCAGCTTTTGTGAGTGATTTTGTGTCAGAGAGACACATTCCAATATTACCTGCACCTAAATGTTTATTTCGAACTGTTAATTTTATAGTTCTTCTGCTTTATGCTGTCCTACCCTAAATATTTAAATATTGAAAGGAGGCCACGATAGAAAGAGGGAAATAAGATTATTATAAGGTTGGACCAGATGATCCTTGTGTTCCCTTCCAACCAGGTATTCTATGATTCTATGATTATCAAATTCAGATAGAATGATACTTCATATTGTGTAGACTAGTGCACTTTGTTCTTCCAGCAAAGGAATTGCCTCCGTATTGTGTGTGCGGTAACCCTGCTACGTGAAGATGTTTCTTTCTTCTCTGTAAGGCAATGCCATTTTTCTAATGGAAAAATGTTAAATTTGTTTTGAGGGGTACGTTTGACTTCTTTTGTTTCCTCTATAGGTTGGAGAATATTTTCAATAAATAAACAGATTTTTTTTTTTAATCATTAGCTATTTCATTACATGAGTCATGAACAAAAACGTGGACATACCATTTTTGTTAAAGCTAAAATACGGTGGAATTAATGAGTCAGGGCTAAAAAAATATTGTGCATATCTATACCAACTATCTTTAAACTGTTTAGATATTTATGAAATTATAAGAGGAGTGTAGTGAAGAATTACGTAGAGAAGGAAATTATGTATTCAAAGGAAATGCATCTGACTTAAAAGGATCCAGTTCAGGAGAATTGCATCTGCTACCAGAAAATATTCCCTGTGTACAACTCAATGCATTTGAAAACCTATGTTCATTTTGCAGAGAGAGGTTTCAGAAAAGTATGTAACTGTCCCTGCAAAAAAGCATCAAACCCAGAAGAATAAGCATTGCGCATATCCATTGTACATAGACAAAAGGTACTAGGGAAATACAATTCAATACGTGAGCGTTTTTGTCAGCAGCATTTGTGAAAACAAGCATATTGTCTGGCAACTCTTCGCGAAAGCGGATGGTACGAGTCCTAACTCTTCTGGTCTCGGTCACCGGCTGAGATGAGATCTTTCCATTTCCATGACTTCATCACGGGCTTTGTTCTTACCTGCTTTGCTTTCTTTCAATTTGATACTCTTTTTTTTTTTTCCCCCTTTATTTTTTAAACCAGCCTGCATAAACTTCAGCAGTTGCCCATTTCATGAGGGTATTCTGTGGTTTGGTAGTCTTATCTGTGCTGTCTCTTTGGGCAAAGAGCCCTCCACATTGGGATTGAAAACCCCGGGCCCAGAGGGAGGGACAGTGGTGGCTGTGACAGGACGGGGAGAGGTTTCCTTTCTTGTCGCCCTCCCCAAAAGGAGGGCAGTATTAGCTGTGTGCCTCCTCCACCCACCATCAATCTGGTCCAGCAACATTGGTGGCCACCGGAATGGAAAGGTTGAAACCGTGAGAGGTGCATGGATCTACCCCATGAACTTCTCTTCAAGCTTGGTCTTTGTCCATTTGGAGACTCTTGGAGACCATCTTCAGGTGAAAGGTGACATTGGGGAGGAGATTGTTTGGGAGGCAGGCGTGGTGTGGGTGTGCATGGAGGCAAGTGCTCCACAGAGAAGGGGAAGAGAGCAGCTACCGCCTGCCTTGGAAACAGTTTGTTCACGTGCGTATTTCCAGTGTGCCCTCTGCCTTCTTCCCCACATCCTGAAGGCTTCCGGGGATTCAGAGGAGGACCTTGGGCATGCAGGACATGCAGCAACCCTACGGACTGTGGTGAGCCTGAAGTTGCCTGGGTTTTGTTGGTTGTTGTACCCACAGCATGAATGTACACATGTGCAATGTCCATGTCGGGGAGGTATGGGGACTAATAAGGAGCCTTTCTCTCTAGATTTTTTTTTTCCTTTTTTTATTTCTCCACACGGTTTCCATGTTAGCTTAGGCTCTTGCTTGTTTCTTCCAGGCAAGTAATTTCTGATCTGTATGATGACTTGGAGGTGGTGAGGAAGCCTAACTGTTTGTTCGATTTATAATCCTAATATTAAACTGATTTTAATAAAAGGCAAAATGCTAGCAAGACTCCTGCTACATATTTGGTTCATCTTGTGGTTTCCCACTGTCATACCCCTCACCTCTTCAGTCCGTTTTCCTTGGTGGCATCTCTTTGAATGATGTTAGGGCTGTTTACAACAGGGCCACGTAATTTATTTGTACGTGGAACACTATGTATGCTCTGTTTAGGTATATATGAAATACTCATTTACTTAATGCACAAGCTTACTATGAAATCCGAGTGAGCTGAGTCACTAGCTTTTCCTGTTTGTCGGCTGGAAAAAAGCTTTCAGTTGCAGAAGGCTGCTCATTTTCAATCCCTTCTGTTGTCTTGGGATGCCGATACGCGCTTTTTTTTTTTTTTTGCTGCCGATTTTGAGTATATGGTGATTTACAGTTTTCAATTAAGTTTATTTGCAAACATCTGAACACCTGTAAATCAGCATTGCTGACATAAACGGTGGCAGCAACTGCGTAGTTTGAATTTGATTTTATATGGATTAGTGAATCCAGTAAAATTCTACTACTGATCATTAAATGTAGGAAAGAAATGTAAAATTCACTATTACTATAATTTTCAGTATAGATTAATATAAACCAGTCTCAACAAGCCTTTACATGAGCTAGTTTGTATTTCGAAGAAATGCAGTATGGTTGGTTAGTTTTCACTGTCTAAAAACATTCACACTCAGGTTTTCCAATGTTGTTTTAATCAGCTCCATTTGAGCATAAAAGCTGGAAGAAAATGTTGTTGTATCCACCAGGCACCTCGGAGTGTAAGGTTACTGCAAGCTGCTCCAGCAAGGAGATGAGAGGCACGAGATACAAACTTGATTACTTCATGGTCACTAATTGCTGTCCATGATACCTCCTTGCATAAAGAAAATATTCTTGATTTATCAGTCTTTCAGTTTCATCGCATTCACTTGGGAACTGTGGTTTTCAAAGTTAAACACAATGCACATAATCTGATTTAAAGGAAAAAAATATGAGAGTAATGCTGGGTTGTACTGTTTTCCCAGTCACTTGGTATAGAAAATTTGTTAATGTTTAGTAAAGTAGGTGCCGATTCCATTTCTAAATGTCAAAAGTAGATTTATCAGAAGGAAATCTGACAAAAAAAAAAAATTGAGCTTTTCTGTGTATGATTTTAATTCGGTTAATTCTTACGGATTATTCAGACCTGAAGGAACTCCATTGTAGAAAAACATACTCCAAAATTTGTACAACTTTTTAATGAGCAGGTTAGGTAGTGTGTTTATGTATTGCTTTTGAGTTGGGCTGTGGTTTTCCCCTCCTATATTCTCCTATGGTAGTTTAAGTTATCATTTTGGATGGAGACATTTTTCCAAATGTTTTAAAGTTGAGGCCAACGTTCAAACCAATTTTATGTCAAGTTAAGTTTGAACTTTATATAGGATTGTATTTTCTGGAATGGAAGAAATTATTGAGCTATTCGCTGTGTGTCAGTCAGCACGCTTAATATATGGATTTAGATTAACAAGATCCACGGGAAAATTAGTTGTATAGATACAGAATTTTCTCATTCAAAATCTTGGCAATCCCAGTTATTTTGTTGTTTATGATAGTGCTGCTGAGTCCTGTTCTTCCCACCCGGTCCCATGTTAGCTGCAAGCACTGTCCCTACCCTGCTCTTTGTAGCACCAGGAGAAGTGAAGGGGCTCTGTAGGATTTAACCCTCTTTTGGCAGGTCTTTTCTTACACCTGAGTAAGTGGGTAGGCAACAGATTCCGAGTTTCTCCATGCTCTACGTACTCTTTCCATTGCTGGAAAGGTGAAGGATCTTTCTGTGATTGTTCTCTGCTCTGAAGCCGCCTGGCTCCTTTGTAGGCTCCTCAAATCATTGGGTGTGAGAGAGAAATGTGCAACAAAACCACTCTTTTTTTCTTTTTATTTCTTTTCTCCTTTCTCCTTTCTCCTTTCTCCTTTCTCCTTTCTCCTTTCTCCTTTCTCCTTTCTCCTTTCTCCTTTCTCCTTTCTCCTTTCTCCTTTCTCCTTTCTCCTTTCTCCTTTCTCCTTTCTCCTTTCTCCTTTCTCCTTTCTCCTTTCTCCTTTCTCCTTTCTCCTTTCTCCTTTCTCCTTTCTCCTTTCTCCTTTCTCCTTTCTCCTTTCTCCTTTTTCCTTTTTTCCCTTTCTCCCCCTTCCCCCCTCTCCCCCTCTCTCCCTTCCCCTCCCTCCCTCCCGCTCCCCCTCTCCCCCCCCTCTTTTTTTCCTCAGTTTTCTCTGATTCCCAAACCTAGATAACTCTTAGTGCCTCCTTTTCTTTTTTTTTTCTTCTTTTTTTTTTTCCTGGCAAAAGAAAAACCAAGACCCAAACATTTAACTTTCCAAAGCAGCACCATGTTTTACTCTGAATTGCAGCTGTAAATCTTGCCAGAATTACTGCTTAAGGTCACTTTGCTGGCAAAGTTTTATGAGCAACAGCAAAGGCATTTGGGTTGCTTCTCTGCAGTCTTTGCTTAAATTCAGCTCCTGCTTGGAAAACGGTTTAATGCAACTGGTTTGAGGCTATTTGGTGTGTTTGCTTTTATTGAACTTCCAGACTGAGCAGAAGCTGATGGCATAAGTTACAATGAAATCTTTCTTTTCAATTAAATCTTTCTTTTCAGAAGTCGGTGAGTAAATGTGGTTTTTGAGCCCCTACTGTTATTCCACGGAATACACTGTAAACTGCACCTTAATTTTGTATGAAAGCTCTTTTTATCTGCAGAGAGGGATTGCGGCTAGTGTTCCAAGAAGTCAGCGTTTAAATGAGAAACTCAGCAGACTTGGCTGTAAAAACAAAAAAAAAGAAACCTTTTCTTCTCTGTCTGATATGGATTAAGAGAAGTTGAAGGTACAAGCTGCGCTTCGTCACTATCCAGAATTGAGCAAAAGCTGGTGCTGAAGGGAGGAGAGGAGGGAGTTGATGAATATTAGCAGAAGCTCATTTTACATCCCAAGAACAACTGCCCTTCGAGTTTCCCGATAAATAACATCACTCGGTTGCTTTAGCTGGTTGTTTCAGTATCTCTACTCTTGAGCATCTTGATTCATGAAAGAAATTAAATAATTTCTGAAAAACATTCTGGCCTGCCTCCTCACTCCTAGCCAAGATATTCTGGCTTTGTAGGTAGATATGAAATGCTGTTCCTGTAAGACACATTTCAGTCTCATTTCAGCCCTTATTTATGCAATTTGTTGTATGAGAGTGGATTCCTGTACGCATAAAAACAATATTCAATGCTCGTTTTGATCCCAAGATGCCCATCTGTGTACATAACTTGTTACAAGATTTAGTCCAAAATGTTCTTTATCCCAGATATATGGCAAAAACAGTGTTAGCAAAGGTGTGCACCTTTAGAGATTTATTGGCGCTTGCTAACTGTTACAACTGCTGTATGGTTTTGCTGTTTGTGAATAATACATTCCTACTGCCCACAAAAATCTTTTTATGTTGCAAGTGGAAATGAAAAATCTTCTTATAGATGTGCTTGAATACCAATACTGGGCTTTGCTGCTTGGTAGGTGGCATACCGTGTTTAAAGATCTAGGAATTGGCGTCCCATGAATTAATGTCTCCACCAGACAAATACTTTCCTGGCAATGCAGTTGCACTATACCAGGCTGAAAGTCATAGTCTGTTACAATTACTGGTTAATTTGGGGAAGAATCTGGGTTTTTTTCCTTTTTTGCCTTGTAGAGTGCTGCACAAAAGGGATTCCGCTGAGCTGAGTGGGTGTGCTCAGGAGGCTGTTTACATTTCTTGATATTAGCCTTTGAAATGATAATTAAATATCATTGGCAAAAATAAACCTCAAATCTATTTATATTTTGCATGACGACTTTCATCAGCTGCCAGGTAATGATGGGGGGATGTGCTCTGTGGAGGAGGACCTGGCTGTGGTTTGGAAGGCTTTGACAGGAATAGGACACTTCCAGGGGTGATTTTTGTTCCGTCCTGGTTTGATATAGTTTAAAAAAAATTTTTTTCCAAGGTGTGCTTTGCCATCCACACCAGGTCCTTTGGGATCCACAGGCCTTGTGAGCTGGCTGAATAAGAGTCAACAGCACAGTGTTTTGGCAGAAGGTAGCTAAGGAAGTATCTGGTTCACAGAAGAAGTCCAGTAAGGCTGGACTCTGCTGTCCAAGCTCAATGGGATTGAAGCATGGTCGTCTGACAGTGTCAGTTTTGAGCTATTAATTCACCTCTTTGCTGAAAAATTGTCACTCTTACAGCAGAGCAGTTCAGGGACAGCAAGGACGTGCGGCTTGGGGTGACTTTGTCCTAAACTCTTGCGGATCAGTGTGGGAAAGCACATCCATCAGAGCTCCCAGTAGATTAGAGGTTTCCTCTGCAAGAGCATTTACCCCTTGCTGTGTTGCTGCAGAAGTGAGTGATGTTGGAGATTGGTCCTTTTTTTTCCTGTTGCCGGTGCTAAGATTCGGGGGAGTGTGAGGCTAATCCGTCAAGTTAAAGAATTTTAGAAATTTTGAGGGAAGGGATTGCATCTCTCCTTTTCTTGGCCTTTTGGGATTCTTGTTTTGAGGTTTGCGTTGTGAAATGGTCAATGATAAAAACTTCCTGCTGAGTTTCTCACCTGTAACTGTATGTCTCTGGCCACCAGAATAAATTGAGACTGGCCAGATTTCTTAGCTGATCAGTCCCACTATGCCAGTGATTTTATGTAGTAAATATTACCTGGGCAAAACCAAGAAGTAGGGTTGTGTTCTATCATTAAAATCAGAGAAACTTTTTCATAAAGCAAAACCTTTCAAGTCATTTTCATCTTTTGTGCTTGCACTTTCTTAACTTTGAAGAACAAGATGACCAGCAGTCGCCTTGGGGAAAGCCCCAAGAAATGATTTCTTAAATGCGTCATTTCATAATGTGAGCTGTTTCTAATTTATGTATTTATGCATATTTCACAGCACATTTGGGTTAGCTTATGCTATCCTTCTAGACATGCATATCATGACTTTAATATATATATAATGATTGATATATATATATCACTTTATGTATGTATAACACTGCTGGGGGTCACAAAAGCTATACAGGTGTCTTTATCAACATTCTTCAGAGCTGAATAAATTTGTTAACATTTCTTCAAAATCCCTCCTGCCAAAACAGTCTAACCATATAATTATCAAATCCCCTTCACAGAATGTCAGAACAGAACTGTGATTCTCAAAACATTCTGGTTTAACAAGTTAGGACATTGTTAGACTTCTGCTGTCTTTTACTCTGTTAACACATTTCTTCTCCTGTTGCAAAAATAAATAATTTTTTCTTCTGTTATAACAATCTGTCAAGTTCCCAAACAGGGAGTCCTTTCAAGAACACGGTTCCTTTTTTCTGACACTGCTACAGTACCAGCATCTTTAGGTGGTCAGCAGCTCCAGAAGCAGGAACTTTAAGAAGGACATCAAATACTGTAAGAAGTGACATATCAGACACTGGCAAAACTGTCACCCAGGCAGATGTAAGATTGATGTCCACATCCAATTATCTACACGTAAAAGTAAGACCATTCGATAAATGAAGGCTTTCCCTGAATTTGCAACATTGCAGCCCTTCTTTGCAATAAACTATTGTAGGATTTTAAACATAAGCAAAATATTATTGCATTAAGAATAATGGGAACTCACAAAAATGAGTTTATAGTGAAAAGCGCCAAATGCTGATGGAGCATTGTTACATGAGGGAAAGCAAAAAATTGCACCTCCTGTGTGAAGTCAGGAAGAAAAAAGGGGAGACAGGAGGAGGATGAAACACCTTCTACTGATTCAGGAGGAGATGATGAGCAAAGCTGTTACTTTTGCTAAACTTTTCATACAAACTCCTAGACAAGCATAATTTTTTTTCAGTATTTTAATACTTAGATTGCAATATAGGTAAAATTTTCATCTCTTTCCTCCCCCAAATGACCCCAGGAAAATATGATGCTTCCTTCTCTTGGCTTACTAAGGTGAAAGGAGATTGCTTCAGTGGGTGTCCAAATGTGTCTTTGAATGGGGCTTCTGTACTGTGGAATTTTATGCCAGTCCTGTTTAACCTTTTCAGCAAGGTCATCTTCCAGAAACTGGAATGTACATTAACGGAGTAAGTCCACGTTCAGAAGGTGTTACAGCACATTTAGTTCACGGCCAAAAAACTACGTAGTAGAAGTTTTGTGAAGAAGGCAGTATTGTTTTGGGGTTCTGTCCACTAAAACATATTTTGGCCTTAAAATCCAATGTGTTTAGTATTTTTTATGGTTGGTTTAAAGCTGTGGCTTTGAAGAAGACTGATTTCGTTTGATGGAGTACTCAAGTATTTTGTGCTACAAACATTGCTGCAGGCTTGAAGCATGGTATAAACATTGTCTTCACAGGTGTCCTGGGGCTTCTCATCGAAGGGTTGCTCTGGAGAGAAGGAAAACGAGCAAGCTGCAAGCAGAAGCAGAGGGCGAGAGCAGTCCCGGTGGGCCAGAGCAGCCTAGCAGTTTATCTCCAGATGCAGATCAGGGAATAGTGCCAGCCGAGCAGAGCTTCACCTCGCCCGCCCTTCCTGTGTGGACAGATGAGCCCGGCATCGACAATCCACCTATTGAGGAGAACACAGTAGCAGACAGTATGTCATCACTTATCTTCTCGAGTCTCTTTTATCAGATGTGGAAACATTTGTGGTGTCAGAGCTTGTCTCTAACCAACCGTGAATGCGCATCTTCATCTTCTGCTCTTTTCTTTTGCAATTCCTGGAGAAATATTAGTGGGGTTTGGTTATGTGCAAGTATACAACTGGGATAAGGTCACAGTTAGGAAGGAAAGAAATATCTCGGAGTGTGTGCTAGATACCATGGTGTTGTATCATCATTTATCATATCATGGTGCAGTAGTTCATGTTAATCTACTAGTAGCACTGGCCTCACAGCGAGTCAGAAGGAGTGTATTTTCTGTAAAATTACAAAAGTTGTTTTCTAAGATGAGATTTCTTTTCCCCTCTTCCCCCAACCCGGATCAGCAGCCTTCCCACTCACGGAGTGCTGTCCTGCTCGAGCAAAAAGGCAGCTGAGTAACTCCTGCATCCATCTGCACCGAATGAGCAGTAACGTCTCTAGCATCTGGGATTTTAGAGAGGAAGCACTGGGCCTTGCCACAGAGGAAGGTGGTCCTGTCCGCTTCCTTCTCCTCTGTATTTGCCATCCTTTAGCATCCCCCTTTTTCCTCTTCAGTTGTCTCCATGTTTGCTTCGGAAATGGGCTCCTTCTCTTGACCCGGTAACTCAATAGCAGCTCCTAGTGCAGGTGTGAGACCAGCTGACGAAGAGGCATGACCAAGTCATGCACCACGGGGTAACCCCTAAAACACATTTTTATCATCATCACCCAATGTGAATACAGAGGTGACCCAATTGGAAATGCAGTGTATGAAATTTATTATAAAGGACAGGATCCAAAGGGTTCAGAATATCCTTTTCCAATCCAAATGACCCCATTTCAGGAAGCATGGATGCTACTAAGTTGTTAGAGAGCTGTTTCTAATGAGCTAGGTGTTCCAACAAGTAGTGGAACTAATCCAATTGCACTTGTTTAGTTTGTTGTTAAACCGTTGTCGTGTGGCCTGTCTACATTGTCCTTTGGCGATTTGCTTTATTGAAAGTGAATGAGGTATAAAGGATATTAATCATCTTTCTTTTTAAAAATAATTGGCAGCAAATCAACAGCCACCTGCCTTGCCTGAAGGAGAGATCACTACTATTGAAATTCATCGGTCCAATCCTTATATCGAATTAGGAATTAGCATAGTGGGTGGCAATGAAACGCCTTTGATCAACATTGTCATTCAAGAGGTTTATCGAGATGGGATCATTGCCAGAGATGGAAGACTTCTTGCTGGAGACCAAATCCTTCAAGTATGGAACCTAATTACATATTCTGTCTGCTTGCTTTCCGTTCACTCCTTGCAGAACTGCCTGTTAAATGAGATAGGAGATTTTCCTTGTCAGACTATGTTGTGTAAATGTTAGCTTTGCAATTATCAGTTGGAAGGCAAATTAATATTCAGAGCAGAGCCTGTTGTTCTAGCACTTTTGGCTATCATGCTTTATGTTGTTTGTCGGACTAGTCCCTGGAATTATTTTTCCTCCTTAGCATCTCTTATCAATGTTTAAAATATGAGTTTATTTTGCTGTTTTTAAATATTGTGGGACTTGGTCTTTATTTCAACTTTATGCATGCTTTCCGAAGGAACCCAAGGTTACTTCTGGTTAACAAGTTGGCATAATTTTTCCTATGTAAAAAGCAATTTGTGGATTGTAAGGCTGACTTCATCTAAACTGTTATTTTAATCTGGCTTCATTGTTACCTTCCAGTAGCCTAGGCAGTTGACCTGCATCTTTCAGTATGTGTAAATGAGTCAGTGATATTCTTCACTGGCATGATTTGAAGCAAGGTGCTTTAAATATTTTTCAAAAAAAGTGAACAAACAATTAAAATTTGTTGGTTAGGATAGAGTGTGTTTTTGTTACAGTTTTGAGTAATCAGCCACAGGCAGTGTAAAAAGATCAAATTCTATTAATTTTGGAGTTTTAATTTTATATTAGGGGAAGGGCTTGTTAAGGACCCTTAAGGATGGCACTAACAGAGTTCTATATAAACAAGACAGTCCTCCAGCTTTTTTCTATTTTTAATCATTCCACCTGAAACAAATACATTACCATCATTTCAAAATTACTTCAGTAACAATGTTTGCTTTTGATCTGATAGCCTAAGATCCGTCCAAAATTAGTATCAGCCTTTTTCATTTCACTTTTTTGAAATCAAGCCGATAGAAGTAGCTTAAATACTGTAGTTACCCTTGGAATGAAATTAGTTTGCACTTCAGAAAATAAAGTCCCTTTTGAGAAACGTGCCTTTTTCCTCTCTTGGAGCATTAGCGTAGTGGCTGGCCAAGAAAGTAACCCAAGAGGTTTCCAAAATGTTGCCTTTTAACAAGCAGTTGCAGACACTGATTGAATGCTGCCTAATTTATTTCAATACTCAAGGGCTCTCCTTGGTTGCCAGAATTAGGGAGCTTGAGCTCCAGTGAAGCTTTGGAAATCCTTGCTGTTTGGGCAGGTGTCAATTATAGTTTCCAAAGCCGTAAGTGGCAACAGATTGACTATAAATAGGATTTATAAGCTGCAGTGAGTCTTCCCTATCAGCGTGCTGGTACTGGGGCTGTCAGATGCTAGGGGGGTGTCCATCAGAGTCCTTCTCTCATGCCGAGGGAGAGGTACAGGAGGTAAAAGCCAAACTTTTTGGAAGATACAATATCTTTATTGCTTTGAATTTACCTGTGCGGGTGCTGAGCTGTTGTATTAAAATGACCAGGCTCGGTCTCCGCCGGCTGTAATTAAGTGCAAAGTTAGATGCAGCTCAGCGTGCAGACTTCAGTCGGATGTTTCTGAAAATGTTTTCAAAGGCTTTTATGAGCAGTAAAGGACTAAAAGAAAGCCAGAAGGGGCTGCGAGATGAAACTCAGCATTTTCTTGCCCAGTCAAACAAGAAGTATTACCCTTTCAAGATCTGAGGGAACAGCATTTAGTAACAGCTACATAAAAGCATATGTTGTCTGCAAGGTATATATAGGTACCTAACATTTTCAAAGTGCTCTACAAATTGTTCCTTTTTTGAGCTGGACTGTGACTGTAATTCATGTAAAACATCCTAATGAGAATCTCTTTCCCCAAGAAATGCTAAGGCTGTTTTATTCTGAAATTGTGAACTGCCTTGTAGAAAGAAGAATTACATTTTGTTGCATATATTCTTCTGTGCCCTTTGAATGCTTCCGTATTTTATGTATTTACTTTAGCTAGCGACAGCTAAAAATAAAACTAGATTTAGTTTAAGGGCTCTGACGGATGAGCCCTACTGGGTTTTGCTGGTGGCAGCTCTAAATGTTATTTCTCCTAGCTATGCCTCCTTTCTCTATGCCCAAGGTTACATCCTGTCTCGGGGCAGTAGCAGACCAAGACGTGGCCGTGGTTCAGTGTCTGAGCTTGCGGTGCTGCCTGGAGAGGCGGCTTTGTGCTGGGCATTGGGCTGGAGGATGGAGGTGGCTCAGGGAGGGCTACCTCCCGCTTCGCAGCTGGAGCAGCAGCCTCTCGCAGGGGTAGGGTACCGGTGGGTACGGCTACCCCTTCACTGTGCTGAAACCACCACGGCCAAATTGTTTGGCATTGACCTCTCGGAGCCCCTCAACTCGGAGGTGTGATGTAAATGTGGTGGCTGTCGTACATAGATTTCTTTCTCTTCCTATTTTTTTTAAGTGTTAATATTGCTATTAGATGGTGGGAAGCTGCAAGTTTATATTTTTACTTACTTAGGTTGCAGTGGGGACCATTAACAGGCTTAGGTAAAGCAGGTCAGTATAGTCCATTTGGTGTTAGTTTCTATCTGCTGAAATTATGGGACAGAGGTTCCTCCATTAGGGCACAATAGTACATGCTAAGGATGAAGTTTTAGTGTTAACTTCGAACCCCTTCTTACAGAACAAGGCAAATACAGCTTTTGTGCTGGTTTGTGTGGTGCTCCTGTTTTCTACCAAATCTCATTGCACTGCCAATTTTTATCTTAACTTTATAGTGCAAGAAATGACTGAAGATTACTAATCTTTGTATCACTGGGCCACATAACAAAGACAATTCTTGTTTATAGGGGGAAAGTTTAATCTGTTCTTCATTTACAACTGAATTTTGAGTGATATAGGTTTTTCAGTCTGAAACTCTGACCTAGCTGCAGTCGGTGGAAAATCTCCTAAGTTCATGCTAAAACTTGAGGATTAGGACAACCACCTTTTTCTACTGTCTTAATGAACAAATTTCATTATTCTGGATTTCAAGCGTTTTTTTCACATCATGGAAGTACTGCATATTGTTAGACATAAGCTTTCCTCAGAGATTCGGATGTATTCTTTTTATAGCTATTATTTTATAGTTTTAAGCGATGCTGGGCTTGACACTGAAAGCATATGCAAAGTTCTTGTCCTGGAGAACAAACAATGTAAAGATCTAAGGAAGACAAGTGTAGGAGACCAGGAGAACAAAAACCCTGGACTATGATGACAGAGGGTGTTCACTGTTAGAGAGATGTTGTCATCTTTGTGGGAAAAGGCCTCAAGTTGCACCAGGGGAGGTTTAGATTGGATATTAGGAAAGATTTCTTCACCAGAAGGGTTGTCAAGCATTGGAGCAGGCTGCCCAGGGAAGTGGTTGAGTCCCCATCCCAGAGGTATTCAAAAGATGTGTAGATGTGGCGCTTAGGGACATGGTTTAGTGGTGGACTTGGCAGTGCTAGGTTAACGTTGGGCTCGATGATCTTAAGGGTCTTTTCCAACCTAAAAATAGGTTTGTAGATTGAGCAGCCAAAGTGGGTTTGCAGGAGAGGATGGAAAGACGAGAGAGGAAGCCTGGTAGGGTCAGATACGTAGGTTGCTCCAAGGTTGGTTTTGCAGTGAGCACTGAATTTAGTTTGGAAAGGACTTTATTTCCATAACCAGGAACAATTAAACACATGAAAATATCATTCTGATTTTGTTGTTCTTGTTGTTGTTTTGCAGGTCAATAGCTTTGACATAAGCAATGTGTCTCACAACCACGCTCGAGCTGTGCTTTCCCAGCCTTGCTCGGTGCTGCACCTTACCGTGCTGAGAGAGAGGCGGTTCGGCAGCCGCACACACAACCATGCCGACACCACCAGCTCCTTGCGGGAAGACAGCTTTCAAGTGACGCTGCATAAACGCGACTCCAGCGAGCAGCTTGGCATTAAACTTGTACGCAGAACAGACGAGCCAGGAGTTTTCATTCTCGACCTTTTGGAAGGAGGGTTGGCTGCTCAAGACGGCAGGCTCTGCAGCAACGACCGTGTACTTGCAATCAATGGACATGACTTGAAGCACGGGACACCCGAGCTTGCTGCTCAGGTTATACAGGTAATTTGCATTCCCTACCTGAGTCCTTAGCTCAGCTTTATTTCTTGGGCGAAGCCTGGGGTAGAGTCTGTCCTGGACAGAACAGCGTGTGTAACGCCTAAAAGCCTGCAGCGATGCGATTTACTGTGATTTATGTTCTGGAAATAATAGTGCAAAACACGGTCTGCTTTGGCACCTAGCAGATGAACTTCACCTCCTCAGAAGTGAAAAGTGCATTAGTCTTCCCTGGCATACAGCCTGAAGGTTAGAAGACCGCTCGTGTGAGCAAGGAGAGTATCATGTAGCCTATTGCTTAGCAGAAAAAAAATGAGGATTATTATTATATTTATATATGTACTGTAGTTTTAATCTCTCAGTAAGCTATATAAAAGTGGGCTTTGTTTTGTATTGATTTGCCTGTGCATGGAATTGGGGTTAAAACAGAAAAGTGATTTGTCAGTCTTCGTAGAGGCAACAGGTAGCAGCTGGGAAGAAAAAGAATAGGTCTTCCATGAGTCCCGTGCAGTAAAACTCATTTTCTGAGTGTTCAGGAAAGAGCTATTCCAAACGACCGGTTCTGCTCTGGACACAAATATTACCCAAGGCTTGATGCAGTCTGACATATGACCCTTCCCTGTTCCCACAGAAAAACCTTTGCTCCGTGCCTTTCTCCCAGTCCGTAAGGAAACGGCTGCAGCACGTGCTGCTTCCTGCTGACTGAATGTTGGTGAAAATTGCTCGGGGAGCTCTTGCTGGGACTCAGGAAAAAAAGGAGAGTTTACCGCTTGTGGAAGAAGGGGCAGGCGACTCAAGAAGAGTACAGGGATCTCGTTAGGTCGTGCAGAGAGGAAATGAGAAAGGCAAAAGCCCAGCTAGAACGCAATCTGGCCGCTGTCGTTAAAGACAACAAAAAAAGTTTTTACAAATATATTAATGACAAGAAGAGAGCCAAGGAGAATCTCCATCCTTTATTGGATGCAAGGGGGAACATTGTCACTGAGGATGAGGAAAAGGCTGAGGTACTCAATGCCTTCTTTGCCTCAGTCTTTAACAGGCAGACCAGTTATCCTCAGGGTACTCGGCCCCCCGAGCTGGAAGACGGGGACGGCGAGCAGGATGAACCCCCCGTAATCCAGGAGGAAGCAGTCAATGACCTGCTATGCCACCTGGACACTCACAAGTCTATGGGGCCGGATGGGATCCACCCGAGAGTGCTGAGGGAGCTGGCGGAGGTGCTCGCCAAGCCGCTCTCCATCATTTATCAGCAGTCCTGGTTAACGGGGGAGGTCCCGGAAGACTGGAGGCTTGCCAATGTGACGCCCATCTACAAGAAGGGCCGGAAGGAGGATCCGGGGAACTACAGGCCTGTCAGCCTGACCTCGGTGCCGGGGAAGATTATGGAGCGGCTCATCTTGAGGGCGCTCACAAGGCATGAGCGGGACAACCAGGGGATCCGGCCTAGCCAGCACGGGTTCATGAGAGGCAGGTCCTGCTTGACCAACCTGATCTCCTTCTATGACCAGGTGACCCGCCTAGTGGATGAGGGAAAGGCTGTGGATGTGGTCTACCTGGACTTCAGCAAGGCCTTTGACACCGTCTCCCACAGCATTCTCCTAGAGAAGCTGGCGGCTCACGGCTTAGACAGGTGTACTCTGCGCTGGGTCAAAAACTGGCTGGATGGCCGGGCCCAGAGAGTTGTGGTGAATGGAGTTACATCCAGTTGGCGGCCGGTCACGAGCGGTGTTCCCCAGGGCTCAGTACTGGGGCCAGTCTTGTTTAATATCTTTATTGATGATCTGGATGAGGGGATTGAGTGCACCCTCAGTAAGTTTGCAGACGACACCAAGTTGGGTGGGAGTGTTGATCTGCTCGAGGGTAGGAAGGCTCTGCAGAGGGACCTGGACAGGCTGGATGGATGGGCCCAGGCCAACTGTATGAGGTTCAACAAGGACAAGTGCCGGGTCCTGCACTTTGGCCACAACAACCCCATGCAGCGCTACAGGCTTGGGGAAGAGTGGCTGGAAAGCTGCCTGGCGGAAAAGGACCTGGGGGTGTTGGTCGACAGCCGGCTGAACATGAGCCGGCAGTGTGCCCAGGCGGCCAAGAAGGCCAATGGCATCCTGGCCTGTATCAGAAATAGTGTGGCCAGTAGGAGTAGGGAAGTGATTGTGCCCCTGTACTCGGCCCTGGTGAGGCCGCACCTCGAATACTGTGTTCAGTTTTGGGCCCCTCACTACAAGAAGGACGTTGAGGTGCTGGAGCGTGTCCAGAGAAGGGCAACGAGGCTGGTGAGGGGTCTGGAGCACAAGTCTTATGAGGAGCGGCTGAGGGAACTGGGACTGTTCAGCCTGGAGAAAAGGAGGCTGAGGGGAGACCTCATCGCTCTCTACAACTACCTGAAAGGAGGTTGTAGCGAGGTGGGTGTTGGTCTTTTCTCCGAAGTAACAAGCGATAGGACGAGAGGAAATGGCCTCAAGTTGCGGCAGGGGAGGTTTAGATTGGATGTAAGGAAAAATTTCTTTACTGAAAGAGTGGTGAAACATTGGAACAGGCTTCCCAGGGAAGTGGTGGAGTCCCCATCCCTGGAGGTATTTAAAAGACGTGTAGATGAGGCGCTTAGGGACATGGTTTAGTGGGCCTGGTGGTGTTGGGTTGACGGTTGGACTCGATGATCTTAGAGGTCTTTTCCAACCTCAATGATTCTATGATTCTATGATTTTTTAGGAAAGTTGGAATAGACCAGTAGTAGGTTCTTGCAGTCTAGCGCAGTCATCTTTCCTTAAGCCAGCACCACATAGAGAGCTGTGATACAAATGACTAGTAAACATTTGTTTCAGGTATCATTTTTAGAGCTTTCATGGCAGTTAAAGGAAAATAACAATGATCTTGGGAATTGTAATTTCAGTTTCCCAGTTTTTTGATACAGTGAAGTGGTCAGAATTTTACACTGCGTAACTTTTATCTATTGAGGTGTATTTTTGCGGCAATAGAAAGAGTTGATGTTTCATTTAACATCTGGTATCCGAGTTTCCTGATATTCCCCAAACTCCAGAATTTGATGGTCTGCTCATATATACCATCTTTCTTGGGAGTCTCTTTGGGAAATACCAGAGATGTTCAGAGCTTTTGGCCAAAATCTGCAGACCCTGGAGCCATCACGTGGGCATTTCTTTCTTTTATTGCTACCTGTTGCAGAAGTTTGCGGAGACTGCAAATGGAATTGGGTGATTTTTAATGTTTGAAGCTTCATAACACAAAGTGAGAAACAGTCCTTTTGGCAAAGGATTTGCAGCTGATACAGTTTTAACACCAGGGGAAAAGCAGGAGTGTTAATATCACCTCTGTTCTGGGGGGAACTGCAGCAAGAAGCAAGTAAGGGACTGTGCAGTCTAAGAAGTTTGTGGCACCCCCAGGAATGGGAAAACAAATTCTGCTGTCGTCTTGTTTCAGAAATCATGTGTTTTCCTCCCCCTCTGCTAATAATCAATATCCTATCAACTTCATTACTTTGTTTTATATATTCGGCAGGCTAGTGGGGAGAGAGTGAATTTGATCATCTCTAGACCCCTGAAGTCACAGACGGTCAGTATTATCCGAGACACGGGGACTCACAACAGCAACTCACACCAACACCAGTCCCAGCAGCTGTTTCACAGCAGACCCAACTCACATAAGGTTGGTGTTTCTCTTTCTAAGAGGTATAAATACAGTTTTAGTCTTGTGATGGTCTAAGTGTGTAGCAAGGTGTCCTGGTTTCGACTGGGATAGAGTAAATTTTCTTCCTAGTAGCTGGTACAGTGCTGTGTTTTGGGTTTAGGATGAGAATAATGTTGATAACACACCGATGTTTTAGTTGTTGCTAAGTAGTGCTTACAGTGGACATGGTGGTGTTGGGTCGACGGTTGGACTTGATGATCTTATAGGTCTTTTCCAACCTCTATGATTCTATGACTTTTCAGCTTCTCATGCCCTGCCAGCGAGAAGCTGGGAGGGGGCGCAGCCAGGACAGCTGACCCAAACTGGCCAAAGGGATGTTCCATACCATATGATGTCACGCTCAGTATATAAACTGGGGGGAGCTGGCCGGGGGGTGGCGACGGCTGCTCGGGAACTGGCTGGACATCGGTCAGTGGGTGGTGAGCAATTGCATTGTGCATCACTTATTTTGTATATTCTTTTGTCATTGTTACTATTTTCCCTTCCTTTTCTGTCCTATTAAACTGTCTTTATCTCAACCCACGAATTTTACTTTTTTTTTTTCCTTTCCAATTCTCTCCCCCATTCCACTTGGCGGGGGGGAGTGAGCGAACGGCTGTGTGGTGTTCAGCAGCCTGCTGGGTTAAACCACAACACAAGGCAAGATTGGAAGAAGGGGTTATATCTTCTTTTTTACCTACTTTTTTTTTTTTTTTTAAAAAAAAAGACGACTTCCAAGTACTGAAGTCCTGCATCATGTCTGGAGTGGGAACAAAAGATATGCCACAGCTTTTCAGTACGTTTTGGATTTGCTGACTGCAATGAAAGAAGCAAGTTCTCTGAGTTAATACAGCTGTAGTTGTTAGACCTTGTCTAAGACAGTGGCTCATGTGTTACTGCTGCATGGGAGAGCTGTCATTCAAGAATGTTATTTTTTGTTGCCGCTGTGCTGGCTGCAACCAGCCAGGACGGGAGATGTGGTGCACACCACCCAGCTTTTAAAGAGCAGACTGGAGGGATGTGTCATCTCCTCTATGAACCAGCAGTGCTGGCTGCAAGACTGCTGAATTCTGTAGGGTCAATCTGGGAGAGAAAGAAAGAATGAAGAGACTTTAATGAAGCTAGTGTCAAATTATCCAGAAGACCTGCAGAAATAAAGCCTGTGCTTGAGATGTTCTTGTAGTTAGAAAAATATGACTTCTCACTGTTGAGAAGTTGATTTTCTGAAATAATTGTCGTGTCGACCATGTCAACCAAGCCACCTTTCCTCCTGTCCACTCTGTTGGCATCGCTGTTTAATGTCATACTTCTCTTGGGAGGATTTACATGTGTTGGTAGTATTTTCTTCTAAAAGTTTGGGTAATTTCAGAAAAGAACAAGTGAGGCTCTAGAAAGCTTGTTTTCCTCCTGAGGGACAAAGGTGAGGCTCCTGAATACAGTTAGCGGCTGTTAGTACTTGCCACAACGTTAGGCCATATCAACACAATGATTACAGCTCATCGATACAGCTTGAACCCACTTTCCGTCTGCCAGCATGGGTTGCGTTCATATCGCAGTTCCAAAGTTGATCTGTTGGCTGAGCTGATTTCCCTCACGTATCAGTACCACCCGTGGGCTCTTTCAAAGTGGGAAGTCCCATGCAATGGCAAGTAGACATTTCCCATGTTTCATACCATTTATCTTTGCCTGTCTCTCATTAACCTACAGTTGGCTTAGAAGTCTTGTGGCTTAAAAATTGTTTATATAATTGCATGGCACCAGCCAGTTAGTCCTAAAGCCTGAAGACTTAAGGAGCTGCCTTTATAAGCTATGGTATGTATACGTATAGCTACATAGGCGATTAACATGTATATGTGAGGAGTCAGAAGGAGAATGTGGCATTGGAAGTTGAAGAAGGGAGCATTGCCATTTTCCAAGAGAAGGCAGGGGAATAAATAAGTATTCGTAGTTAGAAGAATCTCCCAGGTTATTTCTTCTGTTATTTTGGAATCCTTGCAAATATTCTGTTGATTTAACATGCTAGTGTAGGTATATGTGCAGTGGTTTGAATGTATCACTAAACGTCCTGAAGAGGAAAAGCTTCAGCAAATAAAATATACTTTGATTCAGGTTTAGATCCTTTTGATGGGGCAAAACTAAATACAGGCTAAACTTTATAATTCAGGTGTTAGAAAATGAAATACAGGATCTCTTCTTGCTTCAAGTTTGGATCTTCATTGTAATCATTAGGGAGCCTGCACAAGGCACCCATTACCAGCCTATAGCATTGATTGGCCTTAGTTACTTTGTGCTCTGGGAGATTCTACATACCAGCTGCAAAAGAAAACATGACGTATAAGGGCTTTAAATGGTCTCTCTTTGTCAGTATGAAAACACATGTGTTTTCATTTCTTAGGAGCTTCTTTGTAATTCTGGGCCGTATTCTACTGACAGATGAGGTAATGCTGATGTTCACCAAGACATCAAAAGATTTGTTTCCAGTCTTTTGACCATATGGTTTTGTAGCCCAGTCCTAAAATTCAGCCTATTCCAGTGTGGGATGCTAATAAAAGCTGGAATGAGATTTTCAAGATGGGCCTTTACAAACTTTCTGTCTATATTTAAGTATCTACATTGAGTGGCTTTTTTTTTGTTTTTTTTCTGACCTGGAGGAAATCCAGCTGAAGCCGATTTGCACTACTTAGTCTTTTTAAACCATTCTGTTAAAGTGCCAAAGTATAGCTTTGGGGTGCATTTAGTTGTGTTTTGTTCTGGTTTTTTAAGTTTTAACAATGTTATTTATTCTTGTCAAACAGGATCTCTCCCAGTGTGTTACATGCCAAGAAAAGCACATTACTGTGAAAAAAGAGCCACATGAATCTCTGGGAATGACAGTGGCAGGAGGCAGAGGCAGCAAAAGTGGCGAACTGCCCATCTTCGTGACAAGTGTACAGCCTCACGGGTGTTTGGCAAGAGACGGCAGGATTAAACGAGGTGGGGCTTGGCTTTCCTGGTGGCACGGGTGGCCTCTGATTGCTGTTTGATGAGTACGTTCTCTGGAGTCAGGTGGTGTCAAAAAGTCTTTTCACAGATGTGGGAAAGTGCTGATGGATGCTTTTCTTCATGTTTCAATAATGGAAATAGAGTATTTAGTATCGCACTTCCACCTTTTCTAGGAAAGGGATGTTTAGAGAATGATAGCAGGGGAAGCGGGTAAGACCAGGAAATGTCTGGTTAAATTCTTTAAAGCTGACGGTAATCCCCTGAGCTGAGGATCTGGTGCAATGCTTTTTACTGTAGTGCACGCATCCTGTTTTTGTGTTTAATGTGG
Organism: Aptenodytes patagonicus; assembly: GCF_965638725.1. Lineage (NCBI taxonomy): Eukaryota > Metazoa > Chordata > Aves > Sphenisciformes > Spheniscidae > Aptenodytes > Aptenodytes patagonicus. Next base: position 204,529,048 of record NC_134949.1, read on the forward strand.
TGGGCTGAGTCCCATCTCTGTCCGAGGAATCTCCGCTCCTCAGTGTAATATCTGAACAGCAGAGATGCTCTGATGGCAGGCCACAGCTCACTTGTGCTGAGTTTACCCCCAAAGCTACGTCAGTGTTGAACCTGGTTCCTGAATGCTTTCTTATCCTCTGGGACAGCTTGGGTTTGCCGGTCTTCAGGGGTGCTACAGCACCTACCCGTGTTCCTCGGCTTTGCAGATGGGAACCGGGAGGTGGAGGTTAGGCTCGGTGTAGGTGAAGGCAGTCCTGCCTGATCGATAGCAAAGCTTCTGATGATTAAAACATACTGTGCCTTATGTGAAACAAAGACTGCCTATGGGACCTCTGCGATTCAGAGTTCACAGAATTACAGGTTGTTTTAGGAAAGAAATTTAGGAAAAAAACCTTCACAGATTGCAAATTTAAAAAGAACAGTGTGGGAGCATCCTTATATGCTTCTGAGAGAGGGAGATTTACACCCACATACCAATGGGTATGCTTCCTTTTTCTGTACTACTATGGAAAGCACACTTGATGGAAGAATCGCAGTTGCTTTCATTGTGTAACATTAAAGTAGCCACAGCAGCAACAAAAGTGATTTCCAGTTAAGCTGCACCTCAACTTTAGGTTTCCCTGGGAGGAAAAAGCTTTTAAAAAATGACTCTCGTTCCAAATGTGACCCAGGTGTTCGCGCTTTTGCTTTGGTTTTTCTGGCTTTCATCGGTAAGTGAGACTTTGTGTGAAAGTGGAGACTGTCACTGCTTGGATAGTAAATAACATTCTTGTTTTCATCCTGAGGCTTTTTAAAAAAAATTCTGAAATAAAATAAAAATTGTGGCAATTTTTTTTAGTGGCTTTGACTCTTTCCAGATTATCTTTGTAGAGATGCTCTTTCTTTCTTCTAATGGAATGGTTTTGTACCAACCTTTCCAGTAGTTTTTGAATTCCATTTTGTTCTCCTGAGTAACAAGGTAAAAAAGCAGAAGACCTAAAACACCCTATGGAGCCTCACTTACGTACAAGACTTTGTTACTTTACGGTGCCCGTATTGTTCCTTCCATCATTCTTCCTTCCCTTTTAAAGTTAAGGTGGACCCAAGATACACCACTGGAAACAATTATCTAGTGGCATCTGCAATGGCAGTTGCAGTAGAGATGGAGGTGCTTAGGTAGTTTTTGTCTCAAATTTTCGGGGCGATATACCATTGAAGCCACAGCATGTGATGTGTTATGTGGAAATAAATTATACTGATCCAGCTTAATAACGCAATACATTAATGTTTCAGACTGGCAGTATAAGGCTTCAGAGCTATTCACATTCCCAGGCTGTTAGTTCAGACTGCCTCAGCTCCAAAAAACACAGTATTAAATGAAACCCTGGCAAGAGAGGTGCTGTCGGTAGGAACAACTCTGACAGACTGATGTGTTCTCACTTGCGCCTTTGGACAGGTGATGTGCTGCTGAACATCAACGGCATTGATCTGACTAACCTAAGTCACAGCGAGGCGGTGGCCATGCTGAAAGCTAGTGCTGCCTCTTCGGTAGTTGCCCTGAAAGCCCTGGAAGTCCAGATTGTCGAAGAACAGCCCCAGGCTAATGAAGAGCAGTTGAGTACCATCAGTGAAAATGAATACGATGCCAGTTGGTCACCGTCCTGGGTCATGTGGCTGGGACTTCCAAGGTACAGAATTAATTGATGAAGTAATTAGTTACCTGTTTTAAGCTAAGTCTGAGAGAGATACAAAAGCAGACCTTATTAGTTACAGCACATCTGCCCTTTTTTCTGCCTGACCGACCATCTCAGCTATATTCGGTTGGCAGTGTGCTTATGAAGCGGACTGTGAACAGGAGCAATGTTTCCTTAGGAAACTGGAAGATGAATAGACTTGGTTTATCCCTTCACAAACCACAGTAACTACCCATGTGGATTCTGCTCATTGAACACAAGTCATCTTTTCTGTTGCTTAACTATATTGTATCTTGCTGTAGAATATCTAAAACCAGAGAGATTATTAATAAAAACAAAGTATTTACCCACATGTCTCTTTGCTAATCTGCTACCTAAATTTGTGAGGCCAAATATACAACTTCAGAATATTGGATCAGACATGCCATTCTCACATACTCTTGACACAGGTGTCTTGCACATGTACAAGCCCGTAGTTACAAATCCCCATGTATTTTTTTCAAGAACTCACTACCATCTCTGCCAAATGCAAAAACTCGTCAAGATTTGCAGTGAGCTCCCTCCCCTTGACTAATCTGCAGTCTGCTGGACATCACCGTGTTTCATTTTTACTCTTCTGTTTTTCACTCTCTTGTGGCTACAGCTATAAGCTCATTCTGGCATTGCTTGCTATCAAGAAGAGCTCCCACTACAGCAAATAGTCTTATTAACTTCAGTCAGGGTGTGCAGGTTAATTCATCTCCCTCTGATAGAGTTACCGGGCTCAGGTCTGTAGTTTAAGCATAAAACCACAATAAGAACCAGGCGTATTGGTAGCAGAATTGCAGTTGAAGATAACAGAACCATGCGTTGGCCGTCCAAAGATTTCACACTTTTTCATTTTATTTCCTGAGTTTTACTATCAATTAATTTCTCTTCCATTCAAGTATTAAGGAGTTGCCTAATCTCAATAAACAGCTCTCAGTTTTGGTAAATGTACTTGCTTTCCATGCTTTAGCAGTGGTTTATTGCTTATATACTACAGATGCCCATGCATGGCTCCTAAAGTTACGCTATGCATTGTGCTGCTATTCTTTAAAGGACTGTTGTACATCAGTAAAGAACTTAACATCTTTTTTACCCAAAAGTTAATTTCTATGTTCTTTTTTTTTTTTTTAATTATTCTCTACTTCATTGTCAAGAATTAATTTTCACTGGGGAAGATAACATATACCAGTACAGTTAGTGAAGCATGATCTGAATTACTTACATTCTGTGTACTAAAATGGTTAATCATTTATATTTTCATTACTGGTGATACATCAGTTCAGAGGTAGAGAAGATGATGCATGGATTTTTAGATCTTTACTTAAAGTAGAAAAAGCCTAGACTGGCTGGGGGTGGAAGAAAAATGCATTGCATTTTTGACTTGCAAACTAAACACATCGGGTATCTATTTTCCACCCACATTCTTGCCACCTGTGAAATCCCTAAAATGCCATTCTATTACTGTCAGTTTACAGAGTTAACCGTGTTTAAGTAATTATTCTAGCACTGGATTATTTCTTTTAAAACACTTTTCTGTCTTAAGATTGTGGGCTTTTTTTGGTAATCGGTTTGAATATTGCAAAATTACTCTGTTTGGGAACAGAAGTCTAATCTCCATCCCTCCCCTTCTCTTCCACGCTTAGCACGGTGGTAATGATGAGACAGCAGGTGTTGTGTCTACTATAAAAATATCTATATGTGGTATACACGGCTTTTTCTCTTGCTATCCGGTGCTTCCATTCCACAGCTGCCTACATAGCTGCCATGACGTAGTACTGCGGCGGAGCAATTTAGGGAGCTGGGGTTTCAGCATTGTCGGTGGCTACGAGGAGAACCACACGAACCAGCCTTTCTTCATTAAAACGATTGTTCTTGGAACTCCCGCGTACTTTGATGGAAGATTAAAGTAAGCGAAAATAACAGGAATAATAATAATAGTAACAACACTAATAATAATAAACACTTTTAAATAGTTACATGCCAGTGCAACTAATTGCTTAATGAAATATGCTGTAGCATCTTGTGCTGGGGAGGGTCATGCAGCCCAGTAGTGCTTTGCCTCCCTGATGAGTGTGATGCAGGGAAGTACGGGGTGTTTCTGCTGGGGAAGGGGCGTCTGGCAGAGGTGGTGCTTGTGCTGGCATCTCTGCCATCTCCCATCCTCCTCCCCAGCTGCAGTGCTGATGTCACCTGCTGTCTCCGTCTCCATGTTGAACTCTTCTTTAGGCCAAGAGACATTGCAAAATGCGTATGTGCAGAACTGGCCAGTTTATAACATTTTTGTCTTCCTAGAGAACAGCTAAAAAATTAGAACTTATTTCTGTAAAGTGGGAAAAACTGTTTTATCCTTTCATGTAGCCTTCTGAAGCCATTGCTGGAAACTCTGGTACTGAAGATGGATGCTGCTGCTTTAATGGACAGGCAAGAAAGTAGATGCAAAAGATCTCTGAAAAGATCGTTAAGGAACCAAGTCCCCATGCCAGTGCCCTGAGAATCATTAGTTGGCAGGAAAGACACTGATAAATGAGGCAAGTTCAGCGAAGGCCCCTGAGATGGTGGGAGCTGGAGCACTTGCCCTGTGAGGGAGAGGGCTTCAGGGGCACCTAACAGCTCCTTCCAGTACCTACAAGGAGATTATCAATGAGGCAGAGCCCGGGCTTTTCACAGTGGTGCAGGGCGAGAGGGCAAGAGACAACAGGCCCAAGTTGAACAAAAGAGGTTGAGACTGGTTACAAGGAGAAACTATTTCCCCATGAGGATGGTCAGGCAGTGGCGCAAGTTGGGTGGTCTCTGCCCTTGGGGGTTTCTGAGACCTCACTGGATAAAGCCCTGAGAGACCTGGTCAGATCTCACAGCTGACCTCGCTTTGAGCAGGAGGTGGGACTAGAGACCTCCTCAGGGTCCCTTCTGACCTTAAAGATTCTATGATTCTACTTAGACATTATGTTTGGATGCAAGCCCCAGGTCTAGTATCCATATATGCATCTTGGCCTCGTTTAGGATTAGTTCAGAACTAGGACTTACAATTCCTATTAAAGGTTCTCTTGTTCATAAACTCATTTTTTGTGAAGGTGGCAGTAAAGAATATGCAACTTAAAGTTTTATGGCATGATTTTTACATGTAGATTTACTTACAAAGCAACTTAAGAAGAAAATGTACTTATGCCTAGAGCCTTGCCAGTAATTGATTTTTCAGTTCAATGACTAAACAAATAAATGAAAAAATAGCTTGGCTGACACAAAATTACATCTGTTTTGGCCAACTATGAAACAGTTTGGATTAAATGAAAGATTTTAGTTCAAGCCAAAGAAATAATTTCAAATTGGGGAATTAATAACTAGAAGTCTTCAAATGGAAATTCAAGCATCATTCCTAAGAAGAGGGGAAGAGTGGTTGTGGTCACACTTACCCCCTTGTAAGGAATGGAAGAGATGCTCTTGTGTGATATAGTACCCTCTGTTCAAATGTACTGTCTCACTGAGAATATGGACTTAAAAATGGGCCATCAACAAGGGAGAGCTCCTTAGAACCTGCACCATGAGTTATCGTGGGGCAGGTCTTTTTGAAGCTGTTCTGTTTTGTTTAAATTATCTAAATGTTTTGTTAGGCTAGAGTGGAGGGAGAAAATAACTTCACAGTTCAATAGTTAAGAGAGTTTTCTGTCTACATTATCTGTCTGGTGTGATTTTATAGAAGGTGAAATGATTTCAGCAGAAAGGCTGGGTGAGTGAGACCCCACTCAGTGAACTGGTTTGGTTGATGGGGTACCTTGGTTCAGGCAGGGAAGAGCTCTTGAGTGTACATTTGGCTGGTGTTGCTCACACTGCCTCTTCTTCCTCTGCTCTGCCCTAGTGGAGGGCACCGGGAGAGCTCAGGAGAGCATCTTTTTGCCATCCATTTTGGTGCCTCCAGTAGTTGGGAGGATGAGTTTCAGGAAAAGTCCTGTTTGATCTCCAGAGTAATTTTCGAGTGCTCTGGGCGATGCCAAACACACACTCAGGTCACAGAGAAGAGATGCATGGAGACGGAGCATGCTCAATGTAGGAAGAACTTAAGTGCTTTTTTTAAAGTTTCTCTTGAGCTTGTAAAAATTGAAACTTAACCCTTCGAGGTCAATTTTCTCAAGGCCAGTAAACAGCACCCTCCCAAATTTCTATTCCCTGCTTCAAAACACAGAGATGCTACAGCTTCTCAGTTGAACCATCTGCTGAGGGAGATTTCAAGCCAAATGGTTACATTTGACAAAATCATAAGCCATTGAAAACAAGGTTCTCGGTTGGAATGCGGTTGGTAGCCATAAGTATCTTTACTTACACCTCCCACGGTAAAGGCATGTTTGGTGTAAATGTGTTATAATCCACACAAACAAAGAGAAACGCTTTTCTGTCATGCACATGCTATCTCATTATCTTCTCTTGACTCCGTTAGATCTTGCCAGCTCTCTTCCCTCACATTTCCATACAGGTCAGCTCTTAATGCAGAACTATTTTTGTATTAGAACTGAAATCCAGTGATTTGGGAGTTTCCCAGATGAGTTTCAGTAGTAAAACAGGCTTAAAATTGAACTCCTTCGGGTTTTTTAGCTGCGCTTCCAACCTGATGGAAACCTATCACCCCAGAGGTGAAGTGCTGTTTGTTGGTGTGTACTGGTTACTGCAGAGCAGTAATCATCATTTGTTTGTTTGTTTTTTTCTTCTTGTGTTTTTAGGTGTGGTGATATGATTGTTGCTGTAAATGGACTGTCCACGGTTGGAATGAGCCATTCTGCGCTCGTTCCCATGCTGAAGGAGCAGAGGAACAAAGTAACTTTAACCGTGATTTGCTGGCCTGGAAGCCTCATATAGATTTGGGAATCACTTTGGTTCAAGCAGCTTTTTTTTCTAGATAGCTGACACAAAAATCTCCTCTATCTTTTTTTCCCTATTGATACAGCTGGTTATAAGCAGGGCCAAAACTGCTGTATTTTCTTTTTTTATGGGCCTCTCAGACTCGCTCTATGTACCTTTCCATCCTGAAATAGCCATTTCTGTTTGCTATATTCGTTGCTGATGCAAATGCAGATATACACGAGCTCACAGAGAAACTCCCGCTCTGATATGGCTGTCATTGAGCTTTCCCCGTCAGGCTTGTAGAGTCAGCAGCAGAACTTAGTGGTTCTTTGGCTTTCTCTGCACAGTCCTCAAGTTATAAGTGATATATAAACGTAATAGCCATGTACCCTTTCTTCCCTGCAAAGGGAACGTGTGTCAGTACAGCAATGACACATCTATCTGCTGCTATGAATCAAAATCTGTTTCCAAAGGTACGTCTCTTCATTTCGTAAGCCTTTCCATTTTTGATTCCATATTTCAGACTGATTCAAATAATCCATCTTACACATCAGAAATTACTTGGTCCCCCAAATTTTTCTTGCAGGGCATCAGTGTTCACAGAAAAGTAGGACAAAAGCCTGATATTACTGGAATTTTTATAAAGTGCAATAATTGGACTCTTTGTTAGGAAACTTTAATATATTACAGAGTTTGTATCCTATAATGACGAGAAATATGGAAGTAATTACTGTTGCAACGCTGGCAAGAATACACACGTGCCCGAGGTCGCCTTTGAGTGAATGGCTTGCAGTATTAGACTTGACTTTACAAACGAATGTTTTACTATGTCAGAGAATTTTGATGAACATTTTTATGAAGATAATTTTTACCGTTTCTATTGTAGTTGTCAGCTCTCTTTATGCATGTGTGGAAACAATACTTTGACTTGTACTTTCTAAATGAGAGAATTATTTCCAGGAAAAAAGCAAGCTATTAAGAAACCATATGTTATGGTTTACAGGTGGGCAGGCTAGAAGGAAGGCTGTTTGAATTCAAGTCCAACTGCAAAGTAAGCTGCAAAGTTCACTCTTGTTCTGTCACCTCCTGACAAATGTGCAAATGCCTTGATATCAAATGCTGAAACGATCTCTCTTGCATTTCAGGATAGTATTTTTTTTTTCCTTTAGAGAGCAGCTGCTATTAAGTTGTCAGTAAGAGTAATACTATTTATCTTGGATTGTATTTAGTATTTTTACATACCAACCTGTAACTTCTAGACTTTGCCTTTCCGTGGTATTTGCAGGCTAAGCACCCATTCGTTTAAGAAAAGAGGGGTGGAGCGCAGAAAGAAATGTGCTGACCTGAAGCTAACCCTGTGTGTTGTCAGTGTTCTGCATATTTGAAAAAGAGCTTCATTTGTAAACCAGGTTCCCAACCTGAACTGATTTTATGAATGACTTCTGTATTGTATTATTAATTACCAGAGAATGTATTTGAGAATCACAGCATATTTCAATTGTGAAGCATGAACTTTATTTTCAAACTTAGCCGGTATAATATCAGGGCACATTATCGCATGACATTAATTCCAGTAGCTTTGTTTTCAAAAGAAATAAAGTTACTCTTTTGCAAAAAAATTGTAAAAATATCATATGAATGAAGTGGGTTTATTCCTCTCTGTAATGTATGCTATCAGTTTAATTTCATAATATTAAAATACAAAAGAATGTCCTCTACAGTATATTACTGTAATGAGAATCTTTGTTTCTGAAGCGAACACCAAACTTATTTGATACTCTAACTGATTTGAGAACAAGTTTCCTCCCATCCCCAGATGTTGTTTAACTGTATGCTTTGCTCTTAATGCAGATTTTTTTGTAAAGTACATCTTAGTGTAGACTTTAGGGGAGATTTTGACATACGTACTAGATCTAATGTTTTTTATTTTAAAAATTACACTTTTCTTCCAAAACCCTGCAAAAATCAGATTTTTAGATTTTTTTTTTCCTTTATATGTATATGTAACAAAAGCATGGGTTAGCTTAAACTGTGCGGTTTTGTTTCTGTGTGCTGTAGCTTTTGATCAGAATGTCTAGTGATAAAAACCTTTCTGAATTAATTCCCTTCATGAATCATTTTTTCCCCTTTCTCTTGTAGCTGCATAGTTGGGTTTGGTTTTCTGTGCCTTCTGTTTTAAATTATTTCAAGATTTTTTTTTTCCCCCCCAGATATTGCTATCTAATTGTATGGTATTAATGAAGGATGAATAAAAGTTCATTCTACTCATTGTAATAACTCAAAGTATTGTCTCACTCTTTGCAAAAGAACGGGTAGCTCAATGCAGACTCAGTTTAAAGATATGTCTTTTCTGCTGTGATTTACCATAAATTACAGTTAGTGAATGTACCAAAAGAGTCTGAGGGCATGCTTATCCTGCCAGGGTAACGTACCAGCTGTTTAACCAGTAATTCCAGTACCGAGAAGCGTTTCTAAAGCGGAGGTAAGATCTGTGCCTTACGGTACTTTGCCGCAAGCAGCATTTCCTCTTTTCCCCTCAACGCCACCTGTTACTGATCAGCTGGAGGATGTTTTCACAGCATAGATTTGATGCAAGGAGACAGTCTTGCTGGAAACATCAGTTTTACAGCTGAAACTTGAGCCTCCTGGTAATCAATTCCCATCTCCATCTCCTGCAGGCAAGTATGCTTTGTCTTTAGACGTCTGCGAAGCTGGAATGAGTCTAAAAGCAATTTCTTAATGATTCGCAGTAAAGTTGCCCAGAACCTGGATTCTTATTCCTTGCAGTAGTTAGTGGGTTATGAATAGATGAGTTCCTTTAAAACAAAACCATGTCTGTGTACAGAAATGCAGAAGAAACCAGACGCATCTGCCAGTAGGTTATTAGCTCTTGTACTTCTTGTAAGGTAAGAGCCAGACCGTCAGACTTCTGATTTACAGACAGATTAAGGAATTCATTGTTGCAGCTGAAGGTGCACGGAGCTGTTGTGTGAGGTGGTGGACCCAGTCATCTGTGTGCTGGAGCTTTGTAGGAGGAACATCTTCCCCAAACAACCCTAGGGATCTCCAGCGAAGAATGTAAAATGGTTTATTCTGCTTCACAGCATGCCAATGAAGTGAAATCTGAAGGTATTTCATTTGCCGCTCTAAACTTCCTATTTAGAGTCAGGAACAACTGAGGGGAAAATTCAACATCGCAAAAGAATTAAGAATTCATTTATTTGCAAATTCCCTGATAGATCTGGGGTGGGTGTAATGAAAATCTAAGCCTGGTTCTCAGATACAGTGTGAGTCAGATAATACCAGAAGCAAGGCAAGTTCCTTTTAGTTAAGAAACTTGTCCATTTACTTCTGAGGCAATTTTAATGGATCATAAAGATTTGTTAATGAACTAAGGTAGGAGATCCTGATGAGTTAAAAGAACGAGTATGCCAGGCAGGGCAGCAATGATGGCAGACATGGAGTTAAGGCCACACGTGTCTGATGCCACACGGCCCAAGAAGTTGTTGTAACACCAAGGAAGGTCGGTGAACATCCTCATTGCAGTTGTCTCAGGCAACTTCTAGGCAAGCTTACTTACCTAAAAAGTGGATCTCCCCCAACACATAGGAAAAGGAGAGACAGAAAATGATTTGTAGTGGCCTCATCACACCTGACATAAATCTGTCCAGCTAGCGAAGAACAATTCTGAGATTATTGTTGCCCAGAGGATGAAGAAAGCCTTAGACTTTATGCTTCTGGGACAATTCAAATAATGTTATATGGGTAAGAAAGTTTAATTCTAGCTAAATGTTGATGTCCTTCCGTTTGTTGCCATATCACATGGATGGGTCCCCTGAATATTAGCAGCGCAATATGGATGCAATGCCCATGTCAGTGATGCATTGCAATTGACATGATGGTGATGAGAGCTCCCTTCTGTAGAGTGATGCAGAAAACTTCAGAGAACTCAGAAATCAAAGAGGCCTGAGAGTCCAGTCAAAGGTGCGGAGCCTGCTCAGCATCAGCTGTGGCATTCACTGTGCCTGAAGCTATTTTAGAAGGAGAAGGAATGTGTTTGGGTTTGGGGGTTGTTTTTGTTGTTAAACTATGCTGGTAAAGGCTGGCTGGAGGAATCTGTGGGTTGTAAGCACTGCCAAGCAGGAACAGCATGCTCCTCAGCAGGGAAAGCCAAGTTTGTTTTGCCAAAGGAGGAATGAGAACCAACCGCTCCCATCGCAGGAGGGAGAGGAATTGGGCAAGACATGGAAGGGGAGAGCAAAACAACCACCCCTGCCTTCTAAGATGCAGCTGCAAGGGTTCATGTAAACACATCAGGAGCACTCTAACTCTGGTCTTGGAGTTAGGTTTGCCTAACGCTATGGATCCATAGCACACAGAATAACCTCTGCTGTGTGTGGGGTTCATCTAGCAGCTCTGCTTTACCCCCAAAGTATAGTGAATGGTGGTGCAAAACCACCACTATTTCAGGAGCTATGTTGGGTCTTCTACAGCTCTTCTGCCATACCAGTGTTGGTAATCATTAGAGGAACAGTTGGAGAGGAGGTAAATTTTAGTAAAACAGAGCTCTTTCTTCATGCTTTTACCTATTAATGGACTATCACATTCTCTGCAGCACATTTTCTGTACTGTGCCTTCAGGTTGGTAATAAATTGTGGCGTATGAGCACTAAATGGCAATGGAAATTAGAGGTGGCTGTGTTCTCTTGCATTAACTAGTTCACCACTAGGCTGGACAAGATACATCACGTAAGGGAGATGGTATCATAGGCAGGGAGAGAATTTAATTACAATGATGAATTTAATGCTATGATGGGGTTTAGATGTAGCCGTGACATTAGCCACTTGTAGTGACTTCATTGCTTAGCAACCTCGGCACCAGGCAGCAAGACCCCAAACACCTTTTTTCTGCTCCTAAAGCAGGCAGGTATTGAACCTTAATCAGCCTCAGGGTGAGCCTGGGCATCGGACTGGTTCCACAAGCCCTTTCTCAGCAAGCAGCTCCCCTAAAGCCAAATGGAGCCGGGTTTGTAGTTTGGACCCAGCTTTGTGTGGTAACGAATGAAATACGCAATTAAGGAACCCATTTGGTATTTTTTTCAGTCTGGGACAAACCAAACTGCTGGTGGCTTTGCTCCCAGGTTTTGCTATAAAGCTATTGCAGAAAGCTACTGAAGGAGAAGCATTTTAATCAGATTAGAATAGAAAAAGAGTATAACCCCATGGTTATACAATTGAGCTTTCTAATCATATTAAACTTTAATACCGGCATCAGTGCCATATGGAACAACAATCGCAAAAAGCTACAAGCATAAAGTATTACAGATCCTTAAACATATTACAAAATGTCATCCACTAAAGTTAAAAAATGTTATCGTGTTTGGGGAAATGTTCCAGCTAAAAAAAACCCACAAAACTGGGAGTCTGAAGTCTTGCGTACATGTACAGATTAAATGCAGCACAGCAGAGGCAAGGCTTGACCTTTTTGTTTGTTACTTTTTTATTAATTGAATTGTTTCCCAAACAGCTACTTCTGCCACCGCTTTTACCCACCTTAGTCCTCATCCACCGAGGTGCTAAGTACACTTGGCTCTTTTTGCAATCAATTAAAGGGTCCCTCATTGTGGGACGCAGCACAAGGTGGCTCCTCTTTACTGGTGAAGCAGCCCTGGAAAGAAACACCTTGAGCTCTGTCACACCTCTGCCGTTGCAGCCACCGCTCAGCATCCATCGGTGCTTAAAGGAGGAGAGGACTGGAGCCAAGAGCTGAAGGAAAGGGGCCATTAATGCATGTCAAACACCTGATTTAAGTGTGTCTGTCTTCTGGCATTGATGTGTTTCCACCAATTTGAGTTTCCTCCGTGATTCAGCTTTGTGAGTACAAAGGATCTGCTTGGAAATGGTGGCCTTGCGCTGAAATTCTGCCTGCGGCTGCAAGTCCTGCTGGTACGCCTCCGGGCTGCAGTAGCCTTGAATTGCAGCAGGCGATCATGGCTGTCCCTCCTTGAGTGAAACAGCCAAGCAATAATTCAAAACCAAAGGTTTTCCTTTCTTCTTCCCTCCAGCCGGAGTTTCCTCTTCGCACAGGCAGGCTGGAGAAGCTCTGCAATTTGTTTTGATTGAATAGAGTCAAGGTAGCAAAGACCTCAAATTTAAACCGTGTGGTCCCTTCTGGCTGCGGTGTGAATGCAGCTGGCAGCTTGGCACGGGGTGATGTTCATGAGGGCAGACAGGACAGGAGCCATCACACCACTGCAGCCCTCATCCAGGGGTCCCAGGACAGCCATCTGACTGTGGTGGATCCTCCTGTGCCCTTGGGGTGAATTTTTATTCTGCTGAATATTCTACAGCTCACAGAATTTTTCTCATCCTTAAGCTAAATAGCATTTACCCCCAGATTATCCCAAGCTTTCCATTGTTTTTCCTGACCCTTTTGCGTGTTCCCTGTCCCCCATCCCACTGCTGTGATGCTCGTCCACTCCCCTACGACCCTGTAAGTGCTGCTTTTTCCAAGGCATCTTCCAGCCTGCTAATGCTTCCTCCAGGCTCTCAGTCTCCCTGCATCATCCTCTTACAAGTAGCACGTGGCCTGTGGCGCAGGGAGGTCTGAGGGGTATTTTGGGCTTTCCATCGCTGCCGGCACCGTTGGCGCTGGGGGTGCAGCCTAGCGCCAGGACGGCTGCTGGGTTTGCTGCTCCCCACCACGGGTGAAGCATCACGGCTGGGTCCCGGAGTGGTCCCCCACCTCCAGCACCCACCCCAGCACCCCACACACCAGCGGCCCTAGGGCGGAGGGAGGGGACCACTCTCTTAACAGTTTGGCTCTTTGTGTTTCTTTGTGATTGACACCCTGGTAATTATGCACCTCATAAAGATATGCGTTGTAATCATACCCTTCTAAAAATGCCTTGGATTAAAAGCTTTTCCTGGGTCTTTAGGTGATGGGCCTGCAATTACAGAAAATGAACTGCATTTTAGCTTTCCATTGAAATTAATAACAGTGGTTCTCCAGTTGACTCCGTGAGTAGTTAATGGAACAAACTGGATGCTTCACTACAATATGGGTTTTAAAGCTATTTGAGAGAGATTCTGTGTTTCAAATAGGAAAATAATTCACACGATGCAAAACCATTTTGTTCGCATCTTTGTGAAATAATGGCTCTGTGTAGCTTCAAGATGTAACTGTTTATCAATAATGATTTCAATGTGCTCTTCCATCCTTCGCTGCACTTGGGGGGAATGACCTGCAGAAAACTTTGGAAAAAGAAAAGCAAGCCAAGGAATTAATGATGCAGAAAAGAGCTCCAGCCTGGCCTGAGCTGCACGAATGGGTTTTACCATAAACCTTGAAAAATAGATTTGTGTGAGTTCATGCAGGGGCAGAACAGCAAATATTTTGAGACTTGTTGAATTTCAGTTACCCCATCTCCAGCTCGGCTCAGTTAAACTCAAGCTGTGATAATCAGCAAATTTTGGAGTGCTGCTGGTGCGTTGCAGCCGACCTCAGGGAGAGAGCAGCCAGCCCCCTCTCCTACATCCCCATAGGCAGGGGCAAAATAGCTCACATGTCTTCTGCTGCATCTGCCTCCTTTCATAGCTCCTTGCCCGCTGAGCAGAGGTGCGTCTAGGGCATCACTTTCCGGGTGAGCGGAAAAGCGAGTGGTCCCTCTTTCCCTGGTGCCTTTTGCATATGAACTGGGCTGAGGATGGACCAGGATCCAACTCTGCATCTCCCACGGTGAAACCAGTCCCACTGCTCCTGTACACTGGGGATACCAGAGGTCCAGAGCAGTGGGAATAACCACCAGGAGCAACCACAGGGCTTTTTCCCCGTGGAGCGGGTGTACCACAGGGCCACCCTCCCTCCACCATCTGCACCCGTGTGCCCCCAGCACTGCCCACTCCTTCAGTGCCACAGCTCATCTGAGAAAAGTTTCAACACCTTTGGCCCCCAGTCAGCAAGTCCACTCTCACAGCAGCCGTGAGTAGCTGCTCAGCCTTTTTGGTCAGTGTTCGTCTCCTGTAACCGGGAAGCTTTTCCTGGCACTGGCCTTTGCACAGGCAGATGCTGAATTGGGTGATCCCCATTAGCTTGTGCTGCAGCCGCTGCTTTCCAGCACCAGTCACGGTGTTTTTGGAAACTTGTGACCCTGTGCCTTGTTCCTCTGCGAGCACTGTTTCAGTGTCCGCGTTTTTATCTCCCATCCAGTGAATGCCTTTGCACCGTGAAGCTAAAGCAAGGCGGGCACTGAGTGCCATCAGCAGCCTGGTGCCGGGGCTGGCTCCCCGGTCCTGGTTCATTTAGCAAGGCAGGAAGAGCCCCAGGCACACCTGCCTCTTGCCCAAGAAGTTCCCTCCTCGGGCTGTCCCCCTGGGGTGCAGGGTCAGTCCTCACTCCCATACGCTGTATCCTGCCGGGGGGTGTTCATGTGTCAGTGTTGCCAGTTTTACTGCCTTTCCCCTGGATGCTAGCATCATCTATATGAGTTTCAGTACTTTCTCTGACATCAAAAATAGTTGTATTTTCAGACCATATATCTCAGCTGTCTGGAGCAACCTGAACTGCAATCTAAAGAAACTGTATTTACAAGGAACTTCTTCAGTGAAACACTTGCTCCCTTTTTCTCTCTCCAAAAGCATCTGCCAGAAATCTAATGAGACATCAACCACAGAAAAATATTTTTCATCAACTGAGTCTCCTGGGACTCACACGCTCAAAGGAAAATACCCCCTTGGTCAATGACCATGCACATGAACCTGTACTGCAGTGGCCTCCCCAGGAACCCTCTCGGAGGTTGGGTGGCACCAATTTCCAACAACGTGCTCCGAAACCCCTGGCCCAGGCCCAGAGCCACTTGCAACAGCAGTGCTTGCACAAGGACGGGTTTTGGTAGCATCCTGCTTCCCAGCCAGTAGGCAAGATTGGATGTGGTCAGGAACTAGGGTGCATAATCAATGAAAACCTCAGGACAGGGAAACTGTAGGTAATTTTCTAGCATATTTTATAGATAATATATTTTTCTGATCTATATATTATGTATTACCCGTATAATTACCCGTATAATTACCCATATAATTAATTATAAAACCCTATATGTTATAGGTAACAAATTATAGATAATTACCTAAAAGCTTGCAGCCTTTTGGGTGGCCCGGCATGGGCAAGACTGAATTTCACTTATTTGTTCTCTTTCCAGACTCGCAGCTCCTTGAGGCACGGCTCTGCTTCCTTACACAGCTGTAAATCAGTCTTAGCTAGGTTTAAAAAAAAAACAAACAAAAACCCACCCATTTTTCCTCTGCTTCTTTCTGTCCAAATTCACCTTCCCCTCATCTTTTATATAACCTATACCTTTCCCAAAGTACCAAGACCTGGGAAGGACTGACCCCACCACTCACCCAGCACCCCTGGACCAGAACTGCTGCTGCAAGCTACAGCCAGGACAGGTGATTCAACCCCAGGGCAGGCTTTAGGAGCATCCAGCAGCTATGCTTCTGTCTACACTTATTTCATTTTATTTCTGTGTCTCATTATTTTTGTTGGCAAGGAAGGTAAGGGGAGGGATTTTTTATCAGGAGTGGAGTCAATCAAGAAGCGCCGCAGAAACCTCTTTTGGCAGACGGCTGCTGCTGCTCGCCCATCCTGCATGAGGCAGAGGAATACTTGCCCCAATCTAATGATGTCTAATGCGTTCGTCTGCTTTTAGAAAATCCTTCATTTATTGCTAGAATTGGTTAACTCTATTAGCAAATAGATCAACTCCATCCAGGTCTTTGCATGTATTATGGTCTCATGGGCTACACGACTATGCCGTGCATGGATTATCAACAAGAGGTGTCTGTAATGGCTTGACTTTGCCTTAAATCATGCTCTGTTAGCACAAGGAGCCACAGCTCCTCAGCTATCGCTGTTTCTCATGGCCGGAGCATTCAAGTACCTGTTCTCTGAAATACAACTAAAACAAAGTCTTGCTCCCTAAACAAAGTCCTCTGTGCAGAGCCCCAAAGCACATCAACCTTTACACACGTGTGGTAAAGCCCTGAAAGGGAGGTTTTACTGGCAACGCTGCCAGCCCCCCGCTCGGAGCCACTCTGATGGCTGGCCCAGCCATCACGCCGCTGCCTGACGCTGGTGGCCTCGCAGGGGCTATCAGTTGCCGCAGGCGGGCAGGGTCTTCCCGGGCACCGGCCACAGCTTCCTCTAAGGGACTCCAGGTAAAGTCAACCAAAGTGAACAAGATGCGAGGCTTGTGGCTCATTCTTCAGTTATTATTTTACAAATGAACAGCCAGGTGGACATCTTCCTTGGTTTAGGGTAAATATTTTATCAGCCGTATCCTTCAGAGGCTGCGTTGCTCTCCCACTCTCTCCCATTCACAGTGAAGAATAAGGAGCTGCTCACCTAGGCTTGAGAGTGATTTTTTACCAATTGTACGGGTTGCAATGCTGAAATGAAAAACCTATCGACTTTATCGTGAAGAAGGAAGGCTGAGCATCTTTGCGATGCAAATTTCCCCGTCATTTAGCATGATTTTTCATTGTCAAACAGATAAAAGCTAACCAGGGAGTGAGCAGCAAACCTGGCATGTTGTGACAGACGCTTGCAAACAACAGATAAAATGTGCTGTTTCCAGCTTCAGCCAGGTGTGTCTGACTGTCATTCAGTGAGTCTTTGGAAGCTTTGAATATCAGATATTTTAATTATAAATGCTCAGTCAGGTCAATATATTTCTCAGTACAGGAGCAGCGACAGACAAAAAGGATTTTCTTAAAATTCAGCATGCACAGCGACATCTCCAGAACTTAAAAATAAGACAAGCACATCTTTAAAAAAAAAAATTTAAAACTCATCTATACAAAACAGGAACAGCAAAATAGACCTTTGGGGAGACTGCAGGTAAGCTTCAGCCCAAACTTGGAAAGAAACACAAGCTTTGGAAGTCCAGAAAGACTTTGCAATGCATAATTGTGTTGCGCTTCCGTACCTTGAAGTAAAACACGGCTGTAACTGCGCAACCTTTGAGCTACCCAGGAGCTTCACGATGGAGGAGAATTTCACCAGACAGGCATCTCTCCCACCGACGGTCTGGATGTGAGGCACGAGGATAGAGATGCTCTGCCCAGGCACAGATATCCGTCACATTGATACCTAATGTTTATAAAGGGGAGCTTAGGCTCCCTTTCTCCTTCATGGAGAGAAATAGGCACTTTTAGGTGCTGTTCATCTCATCCTAATGTAGTTGTCTAAAATAAATTGGATGACTCACACTGTGGGCATAGCTTTTTTTTTTCTGTGTCTTGAAAGCGAGCGGGGATGAGCAGCCGAGGTACCGACTTTCGCACAATAGTGTCTAAAGGTAGGTGAGATGAATCCTACTGTAGATAGCTAGCGCTTCGCAGGAGTTCTCCAAATAAGTCAGATGTAAAGTTCCTGAGAGAGGCTGGTTTTGAGAGCAGTCAAGAAAATTTAAGCAACGAAGAATATTTCAGCTCTTC
The DNA here is from genome assembly GCF_965638725.1 of Aptenodytes patagonicus. Classification (NCBI taxonomy): domain Eukaryota; kingdom Metazoa; phylum Chordata; class Aves; order Sphenisciformes; family Spheniscidae; genus Aptenodytes; species Aptenodytes patagonicus. Next base: position 204,547,093 of record NC_134949.1, read on the forward strand.
TCCCAGGATGCAGGCAGCATCGGACAACATTAAGCACACATGGTAAGACATAAAAATGGGGCACCCAAGGGAGTCGCAAGGGGTGGGGTACTCAGGGAGGTCCATGCTGGGGGGCCATCACCGCAAGCCACCTCCTGTAAGGTGCTCCTGGGTTGGAAATGATGCATCTCAGATGAAACCCAGCTCAAAGCTTGTGGTTGGGGGGCTGTCAGGGAAACATGATCTCTTTAGGAGTAACACTGGGTAGAGCCACCCCCCACAAGCACTTGCACCCTCACTGGCTGCTGCTGTCAGCTGCAGGGAGCCAGGCGGCGATGCCAACTGGTGTTAGGGCACCCACCTTTGGGGTCCCCAGTTTTGCGGAGGGAAAATGCCCATGCACCTTGTTGGCAGCTGTGGGGAGGGTCCATCTCAGCCGACTTCACCCACCCAGAGGCTGAGCATCTCCTCTAATTGTGCCTCCACGAGCAGCAGGGAGGCCGGGAAGGTGATCCCTCCATATACTTAGGTGTTTGCCCAAGCAAGGGCTGGGCCAGCCCTGGAGGCTTCCGTGCCCCCCGACCGATGAGGGGGCTCGCTGCGGGCCCCCCTGTGTGGCTAAACCTGGGTGAGAGGGTCCCATCATCATGCCGTCACAACCAAGCAGCAATGCTGGGGGGTGGACTTAAAAGTAGAACATTTACATTGGTGATCAGCAGTGGTTCATTTTAAGGAGAAGTTTAAAATAACACACTGTTTTGACTATCGTGTTCACCTGTGGCCTCTCAGAGGTGCATGTTGCCTGATACACCTAAACTGAAGAAAAATCAGCTCCCACCTTGGAGATATCCAAAAGCTGTCGGGGCATGGTATTGGGCAACCGGCTTGAGGTGGCCCTGCTTGCGCAGGGCGTTGGACCAAATGACCTCCAGAGGTCCCCTCCCACCTCAACCCCTCTGTGATTCTGTGAAATCTAAAAATAATGTAAAAATAATACAGAAATTAAGAATGTTCTCAACGAAGTCTCTTCTGAAAGATGACTCAGATTTTATGAAACGACAATTATCAAAAATACTTTCATCACTCAGCAGTGCTTTCTCTTTGAAGTTTCATCAAAATGACACGCTTTGGTGGAAGCATTCACATTGGCCTGCCAAGATCTACAGCTCACCAAGCGCTTTCCAGCAGAAAGGGGGTGCCCGCAGGGTCATCCCTCTCCTGCCTGGCTGAATGGGGGCTCACCACCACCACCATCACCACCACTGTTCACCAGCGAGGCACCACCAGGGCATCCTCTCCCAGAGCAAAGCCCCTCTCACCTCCTGGCCTGCCCCTGCTCCCCTGCCACATGATGGGGATGCGGCCATGGTGCCAGGTATCCCTCCACACTCACCCCGTGGCAGCCAGCCTCATGTCTCACTGCTTCTGCTTGGGTTTTCGTATACACCTACGTACACACTGGTGAGATACGGACAGCGAAACATCATCCCCTTCCTCCCCTTCCATTGCTCTGCATCTCTGCACCTGGAGGGGAAGAGGATGCTGATGTTGGTTAGATACAAAAGTAAAAAGAAAGGAAAAGAAGGCAAAACAATTCTTCCCCGATGGAAAGCTCTCCTGTTTGTTCAGCTCTTTACCATATCAGCAAACCCACATAAAAGTACCGTCAATTTTAATACTGTCCCAAGACTAATTAGGTTTAAATTGGGTAGAAAATATTGTGCAAATAACTAGCCATGCATAAAATCCTCGGTGAAGTTTAAACAGGAGTGGTAGAAAACAGGGAAAATAGTTTTTATTAATGCATTTACACCTTCTTAGAATTTCCCTGAATTGTGTTTTACCTTGGCTATAAAAATGAAAACATTTAAATTTCTTTAAAATTACATTTGACTTAATTACAGCCAATCCCTAATACCAGCAAACAACCCATTTTGCCTACTTTGCAGCATAAATAGCCACCAGTCTCATCATTTCATAAAGAGTTGTTTTTCTACATGATGTTCTCTATGTGCAGAATGTTAATAGCTACTATAGCTGAATATGAATAGGCTTTGTAGCTCCACTTGAAATATAGAAAAATGGCCCAGACATTAAAAAAGATAAAAGGGAAAAGGGCAGTAATGAATTTAGAGGAAAATGAACATTAATGGTACTAGCATTACCTCATGTTCCACATAACAAATTATTGGAAATCTGTCAAGCACACCAAATTATCTACTCATCTGCTGTTGTGGGGCCCTTTGGAGCCATCCAAAACCAGCAAAAGCAAGACAATTTAAGCTAATTTTACTATTTATAACAATAGAACAGACCATTAAGATAAATTAATGTCATTATCAAGTTTCTATGAAAATGACAAATACCGCTATTTCAAGCAGCTTTAGAAGCTGTTGACTATAATGAAATCTGCTGTACAGGTACTAAAAAGAAACACTCCAAGTAATTATTTTCTAGTAGCTTGTTTGTTTCCTTCACATTCATTTACTTTCACCACAATTAGTTCTGTACACAATATATGGTAACTAAACAGTCAACACCACGCAGCATTAGGACTAATTGGGCAATTACGATGCAGTTTTCAGCCTTTTAGGTCCTAAAGAGAGCCAGGAGTAAACATTTTAGAGGCAACAATAGCGGCACCGCATCGATGTGCGGGGTTGGAGTTTGAAGGAATAAAAAGCAATGCGAGAAATAAAGCCAGGTAAAATGCTTTACACAAAACAGCTCGAAATGAGATGGTTTATTAAATGATCTAATTGCTGAGGCTCCGAGCGTGAGGCTGGACACGGCCGGCAGAAGCCAGCCGGGGTTAGGATTTCGGAGCAGGTGAGCTCCCGGGTTGGCTGCGGCGCTCGGGGCGAGAGCGATGCCAGGTCAGTGCCGGCAGCCTCCGGCCTCAGATCGGTCCAGCCGTCTAACAACGAGTGTGACACCAGGCAGGGGTGGGAAAACATGTGTCCTGGGAAGGTTTACTCATATTTTCTCAAAAACTCCCTCGGCGTTTTAACTCCAGGCGTTTCACATGTGCATGTCCCATCCTCTGCGGGACCTTCCTGACCCCCGGCACTGCTGTGTTAGACAATAAATTATGCTAAAAAATCTTTTCTTACTGCCAGTCTTGACTTTTTGCTTTGGAGGATAAAAACCCCAGAAGCTCCTGGTCTCTCCTTCTCTCTACCACTCACGATTTACTAGATGAGGCGGGGGAGAATGTACATGTACTGCAAACACAGCACGGATGCGGCTTAATATGTGAATAAGTTCCAGTCAAAGCATCGATGTTCAGCTGCATTAAAAAAACACGATGGAGGTAGCCATAGAAAGCTAGGTGGAGATGTCACGCTTTCCCAGGCCAGCCTGGAGGCTTTTTTTCTCCCTGCAGCTTGCTCACGCGGAGGGCAAGAGGAGGACGAGGGAGCTTAGCATCCCTCTTTGAACTCCTTTTCGCGTTCCCCATTTCTGTAGCTGCCAAGCTTTTATCCGCTCTGTGTGTGGCATTTCATGCCAGTGACATAATGAAATAATTTGCATATTTGCACATAATTTCCACACAACCAGCTCCAACTTTAAAACCCCTGTATGGCTGGGGTGGGGGTGAGCGCAGGATGCAGGGAGAGCTCACTGGTGTGATGCCAGGGCAGCAGCAAAGCAAAGCTCTGTCTGCATCCCTGCCCAGGGGCACGTGAGTCAGGCTGAGAGCCTCCTCCTTGCCTTGAACACAGACAAGGGGCTGAGCTGGGGGCTCCCCAAATTGCCGCGGTGGAAGCCACGATCCTCACGCTCAGCTCCCTGCCGCAAGGGTAATGCTTTGCAGGGCGGAGGGCAGACCATGCATGGGCACAACCTGTGTGGGTGAACTCCCAAGGGCCTGGGGGCAGGACTCCCCGCTCCCGGGGCCACAAGGTGGTCTCCAGCCCAGGGACAGGTGAGGAAGGTACCAAACCCAGCCGCTGACACAAAGACCCTTCCTTTCTCCTCTTCCTCCTGGCTAGTCCCTGTCCTGCATCCGGTGACGCCACCACGGCACAGCGGTATCTTAGTCTGGGTGCCGATCAGTTCTGTGCTAATGATAATGAAAGGCAATTAGTCTCTAAAAGCATTATCACAACATTCATTGTATTTATGACATTTTATTAGTACTATCAGTCAGGGATTTTATGAAGCAGAGGTTTGCTTTTTCCTTAATTAGACATTTATGAGAGAATATCAAATCTGACAATCCATTTAGGAATTTATTACATAATAAAGAGACACCAGCTGAAGAAATTCGGCTTTGGTTTATATGCCTGGTTTTGCACTGAATTTAACGGGAGCTACATCTATTTGCACCAGTGCAAATGGACTATGCATCCGTCAGTTTAGGGAAGGCTGAACCATCCACCCTGCTCACAGCTGCTTCCAAAGGCTAGAGGTGCTCAGGTTGCGTGGGGATGCACAGGCAAGAGCAAAGGTCCAGTGAACTCTTGCACCAGGATGATTTTTAAATGGGTTTCTACAGCAACCTCCTAAATGAGGATTTATGAAATGCTGGAGCAGCTACTGGGGGATCTCTCCAAATCACAGCAATTATTCAGGACCCCAAGACAGATGTGAAACCCAACCAGGCGAGTGTGCCGGGCCAGGTTACACCGTCCTGGCTGGGCTGCAGCAGTTTTCTGACCCTGTTCTCCCACCACTCATCAAAGGCGAGACATCGTGGTTGGGCTTGGCCTCTGTCCCTGCCAGAGAAACTGACACCCATTGCCTCGCCTTGCCACTGCCTAAAAGCTCCCCCAGGAGCAGCCGGAGCCCAGCAGCCAGCACACGGCAGGGGCTTGGTGAGCTCAGTCACTCAGATGCATGCCCGAGCCCTTGGGACCTTCAGTTTGGTTTCTGCCTCGTTACCGTCTTTGGTCCCCGTGCTTTGTCCTGCGTTTTCCATTATATGGCCAGATTCTTGCACTGTTCCATCTCTAAAAGATGCTAAATGCAATTTCTTAGAAATTATTTTAGAAATTTCACACCTGAAAGGAGTGACGAGCCGGCTGCTGACCCCTCAGCAAGCAGCTGCCAGCAGCGCTGGAGCACTCAGCGAGTGCGTGCAGGATGGTGTGGCTTCGCCGGGAGTCAGCAGGGTCTGGTGGTCTCCTCGGTGGCCAGGAGAGCAGCAGGTGGCCCAGGGACCAGTGGAAGGCACAGGACAGCTGTGCACCGTAAGCTGGACTTCTCAGTCTGCTGAGCCTTATGAAGAAAAGGCTTTTGAATCCCGGAGCCAGATGCAGAGTGGTAGGGAAGGGAGCAGGACAGCGGGGCTGTGTCCAAGGAGGGATGAGGAATTCAGGGGAAAAGTAGGAAAACATATCCCTTGTGTGCCTAAAGGGCTCTTGTGACCCCTGCATGTCCAGCTAGGGCTGAAAGGGCTATTTTAACCATGCATACTAACACTGTATCCATTTCTGGCCTCTGCAGTTTTGGAAGGTGTTCAATACTTAAGAAGTTACCAAAAAAAAAAACATTTCAAGACTTGGAGAAAATGCTGCTATGAAAAATCTGAAGAGCTTATAAAGGATATTGAGAGCTGACCTTGCTACAATTTGTTTGAACTTGTTCAGCGAGAAAATAGGGGTTGTAAAGAGACTGTATAATATAGAGGAGAAAGTCATAACAAGAACTAAGGAATGAAGCTGCAGTCACACAAATTCAGCTTGGAAGTGGAGTGCAGCCACCAGCCAGGGTGCTTAACCATTAACTCTCAGTGCCAAAGGCAATAGCTATTGCCAGCTCAGGGCCAGATGCCTGTATTCCCACAGAAGTAATTGGGCTCCAGACAGAGGTAAGCAAATGCAATGTAATAGCCTGCGATAGACAGGCAGTCCGCCCAGGCGATTTGAGGTTCCCTTCTGCCCTTAAATACTGCAAATTTATGAGAAGGATCTGCAGGCTGAAGAGCTAGGTCAGTGGGGAGCTCACCTGGGCACGTACCTAAGGTACATGTCAGAAAGGACTGTGATGGAGAAAACACTTAAATAGCACAACTGTAGCACCGTTGCTGATTTTTCCAGACTTTTAGCTCTGTAAATTAAATATACCCTGTGAAATTTCTGAGAAACCAGGATTTTTTTGTGAGGTCCTCTGCATGCACAGGAGTGTGGTGGAGGCAGGAAGGGAGAGGTTTATCACAGGAGCCAGTTGCATCCTTAAATACCAACTCCTCTCGTTCCACTATAAACAGATGAAACCCCACAGATATCCACACTCATCTTTGTCTCTGGTAAAGACAGCTCGAGGTTAGCTCCAGCTTTGGCAGTCACGGACACGGCGCCCGCCCTCGGTGCAGAACAGCAGACCCAGCCAGAAAGCGTCAGCCGCTCGCCGGGCAACCAGCCCCACGTCTAGCACCTCAGCTGTTCTGCCACGGGCCTGGCTTCTGGTTTTTCCTCTATGGATGCTGTTTAGCATTTACCTGATGTAACAGTAATAAAAATTAACATTATTTTTGCAAGAAGAGACCCAAGTAGGGAAAGGAATGTGCTTTTTAGATCCTTCATCCGGCCTTTTGCCAGAACTGCTCTTATCTGTGTATGTGTGTTAAGGAAAGAAACAGACGGCGGAAAAGCTGCAGGCACGCTGGTGAGGGTACAGAGGAAGATAGAACAGAGCTTTTTCCCATTTCTTCATGCTTTAGCAGGAGATGCAGGGCAGCAACATCGCCACGGCTGGCTCTTCCCTCCTGCCCCTGCCTTTGCCTGTGCAACCCCCAGAAAGCCCCAGTTCACCTGGCGGGTCTCTCTGACATGGCATACGGCACAGAAAATCATGATCAGATTTCCTGTCAATCAAGCTGATGCTTTGCAACAGATCCCAGCCTGAATAACCCAGAAAACCATGTGGTCACTGGTTTAGGTTGTTCTGGGCTTTTCAGAGTTCGGGTTTAAGTTTTCCCTCTACACCCCAGAAGCACAACCTGGGTAGTGATGAAGAAATCCCCTCCTCCCACCCCCACGAGTATTTTTCCTTTCCCCCTGCTTACAGAGAGAGCGTTAAGCCCTGATGTGAGCATGTTAAGATCAGGGCAATGAGACTGTCTTAAAAGTCTGCAAGCAGCCTGGCACAAGCCACTCCGAGGCGTGTGCTAGCATGGTAATTCAAGCAGCAGCAAACCCAAATCCGAAGTGATCAATGTGCAGCTTACTGAAAAGGGAAGTTTGTGAGCACAGTGACAAATACATTAGTGTACTAGCAAACCAAACAACACCAAACTGATCCTATTACATAGTTATTGTTAGATGAATTCCATCAAATCTCTCCATTTTAAGAAATGGATGCATTTTCAAGGACTTTTCCACTCAAAGAGCACAGACAGCAGGAACCTGGTGCAGAGCTGACAACCAGCTCGCTGCAGTGCACAGCAACCTGCAGACACGAGGCTAACAGCTGTTTATGACATCTTTCTTCAGGCTGGATGCAGAGACACAGTGTCTTTCCCAGGAAAATGATCCACAGCACGTGGTGTGCCAGGTTGTACTAACAGAGGAGCTGAAGCCTCTGTAATTCTCTCTAAGCATCTTTCCTTTCCCCCAGGTGAAGTCCAGCACCATTCCCTTCTGAAGATGGACAAAAGTGTGTCCCCTTCCACAACAGCAACTGAAAATAACTAGCGAACACAGTTGCCCATCCCAGACTTGTGATGTGACCAGATGAACGGATTATCTGCCAGTAATTACGGCCCCTACACCGATGGAACTTTTTAATCCCAGCAATGCTTCCTCTCTCTGCACAGCCTTCTCCAGAGAAGCCTCCTGAGAAGGCTGCAGAGGTGGGACCAGAGGCTGCAGTCCACGTTTGCTGCCCCTGTGAGTAGATGTCCTTGGAAAGGCTTTGCCATGGAGCATATTTCATGCCCGATGGATGACAGCGGGTTGCCTTTTCCTTTTAACACTGTGTGCACAGGCAGCAATGGGCAGTCTGAGCCTCCCTCTGGTGCCCTGTTATCTTCTAGAGCTTCTGTGCCCTTGGTGGCCAAGCCATGCCCGGGATGTCCCAGCGCTTCAGCCACATTAGATGCCGCCGGAGCTCTGCTGCCCTCAGGGCTGGGGATCGTGCTTTGTCCACCTGGGTGTTCTTGGCCTGAGAGAGATCTGGGGGAAGACACATTCAACCTGCATGATTTACAGCCAGTTTGGAACAAACGACTTTAAACTGAGAAATGATTTGATCAAAGAGAGTCTCGGGGCAATGCTGGGTGATGTGGGGATGGTAGGACTTGCTTCAACAGGTTAAGGAAAGGAACTGGAGCAAAAGTTGTCTAGAGATCCAGATTTCTGATTTACCTGCATCTGGGGAGACAAGCAGCTCCTGCCATGCCAGAGGGCACCCTGACCTGCCTGCTCCAGGGGTGCAGGAAGGACCTGCTGGTCCCTACCCCCACAGAGCCCCAGTGGCACACACACACAGGGGACAGTCACCTTGCCAAGGCAGAGGGCTCAGAGGCAGTCACGGGCTGTCAGCTTCCACAGCTTATCTGTCATGTGTGCCCTGAGCTCACGGGGAGGGCTGGAGCATTGACTTATTTTGGCCCACAGTGAGGAGAGGTGCACACACATGGACAGCTGACATGGAAACCTGCTCAGCAACATTGACTTTGTCCTGTGTCTTGTATCTTGGAAATGGCTTTTAGCTGGAGACCAGAGAAAAAGGTGTTAATATGAATGCATTAGCGTGCCACTGTGGTGTTTGAACTGTGCATTTTAATACACACAACAGCCATGGAGTCTATATGAGAGACACAACTACAGGTACATGGAAAGTCTCAGACGTCAGGAGCAGCCACTGACTCTTCTGCCTGTGCGTGGGCTCTTCCCTGGCCTTCAGGGTAGTGATGGGGGCACACTGACACCCTAGCAGTATCACTGTCCAGGTGTTCATGATACCAAACAATCAGGCCCTCAGGCTATGGCAGTCTCAGCAACACCTACCCAGGACAGGTGCGTTCCTCTCAGGAGACAGGCTCTGCTTTGTTCTGCTGCCTCCACCATTAGGCACTAGGTTAGTCAGGAGACAAAGCAAGCTCTCTGCCCCCACCCACAGCCACCTGAAACACTTCTGTAATACCTCGGTGACACTGCGTGGTACTGAGGCATGTTTCTTGGTATTGCTGGAGTCTGACAGAATGTCATCTATCCCACCGTTGCAAAGGCACCACCACCGCTGAGGGTGTTACCACCAGCCAGCTGATCATGAATACCTGCCCATGCATGGGCATTATCTGAGAGATCATGGGGCACTGCTGCGTGAGGGATCCTGGTGTCTGGTTGTGGGGTATGTGATAGGACCGTGGGGGACATGGAGGGCATAGAGGCTGGTTCTTGGGCTGTATACATTTCAAATATATTTGCATCATGTACATTTCTACATTGCCAGTAACACGACAATCAATTCATATTTCCTCCCAACCCCATCTTCAGCATTTGCTTCTGCTCTACTGTGCCCACCGGTTGTGCCAGCACAGTCATTTGTGCAGCATAGGGTGACCAGGGCCACTGTACTTATTTGGATGAAAAATAACCCACTGTTTTGCAAAGTCACTTTTCAGCTGTATCAGCTCTCTGGCTCAGCACAGTCACAAAACCACTTGTGCCAGTACAGCACAGGTGGTAGCACGGTGGGTGGGAACGAAAGGGCAGGGAAAGGAGATGAAAGCAGTGGCTGATGGAGAACTGTCTCCACATGAGGCTGTGGCTTTGTGGTAAGCAGCAATGCATCTCTGCCCCCTCACTCCTGCAGCACGTTCCTTTGCCCACCTGATACTGCATCACGTCTTGGCTCTGGAGCAACCATTCTGCAGCCATATTGTGAACCGAGTCAGGGCTCTTGGCCTCACCTCTAAAAAAAACTGAAAAATATTAATTTTTAAACCAGATACTGGTTTTTCAGTCATGGTTCACAGCACAGATGTATTTCCTGCACAATTCAATGGGTGGTATGACATAGCATGGGCTGGAACAAGAGAAATGCAATTTACAGCAGCTGCTGAGACTGCTTCATACAGTAACACCATTGAGCAGTGTAAGTCAGGACTGAAGTGAGATGTGTGTGCCCACAGAAGACTTCTCAACCTTAACTACAATATATTTCAACCCTCCCCTTCAAGCTTAGCTCGTGCAATTTGCGTTGAACTGCTAATGATATAAGACTTCTTAAAGGAGTTGGGTTTCTTTTAAGATTGGTATGATAAAGACAGAGGAAGTATGCAATGTACATTGTCACACTTTGTGATGAAGATTGACGAGATAAACATGGAATATAAACTGTTTTGTGAAGTTCTGGTCTATGACCTTTATTTCCAAGTAAATTAAGCTCTATAAGTAAGTAATAAAACAAATGCTGTAAATGAAATTCTGAAAACGATCACTTTACTTATTTGAAGACAAAGAATACAGGTATATTTTTAACCTCTGAGACTACATGTCTTTGAAGTCTGAGCAAAGCTCTGAGTTCGGAAGAAAGTGGTGGGCCCCCAGGGAGGAGTAAGATGGGGTGAACACAGTGTACAGCTGCTCAAGTTTGGCTCAGGGTCTTGCACTGAGCCCAGGGGAGTTGTTGCCAAGGTGGGTGCACATGGAGCAGTGAGAGAATCAGCGAAGAGCTGAAGTTCTTTCCTCAGTGGGCCTATCTGCGCACATTGCTGTGCCCTTTCAGTTGAGACATAAATCACTTTCTCCATTACCAGGTGTACCAGGGTGATGAACTGCACCCCAGAGCACCAGTTCCACCTGGGGAGCTCACTGCACTCTCCAGACTGCAGTTCATACATCAACTTTGCCGCTGGGCTGAGGACACAGGCAAGTCTATGATTCTATAAGTCATGACTAAATCACGAAATGGCAGACTGAATTAAACAGTGATTCACTTTTTTACAGCCCATTAATAGCAAACCATCTCAAATGACAATAATTTGTGGTAATAAATGACAATTAATATCAGATTTGTCTGAGAGAAAGATAATTTGCTATCTAAAATGAAGGACATGAAATGATTTCGTACGCAGGTGCTGCTCAAAGACATGATTTGGGTTGCACGTGGGGACCGCCACAGAAGGTTAGACCAACATTACCTTTGGCCAGGACAGTTACAGGAGAGCTTGACAAATAAAATACCCGGAGTTGCAGCTGCTGTGGGTGGAGGTTTGGGACTTTGCACTGACTACTGGAAAGCATGATTTAACACCTGAAATGGGTTTCTTAGGGCCTTCTCCAGTCAGGGTCTGAAGCTCTGCAAGGACCGAGATTCCCTGGCTGCCTGGAAGAACACCCTGGCTCCGTGGAGCGTCTTTTCATCCAAAGAGTAGTCGCAGACATTTCATTTCCCGTTCGCTTGCATCTTACCTTCAGGTATGAGGAGGTCAGTAGGAGCTTTGCTTCACCCACCTTCATAAGTACTCTCTTCTCTGTGCACAAGGAACTTTGTGCTGTTACTTTTTTTTTTTTTTTTCTTTTTTCCAAAAAGCTCTCACCCAGGTCCCTCATGAAGGCTCTTATGGAAATGGAGCTGTCATGAAAAATCCTCCTATGAGGATTAATAACTAATCTAAAGTGGTTAAAAGATGTGAAACAAAAGGTGGAAAAGATGAGGCGGTTTTTCACAATGAAGGAGATAACCACTGGGGAGCTGTGCTGGCCAACATTTTCATAAGTGGTTTGGACAAGGGGTGAATAGTGAGGTAAAAAATCTTGCTGATGTTGCAAAATTGTCAGGGAGTAACAATGACAACTGGCTATGAAGAGCTGCAGATGGATTTTATGCTGTGGAGTGACTTTGAGGATAAAATGGAAGATGAAATTCAACATTGATAAATGCCAAGTAATGTGCATGGGAGAAAACAATCCTAACTATGTATGCTTAGTGATGGGCTCTAAATTAGCTATTATCACCGGGGAAGAGATCATAGAATCATAGAATCATAGAATCATTGAGGTTGGAAAAGACCTCCAAGATCATCGAGTCCAACCGTCAACCCAACACCACCATGCCCACTAAACCATGTCCCTAAGCGCCTCATCTACACGTCTTTTAAATACCTCCAGGGATGGGGACTCCACCACTTCCCTGGGAAGCCTGTTCCAATGTTTCACCACTCTTTCAGTAAAGAAATTTTTCCTTACATCCAATCTAAACCTCCCCTGCCGCAACTTGAGGCCATTTCCTCTCGTCCTATCGCTTGTTACTTCGGAGAAAAGACCAACACCCACCTCGCTACAACCTCCTTTCAGGTAGTTGTAGAGAGCGATGAGGTCTCCCCTCAGCCTCCTTTTCTCCAGGCTGAACAGTCCCAGTTCCCTCAGCCGCTCCTCATCAGACTTGTTCTCCAGACCCCTCACCAGCCTCGTTGCCCTTCTCTGGACACGCTCCAGCACCTCAACGTCCTTCTTGTAGTGAGGGGCCCAAAACTGAACACAGTATTCGAGGTGCGGCCTCACCAGGGCCGAGTACAGGGGCACGATCACTTCCCTACTCCTGCTGGCCACACTAGTTCTGATACAGGCCAGGATGCCATTGGCCTTCTTGGCCGCCTGGGCACACTGCCGGCTCATGTTCAGCCGGCTGTCAACCAGCACCCCCAGGTCCTTCTCTGCTGGGCAGCTTTCCAGCCACTCTTCCCCAAGCCTGTAGCGCTGCATGGGGTTGTTGTGGCCAAAGTGCAGGACCCGGCACTTGGCCTTGTTGAACCTCATACAGTTGGCCTGGGCCCATCGATCCAGCCTGTCCAGGTCCCTCTGCAGAGCCTTCCTACCCTCGAGCAGATCAACACTCCCGCCCAGCTTGGTGTCGTCTGCAAACTTACTGAGGGTGCACTCAATCCCCTCATCCAGATCATTGATAAAGATATTAAACAAGACCGGCCCCAAAACTGAGCCCTGGGGAACACCGCTCGTGACCGGCCGCCAACTGGATTGAAATCCATTCACCACAACTCTCTGGGCCCGGCCGTCCAGCCAGTTTTTGACCCAGCGCAGAGTCCACCTGTCTAAGCCGTGAGCCGCCAGCTTCTCTAGGAGAATGCTGTGGGAGACGGTGTCTTTGAATAGCTCTCTGAAATACCAGCTCATTACTCAGTGGTGGTCAAGAAGGTAAATATGATGTCAGGAGTTATTAGGAGAAGAACAGAGAGCAAAATAGAAAACACCATTATGCCACAGTATGGATGTGCTCAGACCTTGAATATTGTACACAGTTCTGGTCTCCCTACCTTAAAAGCATGTGCTAGAACTGACAAACAACGAGATAAGGATACTAAAGGTATGGAATGGCTTTTATGGGAATGGCTTTTATGGGAAGTGACCGCAAATATGAGGACACTGAAGTTTACAAAAAGAATGAATGAATGGGGGTAAGACAGTGAGATGTTATGAATGACATTAAGAAAACAAAAGAGAATGGCTCTTTGCTGTTTCTCAAAGAATGGCTATTTGGTATTTCTCAAAGAATAATAAGTTTTAAAAGAAACAGAAAAGTACTGTTTTACTTAAATTGTGGAAATCATTGTCACAAGATATGAGAGACAGGCACAGATGGGTTGTAAAAGGGATTAGATACAAATAGCATAAGAAAAAAATCAAGTGCTATTACAAACAGAGATGGCAATGCAACCTCTAGCTCAAGAAAATGGAAATACATGTTCCCACAGGTATATAAGCAGGAATGGATATATAAGTACAAACACATACATGAATGCACACAAACACAACTATTCCTGAGCCAGAAGGTACACCAAGTAAGAATCTCTCTACTTGCTGTTAGTACATCCTTCTGTAAGCATCCATCACTAGTGACCGTCAGGTGCCAGTCTCTCCCAAGACCCATTCGCGTGTCCCTCCCTCCCTTTCAGGATCACTGTCGCAGATGTCAAGCACTGCTCTCTGCCCTCAGGTCTCTGACTGGAGGTGATACTTCACACGCAGCCAGTACCTGGCATTGGGACACCGGCAGCTGGCTTGAGCTTTCCGAAAGAGAAGGTGCATTTGTATGTGACCATCTCTGTTCAAAGAAAAGCATCTGTGTAACTAAGAAAGACATGGTAAAAAAAGTAATCAACCGTTTACATTGCCGATTACTGTGTCAGAAGGAAACTAAATTGCAAAATACTGAAATCTACTGGGATCTGACAGGCAAGAACTTTTTTTCCGTCCTCATATTAAGATTGGGAATGTAGCCTGACAAAATTAAGTTAATAAATGCCACGTTTACGGAGGAGCTTGGACCCTCCTGATGTTTGCTAGTTCTTATGCATCCTATGTAGCATCCTGCTTTTGAGTTCAACCATCATATTATGGTTGAACTTAAAGAGAATAATGAATGGTTTTCCAGGATTTTTCCTTCTCTTTTCCAGGACTGCTAGATCCTGACTGCCCCTAGAGTGGGTGGGCACAGCACACCTCTCCCTCTCTGATCCAGCTGCGCTGCTCGGAAAAGCGCTGTCAAGCACACGTGCAAGGGCAGGATTGGTGCTTGCAATCAAATGTTTTAATGTATGTCACACTCCTTAGCCCGCGTTACAACCAAAGTGAAGGTCCTGATGCTACGCTTTGCTTTTATGATACAAAATAAACCTTATGACTGACGGGAGGCACAGGCCTGCAGGAAAAACATGTGAGACTGCTCTAATGACACTGCACGTTCGTTCCTTTCTCGTGATTCAATGGACAGGTCTGGAAACGCTGAACATATAAAAGGATGCCACATTTCCAAATCATTGAGAAATGAATAATGCATTGGGAAGCAAACATAAGCATTATTTCTCTTCTAATCAGTATCATGAAGCATTTTACAAATTAACCACTTTCCCCAGACACTTACTGTATTAAGTAGCTCTAGGCTTAGCCCCTATCAGGGTGGATGGTGCCATCTGCATTTAGAAAATTGCCTATACATTTATTAAAGTGAAATTCATCCATTAATTAATCCTGTCAGCATTTTCCCTGGAAACTCTCATTAGCACATTGAGCTAATTACTACAACCAGCAGCACTAGGGGGGGTGTGTATGGGCAGGGTGGGGAGGAGGGAAGGTTATTCTAACTTAATAATGGAAAGGATACCTCATTCTTGTATTTACATTAAAATCAAATTGACAAAGTCAGAATATCTTTGGAATGAGATAAACCTGCCATTTTATTTTCCTTGCATATTGGAATCTTTGCTGCAGGAGGAAAAATATATTCAGAACATGACAGAAATCTTCTGAAGCTGATAAACCAGAGGAACGAGACATTCTTCTAGTTACCCATTCCTACATAACTCTGATATTAAGTGTATTTTGACCTAGAAAAAGGAAACTGCATTTGTGTAGCAATACTACTCAATTCCTTTTCTACAGCTCTCCTTGCTCAGGATAGTTTCATACTTGCTTGTATGACAGCAGTACCTAGAAATCCTGGCTGGACAGGAGGACTCAGATGCACCACAGAGTTACCTTGACCTGCCCGGTTTCTTCAGTGAGGTGAGCCAGGGTGAACATGGTAAGCTCTTGGCGTGCCAAAACTGATCAACTGTGTTAACTTGAACCTTTTTCATTTAGGTTTACGTTAAAACATTTTCCTCATGCGTGCCACAGGTTAGGAGTGGCTGTGCAGTCAGGGACTATGGCTCAGTTGATGGACAGCCCTTTTTCATGCCATGGTAACCATATCCCCATGATGAACATCGCTGTATGAACATCAAGTGAACCGCAGTGAAAAGTCCTCAGGGAGCCTGCTGGCTAACCTGACAAGGTAACAGGTGGGAGGGAAAATGGCAGCACAGAGAAATGAAATTACTTTAAAAGGTTTTTGGGTAGAAGGAGGCAAATACTAAATGCAGGAATCTTAACTCCTCATTGAGTCACCTTGCCAGCACACGCAGCTGCCCACACTGAGTATCTTATAAGTTTGCCATATGTTGCACGTTGAGACAAAGGAAAAAGTATTATTTTAACAACTCTCCTCCTTCATCACACACTTGTAGCGCAAATGCAAATACAGCCATTACTGCCAATACTTCCCACATAAGCTGCTATACCTTTCTACATGGGCAGTCCTCCACCTGCAACACGGGAGCAGTCAGGGAAGGGAATAGCGATAGGTCACACACAGCAAAATACAGCTGGCAGATGAGCACATTATCCAGCTGACAACGCCAGGGCATGTATCGTGTAAATACCACAGCAACACCCATACACGTGGGCTTTCCAAAGTCACATAGCAAAGAGGGTGGGATCTGAGGGTGTGTGGTGGAAATCAATATTGGGAATATCTTAGAGACCAAACTATCAGGCTTGACATGTGTTGATCTTTTTAATGGCTGAAAACTAGGTCAAGCTCCACAGGCCTGCATCCTCAAGGCACAGGAATCAACTTCTGGGCATTCTGCTCCTACATATATTACACAAGTATCAAAATTGAGGGTCCTCTCTTCTCAAGATACTGCAGAGCACAGGACACATTTGTAAGCAGGAGACTCTACATAAGGTCATTGTAAAAAACATTCCACCCCAATTAAACACAATTTGCTCTTACTAATTTTACTGTAGTACAATTCTTGTAACTATAATTACCTAAAGCTCTAAGCAAAAATACGTGCAGGTACTAACCAATGAGCCCATTGACAGTTCCAATTCTTAAGCACTCTTCTGCATATATAACTTTTCTCAAGCCTTTTATCCCTTCAAAGTCAGTAGGACAGTTCCCATGTGTAAAACAGCTCTGAAATACACACGCCTTCAGAATAAGACCTTAAGTAATGCTTTGTAACCCCAAAAGCATTTTCTGTTTAATAAAGAATAGTTAAAAGTGTTTGTTTCTTTTACAAAAAGACAAAAATACTTTTAACGAAGCTAGGACCCTGACCTCAAATAGAGAACTGGATTATTTCAACTTGCTATGTTTTTCACTCAGCCTTCCTTGCCTTCTAATCCTGATAGATTTCAGCTGTATTCCTCTAGCAACAAATGGATTCTCCTGTGGCTAAAATAATTGTATAAATAGGGATGCTAATGTACTCCCTTCAGCTGATCAGTATCCAGTTGTAGACACAGTGAGTTCAGCTTGTACTTGTATTATAATCTCTATTAACTTCTGCCCCCAATCTCTATGTAAAGATACTCTAGCAGAGAAATAACACGAAATAAGCACAAGATGCAAAACAGTTCTGGTGTTGAAAAATGAAAAGAAGAAAAATTTAAGGAAGAACTTCATCTGTGTCATTCATGCCAGATGGCTGCTTATTTAAGTAATCAAGTTAAGCAAGATGCATTTAGGACTATCTTGTTTAATTTGATTATTTAAATGAATAAACTGCCTGTAAGGCAGTGGTTTTTTGCAGATATAATCAGGTCATATTCAACTCTGGTTCATATTTGCTGATTTTGATACGGTTAGATCCAAAATGAATTAGTTCATGATTTCTCTACGTAGCTAAACTGTTTTGCTTACACGAGGAATGTTTTGGAACAGATGAGAATTACCCTGATGCACCAATTGATATTATGTTAATGCCTAGCAGATTAATGTTCTAGCAAATTTGCATATAATGAACACGGACCATAACCCTTTGTTGAAGTGCGCATCCCTGGGTGCCTGCCCCAGATAATGGGCCCCTTCCCTATCGACAGGGAACCGAGAAGGGAGGAGAAGCAGGTTCTGTAATTCCTCTTTTATGCATTCAACAAAACTACCACTGTAGCTGCGGAGGTATCAAGTAGTTACTGGTATGGGAGTGATTACGCAAATGACATTATGCAATTTCAGCGACTGAACTAAGACTCTACAGTTGTTCAGTCTACAGTAGACATTTCCAACCCATATAGACTTCAACAAAGATAAGTGCTTATATGGTCAATAAACAAATGTTGTTCTGCCCTTTTTCCTGGCAAACATTATTTAGGGCTCGTCCAAAAATTTTCCACTGAAACTGTTTTTATGGAAAGCTTCAATTTAAAACTGAACAGCTTTTCATTTTTACTGAAAGGACGTCTCCTGTCTGTGGAATACTCCGTCCCTTTTGTCCTGGTGAGCTATGTCCCAAGCAAAGCACATTTTGATGGGGACATGCCACTCCGAACACTCAGAGGAACTCAAAGTGGGGATCCTTTGAAGGCTCAGCTTGACTGCTGAGGCACAGTTTACTAAAATTAGTAATTGGTGCACGTTGTGAAATTTAGCCCGGCTGGAAAACCCAGCCTGGAGAGGGCAATGAAGGTACAGAGCACCTCAGGGCATTTCCGTATCAAAGCATTCGCGTCTGTAATTTGACAAAATCTTTTTTAAAAGCCAAGGAAAAAATTAGTAGCTTTGTTCACTGTGCAAAAAATACCTTGATTGCCAACCGAAAGCTAATAATTGAGTTTAATTGAAATATCCAAATTTGGAAATTTTGTATGCTTTTTCTGTTTGTCCTGCAGTCAGTTTGTAAATGGCTGGGGAGGACTGCATGGGAATGTGGAAAACTAAGTTCACATATCTAGCCTGGAGTGATGTGAGAGGACAAATTTTGGTATGAAGCTGATGCAGTGAAAACTTGAACTTGCCTTTCCTTCCTCTTGAGCCAGGATCCGAGAGCAAAGCCTTTGGCTTCACTGAAATGCTACGTTTTTTCCAAAATTTAATTTTATTGAAAATATTTTAAAGGATCTACAATTAATACTTTTAAAATAACAGAAGGAAGCAGGGATAGCCTCTATATATTTACTCAGATATTTGTTACAGTTACTCTACATAAATCACTTGGCTTGGCTCATGACTGGTTTTTAGACGTAATTAGAAGAAACCATTTACCTTTTAGACCACCAGTTAATTATATTTCAAGCTCACAAAGTACAGCTGTTTTTCATTACCCACATATGTAACTGTACAAGCAAAGCAAATGTTACTGTTATAACATGGCATTCCTCTCCAAAGTTTACAAAAGCAGGGTGAGCTAATGGAAAAAGAACCACTAAATAAAGCACCCACTGGCCCGGTTTCTAGGCTTGCTTTTAGCTTTTTCCCTTTTTTGGCCATTTAAGAAAACATACTGCGATTTTCCCCGCTTTATTTTTACCCAGACATGAAATAGCTAACAATAACTCTTATCTTTTTCAGTGGCGTGTTGAAACACGTTGGTTCAGATGAATAAGTATGAGGTTTGGGTGTTAAAAAAAATAATTCCAGCTCCGTTGCTCTATTTCCTTGTAAACAAGCAGACAAACAAGAAACTTCAGTTTCTCTACGTATGCTGATTCCCTTACTTGTCAGAACCAGGCACAAATCTGATACTACCTTGAACATGGGGAAACACTGTAAAGCTGCAGATTAGTAAATTAAGATTTTTTTAAGATCCCGTTATGGTCAATAACATTTACAGAACTTCTCATTAGTACACTTGCAGAATGATTTTCCTTTGACAAATTTAAATAGAAAGAATGCATGTGAGCCTTTACAGCATGAATAAATTCTGCTCGGTCCTTCTAACACCATCTATGTTTGTGAGTTACTTGATCTTAGCTGAATATGGGAATAATTTATTTGATTTCTGAGTACAATTCTATGTGTTAATGCAGAGCTGGTTTCTGAATTTCTTATCGAAAGAATTACCTCCTGCTGCTCTTTATAGAAAAAAATATGACTCATTTCTTGTGGCTCCATCATCCATGTTTAATTTATGTACATAACTTATGGCCTGATATCATGTAAGTATCACTGGTGTATGAATCCAAATAAATACATAAATTGCTTGGAATGTGAAGATGCGTCAGCTCAATTGAAGTGCTTTAAAATTATTAACAAATAAATTCTCAACCTTCTACTCAAATACAGATTAGTTCCTTTTATTTCAAGTGGACTGAGCTTGTAGGACTGTAATTGCTTCTAAGAAAATGGATACATAATGGTCCCAATCCTTCATTAGAATGCAAAAGGGCAGAACCTGAAATTCACTTCGGTCCTGCTGATTCCTGATGTGATTCACAGATAAATAAGGCTTTTTTTCACCCAAGTTGAGCTCATAATCCAAAATTCTGGGTATGCCATTGAGGTAGATGTCCCCCCCTGAGCTCCCTTCCAACCTGAATTATTCTTTGATTCTACACTTCGATCACAAAGTAGTAAATTCTCTTAGACAGCTGTTTCTCCTGGAGCCAAAAACTTGTTCCTATAACCCTTATGGGGATAAAACAGAGTAGATTTCAGAGGTACTGTGTAATTCTTTCTGGAGGAGGCTTTGTCCCTAGTCTCAGACACATGAACCTACAAAAGAGTAGGTTCTTGTGCTACACAAAAGAGCACAGTTAAGGAAAAAATATCAAAATGAGTAAGATCTATAGCGGAATGTTGTTTTATAATTCAGTTTGACAAAAATTAGGCACAGTGAAGTACTGAAGCTACCGCTGAGATTTCAGGAAGAAAAAATGTGTTACCAATATTTCAGGAAACATGAAATACTATAAATCATTATTTTCTGACAACCCAGGGATCATAATTGATGCTTTTTCATGTTCAAGATGCTACACAAAAAGCAAGCAATTGAGCAGTAGGCAGGAACGCTTAGTTTTTTGAAGGACTTTTATTTTATTAAGGTTATCGGTGAAAGCCTGAGATAACAGGTTGAGTCCTAGTGAAGTGCTCAGTGCAGTATTTCTTTATTGTTCATTCAGATTATAGCAGTGCCTAACCTGAGAGCACAGCTCCATTGTGCTAGGCGTGGTCCAGACGTATAATTAGGGAACGACCCTGCAAGGAAAAAGGGAGAGAGATTCTAAGTGGGCAAAAAGATGAGAGGAGAAGCACGGAGATGAAGTGACTTATCCAAGGTCACAGGGCATGTCAGTGGCAGCACTGCAGTCAAAACTCGCATCTCCTGACTCCCAAGCCAAGAATCACCCAGCCAACACAAGCATGAGCCAAAAGATGTAGCTGAAATTCAGGCTATATGAATCCAGGGCTCTTTGGGCTGCTCTAACTGTTCTTCTCTGCTGCTCTATCGTTAAAAGCAAGCTATGATCAGTGACTTGTAACAATCAAATAACCTTGCTTCGGTGTGTCAGCAGCCATCACCCACACAACTTACTTTGCAGTTCTCCTCCCCAAGCTTCTACTCAGCCTGGACCGTTTGATGCCTGCTGCCTTTGCGAAGCTTTTGAAATTAACGCTTTAAAGGCTGTAAGAGCAGCTCAGAGGAAAAAAAATGTCAGTTTTGCATTTTTAAAAAGATGCTCTTATTCTCCTCACAGCTGAGTTTTGGCAGCAGCTCATGAGCAGAATAGTAAGTGGGAGTTTTTTTTGTTTTCCCAGGCCAGTTTGTCTGGGCTGTGGAGAGCCATACTTCTCATTTGTTTTTCACTGCAGTTAGGCCATAGGAAGTCACCTGCTCAGCGGAGGCTGCCCCTGTGCGTGTGCGGGCCAGAGAGCGCGGATACACAGCCCTCAGCCATTTGAGCCGGATCGTGCCATTTTCCCCATCTTTGGGGACAGAGAAGGCCCCGTATTTCTCCAGCTCCCTACTTCCCTTCTCTAGTCCTTTGCCAGTCAAGAGTCTATATACACATCTATACAACATGCCAGTACAAATACTTCTATCTGCGAGCTGAACAGACTTTCTCCAGATCTGCTAGCCATCCCGTAGGGAAGAATTTAGTCTACACCAACAAAAACAGCTCATACTAACCAATTTCAGAAAGAATCCTCCCAGAACTGTCGAAGTGGTGACGTGCATCTCAGAGGACTAATCCAGCTCTCTGGAGAGCAAAATCAGCTCTCAGTCATGCAGCCAGGAACCCAGCACAAGTCTGAATTAACGCAACAGCAAGTTAGTTTGAAGTTTCAAGCCTTGGTCGCGCAGACTGCAAAGACACCATAAATCAGATGAAATTTCTCCTGTAAGTGAACAAAAAGTTGTCCCAAGAGCAATGAAATAACTGATACTTGAATGGTCAAGGTTTGTGCTGTCTCTCAGTTCCCATCGTAATAATTTCCGCTGTTCTTCCTATCTCCTACAACAGCCCTACAATATCAAATACCAAAATTGAAGATAGCAATATACGCCCAGCACGTCCCCTACGCCTCTCCCTTGTCCTCAAAATGTCCTAGTTCTCCCACCTCTAAACCCCCCACTGCGGCACTCCCTCAGCCTTTCACAGCCCCTACGCAGCCCCCTGGGCAGCTGGCGAGGCAAAAGGCACCACGTACCGTAGCTGACCTGATAACACCTGTGTGTTAAGTGGGGCAGTCCACACACACACGCTGTCTGGTCAACTGGATGAACTCTTTTGCCAGAACAAGACAGTCTCCTCTGACCATCAATTTTCACAAAACCTGTTAGAAATACATAAATATTAATAGTTATTATAAATGTACGATACCTTTGAGGCCCCTCTTTGCCAAATTGGGCTGAAATGTCCAAGAGATTAAAACTGTGCCGAGAGAACTTGCAGAAAGACAGATGGATAGGAAGACAGGATGATCACATAAGCTTTTTTCTTTAGGAAAACATGCTAAAAAGAAAAAAAAACCACTTCCAAAATGCATAGTGTGTACTTACAAATTATTATCAGATTTAATTAAAATCTGTTTTCAGATCTGAGTTCTTTACTTTGTACCAGGATAAAACAACACAAAAAAAAGGCAGTAATTTTATCAATTAATTTTGAAGAAAAGATTGGCAGAAGATGTGCTGTTGTGTATAAACATGTGAAAAATCCTACTGAATTTTTTTTAGTATTATTTTTCTTCAATAGTTTTCAGAAAGATTTAAACTTTCCTCATCTTTGCATTCCAAAAAGCTGAATGAGAACTTCACGGTGGAGCTACCCGCCAAGTGCGTTTTGTAGTTTGTGCTGCTTCACCAAATTGGGAGAAAAAAAACCCCAAAACCTAGTATCATGAATTATATGCTAAGAAATCTTGAAGGGAGATGAAGACGACTGTTGTTAAGGGCATTTGACTTTCATCGTCTTTAGAGGGAGATAAAAAAGAAAGTAAGATTACCTTGGGAAAAAATACATACAAAACCAGTCAGATTGTAAAGCCTCCAATAAAACACTACTCTTGGCAAGTTACACTGGGGGGGGGGGGAAGCAGCTCCTCTGCCAGTAATGTGTATTTTTTTTTAACATTTACAAATTATTTTTGACTTAGCCACGCAGGGAGCCTACTTTCAACCCTCAATTTGAAAATCATGGAGGCTTTATAAAGTCTTCCACCTGCATCTCTTTTTTGCATCACAGTTCTTTATCCTCTAAAGGATGAAAACCCTGGCCTATAAAAACTTTGTTAAGCTGTCACTATCAATAGAGTAAAAAAAAATAATGGTTGACAAAGAAGAAACAAATTGCATCTTCGAATAAGTTTCCTTCATGCTCTTGTTAAAAGCTATAACCTCTGATGTTAACTAAATTTAACCCATTCTGACCCTTGCGGTGGCCCTTAACCTTTTCTTTATTCTGCTTCCTGTGGTTGCTGAAGAAAACTGGCCCAGTCATTGGAAAAGCGCTCTCTGTTGCACACAAAGCCCCAGCCTCGCTGCTAGTCTGTCAGGAGGGATAGAATAGACGGGGAGGTCAGCACCTGTGCTGAGAAGCAGGTGACAGGGAACTGCCTGGACCATTCTAGGGCAAGTTGTAATAGTTTCTACCCTTTAAATATCACACTGTAGTTTCGGGTATTCAAGGCAGCGAAGTTCACGTTTTCTTTGTGAATGCAGACTTTAAACAAATTAATCTATTGCTGTTCAACTGACTGTAAAATTAGTAGATTTACTGTTGCAAAAAAAAAAAAAAAAGGAGAGCTTTCACTTCCACTTTAATAAGGTCACGGATGTGTCCTAGGCTGCCAACAAAAGCAGCTTTTAAAATCTTCGCAGCTGAACCCAGCAACTTGCAAAGGCTGCAGAACAATGTCTTAGATGTACAGTGGAAACTCCTCTCCCTACAGTCAAGATGTAAAACTAGACAGTTAAAAAACTTTCTACGCTGGGAAGTTTTAACTTTAATTGTGTCTCGCCCCAGGGACCCACGGGCTTGCTTTATGATTAACATTTTAATAAATTCAGTCAGCCTTGCTTTTCAGGGAGCAAAATCAGTTCTTTGCCTGGATTCGGTAGAACAGCCCAAGCAATTTAACGGCAGAGCATGCATCTTCAAAAGATTTGGTTTAATTCCTGTAACAGGGGCAGATCTCAGAAACCAAACAAAACTTTAGCTGTTTCAGCTGTATTCATATATTCTGTGCAGGGCATCAGTTAGCAGTGACTGTTTACCACTCAACAGAATTTTTGGGTTTAATTTTTTGCTGTCTCTTGCTAGAACAAAATAGAGAAGTGTGTGTAGGAAGCAACTTTCAAAAGCTGGGGATGGAAAAGGAGGAAATGAGCTACTGCAGAATCCAGGAATCTGGACCGACAACATCCCCAGAATTTCTGTGTCCTTTAAATATGCGTTTACTCTGACGTGTTCTCTGCCATATGGCAATGCTCAGCTCAGCACAAGGGAGTTTTTCATCTGAGTTATGTGCAAAAGTCTTTTATAAATGCTAACGGGAAAAGGAATACTAAGGAGCGCGTACAGCCCCTCTCTGAACCAGGGGACTGCAGAACCACACGGCCATGGTTATAACTAGCAGGAAGGTGGAGGCGAGCCATGCCAGCTGCTGCTAAAGAGCAGGGCTGGGGAAGTGAAAGAGACTCTCTCCAAGTCTTCCCCAAAGTTTCCCCACCGAAACGCCCTGCGAAGGAGGGAATTATACAGAAAAACAGGGAAACAGAGGTGCACAGGGTAAGTGGCCCTCCAGATGCTCAGTACTTTTGCAAGCATGAGCGTGCAGGAGACTAATCACAGATTTAGTAATGAGACTGAAAAAACCTGCTGTCCCACCCACTGCTGCTGGTCCATGACCAAGAGCCCCAGGCATTACGTAAACCCAACAATATCAGTAAAAAATTCCCAATGATCTTGTTTGGCACTTGAAATTTTTTGGACCAGATATTGAGAACTACAGCTCCAGTTTAGAAAGCAGCAGGATGTTCACCGCGGACCAAAGTAAGACCCGTCCTCCACCCAGAGCCAGCAGGTACGAGCTCCTTGCAGGTGTAAGGCACTTCAGCAGTTTGCTTCCTCCTCCCACAAAATGAATGATGGAGTTTGAATGAAAGTAAACTTGAGCCTTGGGTGTCCAGGTGAGCACTCTGTCATCCAGCTAAGGGCATTCTCGCTCTCTGCTGGGCATTACAAGCAGCTTACTGTACCC
The DNA here is from genome assembly GCF_965638725.1 of Aptenodytes patagonicus. Taxonomy (NCBI): domain Eukaryota; kingdom Metazoa; phylum Chordata; class Aves; order Sphenisciformes; family Spheniscidae; genus Aptenodytes; species Aptenodytes patagonicus. The sequence continues at coordinate 204,572,299 of NC_134949.1, forward strand.
AGAACAAATAGCTTCAGGGGGAGATCGGCCCCAAAACACAGAAGGACTGGAACCAGCTTCCAACACCCTCAGGGGACAATCAAGCTGTCCCCCACAGATCAGTTGTGAATGTGGAGGAAGCTTCCCAGTATTATCTTGAGTCTTGCATCAATCAGTAACATTAATAACATCCACACCGGCAGATCACTACACTGTTCATGTATGAGGGTGAGAAATCTCTCCATCCACCATCCTTTCTCCTTCTCATATATTTGCATTTTAAATTCTCTGAGGCATGAATTATCTACGGTTTGGCACAAGGTCTAGCAGAACAGGCCTTGATTTGGCACAAAAAATGATAAAGTGAAAACAACAACTTTGCTATCCAGCTTGGGAAACTAAATGTCAAATGGAAAAAAAGACAGATGCAGATTTAGGAATTAAAAAACAAATAAATGACTGAGAGTATTGTCAGGGGTGGACAGAGGATGATGTGCATCAGGCAAAATAGAAGGGAGAAAGTTATTATTAACTGCGTTTATTATGATAGCGTCTTTCAGATAATTAAGACTGCAGTCCCACTGTGACAGCACATATAAAAACACGACCCCTGGACAATTACAGTGTAAACAGACATGAGACAAAGCACAAGGAGAAAGAGTACAATGAACCCCCAGAAAGATCAAGTTAATTGAGGATAAACAGCATGAGAAGGCTGCACTGTTTCTTGGCACACTAAATTTAATTAGAAAGGCATGAAGTAAAACAAACATCAGGTTTAAACTTAACAGAATTAAATAAAGGGAAGAGGGAAGGAATGCAAGTTGTATGCTCCAAAGTACCTTGCTTTCATGCAGGTAGTTTTTATCACAGTGAAGAGGATTATTAGCTTTATTGCTCCTACTAACATTGCTGAAAATTATCTGCCTTATGGGGATGGTTGCCAGCAAGGCAACAGTAGCTAACTGCAAGCTGGGCCACTGACAAGCCCTCCTCTAATGCGTATTGCAGAGCTGAGGATGAAAAAAAAACCCCAAACTCTCTCCAGGCTTCAGCTCTACCAAAACTTCCCTTCATGGTTATTCAAATTCCACACTTGATTTCCAGACCGTGAAAAGAGCAGTAAAAACCATTTTTGTCTCGCCTTTTCTTATTGTGGAATATTTCGCTCTCCACAACTGGATACTGTAGAATTTCAATAATTTATGTTTCAAGAGCATCAACCTGAGATCCGGTTTTCTTAGGCACGCTAACTGATATAATAAATGGCAATCCCTGTTCCCAAAGAGCTTACAACTGTAAAAAGCATAAAGCCTGGGTGAAATCAAGAAATGAACAAAAGAGCAGGATGGAAAAAACAGGCACTATTTGCACAGAATAGGTGAAGCTACAGTTGTCAGCCAGGCTGTTGACACAGCTCACCATCTACTTAGCTAATTCCATTAATGGCATTTTTCCATATTCATTACCGCAGGCAAGAAGTTTTAATGAGAATAAGGTGCTATGAATGAATTTGAGATTGTGAATCGATTTAGTAAAGTCTTCTGGTTTCGCACAGAATTACCATATGACGTCTTCTGCGAAGATGGAGAGCACAAGGCAATGACAGACTTTTTTGCATGTGTGTACCAAAAAGACTGTACCAAAACAACCAGAACGTGGAATTAAACCATTCTAAGGCCACTGTTAAGAATAGAAAGCTTTCAAACTAAAAGGATGAAGCTCAGACTTTCATGGCATTTCTTTTTCCTGGGCAAGAAGGGGGAGAGAGGAAAGAGGGGGTCACTTAGGTGTGGCCCAAAGCAAACAAGCTAAAAAGTCCTGATTTTTTTAAGCAGGAAGGACAGTGGACAAGGCCTCCCTCCCAGCTGCCCCCAATGGCTTCCTTTTGCACCAAATTCTAAACACAAGCACACTCTCCGCCCAAGCGTTGCTCTCAGCTCCAGCCCGGCTGGCCAAACAGCAGCCCTCAGTAAGCACAAACACCTCAGCTCCCGAAATGATGTTCTCCGCAGACACGCTGCCCCAACAGAACAGGAGAACCGCAAACTCTCATTTTTTTAATGAGTTTTACTCAAGTGGTTTACTTACAGCTGGGGACCTAGGGTTTGTACGTGAATTTCAGCTTCCCTTTCCAAGGCAACGCTGTCGATCTCCAGATCGGAAGAAGGAGCCTGAAAACCTAAGGCAGAGCGGCCCACTGGGGAAGGCAACAGACACCCAACAAGCTTTCGGACCGACCCACGCCACGCCACAAACGCACACGCTACTGACCCCTGCAGACACATCTCCACCACGCGAGAGCCACACCGCGCGCGCCCGCGCACGGCAGGCCGCGCCGCTGGCAGGGCCCACGCGGCACAGCGCGCACCGCCGGCTCCCAGCGCTCCTAGCAGGCGACGCACGCCCACGCCACCGCGTATTCAGCCACACCGGCAGCCGCACGGTCTTACGGGTGGAGACAGGCGGTGTGACGCGTCATGGCGCACAGCCAGGTACCAGGACGGCTCGGGGGCACAGCCTCGACACGCAACGCGCACGCAGAGCACTCAGCACGCACTTCCCCCCCCCCAGCTCACAACTACCCTCCTGGGAGGACCACAGCGAGGACCCTCTCCTAGCGGCCGTCCCCAGGCCCGCGCGCAACTGACACACGCACACACGCGCGCGCGCGCACCCACCCCCCCCCCCCCCCCCACGCCCCAGCGCAGCAAAGACAACGCGAAGACACAGCTCGGGGAAAGCAACGCAACCAAGCAATTGCACGCGCAGAAGCAGGCAGGGACACAGCACACCGCTCCGCAGCCGCGCACGGACAGCGGGCAACGCAGGCGCGGCCCCAGGTAAGGGCGGTGCACGGGAGCGCGCCCGGCTCGCGCTGGCACGCGGGGGCGCGCACGGGCACCGACCGGCACGCACAGGGGCACGCGTGGAGGCACACGCCCCTGCACGCGCGCAGCCGTACGCGTGGGCTCCCGGGGACGCGCACGCGGGGACGCGCACGCCTGTGCGCGCGCGCCCCCGCACGGGGCGGGGGAAGGAGGCGGAGGAGCGGGAGGAGGAAGAGGAAGAGGAGGAGGACGGGGAAGGGGGAGAGGCGGCCCAGACCGGTCCCTCGGCTGCTGCGGCGGGCCGGGGCCGGCGGCTCGCCTCGGCTCGCCTCGGCTCGGCTCGGCCGGCAGGCAGGCAGGTAGGTAGGTAAGAGCCGCCCGGCGCGGGGGGAGGGCGCTGCGGGCCGGGCCGGGCCGGGCCGGGCCGGGCCGGCCGCGGGAGGCTCAGCGAGCTCCGGGCAGCGAGGCCGCAAGCGCCGCCGCCCCAGGGCCTCGCCTGCAGCGAGGCACCCCCCGGCCCGGCTCACGCAGAGCCGCGCAGAGGGAGGCGGTCACAAGGTCACGGACACGATGACCTCCCCGACATGCGCACCCGGGAGCACGGAGGCAGCAGGTCGCAGTCAGTCACGCGTGGTTAGGCATCCACGCGCAGTCCTTCGCCCCCGCCCCGCATAAATCCACGCATATAATTAAAACAGCGTCTTTTCAGCATGCGTTTAGACGAGACAGCACAGAAAAACACGCGCCAGCAACTCCTACAAGAATCAAGACATCTCCCGTAACAACTGCACGTAGTTGCAGGCACTGAAGCACTCGCATGTGCAGCAAAACACGTCCTGCGAGTGCAGGAACAACTGCCTTGTCTGCGGTTCCCAGTACATGCGTAGCCTGCCTGCTCATTAAAACTCCCAGCAAAGTCAGCTGTCCTTGCTCATACACGGTCTGTGTAAGTGATGGAAATGCACAAAGCAAAATACACTTAACGTGCCATATTATATGAGAAAAAACCTTCCATTAAGAGGGTCATTTTCTTTCTCGGACAGTTAAGGCAGGATTTATTAGATTTAAATAGCAACAGAGAACGAAGGGGAATAAAGGCAAACCCATGTATTTAGCAGAGCAAGACTAACATTCCTTTAAAATAAGCTATTGTTCCATTGCTGTGATACTATTACTTGGTTTTAGAAGTCAGTAACTGACAAAGGCAAGCCGGGCTCCTCTGAATGCAAGATAAATTTAATTTTAGTATTTTACAATGCCCCAGTGATACCCAGATTACAGTCTGTAAGTCTGCAGCGCACGATCCACAGCTGGTTTCTGAAACCATTTTAAAAATAAGGACTTCTTGGCTTTTGTGTGGCTACGCCGATGACGCGCAAAGATACTTGTGTGTTGGCAGTGGGTGTTTAGATGTGGGACCATCGCCACGGCCGAGAAGAAGCTGTGTTTCCCAGGGGCCGTGGTTCTGGTCTGGACTCGGCAGAGGCAGAGCCCGGGGCAGGAAGGGACGGTAGCTCTACCAGCTGTTTTTAGGCTCTGCTGTGAATATCCTGGTATTTCTCTTCTGTGCCCTGTGGCTAGCCGAGTTCAGGGTCCTGCTATAGCACACGGTCGAGTCAGACTGCCCCGTTTATGAACTGATCCGGTACCATCTTCAAGCGGTTCATATCGGCTTTGTTGCTACCGCTAAAATTTGAAGTCTGTCCCAGGCTCCAAACTGTCCCCGTTTATTCACAGGCAGGTCATTTAGCTTGTTCCTGGGCCAACACTGCTTAGAATTACAAATAGTTCCTTATCCTTGCCGATTGTTTGCACCTTCTCCATGTATATGTATGCACATGGATACGTGTTTATGCAGTGACATATATGTATGTATGTATTTATAAAGTGGAGTCACATTCCTTCCCAAGCGAAAGAAGTCACACTCTTGCCAACTCCTCCGGTATGACGTTTTTGGTTTCCTGCATCACCTTTGGCTTTTCCTGTACTTGCTGCCTTTTAAACGTGGAATACCAAAACTGCAGATAATACTCCACAGTTTGCTCTTTATTTCTGAAGTTTTTGCAGCTGTTAAAAACCAGCCAATTTCTGAAGTTTTGAACAAAATGCAAATAATGGTCAGGTGCACCAAAATTGCCAGGGGGATTCCATGAACCAGGCAGAATGGGGAAAAAATTATAACGGAAGGAATGTCTCAAAGATCAGTTTCGCTAGTCTTCAAATTTCAAGCACTGGTGTATTTTGAGGCTTGTTTTGAAAGTCTATAGCTTCACAAGTACCATGCCAGGATAGATGTCTGTAACAATTTATTTAACTTCTAATTTGCAAGTGGGGATCTTAGGCACATGAACGTGTTGCTTATTTTCCAGGCCGTGTATTGCAGGCAAGTCTTATCTGTGTCTCTATTTTTCTCTTTTTTTCCCCCGCAAGCTTTTTTCCTCGTTGAAGAAGAAATATGTAATTATCAGTGTTTTTATTAGATGGCTCTGGTGAAATGTCTACAGTAAATTGCACTTTCCAAACAATTAATGCTACTTAGGTGCATGCTTTCTGTATGTAAGAAATCTAAACAGTTTTGATAACTGGAAAAAATCAGCTCACTATAAATAGGAATGTGCCACCCTAAATGTAATGTTTGTGAAAAACTGGGAAAGTCGATCGATACTTTAAATGTCTCATAAAATAGGTTTAAAATTAAGGCGCTGTTTTCACTTTGAAGCATGGCTGAATCAGTAGAACTTGAGCTTAAAAGACAGTGAAGACACTTTTTTTTTTTTTAAGGTTACTGAAATAATATTAGTGCTTAATCCATAGAAGACCAAGTAACTAGCTGGATTACTTCCACAAAATGACATTTGGAAAACTGAGGAAAATACACAACTTGGGGTCAGTGCTATGAGAAGCAAGTTGCATGCAAGCTATGGAAGAGTTTTCAACCCTGGGATAAGCCATACTTTAAAGTATAGTAATGGTTACTTCAGCACATTTTAATGCCAAGGTGAAGATATTGCACGGCAGTCTTACTCTGTATGGTCAAGACTTTGAAATTCCAAAACCTTACAAAACATAGAAGAGTCAGACTGTAGATGTTGGGATGGCTGCTGACGGACGTTGCACAAATCGCCACTTCATTCACTATGTGATTAGGGAGCTTCTGAATTAACGTGGCTTAAATGAAACACTTTCCAAAGGAGAGTATCAGAACCAGGAAGAAAGTCCTAGTGTTAGATACTTCATGAAAAAAATCTGGACTGAAACTGTTAAGAAGTGTGACACACCTTTTTATTTGACAGCAAATTCTCCCTCTGGACCATTGGCTAATTTCTCTGTACACAAAAAAGCTGTGTAAGAGTAGATACTCTTGTGGGGAGAAATGAACTAGAAGTATCAGATTCTTTAAAGGAGTTCAGGCTCAAGTTTTAAAATACTGAAGAGTTGATGTTATCTTCATAAATTTTGTTCCTTTGTCAGGTTTTCTCTCTGCGTTAAAGCCCTCTGTTACTGTAAAATTACTGCCGATTGCTCATTCTGTATAGTAACACCATGCATCTTTTTGAAAGTAGTTTTAAGGACGAGGGTTTACTGAACTGGAGTCAGGTCTTTCTAATGTAACTAGAAGAATCTGACTGATGGGGGTAACTTGTTTTTTCTTCTTCCCTGCTTCCTCAGAATGACTGCCTTTTGCGTGATGAAGCTTTTATGTCAAGCAACCAGAAATGAGAATAGATATGCAAAAAGATTCTTTGGCACTCTTCTGACACAAACCCCACAAAAGAGGGTCTTTTCTCCATTCTGGATGGTGGTACCTGACCCTAGAAAGTCAGCTGCTTTTGGACTTACTCAACCATTGTGTACAGCTGAAAAATCTCACACGGAACCAAAAAGGAAAGCGGCATTTGGAAGTGTTGGGCGAAGAATTCCGTATCGGATTTTGCACGTAATCAACCAGGATGGAGAGAGCTTAGGAAATATGCACCGAGCAGAGGCACTCAAACTTATGGATCAACATGACCTGAAACTAGTTCTCCTTCGTGAGAATGCAGAACCTCCTGTATACAGACTAATGACCGGGCAGCAGATTCATGAAGAACAGCTTAAACGTGCAGAGAAGAAAAAAGCAAATCCAAAAGCAGGTATGTACATCGTTGATACTACGACACTGAGCACTTTGAAAAATGCTGCATTAAAAGTGGTTTCAGCAGATTAAACCCTCTTACTTGCATTTGTGTAAATCCAAAGCAACATCACTGCAGTCCACCCTATTAAGGGTTTGCAGTGGTGAAAATAAAATTTTGGATTAGTCTAGTCTTCCACAGAGAAGCCTTCTATTGCCTTCGCAGGATTTACTATTTTGGCATCTGCTGGCTTTTTTTTTTTTTAAATCTATTTTTATTTAAGTGAATATAACTAGACTCTGGTTCCATGAGACTCACTGAATTTCTGTTCTTTTACTAAGGCATAAAGTGACAGGCAGTTTGTAAAAACCGAGCACCAGATACACTGATATAATTACCTAATTTCATCACCAGTAGTCATGAAACATTCTCTTCCTAGTTTGCTGCTAGGAAGACAAAGCGTGGAGCCCTTTCTTGTGCAGAGTAAGAGAACAACCTTTTCAATATTCAACGCTTTTCAGTGGTTTTTCTTAAGTCAGCCTGCTCCAGCAGTTCAACAAACTGAGTTTGGCAAAGAGGTTTTAGAAAAGGCATCTGACCTTGTATCCTCTTTTCTTATCCTCAGGCTAACGACGGTATCTGTGCTTTGGGTAGAGTTCTGATTTTAGAGGAGAGCACTACTGTGGTAGTGAGTCTTTCTGTTCAAGAAACTACAAAAAGATTATTCAAATGGTAACTACTTTAGAGAATCCCTAAAGAGGAAGAGACCATAAATTGTTCAAATATATTACGAGGCATCATACTTACAGCTGAATATTGCACTTCACCTTTCAAGAAAATGGGCTAGAGATGAAGACCTATCTAACTTCAAAGCTTTTACACTCAGCTATACTATGTGCAGAATGTAGGAATTGCACACTAAGTCTTTAATTCCAGTGCTTACCTGTTTACCTTTGTTAGACCTGCATTATGGGTGGTATGAACAAAACTGAAATTAAAATAAAAATACTTTAAGCCTTCTGACCCTGAAGAGACTTCTCCCCGTGCCTCAAACATGCACTCAGTCTCCCAATTACGGCAGCGAGTGTGAGATATCAAGTAGCCACCTTCTAAGGTGAGAGCGGTGCATGTGGAGACCACGAGATTGGGATGGTCCGTGTACGAGAAAGCAGCACAGGGGAAGGGAGTTAAGCAGACAAAGCACCACAGGCTGTTGAAAGAGAGCAGCTGATACAGGTTTGTCAGATGTTAAGCCAACACAGTTTTAGTTCTGTTTTAAACAGGGATGGTTCAGAAGGAGTTATCCTTTTCTTCAGCAATTGCCAAGAACGACTTAGAGACCAAGACTAAACAGATAGCACAGTGGATTGAAAAGAAATACCGTGTTAAAGTTACCATCCGGCAAGCAAAAGATAGCAATACAGACATGGTAAGTGGACTCCTGAAAGCTAGACCAATCAATTTCATGAAATAGGTGTACTTGTATTAACTTCCCCTATTCAGTACTGCCATGTTTTTTTAATATATCATGTACTGCTAAAATAAGTGAAGGTCTGTGTCCCATGAAAGTAACGGTTGCCCCACCTAAGCTGCATCTGTTCAAACACTGCAGTTCTAGAAAAGTAGTCCCGTAGAGACAATTCAAATACCATGCTTTCTTAAGAGTGCAGTTTTAATACTGGCTTTGACAGCAGAGTCTAAGAAGTTCCTACTCCTTTGCAGCACCACCTTATTAAGTGGGCTGGTCAAATTTTCCTGTCTATGCCTTAAGACAGCTCACTCACTGAAAAGTTTAACAGTAAGGTTTAAAAACTTCTGCTGTATTTTAGCTGGACTATTTCAATAACCTAACTGTTCTTCTGAAGATGCATTTGTGCAACTATGGCTAAGGTTACTTTTCCACTGCTATGTGAAAAACTACTGGAATGATGTTCCAAGACTGGCAAAGTCAACACCTATAAAGATGTTAGGGAGCTGGTGGCCACTTACTAGTACAATTGTAGGGCCTTGAGACTTGTCTTCATTGTCATTTGCACAAATGCCTTTTTTATAAAGATTCTGTGTAAGATTTTTTTTTTCTCCTTTTAATGTTGTAGTGAATTAGGTTTCCTTGATGATTCTCTTTACTAAATTGCTGGAAAAAACTGATATCACTTCATCCAAACGGAACAAAACTTTTTATAGAAGTTGAATTCACAGGGAAGGGGTAGCAGGAGGAAGAACTGGATATGGGAGGGAGCAGAACATTTTGTGACACAGTCCAGCTTTAGGTTGTCCTTAAATTTAAAAGCTTAATTATGAGCTTAAGAGTTCAGCTTGTTATATGAATGCGCTGTATCACTCAGTTCAATACTACCACATTCTGCTAACCTTAGAACAATACTGCCCCTTAAGAGGAAAGCCCCATAATAATATGCCCCGATCTAGTGGAAGAGGAGGGTGGGGAGGGGTCAGATGCAGCAGTTGTAATCACTTTCACAGACACCTTTAAACAGCAAAACAGGATAAGTCAGGAATTCAACCTAAGTGTTAGGAAATGACTTAGTCCCTCTAGTGACTTTCCTAAACCTGCTGATGAGTAAAGAACAAATGGTTGGGAAAGGACAAGCTGAACTGCTCAAACCAGGACTAGCAACTAGCTCGTTTCAGCTAATACCTAAACCACAAGCAGGAGATTGTGTCATTATAGAACAGCCTGAAGTACTTCTCTACCTGCATTTGTGCATTTAGTCCTATTTTTCTCCTTCTTTTTAGTTCACGCTTTTTGATCAGATTTTAGAGACTGTGTCTGAGAAAGCCACTTACCTTTCCAAGCCAAAAGTTACTAGAGAAGGAGTGAGTACCTGTATTTTGAGACACATGTCTGACAAAGAGTTAAAAGCATACCAGAAGATGGAAAAACAGCAAAACAGTACAGTAAAGAAAGATGAGAATGAAGATCAGAAGTCAAATGAGTTGCATCAGTGACTTTATGAAGAGGTGTAAACAATATTAATTTCTTATTTTAAAAAAAAAACCCAACTATAAACTTAATAAAGTTATTGTTGAGCTTTGCACTGGTCATTCCTTGAAGAATGTTGTCTCAGTTAACCTTTACTGCAGAGTCAGAATTTCAACAGTTGGTATTTCATTTTCCATGGGTTTATCCATTGTTTTGCTTTCTGTCACAACTGCATCCTTTCCTGGCTGGGTTTTAGGAGGAATGTAGCCGCTCAGACGAGAGGCTAAGCTCCTCTTCGGACGAGAACGCTTTGCCTGGCAGAAACAAATCTAGAATTAGCAACTTAAGTTATCTATGGAGCAAAGACTACTACTGTGGGGGGGGGAAGGAGGAGGGGAGAAGAAATTAATGAATAGGCCAGCACTGCGTTATTTAAAGGAGCTTCAGAAATTAAGAATCTCCCAAATTGAGTAAATAGCTGGCCTGTTTTCCTGCTTGAAGTCACATTCTAAAACACATAATGTTTACCCTCCTCTGAAGTGACAGGGTATGGTTGAGAGGACTTTTTCAAGAGTATAACTTACTTTCAAGTTCAGCTTTCTCTTTTCAGGATCATGTACAACTGTGTGCCTTGATAGGCTCTGCTACAGTTATAAAGAGCAGGGGGGGGAAGAAAAAAAAAAAGAGTTAGGTTTATCATTTCAGATTATGTGATTCAGATTAGGACAGTGTAAAAATACATACCTTCATTGCAAACACTCTTCCACAGCCTGGATAATCACAAGAGAATGGTTTTTTCTCCTCATGAAAAGAGAGGATATGGCTTTGAAGATTAAATACAGTTGTGTAAGTTCTCCCGCATCCTTCTCTCGGGCATCGACAGACTTCCCTTTCCACAGCATGTGTTTTTTGATGCTGCTTGAGGTAATCTTTCCGTTTAAAAGTTTTGTAACACTCATTGCAAACTATCGGCTCTGAGTGGGAGAGAGACAGGCAGAGTATAAATTAACAGCTTCTTACAGGAGCTCAGAATCAAACCCTAGTAGTCCTCTAGAACAATGCTAAAATCCACATGAAATGTAAAGAACTCGGACTGGAAGAGGGTAATGCAGTATGAATTATCCAGATCTGAAATCCTACATTATATAATTTCTCATTTACTGGATCACAAATCAAAGTTAGTATAGTGAGTAGCATTTTCATCAGTTAAAGGTCTAGCCAGAGTGACAACCATTTTACCAATAGTGTTAGTAAACAAGTTTGTCTAGCCACAATGACAAATTGATGAAATGAGTTCAGCAAGGACTCCTCTTCAAATTAGCAGTTTGTTTCCTATTCATATCGAAAGTTAAGCTCTATTTACTAAAGCATTTGGAGTTTACCTGTATGACTTTCTTTATTATGTTTCAGAAGCTCTGTCCAAGTTTTTCCAGTATATGAGCAGTTTTCTTTCTTGCATGCATAGCCTGTTAGACAGGGGAAATGTTTACGGTTGCAAAGGTTCTGGCAAACACAGTCCAGTTTTACAAGGGGGAACTCCACTTTCAGCATTTGAAAATTAAAGGCCAGTATTCCTCCTCTCCTCCCATGCTGCACAGTGATGGGACAAGAGGCAACAAACACAAATTAGAACATGAGAAAATCCTAACAGATTTAAGGAAGAAACCTTGTATCATTGACACAAGTTGTCCGGAGAGGCTGTGGAATCCCTACCCCCGGAAACATTCAAAACTTGACAAGACGCAGCCCTCAGCAGCCTGGTCTAACTGACCCCACCTTCAGCAGGGAGTTGGACCAGATGACCTCCAGAGGTCCTTTCCAACCTAAATGATTTTATGAAACTCTATCTCCCCTTGCTTCAGTAAAACTACTTCCTCACCAGCCATACACTTTCACTCAACTAGATTAAAATAGCTGGAACAATATATATTATTTCTATGTAAATATTCGTACTACATATTAAAAACATAAGATCTTGACCGTACAGTAATATTCCTGAGTCTAAAGAGACTCTACTATTCTATCAGCAGACAGGATGGTTTTTAAACGAACCACAGAAAGTCAACACTATTTAAATCCCAGGACTGGGAAGGTCAAACAACTATGAACAAGTCCCTGTGTTAAGAAAGGAATGCAGTACAAATCACAGATTTTGGATACTCCTCCCAGTTCCTTGGGTTTGTTTTTTTCTCTAGCACTGGAAAGCAGGCTAGCTGTCAACAGTACTGAAAGAATGGATAGGAGTGTAGCAGGATTAGCTCAAACATACATGACCACCTCCTGACGATTCCACTTAAAATACCTTTCACGTAGGTACATTAATAACTTTAAAAATGCAAGCCGACGTGGTTTTGCCAAGGCTCCATAGGAAATCTGTGGCAGAACTGGCAACTGATCCTAACCCCTGGAGGTCTAGGCTAGTGCCTTAACCATGAGCCCATCTCCAGAAGATGGCTCCTTATTGACAAGGAAGCACATTAGGAGAAGAAATGACTGAAGGAACCCCGAGCTCTGTTCAGCCTGCCACAAGTACATTGTAACTGAACACTGCAATGCCTTGCAATTGTATCCCATTCGACTATTCAAAAGGGGTCTTCTTGTTTTGTCTGTCTGGATCAGTAGGCCCAGGATACTTCCATGTCTGTCATACATCCCTGCATACTCTCTGTACTGGAAGAAGTCCCTTTTCCTTTGCCAAAACATAATTAAGGCAAGAAGAAAAACTGTATTACCTTCATGTATCTTCTCATGCCGCTTTAGTCGACTTGGAGTAGAAAAGTACTTTCCACATCCTTCATTATTACATCTAGGTATAAAGTACACTGGTTTAATTTCTTTCACTGCATCCACGTATTTTTTTCTTTAAGTCAAGAACAATTAAAGTGGACAAAATAATCCAAGTTACCCCTTGTCTAGAGATCTGTTCTGTGTCCCCCCACCCCTTGTAAAAGTAAATTCCATAATACGTTTCTAATGGAGGACTCTGATCCCCGCAAGAGTTAAAATTATAGCATGATTTCCACATATACAGCAAGTTAAGCTTTAGCTAAAGAATCAAGCCTCATATCCTCCCTACACAGTAGGCTCTTCAAACATAAAAGAGAAAGTGGAAGGTTTATGTGACTTGTACAGATCTAGCAGTCAGAGCAGTAGCAGAGCACTAAGTATTGTTCTGCCTGTCACCCAGCCATACTAGTGCACTTCACTTAAGTGGAACACTCCTGTAAAGCGTGTTTCACCTGTAAGAAACACAAGACTAAACTTTGCCTTCATTAGATCTATACTGATGTGTCACGTAAATAATGGAGTTGCAATGCACAGCTGCTCAGATTGGTGTCCAAGCCTCTCACCTTTTTTAAGCTGCTACTCACTTCAGTGTTAGCCAAGCCACTGCTTTTTACTGGAAAACAGAGGTAGCTGCATTTTTCATTACGGTGCAAGCTCTCATGCTTGTATTTCAGACTGCGTGAACTCAAAACTGGGCTTTTTGCTTATTTTTCCTGTGAACCTGTAATAAACCCTAAGAAAATGTCTGGAATGCTGAAGTTACAGAGCACCAAAACTGTTTCTCTAAACAGGCTACTGAGCAAAGGACTAGTACAAGAAATGTACTTGCAGCCATGACTGCAAATTCATGCCAGTTTGTTTTAAATGCCACATCAATGAAAAGGTTGAGAAAAGGCACCTGTTTTCATCTACAGTGTTTAAATGTAATTGTTAAAGTTCATTATTAAAATTATCCACCTACTTGAAGGGAGGTTCATTGGTGTGGTGACATTGATGAACTTTAAGTTGTTGATGTTTCCTGAAAGACTTGTTACAGCCTTCAAAGTCGCACTATTTAGGAAATTAAGTTATCATTAGAGGCCAAATAACGACAGCCTAGTCCACATGTGTTTGCTGAAATCCCAATCACAGTATTTGAACTCATACAAGTACTGCATAATAACAAGTTGAAGTATTTCACTAGATAGATACACAAAAAGGAGCTTGTTTAGCCTCCACTTTACAGTATCAAAGGTAATCACTCACCACATATTGCTTTTGCTGATTTTCATGCTTGCGCTCAATGTGCTTCTTTAAGTTTGATTTTGTTACAAATTTCTGATTGCATCCATCAGCTGTGCACCTGCAAATGAACTGCATTTTTTTTTATCACTCTCAAACAGTGATTTGTTTCCTAGGCAGATACAGAAATCATTGGACAAGAGGAATACACAAAGAATAACCGAAACTCACAACCCAAATATAAAAATTGCTTTACAGACATGAAATGCCAGAGGCTAAGTTGCAATCAAAAGCCACAGGAAAACATACCAGAAGAGATTTTTAATAAAACACGTAGGAACGCCTAGCTCCTAATCCATGACATGCAGCTATTAAGGGCTCAGTAGTAGGAGATAACTGCCTGCCTTCTTTTAATTCTGTATTCTAGGGAGGGATCCGCTCATTCCTTTAAGCATCTATTATGGATCGCTGCCAGACAGGAGGTTTTAGGCTAAGGAGATTCCCCACGTCGCACCCTGCGTGCACACTGTTACGGCAGTACTCACGATACCAGATCATGCTCTGTACCACCCACACATCAGTTTTCACTCCCCTTCATTTCCGTAAGGACAAGCGTAATCCATTTTAAGAAGTAAAAAAATTTGGCCTTACTCGAACGGCTTTTCCCCAGTGTGCGTAAGAAGGTGACGAGCACGGTGGAAATCTCTCGTGAAACCTTTACCACAGCCTTCGTAATCGCAAACATACGGCTTCTGAAAGAGAGGGCTGTTCAGAGGTGACAAACCACACCTCAGGGGGGTCGGCTGTTTCCCGGAGGCTGCCTTCAGCAGGATGCCCCGGCGGCGGTATTTCAGACACAACCCACGCAGCCCCCCCACGGCGTTCTGGGTACCCCCAGCGGGCCGCCCGATCCCCCCGAGGGGGCCAAGGTCAGCAGGCCCCGGGGCAGCCCTGGCCTCGAGCCGCGCAGGCCGCCACCCGCCTGCCGGGCCCCGGCACGGCGCCCCTCACCTCACTCACGCAAAACCTCCCTCCCCTGCCGGCGGGGAACCGCCCCCCTCGCCGCCGCTCCCTCAGGCCATCGCCGCGCTGCCGGCGGTCCAGCACCGGCCGGCCCGGCCCACCTCGCCCGTGTGCCGGCAGAGGTGCGCGTCCAGCCTCCAGGCCTTGTTGAAGATGGCGTCGCAGTCGGGGAAGGAGCAGATGAAAGGGCGGGCGGGGAGCGCGCTCCCGCTGCCGCCGCCGCCGCCGCCGGGCGAGGACGCGCGCGCGGCCCCCCCGCCCTCCTCCGCGCTCCCCGCCGCCCGCTCCCCGGCCATGCGGGAGGGCACGTGAACGGCTCCGAGCGCGGAATGTCCCCTCCCGCCTCCCGTCCCCGCGCCGGCCGCCGGGGGGCGGGGCGGCGAGCGGGCGCACGCGCGGTCTGGCGGGAGCCGAGGCGGTGTCGCCGGCCCGTGTCGCCCCGCAGCTGGCTGTCCCGGCGGGGCCGCGGCCGCGATTCCCCGGCGGGGCCCGGCGGTCGTGATCCTGCCTGATCCGCCGTCGGCTGAGGGGCAGTGAGAGGTGCACAGGGCCTCGTCCTCCTCACCTGAGAGCTTCGTCCCGAAAGCAGCCCAGGTCCACGGTCCCTTCGCCATTACCTCGTGCGCCAGACACACCCCCCTGTCGCTACCTGGTGTGGCGCCGCCTCACGCACCAGAGGAGATCCGATTATGAAGAGATCAGAAATACCTAATTCTGGGTCCTTCCACAGAGCAGCCCTTCTGGGGTTTGGGGGACGTAGGGGCTCGGCTGCCTCCCCAGGAAGCACTGCCTGGATTTCGGAGGTGCCAGGTCATGTCCTGGGGCAAGGCCTTTCCAAGCAGTTTTGGTCTGAAGCCCTGCCTTGCCAGGGGCGAGGATGGGTCTGCATGATGCTGGTTAGACCCAGACATCAGCTTCTGCTGCACGCTCCCTACCACTTGCCCCGAAATTCAGGCATTTGCAGCCCAGACAGAGGTGTCTCTGCTGTCCAGGATCCCACGGCAGAGGGGGTCTGTCACCCTAGCCTGTGGTCATGCTGTGTCCCCAAGCTGCCTGAGGTCACAGCTGGGGGAAGAGGACATGGGAGCGCACTTTGCTGAGGGGCTCTCTGCGCGGCACCTCCCTGGTACCTCACTTGCTGTGCTGAGGTATCACAGAATCATAGAATCGTTTAGGTTGCAAAAGACCTTTAAGGTCATCGAGTCCAACCATTAACCTAGCGCTGCCAAGTCCACCACTAAACCATCTCTCTAAGCACCACATCTACACGTCTTTTAAACACCTTCAGGGGTGGTGACTCAACCACTTCCCTGGGCAGCCTGTTCCAACACTTGACAACACTTTCAGTGAACAAATTTTTCCTCATCTCCAATCTAAACCTCCCCTGGCACAACTTGAGGCCATTTCCTCTCGTCCTATCGCTTGTTACTTGGGAGAAGAGACCGACACCCACCTCGCTACAACCTCCTTTCAGGTAGTTGTAGAGAGCGATGAGGTCTCCCCTCAGCCTCCTTTTCTCCAGGCTAAACAGCCCCAGTTCCCTCAGCCGCTCATCATAAGACTTGTTCTCCAGACCCCTCACCAGCTTCGTTGCCCTTCTCTGGACACGCTCCAGCACCTCAATGTCCTTCTTGTAGTGAGGGGCCCAAAACTGAACACAGTATTCGAGGTGCGGCCTCACCAGGGCCGAGTACAGGGGCACGATCACTTCCCTACTCCTGCTGGCCACACTAGTTCTGATACAGGCCAGGATGCCATTGGCCTTCTTGGCCACCTGGGCACACTGCCGGCTCATGTTCAGCCGGCTGTCGACCAACACCCCCAGGTCCTTCTCTGCTGGGCAGCTTTCCAGCCACTCTTCCCCAAGCCTGTAGCGCTGCATGGGGTTGTTGTGGCCGAAGTGCAGGACCCGGCACTTGGCCTTGTTGAACCTCATACAATTGGCCTTGGCCCATCGATCCAGCCTGTCCAGGTCCCTCTGCAGAGCCTTCCTACCCTCGAGCAGATCAACACTCCCGCCCAACTTGGTGTCATCTGCAAACTGACTGAGGGTGCACTCGATCCCCTCGTCCAGATCATTGATCATCACATGATCACATCATCTGCTCTGCTTTGCACTATTTGAGTTGTCACCTGAGCTTTATTTTAGGAGATTTTCCCCACATGCTGCAATTCTCTCCACAGAGTGAGTGTAAGGGACAGAGGGAGAAAGGTGGAACAGGACAGAGACAAGGGAACCATCCTGGGGAGAAAAACTCCCATTCCTTCTTCTCCGTATGTGTCCTGAGAGCTGGGAAAACCTAAGCAGATGGTGGTGCTTAGAGCAGGCTGGGGAAATGGGGGAGGAAAGACGGGGGGAATAAGGAGTGGGAATCAAGCCTATTGGGGGCTGGACGGGAGAACGGACCCATGAAATGAGATGGCAGGAGTGCCGGAGGATGAGGTACCTAACAGCTGTGCACAGCATGCAGCAGGGAGGGAAGCTTCTGGGCAGAGCGAGGAGTTCATGCCAGGCCAGAAACAGATCCCAGTGGCCCTGGGGGATGTCTCTTATCTCGCTCATCTGTAGCAGGATTAAGGGGAGGGCTGAATCAATCAGTCAGACCCTCACAAAGCAATGGCAAGAAATCACCCTATTTTCGGAAGCGAGGTCAGTCTGAAAAAATCTCAGCTTTTAACAAATACTAACCAAAACACTTAGAAGAAAAAGTTGCTACGTTTTTTTGTCTCAGAATTGCAATAAAATTTAAAAAAGAGATTACAAATCTTCCTTTTTCAGACTTTGCCTGTGAAAACATGATATTGCCTTAGGCCTCTCTAACACAGGTGAGGAAATAGCATGCAAGGGAGAAAACTTTGGAAAATGTTGCTACTGGCTACACAGAGAACAAATATTCATCACATAGGGTTTTGCTCTATGCAATGCCAGTTAGAGATTTCAGCAGAGTTCTCTGGGAATTTTAATCCGATTTTGGAAATATATAAATAGAGGATGACTGCAGGCCTGAGGGATTCTCATTGTGTTGTGCTGTTGATGTCTTCTGAGGTGACTACAGAGGGAGGATTTTGAAGAGTCCTCTAATAGAGCTGGAAAGAGCAGCGGGTTCCATTTCAGACTTGATCTTACTGTTTTCCACTGTGGGAGATGGAAGGTAAACCTCTTGAGAGGTAAACATATGCAATGGAGAAAAATAAGTCTGAAGGTGTACATTTCCAACACAAGGTCCACACTTCTACTGATAAATTTTAATAATCTCTAAGCTGAAAAGGAGTAAAAAAACAGAAAACTGAGGTAGTTCATTCCCTCAAGAAAAGAACTACAACACACAGCTCCCCCACATACACATAAAAACCTGTTGTGGTTTAATTTCAGTCAGCAACTAAGCACCACGCAGCCGCTCGCTCACTCCCCCTCACCCGGTGGGATGGGGGAGAGAATTGGAAGAGCACAAGTTAGAAAAACTCGTGGGTTGAGATAAAAACAGTTTAATAATTGAAATAAAATGATAATAATAATATGATAATAATAATAATACACAAAACAAGTGATGCACAGTACAATTGCTCACCACCCGCCGACCGATGCCCAGCCAGTCCCCGAGCAGCGGCCCCCCCGGCCAGCTTTCCCCAGTTTATGTACTGAGCATGACGTCACATGGTATGGAATGTCCCTTTGGCCAGTTTGGCTGTGCCCCCTCCCAGCTTCTTGTGCACCTCCAGCCTTCTCAGTCAGTAGAGCATGGGAAGCTGAAAAGTCCTTGGCTAGTGTAAGCATTACCTAGCAACAACTAAAACATCGGTGCATTATCAACTTTGTTCTCATCCTAAATCCAAAACACCATACCAGCTACTAGAAAGGAAATTAACTCTATCCCTGCCGAAACCAGGACAAAACCCCATGGAATAGTAAATCTATCAGAGTCCGATTAAAACTACTCCTTTAAGCTGTCAGGATCTACCCATAATTAAATATAAATCCAGGAAAGACTGCACATAGTGCCATGGATACTCATTTCCCTCCAAAGAACTGCTGAGTGAGTGGGCCACGTATCTTTGTCTACCAAAGGCTGTTTCATTTTTCCACCCCATTGTTCTGCTGTAGGCAAAGTTGTATTTACTTCATCTCCAAGAACTGTCATTTTTCTTTATACAGCACCATTGAATCCAATAAGAGTTGTCTTATGTTTATGAACATTACACAGAAATTATTTCAGTGTGTACTAAAATGCACATAAATATGTTTTAAATGTACTTACAGAGTAGCTGTGGAATTGCAGGAACGATTCCCCCGCATGCAAAAGTTTGCAAACTGAAAGATGACTTTTTCCTATAGACTTATTGCAAGCTAAATACTGGCTGTTTGAGGCACCGTATCTAAGATCCCTTGGCCTGGTCCAGTGGAGGTGGAAGGAAGAGTGACCGTCACTTAAGAATGACGCTAACAACTATTTATGTGTTTTTAGCTGGTGCCTACAAGTTTTGAGACCACAATTGCAACTGCAGTGTCAACAATCCTGCAACAAGTCCAGACACATGTCTTTAAAAAAAAAAGGCTCTTGGCTTTCCAGAGTAAGTGGAGAAATGGTGTTGAGTAGCTCAATAAAGTTGGCAATAGTTGTCAGGAAACTTCCTGCAGTTTGTGGAGAAGTTCCTCAGTTATGCACGGTGAACTGTCACATCAGGTAGGATGGAAGTGCAATAAAGCAAAGAAGTAATTCTAGCATTTCTTATAAAGGTGAAACTTTGAGCTTTTTATTAGTAGAAATGTGAAAATATCGCTGTGGCAGATGTGCTGGAGACCTATCGTAGCATGATCCATAATCACTCCAATGGATTACAGGATTGTGAAAGCAATAGCGTAGTTTTCCACCTACAGGTAAGACAATTCATCTGTGTACGCAGCAATGTATTAGATCCTCTCTCACAGAGAAAGCAAACGTAGCTGAAAAAGGCTTTTTCCCCTCTTGGCAATAGATATGTCAAAGCACAAAAACAACAAAGGTTTTTTGGTAGTTGTCCATTTTTAAACAGTTGAAAAGGGAATAGACCATTGTCTGTTTGATTATTTCCAAGACTGTAAGGAAGGTCCAGTAGCAATATTTGAAAAGATAAAAATAATGTACTGCAGTCAAATGTTTTGACTTCAACAGTGTATTGATACTTGCAGCGGGTGACGCTAGCGTGAACTCAAGACATCATTTTGTCTAAAAGTTCATGGGGAATCAGAACAAGTATGTCCTTCCAGATATCTGGAAAGCTGCCTGTCGGAAAAGGACCTGGGGGTGCTGGTCAACAGCCGGCTGAACATGAGCTGGCAGTGTGCCCAGGCGGCCAAGAAGGCCAATGGCATCCTGGCCTGTATCAGAAATAGTGTGGCCAGCAGGAGTAGGGAAGTGATCGTGCCCCTGTACTTGGCCCTGGTGAGGCCGCACCTCGAATACTGTGTTCAGTTTTGGGCCCCTCACTACAAGAAGGACGTTGAGGTGCTGGAGTGTGTCCAGAGAAGGGCAACGAGGCTGGTGAGGGGTCTGGAGCACAAGTCTTATGAGGAGCGGCTGAGGGAACTGGGACTGTTTAGCCTGGAGAAAAGGAGGCTGAGGGGAGACCTCATCGCTCTCTACAACTACCTGAAAGGAGGTTGTAGCGAGGTGGGTGTCGGTCTCTTCTCCCAAGTAACAAGCGATAGGACGAGAGGAAATGGCCTCAAGTTGCGCCAGGGGAGGTTTAGATTGGATGTAAGGAAAAATGTCTTTACTGAAAGAGTGGTTAAACATTGGAACAGGCTGCCCAGGGAAGTGGTTGAGTCACCATCCCTGGAGGTATTTAAAAGACGAGTAGATGAGGCACTTAGGGACATGGTTTAGTGGGCATGGTGGTGTTGGGTTGACGGTTGGACTCGATGATCTTAGAGGTCTTTTCCAACCTCAATGATTCTATGATTCTATGATTCTATATTTTCTCTGCCCGTATACAGCATACTGTAGGAAAAGGCGTTGCAGATAATTCGTTATTTGGCTATAAAAGCTGTGAAAGAAGTTCTCAATCATTTTTCCTCATCAGCTACCAGGTTTCTGGATTGCAGATGATACTCCATTTTGGCAATATTGAATATGTAGGAATGTTGAGGCATATCCCCACAGGATGATTATTTCCATAGTTTTCAGCTGAAAGGATGTCAAAATATTATCCAGATGTTGGCACTCCTGGAAGATATTTAATGCGAATGCCTTCTTGGAACCGCCATGTCCTTCAACGCTGACAAAGGGATGCATCTCCTCCCTTTTATGCCAATGCATTAGTTGAAAGGTAGCTTATGGGAAATGTAATCGTTCTTGAAGCTTTCAGACTTGACGGAAGGCAGCGTATGGATAATTAGAAGGAGGAATACTGTATGGTAAGTGGTCAGTAAAGCTCACGCTTCGGGAGCCTGGCATTAGGAAATTATCTACATCCCAACTTAAATTCTAGTCCCTGAAATTTCTTAAAAATTGTGGAATTAACTGCTTTTGTCTGCCAAAAATGCAGCAGTGAAAATAACATTTGTTTCGGTAAACAGTTTTGGGAAGATTGAAGAAACTTATTAAATGTTATGTTAACCTGAACTCTAAACTGAAGTTATGTTCAATTTTGCAAATAACAAAATTATTATTAAAAAGCATTACAAGGCATCCAAATTGTTTAGTACCTTTTTAAATAGTAAATTTTAAATTGTTCTGAGTTATGCATTTGTGTACTGCAGAAATGTACCACTGAGGGGAAAACAAAGCATGCTACATATAGGAAATGCGTATTCCCCTAACGCAATCCTTAAAATGATATGTTGCGTTTGTTTGCCAAGTCGTCATCCCTTATTCCCACCAAGAAGGCAGTCTCCCTCACACCGTTCTGCATGCCAGAGAAAAAGTTGTTACATGATACCAAACTTGAGTCGTAGAGCACAGAACAGCCCAGGTTGGAAGGGACCTCAAAAGATCATCTGGTCCAACCTTTTGTGGAAAAGGGAGCCTAGATAAGATTATCTACCACCTTGTCCAGTCGCGTCTTGACAGAAGTCAATGCAGAGGAGCGGATAGAAAAGGCTGTTCCTCTTAAGCATTTCCATCCCATGGGATTACTATAAACAGAAATGAAAGAAGACCAAAATGTGAAAAACAATCAAGACAAAGCCCCAGAAAGCTGGCTGCTTTCCTTGTTAGGATAAATGTGGATGAGAAGAGTCGGGGGTGGGAGAAGGGCCATGGTTGTTGTTCATGTTGAGGAGGATCAGCCCAGCCACACTGGAAGTGCTTCCTGCATCTACTGTATGATTGCTCTAATCCTTCCTGCCATTTTCCCCAGCTCCAGCCTACTTGCAAGGTTATATGGACCCCAACCCCCCAGCCTTCTTTTCCTCCTCACAACAACAACAGCTTTATTCTCTCCTTCATCAGGGCATGCGCTCTTCCTCTTTTCCTAAATCACAAGCTTGTCCCACGTCTGAGGGAGGACATGAAGCACGCGTGAATTATGCAAAATGGATGCCAGAGGTAAACTGCAGTTAGGATAATGTTTCCTTGATTTCTCTGTTTACAGAATTATAGCTGGCTTGTAATGGTGCCAGTGTCCTCAGGAGCCCTTTCTGGGGATTTCTGGGAACCACAAAAACGTGTTAGGAAGAGGATGGAGTTAATCAGTTGGGCTTTCCTGCTGCTATATTCAGCCTAGCAAGCTGCCTCTGACAGATGTTTCTGCTTTTAGGCCACAAGGAACTTTACTGAGTGCCTTTCCCTGTGTTCGAGAAGCATGTAAAGCTATCAAAGACTTGTTTTCCATATGAGCATTTTCTTGTCATGTGATGTTTTTCTATCTCTGGCATAGCGGATTTTAAAGAATCTCTCAATAGACTGATCCCCCAAGAGAAGAAATAGAGGAAATCTGCATTACCTGATTTTCCCTCCTGCCTGCGGGAGGCATGGCCTGTAAGCGACGGTGAAGTTACACAGCAGAGCTGTGTGGAGCAGTGCCCAGAGCCTTCTGCTCCCCATTAACCTTCCCACCGGCTATCCTGGCCCGCCAATTTTGAATAAAATTTCCTGCCAGTCATACAAATCAAATTAGAGCCAGGTCCAGGTGTTCCTTACACAGTTGGAGGCCAGTTAGTTAATATTGCTGCCTGGGTCTTGTATCTCTACCTATCTCCCATGGCTTGCATGACAAGAAGGGAAACCCGACTGTGTGAGCCCCTGTGTGAACTGGCTCCCCATGAGCTCTCTCCGGATCGGATGGGGGAAAGGAGAGCCTGAGCACAGTCCTGCCGCGGGCTGTGGGGTGACGGAGGGCCTCTCTCCTGGAAAACACCTCCTCCCCTCGTTCCTGCCCCTGCCTTGCTGCGTTCGCCCTGAAGGATTTACCTACTAGAGCATTCAGCTCACCCAGCCGTTAGACAGGACCAGACAAGACCAGGTTAAAACAAAACGGCCCCAATTCGCCATTTCACCATTGTAGTCCCCTGAAGGGAGCGAAGTTACTTCTCAGTCCCCCAGCAGAACTCCAGGAAGGAGCTGCCTGCCCGAAGGACATTGATGGGGTTATCGGTCCTCCCTGGCTCACGGCACAGCCAGTTTTCAGAAGGGACATAATACCCAGCATTATGTCTGTCCTGCAAATGGTGCCTTTTCTAATCAGTCACAACTATTTGTGCTTGCAGCACTGGCCTCTCAAGGCATCACATTACACGGGTCAATAAGGACGGCAGTTATCTATCTGACCAAAATTGCAGGTGCAAAATTGTGCCTGCAGCTATCTGTGGCCATAAAAACAAGGCATCCTCCAAAGGCGGGTTGCAACAGAAGCTGCCACACAGTAGCTGTACGAGTCCTTCCTCTCCCGGCCGAGCCCCGCGGGGCACTTCTCCAGCACGTAGTCTGTTTGCCTGGAAGAAGGAGAAACACAATTTCACCCATCCTCTCCTGGCAGCAGTGGCTGGCAGGGATGGTTATTTTAGTGGACCATAACATTATTATAATAATTGCTGCTTCATCAGACAAAATTGTTAGTCTGTCAGTAATACATTAGACAGCAACACTTGTCTCAAATGCCTGTTAATTATTTAAATAAGCAAATTTGCTTCCTTTCCCACTGTGGTCACTAGCCTCTTGTATCATTCTTGCAGCCGAAGCTGTGATCTTGCAAATACCCCTGCAAGTAGTTGTTATTACAAGGGTTGTCTCATCGAAGCACAGAGGCTGCCGATGCAAGGAAGAGATGCCAGACTAGTTCCCCAGGGCCTGATTCAAATCCTTTTGAAATCAGTAGAGAGATGGTCCCAGTCTTTCATGGCTTTGGATTATATCCTCAGATAGTAACTTTTTCCAGGCAGGAATTTTGCTTCAAACATCTCTTGAATACACCTGAGAGATTTGGCAGCTGATAAAATACTCAGCCTTAAGCCAATACAGCCAGTGGAGCCCCTGAATATATTGCATTTTTTTTTTTCAACAAACTGTTTTTCTCCTGGGGAAAGCAACAGTCTGATATGCTTTCTTGTCCAGAATCAGACCTGCTGTAGCTTTTTAGTTACTTGGAGACATCCAAAACATGAAAATGTGGCTTTCAGTGTAAGAGTTTGAGGCTGTGGACATCCACAGGGCTTCAGTGCATGCCCTCTGCCCGCTGCACAGCCAGGGTTTGCCCTCCCATCCACCTCCCCTGCACGCCCCCTGCGCCTGTTCATGTACCAGCATCCCCTCCTCCTTTCAACGCCAACACTTGCAGAGCCGCAGACTCTGCTCCAGCGGGCAGGGCTGCCTGCCTGCTCCACCTCATGCGAGCCAAAAGCCTGGGAGAGTGTCCTCCCTGCCATCATGGGCCAAATGATGAGATGGATGGCTTCCCCAAACCACCCCTGCCTGCCGCTGCTCCCATCGCCCCAGTACAGCCCAGACCTTCCCCCAGGCTGCTGTGCACGGGCTGTAGCCGTGAGCTCCCTGTCCCTGAAGAAGAGCATCTTCAGAAGGTAAATTTGTGCCTTGAAGCTGCAGCCCCCAAGAAGACGCAGCACAAAAGCAGGTCCCATGGGACAGCCACAGGGTGGGATGGCAGCTGCTGGCATGGGTGCAGCATCCCTTGGGCAGGGGCTGGGTGGCCTCTGGGGTGCCCGGTGGCACATGAGGAGCCTGGAAGGCATCATCCCACCAACGTGAGTTGTCTCAGGGTGTGCTGGGAGCCAGCCCCTCTTTGCCTCCCACCTAACGAAGGACAAAGAAAAGGAAGCTCCTAACTCTCCACTAGCCTGCACTCAAGTTAAACACCCAGCAGCCACCCAAATTCCTCCCTTTTTGGTTCAAATCTGCACAAAGGCTGGAGTACAACGGCTGCAGGAGGAGTCCGAGACAAGGAAAACCAGAACTTGTCCCTGAGAGGACTGTTTCATACCAATCTCAAAACATAAGGTTTCTCACAACGGTGTTCATTTTATTCAGGGATGTTAGCAAGAACATAATGAAAACTGTCATCAAAACCCAGGTGAATTTTTCCACCTCCCAGAGATCTACTTTCCCAGCTGTGGCTGGTGACCCTACAAGCACACAGCTGTAGGGCTGCTGCTCATTTGGGGCTGTAAAAAGAAAACCGTGTGTGTTTAGTGAAAGCAGATAGAGCCATCTAGTGACAAGAGAAATGCATTCTTCATTTCATGCTGTGAAAGACCTTCACAAGCCCCCAAAAGCCTTTGTTGGCCACCAGGCCAGGTGGGACTGCAAGGCATGGGCAGCCCCTCTCCCAGGGGTGCACATGGCCGAGCCTCGTGAGGTTCAGACCGCCGGAGCTTCGCATGGGCCTCAGCAAAGCTTTTGGGAGCAGGGACAGCAGCGCCAAGCAAAAAGGCTCGCTTGGGTCGTTGACAAGGTTTGGGTTTGGGAAGAGCCCATGGTGCCTCGCAGGCAGCATGGGGGGGCCGGGCACAGGCAGAGCTTGGCCCCAGCCGTGCAGCGGGCAGCTGGGGTGGACTGGGCTCTCGTGTTTCTTGGGAGATAGAGTTTCCCCAAGCTGTTTTTGAGCTGCTTTAGCCAAATGAGGAAAAATTCAGGACAGGAGAGATGCTTCTTAGAAAAGAAAAAAATCAAAGTACTTTGTTTCAAAATATGCATGAATTTTATTTTAAAAAAATAATTAAAGGGTTCTAGAAATTGTGTCCTCTTAAAATAAGGAAATATTTGACTGTGGCATTCCCTCTGACCAAAACAAAACTCTTCCATAATTTTATATCACTAACATATTAAAAAAATTTGATTTCTTGGCAGGGGAAACATTATTTTTTCTTCTTCCTTTTCCTTCTCTCTTTGTCTAGCACATTCCTCCTCTCCTCTGAAGAATTCACACAGCTCAGCTTGTTATCAGTCTAGCTAATTACATTACTGCACTTCCCAGCAAATTAAGATCCAAAGCCTGCCGTTTTACTGTAAACTCCGCAAAGAAAGGGATAATGAGGTTACTTAGCAGGTTTTGTTCCTTGGGTAATTTCCATACACTTCTTAGTTTATAAAGTGGGAGATAAGGTAGCTGCCATAGCTTTTATTTTAGCCTTCCCAAGCATCATCCAGGTCTCCTAGCACTTCTGGGAAGGAAGGGATTCTCCTGCTGGAAGCCCAGACGTGACACCATTTGCCCCAGGGTAGAGAGAGACCAAAGCCAGCTCTGGCCCTACCTGTGCTGCAAGCAAAGCCGAGACACAGACCATTTGGGTGCCTTAGGCTGTATCCACACTGCTCAGGGATGGACCCCCAGGGCAAAGTGGTTGTGTCCCAACCACAGAGCCCTCAAGCCTGGGTCTTCTCCTTACCCCATGAGGTTTCCCTGTGGCCAAAAGACAGGATTGTCACCTTGTGCCAGGAGCAGAAACCACTTCAAAGCACCTGAAATGGGTGCAGGCTGCACAGTAGCCCATCAGAGTGGTGCTTTCATAGCACGAGGGTGGAGATACTTGCGGGAGTGTGGCATGAGGCTGTCTGAAGATGCAGGGCTGAGACCACCACCTCAGGTCTGCAGCGAGCAGGCTGGTTGCTGCCAGCATCACCCTGGCTCTGGGCAAGTGGAGACTAAACCGTACCAAGCTGGTGCTGGGAAGGGGAAGGACTTGAACTCCACTTTTGTGGAGAAGTTCCAGCTGCAAAGTTTGGTTTGACTCAGAGTGGAAACAAACCCAACACTGCACCACAAAACACCCCAAAGCAAAACAATCTGTTTGGGGTCAACCTACATGTTTGGATTAGCCTCTGACTTCTGCTTTTCTTTTGAAAATAAAGGCCAAAATTTTCCTTTTGTTGTTCCCACAGAAAGGTTTTCTTTCTATCAGATGACATAGTTCTTTGGCCATTTTCTACTTAACAATTTGTTCATACCTCCAGTCCCAGCCAGGAGCCCAGCACTAGCATCCTGGTTGTTTCGCACATGCCTAATTAATCCAAGGTGAAATGAGTGGATGCAATGAGCTACCAGAGTGAAGGGTATGGGAGGAGAACACGGACAATGCAGGCATCAAAAATGCTTTTATGTGGGCTTATAATTTAAAACAAGAATTCCCTGCAACTGTTACCTGATTATGGTCGATCTCTACCACACTTAGCTTTGTTCATTTTGTTATGCGTTCCTCTTCCCAGATCCTCTCAGCTCCCTTTGGCCATTTGTGGGTGAAAAATTCATCCACATTTTCTGACTATTCATAAATCTGCATACTAAAATTTGAGGCAAGAGGCTGTGCTACATGCTGGTCCAGCACTTGGCACGGTAGCGTTTCCAGTCTTTCACTGTGCTGTTATAAATACGGTGCGAGTGCCTTAACACTGCATGGTTCTCCCTTACCCTCTCATCTGAAGGTGTTACTGGTCACGGTTAATCGAGTATGAACCTGGGAGCAACAAGTTAGTTCACTCAAGTCGCTTTAATCACTTTAGAGTCGGGTCCAAAGCCTGCAGCTGGCTCACAGGGCTGGCTGTGATGCATAGCCAGGGTCAACCTTTAATTTAAAGGCTTAATTCTGAATGTATTTAAACAGAAAGCTCTCTGTGAAGACCTACTCCACCAGACCCTCCAAGTACTGGAAGCTGGACAAACATACACTGTGCTTTCTGCAAAGAACTCCAAGCAAAACAGCTTTCTGTTTAATTTGAAAAGTTTCCATTTCTCCAGCACAGTAAAGAGAAAAAAATTAAGCCCTTCCTCAACTCTGCATCAAGCTGACAAAACCAAATGTTTTTCACAATTCTACTTCATATCTATTAATAAGTCTGTGACTACAGCCAACTTGGATGATAAGTCATCAGCCAGATTTACTCATCGGGCTCTCTGGCTCTCTCCTCTCTGCTCCATCTTCCCTGCCCACCTGCAAGCTGTTGCTCTGCCCTGCGGGGAGCAGCTGCCACCCCTCTGATGGGTGTTGTGCCAACTCTCTTAAATACACCCTATGTGCCTCAGAGGACGCTGGTTTTCCCTGCTGTAACAGATTTTGGGGGAGTACAGGGTTGAGTCATTCAACTCAGGCTCTTAGGAGAAGTCTTCTTTCCTCATTAAGAGAACTAACTCTCTTTATGGCTTTTAATTGTAACTAGCGCATCTGGACCACATCCTTTCTCTCTTGCATCTCTCCTTTTGGCCACACTGCCCTTCGGTCCTGCCTACTGCCTTTGCTTGTGCCATCTGAAAACGCACATCTCTGTGCCACTTGGGTGCCCATCAGAACAGCCCAATGCTCTCTGCAGCTGCAAGGTAAAGTGTCAAACACCCGTTGAGCCACATGCTGCCCGGGAGTGGCAGGGAGGGATGGCATCCGGGCAGGGATCTTAGCGTGGGGGGCTGCGATCGGCTTGGGAATGGTTTGCAGGTAGAAGGAGAGATTGCATCAATAAGCTAATGATATGCAGGGGGGTCAGCTGGATCATTAAGCATTCATTTAGAGGCACATTTACATATTTGCCATACTCTGAAAGTGCCGTGCCGCTGTACGTGTGCACAGAGATGTGCTGCGACTGTTTGCAATCGCCCTTGTAAAACTGCCTGTCAATTGAGTTCATTTATTCCTTTTCCGTATTTTGGTACGTTGGCTGGCCAGCAGCTTGCAGCTCTACCTCGCACTTGAAACAGTCCTGCTAAATAGATGCCCAGTCCCTAACTAGAGGGATGAAAGAGCAAGGTTTCGGAGCCCAGCACAAACTCCTTTATTCAAAAATTCTCTTAGCAGAGTCATCCATTTTCAAGGAAGAAAATGATGATTAATTGATTCCTGGGATCTGACTCGCTGACCGTCCCACTGAGTCCAGCAAAGCCGTACCAGTACAAGCCAGTTTAAGCAGAAGAGGCTCTATAGGCTCTAACAACAGACTCTCAACGTATACCCCCTCCCCCATGCAACTTCTGAAGCTTGTAGGTGGTTTCACTGAAGTTTTATGACAACAACTAGGGAAAACAACTTTGGGAACTAACATTGCCCAGCAAGACACAGCCTGCAGCATGTTTTTTATGGCCAAGAACTCGCAGTGTTCCTGGCTTCATTTCCTCACCGCTCGCAGCAGTCCCCCTTTATGGCAGGGCTGTGCCCCGCCAACGCGCAGGGCAGCATTGTGGGCTCAGACGTGGCAAAACAAATCACTGGGGCAGCAGACAGCTGGGATTTGAAAACCTACATGAATTAAAACAAGGATAATCTGGGCTAGCTAACAACTGCTAGCTTGTTCTTACAGCCAGCACCATTGAGGTACATCCCCATTGCCTGGCTAGGGCACCAGTGACTTTGAGTGGGTGGTGGGAAGGGCTCCATCAGTGTGGGGCTGGGACCGTGGACAAACACAGAGAAACACCACGGTCTTATGGCTTCCAGTGCTTGAGCTAACTTGCTCAGGACCAGCTTGATCATCTCTGCCCAGCACTGCCCTGTGCGGTCCTCTTCTTGGGGCCATTGCAAAAGTCACAATCTGCAGATGCATGAAAAGCTGCTGTCACTGCTATCACTAATGTCAGGTTTCCTGGGCCTGTGGCCAGGGGTTTTTCCTTATCAGCAGGTACTTTATAATGTAACACTCCTGCTCACATCAAAAGAAAGGCAATATAGAAATACATTCTCAAAGAAAGGGATTTGTTCCTAAAAAATCAGTGAGATTGGTACAGGACCTAAGGGCAGGATCTGGCCTGCAAAACTGCAGTGAGAGCGATTGGTAATGAAAATGCAGTATTTTGGAGGACAAGGTAAGACCCTACATTTCTGGGAATAATGCAAGAACCTCGGAAACCAGAACCACGCATCAGAGCTTATTTTCTCCCAAGGCGGTTGAACATTAACAAAGCTTACATTAGTGGCAGCGCTGTGTCGCTGGCAGGAGAGGGCCTGACGCTCGTTGCAATGGGCCTTCCCCTTCTTCCAGGCTCCACTGGTGTGTCACTTCGGGTTGACGTGGCAGGTAGGCTGCAAACCTCTGCTCTTGCCCTCAGAAGTTGGGATCGTTAGGTAAATCCCAGGCCAGCTGAAATCTGGACAGAGCACACCTGAGCTCTCCTGAGACAGGAGATTGCTGTGGCTGAGCTCGGCTTCCCCCGAGCAGGGATTTCTGTGAGTTGGAACATTTTTTTTGACTCCAACCTTTACTAAACTTGGCTGTTCCCCAGTGATTTTAGCCCATATTTTTCTAGCAAGTGAAGTTTGGCTTTGACATGCCAGCGTGCAGACATGCTGTCTATCCCATGAGGTTTTTACCTTTCCCATTTGCAGGCAAAGAAAGTACCATTTGTTGTATGAGCGTACGAGACAAGCAGCAGCTCGTGGTTTCATTATTAATTATTTACCAGAGAAAGAAAACTTCCCCATCTGGGAACATTTTATTTTCTTTGTGGACAGGAGATGACAGGGTAATGAATGGCCACTCATGACATGAGAATGCAGGAGTGACGCTGGTATCCCCGGTGGTTAGACAAAGATGCATCCATTGATACAAAATCATTAGAAATCACTTGTCCATGCAGGGAACCCGGTCACAACCCTTTTTGTGCTGTTCCTATGCAGAATTACACACTGCAGGAAGACAGCCTGGCAACTACAGACACCCTGACGGCACTGTCCAAGTAATGGCAGTTCAGCTCTTTAGTATAACAAGCTTGACTCAGTCTGGACATTTGAAAATTATCCATCCACTCCCAACTTGAGCTTGCCCTGCCTGAGTTTTAAGTTCATAGATAACTTGGTAAAAGTGTAAGCTAGTCCCCATGAAACCCTCCTTAGCTCTGTTACACTGCAAAACCCCAGGCCAGCTGGAAATATTTGCGTTTGAGCACAAAGGGAGGTGCACAATCTCCTTGATGATCTCATGGTGCTCATCTTTTCCCTTTCTTCTGTGTCTGTCAAGGCAGGAGGACTTTGTCCTCGGTCAATGTTAGTTTTGATCTCTTGGATGACAGTGGGATGACGGTGGGTGCAGCTGGGGTGAGCTGCATTTCTCTGCAGGCATCTCAGTGCACAGCTGCTTTTTGCACAATGTTTTTGGCATAAGAACTCTTGGGACATGGCTTTGCTTCTGTCACAGGAGCGTGGAGGGACCACAGTCGGTGGTTTTGGCCAGATCTTCCACTGCTGTAAATAGTCACAGGCTCATTTCACCACCTGAGATAAAATATTTCCTCCTGTACACTCACCTTAAACCTCTTGTCATGCCACGGGAGCTCACATCAGAGCGTAAATCCAGCCAGCCCCGGGCAGAAGTGACATGTAACTAAGCATCTTCTGGCTGCTGTTAGCATAACGTAGCAATTTGCCATCTTCCTTCTCTCGCCTGTAATTATGCTTTAGTCACTGGTCATCTGTTCTCTTCAGACCTATAATCCAGCAACCTTTCCGGCCCTGTCACCTACAAGTGGTTATTTGTTTGCACAGTTAGGAAGACTTAAACTTCTTTTTCTGCTCTTTTGGGAAGACACAAACTGCAGGCGATTTAGCTGGCAATGTAACACCGATAATGTGCTTCGCTTGGAAAAAAATCCATAGGTGCTTTAAGTGTTAAGCATATGGGCATGACAGTAAACATGCTCTGAAAGACTGAGGAAACGTTAAGCGAAAGCAGAGCTGCAGAAGGGGGAAGGCAGCAAGGCAGCCATGACTTGGTGCAGGCAGAGTTTCCCCTTCACGTTGTACATTTAGCGATGTCCATCTCTGACATATTTAACAAGATATAAAGTGGTAGTGTCCTGTATGGTCACTAAATTGCCTTCTGTAAGCGACTATGCGTATTTGACTTTGGCACCTTTCTAGCAGTGTGGAGAGCATTTGTAAGGA
Organism: Aptenodytes patagonicus; assembly: GCF_965638725.1. NCBI lineage: Eukaryota > Metazoa > Chordata > Aves > Sphenisciformes > Spheniscidae > Aptenodytes > Aptenodytes patagonicus. The sequence goes on from NC_134949.1 coordinate 204,604,483, forward strand.
ACCATAAAAAGTCATTACATATGCAGAACAATTGAACCTCCTCAGCATCTGTGGTAGGAAACACATCTGTCTTCTGTCCCTTTCTTTCCTAAATGTCTCCCTGAATCAACTTTTATGGGAGGGTCGTAAATATCCCTTTCTATTTGAATCCAGGAGTTAACAATACCCCCTGTGACCATAAACACAAGATGTTTCATTGAGGAAAGAGGTGCACTCAAGTAAGCAGAGATCTTTGTGACAGTTGCTGCCAGTATGGTCCCCATGCACCGCTAATCACATTAGTGGGAGAGCACGGAGGTGGCCGGCAGACAGCAAAAGAAAGAGGGAGAGAAAAGCAAGACTAATCTTGTTAAAAGGGAAGCAAAGATAGACGCCACTTTTACACAGAAGCTTATAATGTCCCCATTTTCCCAGGGCTGGAATCACCTGGATGCTCTCCCAGAGGCGCTGCTGTTGTGGAAGCAGAGAGTCCTGCATCTCGCTTATGTTTACTGAGGGCTGGTTTTCCTTATGGCTCTTTGCCTGCCATGTTCTCTTGGTTTCTGCACAGGCAACCTTGAATCCTTCCTGAAGTAGAGGTTTACTTGCCTCCAGATGACTTTAAAAGGAGTAGGAATGTTTTTAATCCCCTGCATGTGATCGTTTTCCAACAGAGGAAGACCCACAATTGTTAACAGATGAAACAAGTGCCTAATCTAAAATATCCCTGTGTTTCATCATTCTCCCCTGGGGAGGCAATGTCAGATGTTTGAAGGCACCTCCTCCCTGAATGAAGTCTTTCACTCTCCGGCTGCGCGAGGACGATGAGCAGATCCCAGACGTGTGGCTGCGGCACGCTTTTCTTACTTGAGGAGTCCCAAAACACCCCCACAAGCTGAGAGCTGAGGATTAGCCAAGCAGTTGCTACACGACCTCTGAGAGTCCCCACGGTAGGATTTCATCCTGTAGTCAGGGTGCACAACCTTGCCATGCTGTGAGCCATGATGCAGAGGTGTTGCCCCAGGGATGAGGTCCCCTCTGCTCTCTCCCTCCTTCCACATTTGGTGGAGATGAGGCGAGGGAAGGGGGTGCAGGAGGAGAGGTGCTTCTGACCAGATGCTCACTGAAGCATAGGCACTAACGCGTGCACCAGCCCACACCCGCAGTCCTGTGCACAGGATGCTGCTGTGCAATGCTGAGGCTCTCCAGCCAGCTGGGAGCCCGGGGCAGGCGGTACCCAAACCAGTGAGCTTCCAGGTCAACCAGGCAAGACATGCATTTGGGGAACCAGATCCTGGAGAGGCAGCGCCACATGCCCAGGGTGACCCTCCAAGCCAGTAGTGGAGAGCTGATGGACACAGCCTTTCTGAGTTCTTCTCCAGCACCTTGAGAGGAGGACTGTCCCTCCTCCCACCACCCATTGCTGTGAACCTCCCAGAGCTGTTTTAGTGGTCCCCCTCCCACGGGTTTTGCTGTTGGAAGGGAAAACAGTGCCTTGTTATCTGAAAGGAGCCTTAACCCAGTTTTATACCCATGACTGTTTAATCAGTATCATACTACAGTGCTGAGGATGGAAAAACAAAGCGCTTGCATCAGTAGATGAGGTGTCTGCCGCTGCGACTCGCCAATTAATCATAGAATCATAGAATTGTTTAGGTTGGAAAAGACCTTTAATTTCATCAAGTCCAACCGTTAACCTAGCACTGCCAAGTCCACCACTAAACCATGTCCCTAAGCGCCACAACTACACGTCTTTTAAATACCTCCAGGGATGGTGACTCAACCACTTCCCTGGGCAGCCTCTTCCAACACTTGACAACACGTTCAGTGAACAAATTTTTCCTAATATCCAATCTAAACCTCCCCTGGTGCAACTTGAGGCTGTTTCCTCTCGTCCTATCGCTTGTTACTTGGGAGAAGAGACTGACACCCCCCTTGCTACAACCTCCTTTCAGGTAGCTGTAGAGAGTGATAAGGTCTCCCCTCAGCCTCCTTTTCTCCAGGCTAAACAACCCCAGTTCCCTCAGCCACTCCTCATCAGACTTGTTCTCCACACCCTTCACCAGCCTCATTGCCCTTCTCTGGACACGCTCCAGCACCTCGACGTCCTTCTTGTAGTGAGGGGCCCAAAACTGAACACAGTATTTGAGGTGCGGCCTCACCAGGGCCGAGTACAGGGGGACGATCACTTCCCTACTCCTGCTGGCCACACTAGTTCTGATACAGGCCAGGATGCCATTGGCCTTCTTGGCCGCCTGGGCACACTGCCGGCTCATGTTCAGCTGGCTGTTGACCAACACCCCCAGGTCCTTTTCCGCCAGGCAGCTTTCCAGCCACTCTTCCCCAAGCCTGTAGCGCTGCATGGGGTTGTTGTGGCCGAAGTGCAGGACCCGGCACTTGGCCTTGTTGAACCTCATACAGTTGGCCTGGGCCCATTGATCCAGCCTGTCCAGGTCCCTCTGCAGAGCCTTCCTACCCTCGAGCAGATCAACACTCCCGCCCAACTTGGTGTCGTCTGCAAACTTACTGATTGCACTCAATCCCCTCATCCAGATCATCGATAAAGATATTAAACAAACGGGGTAGGGGAGGGAGGACTCAATGAGCAGGCAGGAGAAGTCCCTGTCAGAAAATCTCACTTTTTGTCGCGTTGGGTGGTGGTGTGGGGGAGAAAATGAAGAATCTGGCAGCAAGGACAGTGGTGATGGCTTTATAGCTGAGAATCTGTGCCCCAACCAGATGGGGAGGGGATCAGCCATTTGTTGACTTCATATTTCATCAAGTTCTTAAATACAAAATGCAAAAACCACACTCTCTTGGCATTAAAATGATGATTTCAGTACGGATTGGTGGTGGCTAAATGAGCTGGGAGGTGGCCGTTATCAGTATCCCGAGGCACTCGTGCTTCCCTTGCCATCAGGGCTGGGGCTTTCCGGGAGGGGCAGCAGCACCAGGCAGGAGGGGAGCCCCTGGGGAGCAGATGGTCTGGCTGCAGGAAGGGGAGAGGCTGTGATGAAAAGCTCTAGAGAAGCTTGCAACAACATTTGGGAAGGGCCATGGGGCCGAGCACACCATCCTGGGGAGCAGAGCCTGTGCAAGGCAGAGACCCCTGTGATGAAGAATAGCCCAGGTAGACCCGACATTTCTGAGCACTGGAGAGCAGAGCTTCTTGACAGCCGGCTGACCGAGAGGAGAACCTGAAATTCATGTCTTGCTCTCCCAAGTGATGGATGTTTTGTTTCCCAGTCCTGGGCATTGATGAGTGAGACCAGGACCCTCCAAACCTGCTGCTCCTCTCTTCTTTCTGCCCCCTTCTCTCCCTACAGGGACAACCCTGCACCCCAAACTGAGTGGCATCAGGGGTACCTTCCCTGGCCCCCGCAGCCTCTCCCACCTCAAATGATATTGGCATTGACCATTTAATCACGGATGGTTTTAGTGGCTGCTGGGAGAGGGCCTGGGACCCATCCAGGGCAGGGAACCGGGAGCTGCGAGGGGAAGGAAAGGCAGAAAAGGGGATAAAGGGGAGGGGGCTACAGTCACAGGGGAACAGGTCAAAGGGGGGCCTGAAAGGAGGAGAAAGAAAAGCTAGAAGCTAGAAGCTTTCCGCAGCAGAAGCAGGAGCCTGTTTTCTCACCGACGATGCCTCTGATGAGAAGGTAACAGATGAAGGAATGAGGAATTTGGGTACTGCAGAAAGTCAGCATTTATGCCTGTGCAAGCCCTTTGCAGGCTCTAGGGGACATCCCTGGGGCGTGGGTCCCCGTATGCATGCTGCATTTCAACTCCAAAGGCAACAGGCAGCCCGAGTCCTCACCACGCTCACCTCTTCTGTATGTGCACAGTCTGGATTACTATTATTACCATTATTATTATTATTATTACTACCATTATTACTAGTTGTAGCAGTAGTACTGCTATTAATATTATTACTATTTTTTCCTGGGCATCTGGACCTTTGTCTCATACAGCAAAAAAATCATCTGTGATTTCTCTTAGACAGAAAACACCTTGCTTTTTCTCTTGAGGATGTCTATGTGACCCTCAGATACAATTTGTTCATCTCCTTGGCTAAGCCAACATATTGATCCTTCCCCTGGGCTCTGACCCCTCCATGCCTTCTCTGTTTACAGAGTTATCTTTAGCATTCCTGCCTCCTCACCACTGCTCAGGGGCAGCAAACAGTTCAGATAAAATTGATCCGGTGGATACAAGGAAAGACGTCATGAAGAAACCCAGGGCATGAGGCCATTTGCAGACTTTCTGCCATCACGTAAGCTGGCTGAGGGTCAGTTCGGCATTAACTGGCTCCCAAGGTGGGTTCTCATAACGAGCAGTGCTGAGCGGCTCTGAGCATCACTCGCTAAGTGCAAACTGGGATGTTATTACAATTATCATCATCATTGCTTTTGTGCAATGAATTGGACAAACCCTAATTCCGCCTTCCTCCACCGCTCACAGGGTTTGAAGGCCAGACAAATGATGCAGACCACCCAGTCTGACCTGCGTGGTACAGCCCAGAGCCTCTTAGCCTTAGTTTCAGCTTCAGTCCCATGGTTTTGCTCAAGTGCACAAGTGTCTGAGAGTGGAACAGGAGACTTCTCAGTGTTTGTCAAGACCTCCATCAGGGCTGCCTCCAGCTTTGCAAGGGCTACTAAGAACAAATGCCCTCTTTTGGGGGGACATGCTGTATCCTCTCCATTTTTTAACCATAGATAGGGTACACAAAGTTATATTAAAGTAACTGCTTGCAGGCCCAGTCCCTGTTCCTTGTTCCCTGGTCCTGCAGACCATGCTCAGAGGATTATGGATCCACACAAGTCATACCAGAAATCCTCCACTTCTCTTGGAGAAATGACTTCACCCCTGGGCTACAATGTCAGACTCCTACCCAGGTGCCCTGCGTGGCCTCCTAGAATGTCACTTTTTTTTCTGCAGAGTGGCCTAAACTCAACCAGAGAGGTGAGATGGTGGTGCATGACTTCCTGCCGCAAAGGAGGAGGAACATTTAACCTCCAGGCATCGCTTTGTTCAGCATGGTGGTGCCTGATTCTGGGCATGGCTCCTTTGCCTGACCTTCCCCAAGGTGTGTGGGATCATAACTCCAGCCATGCTGTGCTTGGAGGAGGCAGTGGGGAGCGTGGGAGGGGGGAGGACCCACAGTGCACCCCACAGATCACAGACAACAGCCTTGACCCCCTTGCAAACAGCTGAACCTGCCAGAGCAGCATAAACCTGTAAATTGGCAAACACTAAATGAAAAAACCCCCCTCAAACTCGTGTGTTGACAACTCTACATGACCGTAGCTTCAAGCATCATTAAGTGAGGACTCCATTTCCAGCAGCTGTGGACAACTGTTTACTCTCCAGGTCTTAATCAGCACAGGCACTCAAGCTGCACGCAGCTGCTGCAGGTAGGCTGGCAGGGCTGATGGTGAAGCTGCTGACCAGGACGAGGTCCGCTGGAGCGACTCAGGGACTGGTTGCTTGCTGGTTGCTCTGGGCAAGCTCATCCGACTGACTTTCTCTTCTGAAAAGAATAAAATTCATCTAAAGAAGCTGGATGTATAGGAGTCTTTCCTTCATACTAGTTATATGTGGTTTATATATGTCTATTTTCATGTACAGTAATGACTGTATTTTCTATAGCAGCCTGCATTAGAGGTAACTTGTTTTCTAAGGTGTCGCCTTGGGTGGGAAAGTCTGGGATCGGTGGTTGTGACTTCTCCCAAGAAAAGGTCAGAGCAGCTTAAAAAGTGGCTTGGTGGGGCCAGGTTGACTGCCTGCACCCTACAGCAACCTCCAGCTTTGAGTATCGTTGGAGCCCTGTTACTGAAAAGTACAGGAGCACCATTACTAGGGGGAGTAGGGAGTAGGAAGGGTGATGCTCTGGCTGATATCGGGACCCATCCAGGTCAGTATGAATGGAGGTATAAGTGATTGGGTATTATTTAATCAACATATCAAACTAAAGTAGACTGTATCATAGGTTGGCTTAAAAGCTTCATGTTCCCTAATGATGTGATGTCCCATAGCATGCAGTTGGAGGATTTTGCTTGTCCATGACTTCCCAGGTGAGCATATCAAATGCAGCCTGAAACAGGCTGCCAATTCTGGCCTGAGCAGCTGATGCTCATGCTGCCACATTGACCAGCTTCAACAAGTCTCCATTTTATCCTGCCTTACTAGGCAGATCAATACACTCCAAGTGTCCCACAATATACTCCAAGTGTCCCACTCCAGTCTGAAACACTGCTGGCCTTTTGACTTGAATGGTGCTGCAAGGTTTGGGACTAATACGAAAACAAATTGAGAAGGGCTGAGTGCTTCTTTGAGACAACTGTATTTACCCCTGTGCTGCCATAACCTGTTCTAGGGTAATGACGTGTGTCTGCACGGTCTGCTCCATGGCTAGAGAGGGTGGTGGCATTGGTTTGCAGTGTGCTGGATTCAGTAAGAGTTCTTCTGGGCTCTGCTCAGGTCTCCAGAAGTCTGACATTGCAGACATTTGCTGAATTTACTGCTAAATTGTTTCAGTGGCTGAATTGTAAGAAAATAGCTTTATATTTATAGAGCCCTTATAGCCAAGACCGGTGAGAGCTAGGGCAGTTTGGCCAGGCCAAAGGTGCCGGTGGGTTGGACACTGTGAGAGACCAGAGATGCCGTGCTGTATCCCAGCACAGATAACAAACAGGCTTGACCCTGCATCTGTTGCAGTCAGTGGGAGAGGACCACAAAGCTGTTGGCTGTATTCTGTTCAACCGGGAGACTCGGCATGCATGAAAGAGCAGAGCTCACATAACTTACCACCGCAGTCTTCAAATGAAGTGTATCTGTATTATCCCTGTGGGTTTGATTCACTCACTACATTACCCCAGAGTGATGCCAGTGTTACTCAGTGAAAGCAATACTGCAGTGAAAAGGAGCAGTGAATCGGGCAGGCTGTGCTTATTTTCTTCTTTGCATGATACCTGATGAGATGCTTTTGGAGTTGCTACAAAAATGCATTTGAGAGGAAGAAAAAGGAACGATCAATACACTTCAAGAGACTGAATCATATGGCACTTCCCAAATCGTCTGTGGCATGTTAGCTGGTGGATGGTTTAGGCTGTGATCTTCCTGTAGTCTTACAGTAGTTGAAAATTTAAAATTTAATTCACGATGTTTAGTTTATTGCTCTCTTTGAGCCAATATTTACCAGTGTTTATAGTTGTCTGAAAACAAGTTAATTGCATGAAAGATATGTTACCTTTCAGACCCTAATGTGCCTTGGGCAAGTGACTAATCTCTTTTGTGATCCCCCAATGGATCAAGCATCTGACACAGCGAACAGGGAAAAAAGCCGTCGCATTTCAGAGGCAAAGCTCACCGTGGACCCAGCTGCTTGGGCTGCCACATGCCTTCACTTCCCAGAGAAGCTGTTTGATGCTCTGTGAAAGACACTCGGACCATGTTAGGAGGTCCCATTTCTGCAGTATCTAGAAGTAAGAGCCTAATTTCAAACTTAAGTGTAAATCCATGGGCTGGTATGTACTTCACTAGCTGGGAAAGATTTGGAAAACCTGAGCGCATCACTTCCAGGGCTCAAGTAAAAAGGAGAAAAACTAGAGTGAGAAAAATATGAGAAGAGTAAAGAGGTCTTTGAAGTGTTTTGAATCACAAGCAAAGGCATGATGAGGAAAAAGGAATCTTTTCTATCTTTTCAGCTCCAGTTAACTCAGTGATGTGTGTGTCATTATCTGCGTGCAAATGAGACTGCAACAGTCCTCGGTCCAGGAGAGGAGTGTTGTTCTCTCCAGCACCTCCCGTGCAGCATAATCCTTTCTCTGCATTGCCCCTGGTTGTTATCTATACCTACCAGGGAAAAGCCATCAGCCATGGAACTGTTCATGGTGACTAAGGCATGGATATGTGGAATGATGCAGTACCTGAGACATCAGCCGCATGGAGACCTACCCCGATGCTCTCTGTAGATGGTGAAAGCAGCATCTGACTTACCTTGCGTTCATATGATGAACCTGAGACCAGTGGCCTCATCGAAGTGCCCCATTCTCTCTGTGCTGCCGATGGACTGTCAAAGTACCTCAGATGAGCTGAGGTGCCCATGCTGTAATGTTCAATGTCAGTCCTTGGCACTGCGGTCTGCTTTGCCCTGTTCTCCTCTCATACCTCGTGCATGCAGCGATTGCCCCTAGAGAGGGATGCCTGTGCGAGCCCTTCTGGTGCCGCGTCTTCCCAGAGTGACAGCCTGTGTTTATCATCCTTCCAGCTAATGCAATATATATATTTGAAGGAAAAGACTTTTCCCTTCCCTCCTCCTGCCTCCCACCCTGGTCACCCAGCGTCCTTCCCTGTGAGTTTGGGGGTTATTCCTTGACCTGAAGCTGAGGGTGTCTGCTGTGAAAATCACACAGTGTATGACCTCCTCTTCGTGCTTTGGGGCAGGCTTCATCTGCCACCCACCGTGTGTCAAAGCTCCCCTTCCCATGTTGTGGGGTTGGTTTTACACTGGGGATGTCCCGACTGTCAGGACCAAAGGTGGGTTCCCAGCACACTCTGATTTGCTCACGAAGGAACAAAGTGCAAGCAGGGAGGGAAGTCACACTGCGCATTGGTGGCTGTCCCTGCCATGCGACCTGCTCAGCCCCGCTCGCAGCGCATGGCCTGGGCGAAGCAGCTCTGCTTGTGCCACCAGATGAACCCTCCCCCGCTCTGCAGGGGACACGGGGCTGGAGAGAGGGCTTTCCCTACAGCTCCCGTGGTTGGACAGATTGCCACGTGCCTGGGAATAGGTACACAGGCACTGCTAAGTGCCTAGCGTATCATCTGAGCTAGATTTTCAAATGGTACAGGAAGGCGCTGTGTTTGATTCCAGGGTGTCTAATGGATCTCCATGGAGGGAAATCAATGCCATTAATACAGGAGCACTGGTCTGTTTTTTCGCTGCCTCTCAGCACCGATCGATCACTGCAGGCTGCCACCGTCTCATTCACTGTGCAGATGGCAATATCCAGCACCTACATTTTTTAAGCTTTTGTATAAAAGAGAGAAAGCAGGCTCTTTCTGGCTGTAAACAGCATATCTATATCTACTTGGCAGCAACCATACACAAAGAGCCTGGTGTTCCATCATCTAGCTCCCTCTCTTATGAAGCATCTTCCTAGACTGTCTTCAGAGAATCACCCAAGCACCACTTTATTTCTTCTGTTACACAGGAAAATGAATAAACACAGTCCTGTGTTTAGAAGAGCTTTTATGCCTCTTCTTGCATTCAGCTTGGTGCTTTTCTCTTTAAAGCAGCAGATCTGAGAATGATGCAGATTGTTACGTGGATACGTCAGAGTTTGGAAGGAGGGTGGTGTTAAATATTAAGTTTCTTATTTTTCACCTGAGTTAGTCCTAAAAACTCAAACCCCTAATTGTGTCTTTGCCTCATTTTGGTACCAACCGTAAGTTTTTAGGCGAGGATGACTTTGGAAGCTTGAAAACTCAGTCATAAACAGTGAGGTTGGACAAATCTATGCATAGCAACTACAATTGTTCACCTACTGAAAACCCAGGAAAGCTTTTCCCACTTTCAGAAAACTACATAATAAAAATGTAGCCCCACTTGTTCACTGCTACAGATCAACAGATGAGCTTATGTATTGTCCTTGTGATGTTTCTGAAACATCCTTTGATAGCCATTGTCTTTAAATGACATTACTTGTAGAAAACCAAGAAAATAATAAAAAATAGTAATATTTCTGATACTTTCTGTCTTTACACTAATATGATAAAAATTAGCTGGCATTTCTGTAGTCATCAAAGTGCTTTACTGGGCTTAAATTATTCTGTGTTAACATTCACAATCCAGAACTACCAAACTTCCATTTATTTGAAAAGAAGAAATCTTTCTTTTTCAAAAATCAGTGAAAAAGATTTCTTTCCTTTCCATTATAGAGGTGGGTCCTATTCTTTTTCAAATTGAAAGCTTGTGGTACACATTTTAAGTTTTTTGCAGTTATGCTGTAAGTTAACACCAATGTTGTACAGTTTTGTCATGATTTAACCCCAGCTGGCAACTAAGCACCACACAGCCACTCGCTCACTCCCCGCCGCAGTGGGATGGGGGAGAGAATAGGAAGGGCAAATGTGAGACAACTCGTGGGTTGACATAAAGACAGTTTAATAGATAAAGCAAAAGCCATGCACGCAAGCAAAGCAAAACAAGGAATTCATTCACCACTTCCCATCGGCAGGCAGGTGTTCAGCCATCTCCAGGAAAGCAGGGCTCCGTCACGCGTAACAGGTACTTGGGAAGACAAACGCCATCACTCTGAACGTCCCCCCCTTCCTTCTTCTTCCCCCAGCTTTATATGCTGAGCATGACGTCATACGGTGTGGGATATCCCTTTGGTCAGTTGGGGTCAGCTGTCCCAGCTGTGTCCCCTCCCAACTTCTTGTGCACCCTCAGCCTACTCGCTGGTGGGGTGGTGTGAGGAGCAGAAAAGGCCTTGACTCTGTGTAAGCACTGCTCAGCCGTAACTAAAACATCCCTGCGTTATCAACACTGTTTTCGGCACAAATCCAAAACATGGCCCCATACTAGCTACTGTGAAGAAAAGTAACTCTATCCCAGCCAAAACCAGCACAAGTTTCCATATATTCTTTTGAACGCTGTCTACATCCTTGTGGACAACAAGCTTAAAACTTTGCCGGTTGCTGTTGTGAAGGATTTCTTGCATGAAGACATCATCTTCCATTGCTTTATGTTTGTAGTTATTAATATAAAATTATCGTCAATGATATTTATGTGTCATTTTGCCAGCTGCTGTTCAGACACATAATAAGAGACGTGCCCTGCCCATGTGCATTAGATAACCAAGATTACTCAGTAAATATAATTCTCCTAAAGACTATGCAAACAGTTCATGTTCCACGTTGCACTTCCCTAGTTCTTCATTCTCCTTTTCTGGATTCATTGGTTCATTTTAACGCCTTTCTAGGCTAATGTGACTGTCCCCACATTCCCCCACCTTTCTTCACCATTGACTATTGTGATGAACTGAGTTGTTGCATTAAAGCAAATCACAGTCCGATAAGAAGCGATAACATGCTGAGCAGGTTTTGTGCCTCTTTCATAGATTGCCTGATTCAGCTGATATAGCCTTAAATTATGATTGGCTTAAATTATTTCCTGGCATGGTCATTTGGGTATAATGTCTCTCTAGTGCTCTGTCAACTTAACAGGCCTGAATAGTCAGAAGGCAATGATAATAAATATGGACAGCCATCTCTCTTAGTACCACATTCAAACTTCCTTGGAAAGGCACCAACGTGTTGAAAATAAGCCTACATCTAGTGAAATGTTATATCTATTGCACAGAAGTATATCCATTGGAAATGCACCAAGTCAGAGCTTTCCAGCTGAGATAACCTTTCAGCAGAGCAAGAGATGCCACATGACCTTTATGCAATCTCACTGTGCTGCTTCTAAAACATCCTTTGTTGACAGCTTTAGATATGTGAACCAGAATAAGTCCTTGCTAAAATGCTCCAGCCCTGAGGGAGTCCCAGGTAAGCTTGAGCTACAAGCTGCAAGCCTCTACAAGTAATCGACCTGTGCTGAGAGCCAGCTGGATCACCTGCAGATGTTAGCTGTGGTGGTAGACACTTGCCCAAAGGGAACTGGATTGAAGTTACTCAGCTTTCATCAGATAGCAAAAATTTTCCCTCTCTATTGACCCCAGTTGCTTTGAACCATGTGTGTCCAAGTGAGAAATGGCTCTGGATTCCAGCTCCAGCTCCATCCGACCTACCTAGCTCAGCCACTCCATTTAATAGGGGCAAAATCGCCATGGTTTCTTCCTGGCATTGGACGATCAGTGCAGAAAAAAGCCTTTATCACTCTGCCCTCAGCACTCATACTCTTGGGCTCAGTCCGACTCTTAGCACCACAGACCACAGCCCTTACCTGAGAACACCTGCATCCAGGTGTGTAATAAACGCCACATCCTCATCTCTCAATGGATCATGGTCAGAGGAGGCCTCTGAGATAACCTTGGCCAGTTCAAAACAGTCTGGATTAATACTCTTGGACCTGGATATGACTGGAGCTAGCTGAGGGCATGAATCACTAATGTAACAGCTTTGCACCTGACTGCTATCAAGGAGACGGGGATGTGTCCCCTGACCAGGATAAGCCAGGAACAACAGCTCAAGCCATTGGCGATGAAGTAAAATGCCATTACTGTGCTGTCTTTTAGTGTGTGGTTGATGTATAACATTCTTTACTCATGCAATGTCTGCCTAAATGACTGCAGATAGTATCAAGCCAGCTCACAGGGTGGGGTTGCTGCAGGCACTTTCTGGGAAGAGGACCACGTCTTGCCTTCATCCCCTCTGAAGTTTAAGGACAGCTACGGCCAGCTCTCTCCAGCTAAAAGGCAGTGGAGATCTCATGTGACAGGAAACTTGGAGCAAGGAAAATAACATGTTCTGGCAAGATTCACTGGGTACTGACTGTATGGGATGGTGGACCTCCCATACACATCTCCCTGAAAGCTGGACCTGCCCTTCAAGATCTCCCCCGAGCACTCATCTGCCAGGGCATCTGCTTTTGCTCTCTGAGGAACCCGGGGCCAGCTGATTTAATTACAACAGGCACGAAACGGTGGACTGCATTCTTATTTTAGGCAACGGCTTGACTTTGATGAAGGCTAAGTTTTTAAATACATTTCAAAGAAACATTGCAAGCTGGACTGAGCATCTGGCAGCTCTGGTTGGGGTCAGAAGAGCACAGGTGCATATGTTTGTAGGTGTACCTGCCCCTGGGAGCCAAAGAAGCAGTAAATGTGGACCTCCTCAGGGCTAGGAAGATGAGAGCCAGATCCCCAGCTGTGGCCAGCTGGGGTAGGCTAGCCACAGTCAGTAGCTTCACTTGATCTCACTGCATGAGGAAGGTGTCCCTCCCCAGTACTGCCAAACCACGGTCCTTCCTGAGCAGCACGCTGTGATGGGGCCTTCAGTTAAACCACGCCAGATCTCCGTATCGCGCTGCTCAAGCGGTCCGTCCCAGAACACAGGTCTCACGCACCCGGATCCCTCAGCCCCCAGTGCAGCGCTTTAGTGAAACTGTGCAACAGGACTGTGTTAGTCATGTGTCAGTCAGTGTCTCACCTCCTCTCTCAGATGGTTTCATCCACATAGCTCAGTCATCAGACACAACTACTTGTGAGGAATGACGGTCTTCAGGTTAAGGCATGGAGTGGGGGCTTAAGAGATGAAAGTGCAGTCGCTGGCTCTACTCAAGATTCTCTCTGACACTTTGGGCAGGTTCTTTACAGCTGTGCTTGACACTTACTCTTCTGTGTGAATGCACAAGAGTGGTGGGTGAGCCAGACCACCTACTCTGCAGAGCTGCAGGGCTCCCTGCAATCAGTGTAGGGACAAAGATGTAATGGCATCTTTAGTAAGCAGTCTGCAGAAACTTTAACTTCTTTCTCTGGATGGTGATTATTGCTTGGATTAACACCTCTCAGAGCCACCTATTCCCCAAGATTTGTAGGAAAGAGGTACCAACAGAAGCTCTGAACTTCAGGTTAATGGGATGCCCACAGTAGATGGCAGGAAGCCCTGCTTGGTATTCCCTCCTTGTCCACCTCAAAACCGAAATATTCTGTGGCATAATTGAGAGGCGGATTGAGAAACAGAGGAAACCAGTGATTGGACACTTTACCTGTCAGCAAGCTCAGAACGGTTGTTCCCACAGGTGTCCGGAACAGCAGTTCTTGAACTTGGGGTTGAAGGAAGGAGAAGGCTTTCTCTAGGGGCCCCAGTGTGTATCGCAGGGACATATAGTGAAAGATAGTGAAAGATGGAGGTTAAAAGCCCCTGGTGGCTGTCTTTGCCCTCTTCACTTTTCTGTATCTTCCTCCCCACACACATATATCCATGAAATTCTTTTCTCTTCAGGAGCTGTATGAAGAAGACAATGCTTGTCTGAAGCCAGTGACACCCTTTGGTGACTCATCCCTTCTCTTGCCATCAGATCCAAGTGATCAATACGTTCCTCAAAGGCTGAATCTCAGGCTGAAGTCCTGGCAGACACAAACAAGACTGGAAAGCCAGTTTTGGAGCCAGGAGCACAGGCTCCTGTGGGTGCAGCAAGAAGCATGGGGGCAATGAGGACCCCAGCACACACCAACATGTCAGCATTTCCATACCTCCCACGGTGACACCGACACCTCCACATGAAGGATCCACGCTCAAGGTGGTTTCTCCTGGACACCAGAGCTCGGACTCCCCCAGAGCCTGGGCTCCATCTTACAGCTCTGCAACAGATGTCCACAAGCCCTGTGAAGCCACCAAGTCCCCAGTGTGTCACAGACAGCCCTGGCTCAGCAGAGCCCAGGAGTCCAGGCTGCCCCACTGCCTGCAAGACAAGCTGGCAGCATCTCACAGTCACGTCTGACGGACACGTGCCCACGCATCATTGAAATGAGTGTATTTTTCAGGATATTCTGACTCCTGCAGATGGATGTTCAGGCCTGGAAACCTCTGTCGCTGCAGGGCTCCCAGCTAGCCCTTGCTCTGCCCTCAGCCCTGCTCGCTGGGGATCAGGGCAGCCCCCTGCACGGCTCCCTCTGCCTCCACCGTCACAGCAGGCACCACTGCTTTGGCATTTTCCACAGACCGTGATTCCACCTGAGTCTCAGTAAATGCTGTCATCCATTTGGGGAGCCAGCAGGGAGACGTTTTCTGTTGAGTACTGACTTGGGAGCTGGCGACCTTCTTGTTTGTGCTGGTGGGGATACATAGTGGGTGTCAGCACAGTGTGATCGAAGAGCTTTCACCGAAGGAAGAATTAATGTCCGCTTCTTTCTTTCACACTTCTGCAAGACTCAGTCAACCCTAGTGTCATGATTGATGGCATGAGCAAAGCCTTGTTGGCGCCGTCTTGAAGGCAGGTGCCTATTAATGAAACAAAAAGACAAGGATGAAGGTGTCTTGCAGGGCTCACAACTCCCCTATCAGTGCTGGAAAGTCGAAGTGAGTGGCTTGTTCAGGGGGGTGTATTTGCTGACAAAAGTCTGTGCAAACAAGGACCTTGCGAGAACATACAGGGAACAGCTGCTCTGTATCTGGGAAAGGTAAATGCAGTTTGCAGAGCAAACTCACTCTAATTCAGGCAAATACTGTTACAAGCAGTGTAGCTGAAAAGAAAACACGTTTACTGGGATGTTAACATGACTCGTATCAAGTGCAGGGAAATGGGGAAAACGCCCGTGTCCATGAGCCTGCCACCTGAAGCAAATCATTCCTGCTAAGAAAACCCCTTTGCGTGAAGCATCTTGCCTTGACCGAATGTCCTCGGTACCTGGGGTGGAAAAGTGCTCAGTATGTGACAGGATTTGGCCCCCACAGGCCCACTCCAAGCACCAGCTTTTATTTTGCTTTTATTTGCAAAAATTGTGTTGGACTTTGGGTGCTGATTTGAGCTGCCCCCAGGGCTGCACTGCAGAGGCAGGGTGCGCTGAGCACTTGCAGGGAATTGGCGCCTTTCAGGACGCTGACGCTGAGCATCCCCACACTGAGCATCCCGAATCACCGACCCCTCAAAATTTCATCTCCCTTCCCATCTCCCGGACCGCTGCCAGCACCCTCAGCGCCCCAGAGGAAGGAGCTGGAGATGCCTTCAGGAGAGCAGGAAGAGCTGCAAGATCTGGGGACGGAGCCCCACCTTGTGGAAGCAATCTCAGGCCCTGCTCACCAGAGGCCTTCGTGGGGTGGCTTGTGAGCCCCAGCATGATGTTGTGCCCCACATCATACCTGCTGCCACACCAATTAGTCCAATAAAAGGTTTTATCTCAGTGTCAGTCACAGCACAACATCATCCCCGCAGGCATACAGCACAGGCGTGGGGCGGTGCCTGGGTCTTCCTCTCCCATAGCTCAAGATAATCTGTGCAGCATATGTGAATGGTAGTAATATTTGTGTTACTACTGAAAAAAAAAAGTTTTATTTGTTACAGCAGGTTTCTGATTTACAGACAGTCAGAGAGCTGGTTGAAGGCCAGGCCAAGCATCTTTCATTGAAGCAAAGAGCAATTAAATGGCCTTTTATGTGACCATACCGGGCGGCAATAGGAAGGCATCAGGCAGAGCAGACCTGAGGACCAAGGGATTACCCACAGCTGGGTCAGCCATCACGGGAGCACTGGCTGGGGGGAGCTGCTCCACAAGCAAGAAGGATGTGGCCCAGGAGAGGCTGCAAGTCAGCATCTCTCTGAAGCCAGGTATTTGCTGGGTTTCTGTACATAGAAATGGCCCTCTCCTTTTCTTCCCACCTATACTCAGGGAAGATGGTTTCTATCCACTTCGTTCAAACATTAAGCAGGACTGTAACAACAGACCATTCTCCTCCTCTTCCTGGAAACCCCCCGGGAAGGTCCTGTGGCACTGCTTGGCACTGAACCAAGCCAGGCAACTCCGGAGCAGAAGAGTAAGCAGCTTTGAAATCATAATCCAGTGGCTCAGAAAGCACCACCAGTCGGGAGCTCCTGCGCCCGTGCGAGGAGATGCAGGACTAAATCTGCTCCGTTGGGTTCATTTGATTTCTGTTGAGAGTTTCTTGTTCCTGTCAGGTAAACAAAGTGAACTTGTCCCCTTCCAAAGCTTCTCATTTGGGAAATGAAGTCTAGATCTGCCGTATGGGTCAGAAAAGCAATACTTCATTTTTTCCAAACCCTGTTATTCTGTCTAGAAAAATTATATTTAGCAACCTGTTGCAGCCGACATGTAACTGTGGCTGCTACCCTCAACATGTGTGATCAGGGATCCTGGAGGGATTATTTAGCAGAGTCAGAATGGTAGAAAATCTTCTTTCCATTTGGTTGACATGCAAAAAACCCTAGAAACGTCAGTGATGTTCTTTGATGCATTTGATATAATCGGGGATGATCACATCTCACACCACTTGGCTGATTTGTTTTTTTAAGTTCAGATTTTTCCATCCTGTGTTTCAATGCCTAAATTCCTGTAAACCACAGAGGTGGCTCAAAAAGCCCGTGATTTTGCACACCACAGTGCAGAGCTCCACAGAGGCTGCGGGGAGCTCCTGCTCCCCAGGCTCCTGCTCAGCACTCAAGAGCTCTCAGTAGGAAAGCCAAAGCGACAGCCAAAGCCACCGGTATATCCAACTGATGTTGTTTCCATTTCTTTAGGCTGGAAGTTCCCAACGTTTTGCTCAGGAATCACCATTAGTCCGTAAAACGTGAGGGTTGGTTAGACGGCAAAGTTCATCTATAGCAGCAGGCACCGGTGCGAGGCAGGAGGTACTCAGCCAAAGCAGTTGCCTTCTGCCAGACCACAGCAGCAGAAAAACCCTGGGCCAAGCCCAAATGACCTCGTGATAAGCAGAGCAGGGTGTAAGCGTGGCTATTTCTAAACCTCTGGCAGTAAAAATGCAGGGGCTGAGCAGCGTGTTTATATCTGGGATTAATGAGACTCTTGGGGACAGGCTTTGGGGGGATTGCGGGGTTTTTGTTTTAAATGTTTTATGGAAACACTGAACAAACACCATTAGCCAGCTCAGCACTTATTAATAATTAAGCTGGATAGCACCAAGCTGCTTTCAATTGATTTTTAGAGGGGAAAAAACAAGCTGGAAATTTCATTTCCCTGCGACACGGGTGTAAAGAGGAGCAGCAGGGCTAGCAGCCTTGAGCTGTCACACTGAGGAGCATGAGTCCTTCAGTGTACAGGGCTGCAGAGGGTGACACTCTGCCGGGGACATCCCCAGCCCCGTCCCCGCCGCCCCCATCAGTGGCAGGGACAGAAGATGGGGTGATGGTGGTGACCAGCTCCACTGGGCGCTGGCACCCTGCTCGGGGCTGGTCTCCCTGTGCCCGGCAGAGCTGACAGCGACACCTCCTCCCTTTCGGGCTCACCCCTTGCACAAGTGCCAGCAGCGGAGGCTGAAGTTTGGGGTCTCTCCCCATGTCCAACATGGGTCACAGAAGTTTTCCCCACTCAGGATGCCCACGGCTCATCCGGGCGTGCAGCCAGAGGAAGCACAGGGGCTGCCAGGGCCAGCATGCATGGCCACAAAGGCTGGCCGCCCTCTGAACATCCCTGCACCATCCATGGGCTGCTTTTGAAGTAAACCTTCCTCTCAAGCCTCTCTGCCTGGCCTTGGCTCCTGCCTGCAGTGGGAAGGTGGCTTTTTGGCTAGCTATGGGGTAAGGTCTGCATGCTTGGTGATTGGTGCATGGGTGACATCTACTGACCGTGTCTTCAGTTTCATTTTATGCTTTTACGACTGAATAAAAACGGTGCCAAGAAAGCGACACTTGAGATTGTGTGCTGTTATAACTGCTTGTTTACCTGTTCCAGGGTAAAAGGCAATAAATTATTTTTATAACTGCATGAAGGCTGTGTGCCCCACGTCAGGGCCCTTCTCTAGGTTTTGATAAAAGGCCAAGGCTTGGTTTTCAATGGAGCAGTGCAAAGCTATAGGAAATCTTTAAACATGAATGGAGGTTATTCCCCTGTAATTTATTCCCCTGAGATTTATTCCCCTGTAATTAAGATTAGATTTTGGATCTGTTTCTTTAATTGAAAATTCACAACCAGTCCAGAGCAAAACTAAACATGTGAAGTAAAACCAGTGAAGTTTTCTTTACAGAAAAATGCTGCCACTGGTCCTAGGATTTATTTAAAAATGGCAAACTAATGGTCATTTCTCTAATGTTTTTTTACCTTTTGAAGAGTAGAAGGTAGTATTAACAAAAAGCAAATGTCTTACTGCCTCCAAAAACCAGAATAATAAATAATCCAGCAAATATTTGCAAAAAGGAAATACCTGTTTCCTTTTTAAAAAAGTAGTTCCAAGCTGGTGGCTTCTGGTGTGATGCAATATTATAGTTAAGCTTCAGGTAATATCTCTTGGCTCCATCCTCAGCAAATTGCCCTGGCTGGATACAACTTGTCAAGTGCCTGGCCATAGCCATAGACCAGCCAGAAGGCTGTAGCTGGAGCGGTATTGCTTCGTGTCTTGGTTCTTACATGAGACTCTGGCTTGCTTTGCTTACTTGCAAGTTCTTAATCCATGCAACTGCAAAGAAAAAAAATTGTAAATACAGTACTTAAAGGCTCAAATTCAAAGGTGACTAGAAAGTAAACAACACTTGTTCTTTCAAATATTGTGATTTTTAAGCCTTTTATTATTTTGGCACCTGGCATATAATTTGTGAGTGTTAAGGCAAGGTGAAGCTGCTGTAGAAGTTGTACAAGCAGTACTTTGGCATTCACATAATATAACACCACTCGCAGCCACTGCAATGCCATAAATGTTAATCCAACTCGTCCTCTTTTCCTATGTTATCTCTCCACACCGATAGTCAGCTCCTAAAGCACAAGACTGGGACAGGAGGTGTTCTACTGGGAGACCAGCAAGAATAACGTGCCAAGCTGTAATACAGGCTAAGTGAGCTGAGGATGAGAGAGCTGATTCAGGCTGGGGGAAGGCAGTTTCAAGATCAGCCTCGACATGGGTGTAGACAGACTCTCTGATACCACCTCTTTTTCACTGTTGGTCATTCCCAAAAGTTGAGCGCTCATCAATTGCTCTGAATTTCTTAACATCTCTTCCCAGGACTGTGACTTTCCATTCAATACAGTTGAGTCCCATCTCACTGCTGCTGGTCCAGTCTCCAAGGCCACCAGTTCTTCCCCTGCAATGCCCCGATCCTCACAGGTAGTGACAGAGCATCTCCAGGTGCCACCCCAGGTCCTGTTGTCTGCCTTGGCCACCAAGGAAGTTCTGTCTAAGACCAGTCCTGGAAGAATGCTGCAAGTTATCTACTGCTGCCCCAAAGCCTGGCCTTATGTATGTGTTGTGCTGGATCCCATTGTCTACAAACTGCCTAATAATTTTTCCTAGGACATTGGGTGAGACATTTTTCAGATACCCACAGAGATTAGATACTGCTTTTCCTCTACCAAAAAAGATGGCAGGTTAATCTCGTGTGACCTATCTTTTGTAGATCCATGTTCTTTTTTATTCTTGTTTTACATCCACTTCCTTGGCTTTCATTATTCACCCCTTCATAATTTCTTCTGAGGTTTTGCATGCTGGTGAGTGCAATCTAATGGGCCTATAGTTTCTCCAGTCTCCCATACTCCTTCTGAGTATCCTCAGCTCAATCCTCCTTGATTATATTTTCTGCAGATTTATAGATCTCAACTGCTGCTGCTAAGCCCAGTTAAACTACCTTTATTACTTCTTTTATATTTTTTCTAATCTAAATCTCTCCAGATTAGTTCCATCTGATCTCCAAGAAAGCTTCCCTATGCTCCAAAGCAGAGTGTTAGTTCATCTCTTAATCACTGCTCCCCCATAGTTAACAGTCGGTGCTAAAAATTGGAACTCTATAAGCAAGCACAGTATATTTTACTTGTGATACAAATAAGTAATGTTATGCTTCATCTTGTGAATTATAAAATAAACTCCTTCTGGAGATATAAGAATGGAAATCATGCAGAAAATTATTTGTTCAGATTGTCAACCATGTGGAAGAAGAGTGTTTAGCGGCTTTAATGTCTGATCTCAAATGCTAGACTGGCTGAATTTTAATGCAGCTTATTTTGTGGTGCTCTTTTGGATAAGATCCTGTAAGGAAAGCTCCTATGAGGAAAGCTCCTGCATTTTAAGGTCCTGTACTTCCCCCCCCCCCCCCCCCCATAACAGGGTTTAGCTCAGATGTCCTTTGGCAAAATTGTCACTCCTCCCATGAGATGTTCTGCTCACCCGCCTCCTCGTCTTCCAGCCCAGAGACAATTTAATGGTGCCTTATTGCTTTTAAAGTCCTTCAGAATTTACAGCTGTATAAATGTCAGTGGTATTCTGTAAAATACCAGTTATGTGAAAATCTTGGAAATCTGCCCAGCTATGATACTGCCCGGAATTCGGATATAAGTGCAACGTGACTGTTTTGGATAAGAAAGAGACTAGGGCAAGTTGCTTTGATTGATCGTTCCTAATAATCATGCTCTGAGCGCTGGAGTAGAGTTTGCTCTGGTTTTGATTTATCCGTTCCCTTGAAGCGTTTGCCATTCCTGTAGAGGAAGAAATTGCTGGTCCCTGGCTGGGCTGGCAGCCCCCCTGCTCGGCCAGGCTCGCCTGCAGCGCTGGCTGCTTCTCAATAAATAGTATTATTTCGGATGCCACAAGATGGTGCCAGCAGCCAGGGGAAACAAGGGCAGGACGGACCCAGGGAAATCGGCCTGACTGGAAGTTGGCAGGGTTAGTTAAACACGGCTCCCGGGACCTCTTCTCTCTGTTTCTAGTTGAGGACTTCAGTTCCAATCTCTTCCAACTGCTCTTAAAATATTTTTCATGTTTCTGCGCCGCACTTCAATAGCCTATTTTAGGATTCAGCTCAGGATGCTGTAGGGCAGTTGGCACGCCCTCAAAAATTTCGTTTTTATAAAAAGACAAGCATTTCTGTTGTTTCCCCTAGTTCCTAACAACTGTTTAAAATCAAGTGATGTGGAAAAATCTAGTGATCGCTATGTCTTAATCTTTCATGCCTCATTTCTTTTGGATTAATGTTTGGCTCTGACTATTTTTGTTACTTAGTCATTGCAAAATCAAACCAAATTTCCAGTGTTTCTTTTAAGAAATCAGTTATCCTCAGTTCTGCATTATCTTGATGGGCTTCTTGAGCGAAAACATTGGGACCCACCTGACAAGGTGGACCAGTCTTTCTGCTGAGCGGGTATTGCTCACATCCTAGTAAACTGCTGTCCAGATGTTTCCCATCTTTGAGACTGAATGTGAAATTAAGTCCTGCTTGAACTTAAACGTTAAAACTCCTCTGCATTTTTTGGGGGAAGCCTGGAGGTCCATGTAGAAGGGAGCTGTAGCATTGCTCTTGCTAAGGGGTGGAAATGGGAGCAGGTCTGCAAGGCAGGAAATACCCCATAGCCCATCACTTTGCACAAGCAGAGCAAAAGGATGAGGCACACAGACCATTCCTCAGCCTTTCCTCATACGGGCTGAAATAACAGGAGCATTGCAGTGGATCGAGGGAAGGCATTATCCCCTCTAATCAGCACTTGCTAGACCACATCTACATACTGCATCCAGTTTTGAGTTCCCCAGCCCAGCAAAAACATCAACCAGCCAGGGTGAGTTCAGCAGAGGCCACCAAGATGTATTCCTGGAGGTGAATTGGATTAATTATCTCTGAAGTGCCTTTTTCTCTCCGTTGATTACAGAGGGAGCCTGAATACCTAAAGTTAGGTGATACGAATCCAGTATGAGGTGGATCGCTAAAGGTCATAGAGGGATCTGGACAACCAGGACTGAAAGCCTAAGTTTCTTGACTGTTTAGCTACTACTCTACCAACTAACTTGGACTTCATTTTAAGCTTGCCCCTATGAGTGACCAGTTTGCCAGGCCTTTTTCATTGGTTTCCACACATGCAAAAATTAACCTATACCCAAGCTTTCATCATAGGTTACTCGCCCAATGCGTGTAACACCTCCATATCTACCACCTTCTTTCAGGTGATCCAGTCATCATTTCAACAGTAACTTTTGCATTGACTCTTGAAGTTAATGTCTTCAGCTGGATCAGCTTTTATGGGAGACAGACTCCATAGACCAGTAGCATCCTATAGTGTGTAGGATGTGTAGCACTGAAAAAGAAACGGGTGTGATCAGCAGTTGCTGCTCTGTGATTTGCATTTGGGTGTCTTGCCGATTGATGCTGTGATGCTGAGGTAGCCATGGAAGTCAATATTTCCTGCTTCCAGTGTTCAGCCCCCTAATCCACGCTCGTTTTCAAAGGTGGAAGCTGAAGATGCTTGGCAGTGCAGGAAATTAGGCCTCTTGTGCAAGTCTATAAATACAGCTATAGATGGCAAGCTGAAGTAGAGAAGAAAACAGATACAGCTGTCTCTAACATAGCTGCTGTCTTATAGACTCCTGAAAGTATGATTACACACAGCTCTTCTTGGCCACGATTTAAATGGTAACAATTGTGGAAGAAAAAAAACACCCTAGTGTCTTCCTCACTGTATCTGCAAGCCACAGAAAGGGAGAATAAAGATTTTAAATATTGTTTTTATCTCAAAGACACAAAATATGCAGTAAGACTTCAGCTTTCCGTAAAGAAGTCAGTATTCTTGGAAGTTCAAGTGCTTAGAAAGCTGTTTGCATTATGTAGTCACCTCAAGATTATTTCAAAATTTAAAAATAATATAAAGAAACTATACTTTTTTCTTTTATTCTGCTTAGTTTGCTGTCCCTGCAGTAGCTCTGTACCAACAGAGCATGCAGTCTTGGAACATGCAGTCTCCTGCCAGAACAGCGACATTTAGGCACAGCTATTTAAGAACTCAATGTAAGAGGCTCTACTGTGGGTTATATTTGATAACAGAAGAGGTGCCTGGGAATCTGTGACCTTTAGTGCAATAAAACAGTGGGATAACAGGGATCAAAATTTTTTTTTTTTAAATCCTGAGGACCCACAACCAGCATGGCTGGTGCTGGGCCCTTGGAGGAAAGGCATCTCTGGAGCTGTCTGTCATAGCTTGCTTGGCATGCCACATTAGCATCTTTTCCACACTGGCCCCACTGAAATGTCACAGCCCGTTTCTTTCAGCCTAAGCATCCAGTGCCAATGCTAGTGGTGCAAGGTTGCGTTAGCTCTGAAAGATTTCCTGCGCATTGGCCTGGAGGCAGAACACAAATAGGGGTGCTCTCTGCTCCAGATCAGGCAGTCAGATCACCCTTTCAGAGCAGCCACACATGGATTTATTGCAGGTTTTAAACACCATAATCTGGAGGCAGTTTTGCACTTGTGTTGCAGAGAAGAAGGCTGTCCTCCGAGAGGGCTGGCAGCAACATGCGCGTGAAGCAACCCTGGCTTGTTCCTGCAGGAGGAGGAGCTCCTTTCCTTAGGGACAAGGAGAGCGGAGATGCCCGTAGCTGTGGAGGGAGCTCTCTGGGAAATACCGTCACCTTCTTCACAGCGTGTAGGACTTGTTTCTTAGATCTTGCCTCTAGCATAAACACTTGTGTGCGTACTTGCATGTGTCAGTGTTTATCTGAAACAGGGCTTCCCAACACACTCACCTCCAGAGGAGATGAGAGAAGAGACATGCCCCAGAAGACAGATAGCTACACAGCTGAACACACTCCTCACTGGTGGTCAACGCTACTGCATGAGCATGGAGTAAGATTCTACATAGAACAGAGTAAAACTTTTCCAACTTTTACATTAACGTTGTTTTTCTGGAGAAAAAAAGGATAATAATTTTTAAAAAGGATGCTTTAGAAGCAGTTAAGACGTGCATAAACCAATGGCCGGATTATCTCTGTAAACCTTGGTCTACAGTTTTCAATACAGTGCAGTAAAACCTCCTGGGAAACAGGAGCTCAGTGTCCTTCAGCAAAAACCAAACAAAACCTCCCTGAGTTATTTTAGAAACCTGAATAGCACTGCATAAATACATTTTCCTCCTCCAAAAGGCAGGTCACAGCAGCCTTAATTATCAGAGGCCAGAATGGAAACAACATAAAAATAAATCCTTTCAAAGTTTGCTCTCATTACCACATTTGGCATATTTAAACATAAACACCATCTGTGTTTATCATGAAACACAGCGATAACTGCAGTCCGATCTCACAGTGACACCAGTGTTTATGGAGTGTTACAGTAAGGGGCACATGCAATGCTTCCTTGGAAACTGAGCTACCCTGAAATTATTTGCTCAGCCACCAGCTGCTTATGTAGACGGGAGGCACTTTTGCCAAGAAAAGGATTACCATGGAAGAAAAACAAAGCCTCAAACCTTGCTCTCATGGCAGCTTCTTCTAGCAACCCCAAGGAGGCAAACAGCAGAGAAAGTTACTTGCAGCAATGAATCAAGCCATAAAATACACTTTGGGCTTCCAACATTTTAACTCCCACTGGGGGAGGAGGAGCATCTGCAGAGCACTGGGGTAACCCCTCTGCTCTGCACCCTTGCTGGCAGAGCAGGGACCTCCTGCCCCTCTGCCCTTGCAGCAGGTTGGGGATGCTGGGAGGGGACCGCACACATGGGCTGGGCTGGGCTCTCACCTCACCCTTGCACGCCGGCTCCCAGGTGGGGACAGTGTGGTCTTTGCCTGGACCAGGCACCGTGTCCCTGCAGCAGTCCCTCTCGCCCAATGCTGGTGCAACATCCCCAAGAGATCCATGGGGGTTTTGTAGGCAAATGGGAGCTGATGGTGCCAGTGGGAATGATTCCTCTGCAGCTGCTGCAGGAGTTTGCTCTGCTGGCCCCATGTGCCCATGGGTCTGAGCCCTGGATGATGTTTATTTGGGCTCCCCATGATCTTACAGCATGGGCTACTTCTGTGTGGAAACAAAAGCAGAATTAAAAGACAAGGATGGGAGCAGAAGCAGGATATGCCCTGCCTAAAGCTGGGACACACCACTGCCAAGGGATGATGGCTTCATCACAACCTCTTCTAGACACCATCGTCTAGCTCAACACAGGCATTTGGAGTCCTCCCACTGGGACCAAATTGTCCCATGAATCTGAATCCAGGGGCCTATCAACCAGCCACATGTCCTCCGTGAAAGCAAAGCCATCAGCTGTCTGAAACACAAAGCCATAGGTAATGGCAGGCCCACCTTCACTGCAGGCCGTGGCATCAGGACCAGTCTTTGGTTCTCCCTTGATGACACACAAGATTTAGGCAGACTGCTCATATTAAGATCTCAGTATGTGGTTTGCTTCACCACGCGAAAGAGCTGTGTGAATAACTTTGTAAAATGTCAACTATTTTTAGATGATAGGAGTAATTATGTGAAGATATAACAAAGATATTCTTTGACACTGAAAGACTTAAAAAAAAAAGTAGACATCCAAAATGTGTTACATCACCTAAACCTGAACAGCCTGGAACAGCATCTGATCTTCATTTCCCTAACATCGCTTGCCCAAAACCAGTGAAGGTGAAGAAGATTGATACTGGTATCATTCAGAGCATAATTTGGCTCATTATCTCCCTTCTAGTAGAGGTGGCATTGAGTGGTCTGATGTGTAATAGAAATACATTGAACCATGCAAGGACATTTCAATTAAAACTAAAACAAATGAAAAATCCATAGCATTAATGTTAATTTGTTCAATTCCAGCCTGATGACTTTATGAGAAGCAGAACTGCAGAAGTTAGCAAAACAGTAGACAGCAGTTTCACAGTATAAACTCTCTCATCAATATGTTCCTAGTGTTTAATTTGAATTTTCCTTTCCTTAATTACCTCTCATTTACCCTAATTACACTGCCAGTGTGTTTGCCTAAGCAATTTTTTTGTATCAACGGTGTTTACTCTTCTCAGATACCTACAGACTATTTTCACATCTGCCCACACACTGTGTTATATTTTAGACAGACCCTATTTAGCTTTATGGTTTTCCCTTGTAAGTTGATCACTTTGGTCATCTCCTGACATTGTGGCTTTACTCTGGACTCTGTCATCCCACCGAGACAGTGGTCTTGGGGCCCAGCATACACTCCCAGAAGCTGTGAAGGCAGCAAGGATGACCTGCATGGTAAGCACCCTGGCCCACAGCCACAGAAGCAATTTTCAACCCGTGCTTAACTTTAAGCACACGAGTAATCCTACTTGCTTTACTGAGATTACACATGCCCTTAAAATAAAACCTTGCTCAGCTGCTGTGCTGGAGTGGGACCAGAGGGCTCTTGTCTATTCTGCATCAAGCCCATTAAAAAAAGGACTTTTCACTCATTTTTCTGTGACATAATGCATGTGTGTGAATGGAGTTCAGGGTGTGTTTTCTTGCAAATATTTGTCTGATTTGCTGCCCACTATCACTCCAGCGTCTCCAGATGTGCTCCTGTATCTGCGCTCCTCCTCCCTACAAACGTTTGGGGCTTATGTAACTTCCCAGAATAAGCTCACATTCCTCCATGCCAAGTCACATTCTTGTTATCTGCTGTCCGGCTTAAAAAGATCACTTGGACAAGTGGGGGGATGAAGATAGCTGTGGCGATGAGTTTACTCTGAGAAAATACGACTTATGGTGGGAACATCGGTGAAGTGGCTAGCAGGCAGTGTGGGACTGGTTTCCTGGGGGCTTTCTGCTGGGTCACCGGATTATTTTATGCCAACTCCAAGACTTTTTCCAGTGGCTGGGGTAGTCCTAATGTACCTCTCCCACAGACCTTCTCTGGTATCTGCGAAGACATTGGTCCTTCTCTCCTGCTTCCCCCACATTCACAGGGTCTCTTTTTCTCCTATACTTAGCCATTTATTTTTCTGAAACTTGTAAAAACTGAGCTCTGGGACACACTGGCTCATGTCAATCACAGTTTGATAGTGTAGTAATAAGGAGGAACACCTGCACATATGCTCTTCTGCCTAAACCATGGTATCAAGAGAGCCTCATTTCTGTAGCAAACCAGGCTAAAAGGAGACTTGCTTGAGGAAACAAGGAGTTACCCCAGATAATTGATGAGTTATTGTCCTGGTTTCGGCAGGGATAGAGTTAATTTCCTTTCTAGTAGCTGGTACAGTGCTGTGTTTTGGATTTAGGATGAGAACAAAGTTGATAACACACCGATGTTTTAGTTGTTGCTAGGTAGTGCTTACACTAGCCAAGGACTTTTTAGTTTTCCTTGCTCTACTGACTGAGAAGGCTGGAGGTGCACAAGAAGCTGGGAGGGGGCACAGCCAAACTGGCCAAAGGGACATTCCATAACATGTGACGTCATGCGCAGTACATAAACTGGGGAAAGCTGGCCGGGGGGGCCGCTGCTCGGGGACTGGCTGGGCCTCAGTCGGTGGGTGGTGAGCAATTGTACTGTGCATCACTTGTTTTGTGTATTATTATTATTATTATCATATTATTATTATTATCATTTTATTTCAATTATTAAACTGTCTTTATCTCAACCCACGAGTTTTTCTCACTTGTGCTCTTCCAATTCTCTCCCCCATCCCACCGGGTGAGGGGGAGTGAGCGAGCGGCTGCGTGGTGCTCAGTTGCTGACTGAGATTAAACCACAACAGTTATGAAGAGTTGTACTGTGCTAATCACATTCTCATTCCTTTTAAGTGAACAACTGACAAAACCAGGGAGATCTACAGTGCTGAGTGCCTTTAAAGACTGATCTGCTTTATTTAGATGTACAAGTATGGACTGAGGAGTGTACTGCTAGTTCTACAAATCTATAGCTTGGGCCATGTTTTCTAATGAAACATGGCCTGCAACAAAGAGCTGAGGCTCTTCATGTCTGGTTGTACAGCACTGGTAAGGCAGACAGATGTTGGCAACTGCTTCAAATAGCACAAGCTTGAAGATGTGACATCTGTGGTGTGAGGGAAAAACAATATCAGTATGTTTGAACTCCAGGAGACCATGTGAGCAGTTGCAACACTCACCACAGGCTTCATCTGCACTAGTCAGATAGTGAAGTGGCCACAAGCACAGATCAGAGAGCAGGAAAATGCGTGGGGGAAGAATGAAGGACACCCAGCGGTCCTATGGTGAAAAATGGTGTGTGCCGGTGGGGCTGCCATCCCACCCCAGCTGCAGATGGCACGTGGACTTACCAAACCAGAGCAGCCATAGCTCTACGCATGGTGGGGAGACCAAGGCTTGCTGCTGGCAGCACTGGTGGAGAGGTTTACTGAGATCCTTGAAACACTCATACACTGCACAAGGGCAGCCTCACCTCCAAGGTGATGGTAGATCTGGGCTCTTCTCTCTGTCAGGCTTATTTTATCATGAGTTGAGATCTCACAAGTCTTGTGTTATTCAGTCCAAGAGGCCAAAGAAGTTTTCTTCAGGGATGCCTGATTGCTCCTTTTGACTCTTCTGTACCAGAACAGACTGTCTCTGCTTGTCTTAAAGGCAACCAAGTGTGACAGGAGCGCAGAAGGATGGACCCCATTGACTGCAACTGTATGTGTGAAGTCAACATGTCCATGGCCTCTTCTCTAGCTTTTGAGGGCAAGTGGCACAGCACAGCTTGCGTTTGCTTGGCTAACCTGCCTTCACCTACAGCTAAGGTGTAGATCCATACAGTCCATTGAGGCTATATGTAGATTGGGTCTATTGGGAGCTGAACTGTGCCCAGACATTTGCTGCATAGAGGGGTAGCTGCCAGGGCCCAAAACCATGCCAGGCAGTGTGCTACTAAGTATCCCACCAGGACAGCTGCAGGCTGGTGGTCAAAGCCCATGTCCCGTCCCTTTCTAGTTTACTTGCATAGGTGTAGCCAGAGGTCAAAAGGAGGCCCAGGAGAAGACGGACTGTGCCAGAAACTGGCTGATGAAGAGCAGGGCAAGGACAGTCTCTGGCAGAGGTGACAGCATTAGAGCTAAGCCATAGCTGGACTAACAAGCCAAGACACCATCCCGTCCATTTCACTTGAGCTGCCGAGAGACGCGAGCCCTGACCCTTGCAGAGCGAGCAGGAGGTGTCAGGCTAGGAGGAGCAGGCAGGGCAGAAGGGGAACGACCATGCACACCAGGCTGGATGGACCCACCACGCACATGGGGGCTGGACGGACCATTTCTTTAAGAAAAATCATCCTCTGGCTCAGAGCCCAGACTCTCAAATCTCCTGTGAAGCAAGCCACCCTCTTTCAGCACTGCACATACCTTTCATATTTCTTTCCCTCAAGGAAGTGTTTTGTGATGATTAATGAATTATGAAGGTCACCTTTTGGGTCTTCAGCTCTTGTTGAACTCCAAAGAAAACAAAATCCAGAAGACTTCCAGATAAAAGTGTCATAGCAAATGCATCCAGTTTACTTTATTTATGATTATGCTCACAATGGACTTATTAAGTACATTTTTAACATAAACAGAACTTGAGACTGTTCGTGAAATGCTGGAGTTTTCTGCCTTAAAACATCTGCTGCCTATTTCTTAAGGACCATTTAGGTAACGCTAGAGCATGTCCAGATATGTATCTGTTTCCTGGAAATTGCTTAAACATTCTTCAAAAATGTAGAAATCTGCGCCTTTACCACCCGAGGAAAACCTAAGAGTAAAACAAATGGGGCTTTGTAGCCGCTAGTTGAGAGAAATTCAGTAAATCTACCCTGCACATGAACTGTGTTGGTATGTGAGACTGGAAAGTTTGCTGGCAGGAGACAGAGAAGTTGACTGTAAGTCTGTATAACTCTAACTAATAATGCATGATGTTGCACAAAGCAACCCAGCTATTTCAGTGGTGTGCTTTTTCTAATGATGTGCCTATTGAATAAACAACTGGACTTGCATCTTCCTCCACAACTGAAGATGCTCTGGATGGGAATTTCCTTTTGAGTGGCTGTCCCATTAGATGGCTAATAATTGATATCCTTGGGGAATCTCCTTCTACATGCCAAGTATGAAGAGGTGCTAGGAACATCTGCAGGGCAACTTCTCCATGAGATGTGATCCTTGTCAAATATCTCCATGATGTTTGATTTCTCACTTCCTCTCTGGCAACAAGAGTCCAACTGCACTCTGACATCCAATGGTTTCCTATGGACAGTGTTAGACCTCTTCTAGTCTGGCCTCTTTTTGGCTTTCATTTTCATAGCCATCTTCTCCCCACTTGACAGGAAGTCAGTGAATAAAGTCAGATTCAGTCTTCAAGGTTCAGCTGCTGAAGAGTGCTCCTGAAGAGTGCTCCATAGCATTTATCGCTGCTTCCTTCTCTCCCTGTTCCTCAGCCCATCACAGCCTTGATGTCCCTCTGAATAATGGCATACCCTGCCCCAGTTCACTTGAGCCACACTGCACTGACTTGAAGGATGCAGCTGAGGTCGTAAGAAGCCCCTTTGAACCTTTGCTAAGCTGCTGTCATGTGGAATGTAGATATCCCATTCATTTATAGTGCCTATTACTGTTCTTTTCTAGAAGCAAACAAAAGTCCAGTGGCTCCAAGTGCATGCTGGAAACATGACTAGACTTCACGAGTACCTGCCTTTAGCACCTGTTATAGATAGCATGATATAACCCAAGGCCTGTGTTCTGCTGATTGTTGGTCTCTCCAACAGATGCACAGAACCCATATAAGCCTGTGAGTGTTGGATTAAAGCTGCCCTAGACTACTATTTCACTCTCACAGAACTAACACACCTCATTGGAGACTAATCTCATTCTAGATCCGGGGAAAAGAAGAGAAGAAATAAGCACCAGAGCTGTAACGTAATGCAGTGCATCGAGTCTGGCTTGCAAGAGAGGCTTGAGAAACACACATAAGGACTTTGATAAGACCACAATGGAAAAGCCTTACCAACCACCCTTTCTGGTCTTAAATGATAACTGTGTGATCCCAGCAATGAACAACCACCCTGACAGCAATTCTTTAGGACACGTGACTTTAAACTACCTTCGGAGCCCATAGATCATCTTCATGGCAGAATGGCGAGTTGGTACCCAGCTGCTTACATGGCTCGTGAGTTGTCCCAGAGGACTCGCTTTCTGGGGTCTTTGCATAGGACCCTTCCAGCTTTGTGCTTGAAGGTTTTGCAGAGCATGATATGTGTGCAAAGGCTAAACTGATAGCCAGAATGTTTTATGTTTAGCTGGGGAAATAAAAAACACTATCACAACCCCTTAAGGATCATCTTAATTATTTACAAATGCAGACATTCAAAGCACCTGGAATCTAAAGTACTTAGCGGTTTTGATCTCAGGTCCATTGCTCCCTTGGCCTTATCCTGCACTTAACCAATTAATTGAGACAGACGCATCAGACTTCTTCCTTGCCCTGTCAAAAGAAAGACCTGTATGTCAAACTCTCTTATTCCTGCAGATGAAGGATTTGTCACTTGATCAGCCAGCTAGCCACATATGTAAGCTTGCAACATCTGGTTTTACACTGGTGATTGACAGAACATACATTTCTTCCTAACTAGCATTGTCTCCATAGTCATCAAATCAGCTGTATCTGCCAAGATGGTGCACGTTGCACGGTGTCCTTGCTGATGAACAGTGTCAGAGCATAGGCACCTTCACCTCTGGGCATCACTTCAAACACTTCATATCCTGGGAACAGCTGCAGTGACTTGCACATGCCTCTTGAAAGAGCATCAGTCTGGATCCTGTGCTGTCTGGATTTGTTATCAAGGAAAATGCACTGATCCTACTGAACTTTCTTTTCTCTAGTTCTTGTGTGGCTGACAGGGAGACTAAATCTGGGCATGACAGCGTGCTTGATTGTTAGTATTAAATCTGATGCCTCCAGGTCCTGATATGTTGCTCCTTGTACTATTTTGGAAGGTTATTAAATTCTCCACCAAAACATCTGAGGATTATTCTTAATTCTAGGAAAAGAAGGGGGTCTGCCTCATGCAGGCACAAATTAGCCATTCCTGTTCCCTCACTAAAGAGGGCATGGCAGAAGGAAGGGGAAATCTGGCAGGACCATTGCCTTCCTTGGCTTGCTGAGAGCAAAAAGATGGTGTGATCCAGAATATGTCACCTGGAGAAAGTCCTCCTGGTCAGACCCTCAGAAAGAGAGACAAGGGTCCTTCCTCAGATTAATCTTGTCTTAGCATACATTAGAGGGGCCCTAAAGCAATTCTCGTGTGCACCGCAGGCTAGCAGGTAAGAGGGGTTGCTGTGTCATCCAGGAGTTATTAGAAGAGAGAAAACTTCCTTGTTTGAGGGACTTAACAGCCTCCCAGATAAGAGACTCGTGTTTTCCTGGCAGCAGCAACTGCCTGCTGATATGACTTCTGTCTCATCTGTGAAGAGAAAATATTAGTCCTCTCTTGGGCATATGTTTGTGATGGAGGTTGCGGTTAAGAACAGAATTGAAGCTGGGATGCCAGAGTCTTGGCATCTCTCAGACGCAGAGCAATGGGTTTTCCACTGCTGCATGGACCAGCACAGGGTGAGCAATGCTCCCCTTCTCAGGCAGGGTTTAGCCCGTGGCCTCACTCCCTGGGCTGACATCACCAAAATGGCACCTCTGTGGCATGTGTCCATGACAGTGCACATAGAGTTGGGGATAGCTAGACAGGTGAGAAAGCAGGCTCGGCACAACAGCTGACCTTGCCAAAAAAGACCCTCAAACAAATCCTCAAATGAAGAGTAAATATAATCTCTTGATAACAAAATCTCCCAGGAGTTAATCAGGTTCATCTGGATTTATAGGGTAGGAAGCATTTGCTCTGCTCTGATTCAGTTAAATAATGATCTGTACCAGCTGCTGTAAACTGGGTGAGCTTACTTCTTAGATTCAGTTATGCCTACGCACTTTGGAGTCAGCATCCTTCTCCTGCGCAGAGCTATCTTCAGAAAGTTTCTCACTCCCATGGGGCTGGGGGAGCTTGCCTGCTGGCAGCGGTGGGGCTGTGCTGCCCCACACCCCGCTGTTCACGTGGGCATTGCCTCCCACCCTGCCCATAGTGCATGCATAAAACACAAATACCCAGAGGCAACAGCCATAGCTTGCAATGAAGTCCCCCTTAAAACCTTGTCTTTGCTCTGATGGCTTCAAAACTCTGGGCCATATTTCAGCTGCTGATGTGCTGCATCACCACCTCGCGTGTGTTCAGGGCTGTCCCAGTGTCTCCCTCAGCTCCACAGCTTGCCAAGAGATCTGCCATCTCCCACCGTGTCCTGGGGCACTGAGCACCTTGCGGGAAGGGACTGTGTCTCTGCGCCACCGGCAAGACGGGGGCTGTGGTGAGAGCCTACAGCCGGGTGGTTGGGACTCATATAGGCTGAGCTCATTCTTATATCACCACTGCATTAACCCATTGACTAGTAATTGATCACTGTCTGCACTATCAGGCTGAGGGGGGCGGGGGGGGTTTGGCTGGTTTTAGCCTCTAGCACCAAAGTATCTCTTTTCAAGATTTCATCCTATTCTGTTTTTTCTAGTCACTTAGCTGCGGTCTCAGTCCTCCTCCAGTCTGTGGGGCTGATGGATAGTCACCTCTTTCAAGAGTGACATGTACTTCCCTAAGGCATCTTTCACCCATGGAGATGTTCCCTTTATACGCAGACAACTCTTCTTCCTGCTACTAGAGAGAGAACGCCTTAGAGGAGGGTCTGTATTAATAGATATTGCACACCCTGGACACAGACAGAGGTCATTTCAATTTGCTAGGTAGGCTTGACCATCCAGGCAGGACAATGAAGTTATTGCTGTCTAGACCTGTCTGTTTTGGGTCTTTATGCCTAGGTATCTGTGACATGTACCATGAGTAGATGTTGCACTTCGCAGACGTTTCTGCCAAACTTACTGACATCGCAGCAGTTGGAAGGAGCACTGTTGATTTTTATTGTGCTTTCCAGTTAGGGGTTAGGATGTCTTTCATAAACCTTCAAGGAGGAGAAACGTAGCAGTAAATAACTTCAGGTTCTGGCCGCCTTTTGTTCTTGGTTTTAACAGATCCTGTCCTAATTATAATCATTTGCCATGTGATTTTAAAGCAATTATGAATTGACTGTAATGCATGCAGATTACTGATCTCTTTGTCATGCACAAAATTCATTCACTGTGCCAGCAAATTCAGACACTGAACTTCAGCTTGTGACTCACAGCTTTGCGTAAGTGATTCTACAGTAAAACCTGTGAAATAGTAAACATTCGATAAACATTTTTCTTTAACACATTCTTCAATGTTATTACTCCTTATAAGGACTCTTTGCCAGCAGAAAAGAAAACACTCCCACACAAACATGGGCAATTTAACTGGAGACCTTTTATGAGGTAGGTGATTGTTTTATACCCGAGGAGATATTTACTGCGAATTACACTTAGTTACAGCAAAAATATCGTGTGGGCAGAGATGCACTAGGGAAGCTGAGAGCAAAACCTCACCAGATTCCTTGTCCAAGAGCCATTTTCTTAGGTGCTGTGTCCAAACTGGTGCAGGTCTAGTAACAGTGGTTGGAGGACGCAGTCCAGGAGGAGAAGCTATCAAACACAGACCATTCCTTAAAAATTAGAGGCCCCTCCAAAACCACATGCTGTTCATGAACCAGACCAAATAAGTCAAAACAATGAACAGGCTTGGTTTGCAATCAGTAAAGTAGACTTAATTCTGATTAAATAATTGAAAACTTCATGGAAATCTAGATGTCCTTCCCAAAACTTGGTCAGCTTTACTAGATTATTGAAAACAATTTCAGACAAGACTGCCACGGTCTCCTCTCAGACCATTCAATATACCAATGCTGGCACAATTGCTCTGCAGTGTCAGGGAAGAAGCAGATCTGCTATATATCCACAAAGGCCATTCATCTGGAATTTATGGACATCCAGGAGCCTGGGAAGCCAGCGTGGAAACGCAGGACATCACTGCCCAAAGCAGTGGCCAACCATCCGAATCAACAGGGATTAATAGCTTGGCATAGAAATGTAAGAGATGGTGACTCTGTCAGGAGAGGGAACTAACCCCAAAACCACCAGTTGCAGTTAAAGTTATGCCATGCACTTCAGGTTGCAGAATTAGACCAGGCAATTCCTCTGGCTTTATCATTGCCTGCCCAACACTACTTTCAGCAGAGTTGTGATGACAAATTTACTACAGTTTCATAAAACATCAGGTACAATTGCTTGCTCACGAACCGCATTGTGGCTCTTCTACAGCAGAGACTGGCTTCCAGCAGGCAATACGTGTGCTAATTAACAGCGTCATCTCTGGGAGGGCAGCCCATGGCTGTGAACATCAAGATCAAC
This sequence comes from Aptenodytes patagonicus, assembly GCF_965638725.1. Classification (NCBI taxonomy): domain Eukaryota; kingdom Metazoa; phylum Chordata; class Aves; order Sphenisciformes; family Spheniscidae; genus Aptenodytes; species Aptenodytes patagonicus. The sequence continues at coordinate 204,640,175 of NC_134949.1, forward strand.
CCCACTGACAAGAGTCCCCAATACCCAGCTCTGAAGCAACTTGTGCTTCTGTCTATCCTGTACAACACTTCTGAAAGCTGGACTTGTTCTTTTTGTACTTACTGATATCAGACTCAGCATCTGAGGCTTAATTCATATTAAAACAAAGTCCTACTGGCTCCAGAGAGGGCCAAGCCAGGCCCACAATGATGGGAATTCTTTATTTTATGGAGAGTAAGTGTGCAGCTGCCTCGCAAACGCTGGAGTTGTTAGCAAACAATGAATTAGTTCTATTTTAGCTCCCCATAATAAAGATCTTGCAACAGTGCAATAAGGGAGAGGAAACATAAGAGCCACTTGGAAGGGAACAACAGCACTACAGAGTGAATGAAGCCCTTATCGCACAGTGGTCCAACAAAACAGGATTCCACGACTGTGGTGGAGAAGCAGCAGCTCGGTAGTGTGCAGCCCTACAGCTATACCTTCAGACAATTACATAAGCTAAGATGTCACAGGATCCAATGTGGTTAATTGAAGGGGACCATTATGGAGACAAAGCGTAGGACGACTCTTTGTTCCACAGATTTGCAAATACTTCACATCAGCAAACAGGTCAAAAGATCCTGGCCTCTTCTTGTTTTCAAGTCCTGAGTGTGCACACTCGCTGCCAGGGAGCAGCAAGAGCAAGGGCTCAGCAGGGGACATGGCCAGGCACAGGCATGCCTGCAACGGAGCTCGGGCAGGGACCAGGGGCAAGGGCCTGAACTTAAATACAGTCCTTGAGCAATGGTGAGGTGACACCCAGGGTCCTGATGCTCACCCCGCAAATGACTCCAGAACAAAGCAGATACCGTTCTGGCAAAGGTACAGTCCTCCCGCCTCGCTTATGGAGAGAGGGTGTCTGGAAAAGAGACGGGGACAACTGTGCAATGCGGGTGTATTACAGGGAAATACCTGTGGAAGTACTGGTAGCAAAACAGTGGATGTATGAGATACTGCCATGGACAGCAATTATTGATTTTATTGAGTCAAATGGAATTCGGTGGGACTTGCCCACAAGACAGAAAGTCCTGGAGATTAGATCCAGGCACTACTGTACTCATACCATGTATTTGGTGGTATCCCTTTCAACCTCAAAGGCAGCTGTGACCAATGTGTCCATGACTTGGCATTATCTTAGCCCTCTCCATTTTCTGCCATGTTTCTGACAGCCCTAGCTCAGTTTTTCTGCTGCTCTGTTCTAAAGATTTGCTAGCAAGAACACAAAGCCATCCAGGGAACAGTGCAGTTCAGGCAACTAGCACATCAAACAGATTGTTTGTCTGTCTATCTACCTATCTATCCATCCATCCATCCATCCCTTCCTTCTCAGGTATAGTCTACAGAGAGAGGCATGGTTGAATAGGGTCAGTCAGAAGGTGGGACAGGTGGTCATTGGGGACCTCCGTTGTCCTCTGACTTCCACCCCTTTCCTTTGCAGGCCAGGCAGAAGTTGAACCCCACTGGTACTTTCACTCAAGCACAAGTGACTCTTACAAGGCTACACCTGGCACAGGCTGTCAATGTCCATGACCCCATACAAGGGAGCTAGAGTAAGAGCTTGCTACATTTGGCTAAGAAACAGGTGTCTTTGCTGGCCAAGGCCCACACTTGTTTATGTGAAAAACACATAATTATGTGAAAAACACATAATGTTTTATGTGAAAAACACATCAGTACATGGATAGCTGGTCTATCCTCAGGCCACGAGCATATCCTTAGACTTACAGATCCAAAAAGGGGTTCATGATCACATGAAGTAGGATATGAAGTTGCTCATGATCCTGGAAGTAGGATAGGGTTGAAAGCCCACAAATGAATCAAGAAGTACAAATAGAGGTGAGGTTATGTGCATAAAAGTTTGAGAAGCAGTGTTTCAGTCCTAAATAGGACTCACCAGGTTTTCTGGGCTGAAAGCAAATGTATTGCTCTTTAAGGACATGCGTGCAGTGTTTCCCATCCCTGACCCCTGAATATATATTTATCAAGTCAAAGGCAACTTGAGTTCGTCCTTTCTCCATTGGGAACAAAAAGTGAGATGAGAATCTGTTGCTGGCAACTCTTTCTCTAAAATCACTGGATGGATCTTAAGTAGTCCTTGTATAACATTTCCTTCTGTTCAGGAGAGATTTTTCAGCACCCAGCTGGTTTGGTCATGCTCCACTGCCCAAAATGTGAAGCTGGAAATGACAAACCCCAATTCAAACCTTCACTTCTTCTTTGGTGCCTCAGGCAGTACCTTGAGCGTGTTCCCCAGGAACTGGGAGTTAGAGGATTTTGGAAAGTTCAGCTGCCAGCAGCCAGTAAGACCCAGAGGAGCATCTCTTCTGCACGGAAAAGCCTCCCTCCTTCTTCTTTGTATCTGCTTAGGGTTTTTCTCTCCATCCTTTTAGTACCTCCCCTATAAAAAGGAACATAGTGATGCTTTGCCCACCTCTGTGGCATCCTTTGGATGACTAAGAAGCACTGTGTATAATTTTATGACTTAAAAGATAAAGTGGGAAGGGCAGAGCTCCACCACTTGCTACTGTACCTAAAGCTGTAATTGTGTGTGAGTACTTGTAAATATCAAGGCCACCTTTGGGAACAACTATATGTAATGGCTCTTCTTGCTATATTCCATTTGTCCAGTAGAACATAATGGCTAAATCAATTTAAAGTGTCATGCATTTCTTTTTTTCTGCTCTCCCTGGGGCTATTCTTTCCAGTTACATATGTTCAGCCTTGATCTCCAGAAAAATCAATGAAGATTTAGTTGTTCTCAAAAAAAACCCAAGCTAAACATTTAATGCATTTTCTGTCATCTTGGTATGGCATATGTAATCCCTCTCCCCCTCAGGTTGCTACAGAGAGCGCCTGACTCAGCAAGCTTTTGTGAAATGAGCAGCAGCATGAAAACAGGTTTGTACTTAAAGGTTGTTTTTCTTGGGTCTCATTCTTAACCATAATCAGTGAAATTGTTTTTATTTGTATTCTCATAAAAGAACCACTACCACTTTGCTGTTTCTGAAAAATACAGGCAGTTTTCACAACAAAAAAAAAAAAAAGAAAAAAAAAAGAAAAAGAAAAAGAGCTGACCTATGTATCCATCCTCTGTCATTCTCTTTGTGTCAAACCCTGACTTTTCAGTTCACTTTTACGCATGGCTGTGAACACAACACCGATGCTCATGATGCAGTCAGCCAGTGACTGCAAGAAGACACGGCATAGCTATCAGACTCTATGTGGGAGTAATCTGAAAATAATAAAAAATGAGAAAGCACATTAAGTGCAAACCAAAATTTATCTATGTCTATACAAAGATAAATCTTTACAGAAGATTTAGGAATACATTTGTAATAAAACCTTCATTTTGGCACTTAGGTCTTCACGGTGGTTCTTGCCTCCAGTACGACCTTCCGTGCTTTTCTAAAGATCAGATACCACAGTCAGTAAAATAATGCCTTACTTCTCAAGCAGCCTTGAGAAGTGGTAAGATTTCATGCTTTAAGATACAATTCTGCTCTTATTACAGAGAACAATTTTCAGGAATGATGCAACACCATCAGAACATCTCTCTGCAAAGCGTAGCAGGGGCCTTGGGGATTAAAGGTGTTGCACCCAGAAAGGTTTGGCATCACAGCTCATGGGCCGGCTGCTCAGCAAAGCAGGCGGGGAAGCTGAGCAATCCGGGGCGACCGAAGCAATTCACTCCCATTTTGGAAAGTACTTGGCTCTGATTTTAGCACCTCAAATACCAAAGTTGCCTGGATGTTGGAAAGGCAAAACATCCTGTGCTGGTTTTGGCTGGGATAGAGTTAATTTTCTTCATAGTAGCGGCTGTGTGGTGCTTAGTGGCCAGCTGGGGTTAAACCACGACACATCTGCTTAGCAGTATCGGAGTTTCAACAAGAAGTTAAAAGCTGTGAAAAGTACCTTCCCGGGGCCCCTTGACCCATTCCTCTCACTTAATTATCCTTCCTGTGGGTTGTGTGGAGGTTTGGGAGGCTTTGCTTTGCAAACAGAAGCAGACTGAAGCAGGTTTGACAGTCCAGTTCGACCAGTTGCTTACACTTCTTACGAGGAAGAAGGAAAGAAGCCAAATCCTCCTGCAGCATGTGGGTGTATCGGCATACCAGCTATGTTATTACCGACACTACCGACCAGACAAGATGCACGGCGTAGCCATTACAGCGCTGATCACACCCTCCATGCCCCAAGCACCCTTGGCTCCCCCAGCACTGAACGTGGTGTCGGCATAGGGTACGCTTGCGTCTGGTAGGAGGAAAACAACATGTAGCCCCGTTTTTAAAAAAACCCGCTCTGTTTATCTGCAGCTGCTTGGCAAATTATGTCATCAAGACTCTGTTTCATTGCTTTAAGTGGAAAATGTTTGTGTCAAGCATCTTCCCCAACACTTGTGTAAGGACATAGCGTGGGGAGTGGAGGGCGCCGGGAACGGACACACACACACCCCCTACACCTCTGGTCGCTGGTGCCATCATCACCGCTTGCTCTTGGCAGCAGCTTAGTCAGCAGAGGACAGCAGGGAGGAGCTCAGAAACTGAAAAAGTTTCTCCCAATGCCACTCATCAAACATGATGTTGGTTTGTGGTGGGCAGATGAGCTAGGAAATGAGGTCGGAGGATATGTGGTGTTTGCCTCTGCAGGGAAGCGATGGTGAAATAGCCCATGGCAGCATTTGCCGGTTTATCTCACTCTCTCCCAGCTTCTCTGGCTCAGCTGTCAGCCACGCTGCAGAAATCTCCTAGCACTTTTCTTAAAAGCCACAAGCCAGCTGCAACTTGACTGGTGTCTTCAAAGTAATCTGTGGGAAGCTAAACCAGCAAATTACACACATTCTCTCCTCATCTGACTAGCAGAAATTTCTGGAGGGCAAACTGAAGCAGCCCAGGCGCGTGGGCCACCACGTCCTGCTGACAGAAAGAGGCAAGTCTGGGCTCCACAGGCATTAAGCCCAGCCCTGCCAAAACTAGGCAGCAGCTGCATATCAGAGGTGGCTCTGGAGGAGGGGGTCAAGCACACAGGAGTTGGAAACACGGTGTTTGAGATTGCCCAACGCAACTGGGGCTTCTGAAGAAAAAAACCCAGGAGATGTGTTAGCAGGGGATGACAGCACCTCCTTCCTGCCTGGCTAGATCATCCATCACCCATTTAGGCCACTGCAGCAGAGACAAACCCAATTACCTGCTGACCCATCAGCTCCTCCATTCGTCTCCTCCATTCATCTCCTTCTCCAGGAAAAAACCCCACACCAACCTACACAGCAAACACCACCACCACCACCCCAATAGCTCACATTGGGGAATGACAGGAGGACAGGGCGCCTAGCCCTGCCCAGGCTGGAGGGGTGCTGCCTGCCCTCCTGGCACAAACAGGGGGCAGGGAGGGAAGCCAGGACCCCAGCGAGGGGAGCAGGGAGAGGGATGGGGACAGGGACGGGCAGGGAGTGCAGCCGGGCTGCATCATCCTGCACCCCACCACAGAGGACCAGGAGGTTGCCCTCAGCAGGCCTGGAGCCAGTGCCTCTGCTTGATGAGGAGCTCAGCAGGAAATGTTGTGCACACATAGAACTCAACAGACGTTTAACACAATGATATTACACACACAAAAACAGTATAGCTATGCATTACCGAGATAATGCTAGCAAGATGAGAATATTTATTTATTATATGCTGGAAAACAGGGAAAAAATGGCCTTTACTTTTCAAAAGACCTTTCTTTTGAAGCAGGTAACTTTCTCCTGTGCTCCCTCTTTTGTGCTCAGGCTGAGCTGCCACATGCTGGTCTCTGTGAGGCTGGGGACAGCCAACAAAATCCCCACGTTGGGCCGCCACGCAGCCAAGGGTACTCCCTGCCGCAGTGATCCATCCTGCTCGGGTTCCTTGTGATTCCTGGGCTCTGTGTTAGCCTGTGCATGGAGGCAAATAAGACTCAGAAAGACTTTTCTGAGCGTTATAAATTTCTGGTGGGGATGGACCCTACTAGCCCTGGGGTAAAAGCCTCCCATGGCTGTTCCCGTGTCATTGATCCCTATGGTGCTTATTGAGCTCATTTTAGGAGACAGGACTAATGCCCACATCCCACCTTCTTTAGAGGCTTATTTCTCTGAGTCAGTGCTAAGGTGGTGTCAGTAGTTCCTGTCCTCTGTGCAGCCTCCCCCAGGCAGTGATCCCCAGCTCAGGCTCACACCCACGAGGTTTCTGCTTCCCGCAGGTTTCCTTCCTCGGCCGCCTGCTTTGGCTCTCCCAGCTGAGTGTGACCCTCTGCCCGGTGTTGATTGATAGCAACAAGGGCCTGGTTCAAATTATAGCTGTTGCTAGTAACAACTTGCTCAAGCGTCTGAGCACAGCCCCGGGAAGATTAAACAAAGCTGTCCGAGTCCCCAGTGAGCAACATTTTCTCCGAGCACAAGGGATGAATCAAGGGGCTCAGCAATCCTGGAGGAAGAAAAGGCCAACAGGAAAGCAAGCAGGGTGATGCACAGTAACCAGTGGTTCCTTTCCCAAAGCACGTCCGGCCCCTGTCTGGACCTCCCAGGAGCGTCCTCTCGAGAGCTGCAGCTCCCAGATTTTTATGAGCCGATGACTTCTGCTGACACTGCTTTCCCCAACTCACTACCATGGATCGCATGGCCATTTCCTTAAAGTGCAGAAAAGCTGGAGAAGGGAGAAAATCACTGCAAGCCATCCTCCCTCCTTCCTTCTTCTGTTTCCACATCAGTAGATTGACTTAAAAATCATAGAATTTAAAAAATAAGCTTTGGAGCTCAGGATGCCCTCTCATTTTCTGAGCCTTTGGGTCACATTAGATCATAGCCCATTACTTTTCTTTTCACATGTGAAGGCTAGAAATTTGCCTTGAATGACAGCAGAGATTCATCTCCAGGAGCCAAGGGTTTTTAAGTAAAAGTCTATTTTTAGACTAGACTAGACTACTTCAGTTGGAAGGGACCTACAATGATCATCTAGTCCAAGTCACGCCATGGGACTTGTACTCTGAATGCAAAAATACATCATATTAGAAATAATTTAGAAAAATGAATGAGAAAAGAAGTCTGGCTTGCCTTTGTGGATTTTCTTGAGAGCAGCAGCAATGGCTACATGAATCTATCTTTATTATTCAGGCAGGAGAAACACTGTCAGTGTTTGTCAGTAATAAAATCTTCTCTCAGTCCACCTGCTTGTAGATAGATTATACAGAGTTTATGGTCAAGAGCAGAAAAGAAATGTAAGAAATATAAGAACTATAAGAAACATAAGAAATATAAGCCTTCCAAGTTTCCATTCCCTTTGGGAAATCTTTCATTAAGGAGTTTGCTGCTCTAAAGTGTCCTTAGGACAAAAATTGTTGTTGACAAACTGCAGGAGGCTTCCTGAGGTTTCCCCATTTTAAATGCTGATTAAATGCTATAAACTCTTACAGCAGTTGTGTTGTAGGGCCCGTAATTTCCTTGCTTGAGTGCACACTGTTATACGTACAATACTCACCCCATAAAAGAAACATCATCTTCCTTTCCCTTGCCCTTTGCAGCGTGCAAAATACCATCCCAAAACTAGATCCCACTCTGCTTACAGTTTTGCAGCAAATCCTGAGTGTTCACTGGAAACTAAAAGAAAGCAGTGAACACTCATGGGTTAATATTTTTATAAACCACTTCTGAGGAGCTGTGAAACTGCAGATTGCACAAGCTCACCAAGGAATAGGTTGATTTCGTTAGGAAATGTGGAGGTCTGGTCTTGCTTTTATCACATCTGGCTTTAGTTAACTGGGGCAGAGACACTGATTTGTGACTTGGGATAGCAGCGAGTGTCCTTAACTGTGGCTCCCGTGGGGTAAACCTGACCTGCGGGAGGGCTGGGGAATGTGATTAGATGCCACTGTTTTTCCCAGAGATGCACACACTGAAGTGAAGAGCTTCAGCCCAGGCTCGGCTGAAGCTTTTGGGAAAGAGAAGAGTGGGCAGCGCAGGTAGGGGCAGCTCCTGCCCTCGCGGGGGGTGGCAGCCCTCGGAGCCTCCCCTGGGGAGCCGAGCTGCACCCTGAGCCCCAGGGCTTTCCTGTCCAGTGAGTACAGAGCCCCGCATCCCACGTTTGACAATGATTGATGAGGTGGTTCAATGTTTCCATTATACACTGCTGAACTGGAGATGGAGAAAGTGTCCTGACCACAGGACCACAGACCACAGCTCTGTTGCTTTTCAACAACAGGGAGACTGAAAAGGAGTTACTATTGAGAGAGGAAATTATGACAATTAAACCAGATTTCTGCTGGTATTTGCTGAGTGATTCTTTAAATTAATTCATCTAAAAATGCCCCTCAGTAGTGTCCAAGCCACAGCTGATGGTCACACTTGAGGGTATGGGTTCCCCCCGAGATCGCTGCTCCAGCAGTCAGAGGGAGGGTGCTGGATCTGTCCGCCCCCCAGCAGTAATCCCAATGCCAGTCGAGGGCAGCCGTGCCAAGGGAAAACTTATTCTGATTTATTCTTTCAGATCACTCTTGGCAGCGCACCCTCCCCACGCTTCGCTGGGTGCTCCGGGAAGGCCGGCTGACGGGTCGGTGGACAGCCTTCAGCCCCCCAGGGGAGGATAATGGGCCATTTCTCCAAGGAGCTCATGCTCTCACAGGCACCCATTTGCGTGGCTCCATCATGTTTCAAGATGTGAAGAGATGGAGCTCCTGACAGTGAAGGAATGAAATGCATTTCTCTAGCCCGGAAAATGGGAGGGTTGGGGAGGGCCCTTGAAGACCTGGTCGTGTGGAGAAAGGAGCTGAAATGGGCAGAGACTCACAGCTGAACAAAGCAGATGGTACACTGAAGAGATGACAGAAAGCCGGGGCTGAGCAGGGCTCAGGAACTTGTCCAGCTTTGCCGGCCCCAGAGCAGGAACACCTAACACTGCTGCCCTCTTCTTTCTCTTTTTTTATATGTATCTCTAGACTGTTCTTGAAAATTCTGAAGGGTGAGATTTTACGGGATTGCTGTGCTCCTTTTCCAGAGCTAACTGTCCAGACTCTTAGAAATTATTTCCAAATTTCTGGCCTAAATCCCTGTGCTGCAGCTTAGATACATTACTTGTTGTCTTCTCTACAGCTGATGTGGAGGAGAGAAAACAAGCCTCGCTGAGAGGGAGCTGAGCTGTGGAAATGCCTGACGGCAGGAGGGCTCCTCAGCGCTAAGCCTGTGGTTCTCAGAAATGAGGTGAGATCTGAGCTGGTGCCATGGGCCCAAAGTGCAAATGGATGGGGGATTGCAGTCTGGAGGTGGGATCCCAAGGAGGAATGCTTGTGACCTGCTACCCTAGGCCCAGCTGAAAGCATGGGAGGTCAGAGAAGAGTGACTGTGGCCCAGGGGGTATGAAAATGACAGCTCAGGAGCAAACCATCCCCTTGTGCAGAAAGACCAGGAGTTTGTCTAAGCAAGTGTCTTCTCAATTAACTGACATGCAAAATAAGAAAGAACAACAATTGGAAACATGGGCAAGCAACAAAATGGAGCATGCAAACATTGTTCATTCACTGTGGGATGAAATCAGAAAGGAGAAAGCCCAGATGGAGCTTAGACTGGCTAGGGACAAAGACAGACGTGCAAGGATGTTACACGTATGTCAGCAGCAAAAGGAAATTTGGAGAAATTGTGGTTCCATTAATGAATGGGGGAGACAACCCACTGACAGATGATAAGCAAAAGACCAAAGTATTCAATGTCTTTTTTGCATAGGTTTTCATTGGCAGAGCCTATTCTCACACCTTACATGTCCAGCATGATTTGGAAGGAGAGGGACAATCAATGGCAGGAGCAATAAATGAGGGTCTACTGAGAGAAGCTGTAAGTATTCAGATCCAGGTGAGCAGATGGGATTTACCTGAGGGTGCTGATTTGATTTCATGGCTGCTGTCCATCATCGGAAACTCATGGTGATCAGGGACAGCTCTGACAACTGGAAAGTCTCCCGCAGCATTTTCATGAAAAACCTAAGCAAACATGAGTTGGATGAACAAACTGTTAGATGGACTGAAAATTAGCTGGACCATTAGGTCAAAGAATAGTAATTAATGTTGTGGTGGGCCATCTGGCAGCCAGTAATGAACAGAAGACCCCAGGGAATGACACAGGAGCTGATATTGTTCAGTATTTTCATCAGTCACCAGGCTGATGACACAGAGGGCACTTTCAGCGCATTTACAGATGGTAATAGATTAGAAGCAATGACATCCATCTCCATTTGGCAGTGCTGGTAGAGCTTCAGTCTGGAGGGACCTTGAGAAACTTGGGACCTGGCTCAATAGAAACCCCTCAGAGTTCAACAGGAGCAGTGCAAACCCTGTGCTTTTGTGTAGGATGGCATCCTACCGCCTACATAACAGCCATGCAGGAAAGGACTGGGGCTTTACTATGAGACTTCAGTGAGAATTTAATGCGAATCAGGCAAACCATATACTGGAGATACGTTAGGAGCAATGTGACTGGCAGTCAGAGGGTATTTATTATTCCCTTTCTACTCAGTGTTGGTGAGGCTGCCCCAGAAATGTTGTCCCATGTTGGGACTCGCAGTTCAAGAAGTCATTGAGAAACTGGAGAAAGTCCACTGGAGTGCTGCCAAGATGGTCAGTGGCCTAGAGCGCATGATCTGCAAGGAGATGCTGAGGGACGTGGGTTTGGGTAGTCTGGCAAAGAGGTGGCTTAGGAGAGGTCTAAAACCAGCCTGCACCTCCATGAAGGGGAATGACAAAGACAATGGAGCCAAACTCTCCACATTAGTGGCGAGCTATACAGAAGAATCCTGGTCTTCACTGGAGTGAACAGGTTTGTCTCTTCAGAGGCCTGAAGGAGGATCATGGAGTGGACCTCTGTGGTGGACCTCTGACCACCCACTCCAGCTGACAGCTCACTGCCTAGCTCTGCCTTGGGTGGCCCCAGCCAGCTCCTTCCAAGCCAGTGCCCAGACACTGCTCTGGGAACAGCTCATTCCCACAAGTTGTCCCCAAAAGACAGCATGGACAGGGTGGTGCTAGGTTCCTCCTACACGACCTTTAACAGGACCCTATCAGCCATTGCACCCTAAAATGCCTCCAGAAGCCTTGTGCCACACCTTGTGGCGTGCAACGCAAAGCCTGTTTTGCGTTATAAAAATGCCACTCTCATGGGCTCAAACACAGCTCTTGTATCATTCTGGATATTTTGAACTGCAGGAGAAAAAAAAAGGGAAAAATTGTCATTAGGGACTTGAGTATCCCAGAGGGCCCAGAAGAGACCCAGAACTGAATACTATTTCCTGTAGACCTGGCTAATCTAGCAACAATTAGAATCATAGAATCATAGAATCATTAAGGTTGGAAGAGACCTCTAAGATCTAATTAGTTTTAAGCAGAGTAGGTATGGATCAGTCCACAGGGCCTTGGGGCTGGGATTTAGTCACCAGCCCTCTTTCAGCTGGCAGCATAGGCACAGCTGTGGAAACTTAAGGTCGATTGCCAGGGGAAGCCTCCTCCATGGCTGTAAGTCATGTCAGCTCCCTGCTAGCAGGACGTTGAAGACCAGGGAGGGCGCAAGCAGTGAAAGGTGGAGCCCACTGTGTTACCTCCATGTAAGTAAGAAGCTTTTATAATTATCAGTTTCCTTTGTACAGCTTGGAGGCATGTGTCTGTGCAGTGTGGTGGGGAGCAGAAGTGACCTCTCCTTACCTCTCCTTCTCTGCTGTATCCATGTGGAGGGGGACCCATGAAAATGCCAGTCTCCTGCAGTGTTTTCCCCTTTCTGTGCAAGGGGACGATGCAGGCAGCAAGGCAGCTCATTGCCCAGATTAAAATAACTCAGTTCTGCTTCAGATCTTGCTTATATTTTACCAGCTTTGTATCTGAACATCTCATTAACAAAAGCAAATGGACTATAACATCTTCTAAGCAAGCTTGCTCAGAAATCCCTGAATCAATCAAAAGCCAGGGAAAACAAGTCATTGCATCTGATGCATGAGTTCTTGGAATTTTAGCTATATTAGGCAATATCTCTTTGTTCACTCAAATTAGCCTAATTGCACACATATTTATTGTCCACTGTTCTTTAGTATCTAGGCAAAATCAAAGGAGGCTGTTTCAGTACAGAGATAGCAATTTTGCATGAGAAATACGGATAGTTTTACATCAGACTAATAATGCTATTCCATTATTCAAAACCAGAGCTAAAATTAGCAGGCACCTCAACAATCAGATGCATATTTTGTCCTCAAGGTATGAGCCTGAATTAGCACAGACCTCTGCCTCCTATCAATAGCCCTTATTTCTATATGGGCTCTTTTACGCCAAGATCATTGGCATGAGATAGGCACGTGAGACTCAGACTACCTTTTACGTTTGTATCTTCCTATTTAAATACTAAAGGGACTCCAGAAGTCATGCTCCATCTGCATCCATTTGCTATGTGCCAGAAAACTACATAAACCTCCAGATCTGACATTTTATATACCTCTTTAATAGCAAATCACTTGCTGTTACCTGTTTAAAGGAAAATGGAGTCAAACCCACCTGCAGAATTGCACCTGCTTGTGCTCATTCCAGAAGCACCGATGCTTTCTCAAGGCCCTCCTTGAAATTATACGGCATCTTTCCCCCTGTTGTGTGGCCAAGGGATGGGGGAGCCCCTAGCACAGAGCACGTGCTGTAGCTCATCTGCACATTCTAAATAACAGCCAAAGCCTTGTTGTGCAACAGCCGCGAAATGGTCCATTAGGAGGTCTTTTAATAGGCCATATGTGAGCAGCACTTGGACAGATGGAAAAACTCCCTCTTGACCAATACTGTATTTTAAGCACCCTTAATCTGCAGGGACATTGCTACTTGAATGGAATACTGGGCACCTTGAAGAATGCAATAAACCCAAACAAAGCTCTCTGGTTTAGCCTCTATACGTTATCTGAGACATGAAAGGGTGAGAGAAAGGGTAAAAAAAAATCATAGTTCTGGTATAAAATCCTCTAAATGTCCCACCTGCCTGTGCTGATGGAGTGGTTACTTCACACCTAAAGCCCGGGCCAGCTTTTTCCCAACTCAGTTCAGAGGCAGGTGGAGGAAATGTGGCTGCTCAAAGATGGTGAAGAATGATGAAATACTGTAAATCTGGATCAGGGACTTGTCTCCTCATTGCTGGGGTGCACAGACCGGGGTGGGGCTGCCCAAGACAGGGGTTTCACCCAGGGTGGTTCCTCCCTGTGAAGGAGCAAAATGGTCAGATGTGCCTCCTTCTCTTCACGGGCTGTAGAAGATGCTTTGCTTAGAAGCTGCTGAGATATCTCAGTTCAGGTGAGGGGAGTCCCCACAGCTGCTGGGCAGGACCCAGGGCTAACTCCTGGGAGCTGGGGGGGCAGTTGCCCCCATCACTGGCACTGGGCATCACAGGGTGGCAGCCAGGCCTTCTCCTTCCCAGTAGCTGAGTGCAACCCATTTATTTTCACCTAAATCAGCCTAATCGCATCCATATTTATTGCCTGCTGTTGTGTTACAGGTAGGCAACACCTCCTTAGCTGCTTCAGATCCTAGGGGGCTGCCAATACCATGCTGCTGTTGCTGTGGTTTCTCCATGATCTCTGCACTCCTCGGGCTTCTGCCACTTCTGTCTCTTAGGGTTAAAGAGATCTTCAGACTTCTTAATATCAAAAGAAACAGTATCAGTGGGAAGTCTGCTTGCTGAGCATGGTTCAGATCAAACCGTGTTCTCAAAGGCTCCTGGAAGGGTTCAGGGCTGTGAGCCCCAGACAGCAGGAGCATCGCTTTGCCTGCGCTGGGAGTTGTTTGCAGGAGTGGAAGGAAGTATCGGCTGCAGAACCAGAGTTTGTAATTCACCTCGCTGCCCCAGCCGGAGGAGAGTTTAGTCCCCTCTTCTCAGAGCTGCACACAGAAACAATATTTGCTGATATTGGCTTACCATCCCAAGGGGGGAAATTACTATGAAATGTTTACAGGGACCATTTGAAACTTGAGAAGAGGATGTTTTTAGTAGTGGGGAAAGAGCCAAATACCTTAGAAGAGAAATATTCCAGCTTTAAGAATTAATTACCACTTCCCAGTAATGCAGGTTGACTATTAAATAACCTTGCGCAATTTCCTGGACAGATACATTTTAATGGCAATATTGTGCACAGATCAAAAGCAAAATACAGTTCACTGAACTGTGACTGTGCAAGCTCAGGCACATGGGCAGATGCCTTTGTCTAAACACTTATCGAGCAAAGCCCAGAGGATGAGACATGGGGCTAAAGCAGCCACCTATACACAGCAGCTCACACCATGAGGGCCTCTGGGTGAGGATTTCTCCTATGGATGGTTATTTTCAGTCCAGGAAGGAAAGCATGGATAGTAAACAACCAAGTGCCTTTTTAAAAACCGCAGCTGTGACATCTATGGAGCTCTACAGTCATTATGCAAACTTTACTACATAGCTTTTTAGTTGTAAATCGAGTATCATAGGCTAGTGAAATGGATGCTCAATTTCTGTATCCTAGTTTTTCTTTTGGTAGTGTGGGAAGATAGGATATAACTGGTTATGCTCCACAACGTACACTGGCATAACAAGTCACAGTACATATTTATGCTTCTTTCAGTCAAGAGCATCAAGCAATGAATGTAGTAAGAAAACCTCATAAATCAGTTATCTGAAAACCGTTTTCAGTAAAAAGGCATTGCTTTCTCCTTCTTTTTACATAGGCGGAAAGAGGAGAGCAGTGGAAGAGCAAGTCTGAGAATCAATGGGGTTTTCTGGAAGTCTGAATTGTCGCTAATTACCCAAAATCCAAGCTGAGCTGCTGTTTTGTGAGCCATGCTCTAACTCATAAGAAGCTTTTCAGGGACGTAACTCTGAAGGTTTCTCAGGAAGACAGCTTTTTGGAGGATTGCATGGTACCTCGGTGAGTGATGCAGTGACAGCGTCACCCCAGGAGATATTGCTCCTAGAAGGACAACTGGCTTTGGATCCTGGCTTTAGGAGCATCTGAAGAGATCCTGTTGTCTTACTGGTGTGAATAGCCAACCATTACGTGCCAAGTGCAACAACTGCTGCAAAAGGTCAGCTTTCCCTAAAGGATTTTATTCTGAACCTATTCAGACCTTCCTAAATAAACAGCAGCCTCACCAAAAGCTATTGAAGTCCCACAGGACTAAAATTGTTTTATAGGAGGTCCAGGCGTGGGGTGCAGATTTGTTTCTAGTCATCTGTCCATCCAAGCCTCGACCACTTTTGCTCCCTGTCTGAAGATGGAACCCAGCTCTTACACATGATGTGAACGTGGTCCTTCTTGTCCGCAGTCCATCTTGTCCACAGTCCTTCATCCGAACAAACCACAGAAATACAGCATGGACCTGTGGCAGTGACCATTGTATGTGCTGATAGCCTGCGCGCTGCCAGGAGGCAGCAAGGAAGCAGCCTGGGTCCAGGCTGCTCGAGCAGGGCAGAAAGCAAGGGGACATCCATAAAGCCTTTTGAAGAACATATCCCTATCTTTGTCTAGGGATCTGCGGCTCCTGAACTGAAGCACATGGAACAGGTTGATGGCAGCAGCTATTTTAAAATTCATGAAGTCTTAAAGCATTACCAGATGATTTCAGTGCTGGGAGATAACTAGACAAAATGGCCCAACAGGAGGGAGATGCTGATGTAGTAGCAGCCATAATAGTGCATGATGCCGCACACGTCCCTGCTTCTGAAAACCTACTCATCCGTCTTGTCAGGGGAAATTGCTGTGATTCTGTTTCATAGCAGAGGTGGTGGGAGGAAGGAGGCAGACGCATATTTTCCTCTGATCAAGGAGAAAGGCCGGGCTGTGCTCCACTTACCTTCCTGAAGCCACCCTGGCCTCCGGGTGAAAGGCTTAGAGACCGGTGATGGCAAGTATTTGGTAGGGAGGGTGCAAGTGGCCGTGGTCCAAGAGAAACAAGGCTTTGGGGTTCCTCTGCTAGCACTTGAGAGATGGCTTTCCCTCCCTGCCCCAGTGTGCCCCTCTTTGTCTGCTCGCCCAGGACTGAAGAAAATGCCAGGGCACCTTCTGGCTGAAGGTAAATCTGTGCCAGCCAGGGCAAATTCTGGCAAACAGGTTAAATGCCTAATTTATGTATCTGTACCCGAAAGTGTTATCCAGAATGCCCCAGCTCAGCTGCTGCCTTACACTGGAGGCAGGTCGGAGCAGCCCTCCCTCCCTGCCATGGGTATGCTTTAGCCAGTGAGATTCCCCATTACATCCCCGAGGGGCCTCATCCCGCTCCCAGCATGCGGCTGAGCCAGCCTAACAGTGTGGGGAGGGGATGGGATGGGAGGGTTTGCACCTCCACCTGAATGTGGGTGCCTACATAACGAGGGGCATCTCTTTAGGTTCTCCCCATAGGAGAGAAATCAGAATTGCCCTCCTGCCCATCTCTCCCCCTCGTGTGCCTGGCAGCCTCCTGCCCAAACTCTCCCCCTGTACCACCATACAGCCAGGACAGCTGCCAGTGGCTTCTAAAGGCTCACAGGGGGGCAGCGGGAGGCAACCAGAGGTTGGTGCCTACTGGTTTTCTTCACCAATGGCCTTTGATGACCATGGTGAGATGCAGAGAGGTCCAGTACAGGTTACCTGCCCTTTTAGCGTATTTTGTGCCCATGTATGAACTGGATACCTTTAGCAACTTGCTCAGTGAAAATCTGTACTGGATGCGTGAGTAGGAAATCAAGCTTTGTCATTTCCAAAGACAAAAGCTACAGTTTAAAGAATTACCAAAACCGTATCATAGTGGTAATTTCTCTTGGAAACAATGTTATCCCTGATTCAGGAATGTGAAATGCTGCATAAATATCCCACTTGTGATTTTTCAAATTCCCCTCCAAATTTCCCCATGGATGCGTGGCCTGTGTGGTGAGTTCGAGTCTGCCAGGGATGTGCTCATGCTCATCAACCCCGTCCCCCTGCTCGCCTTGAGTCCCCAGCCCAGTGTCCTGGGTCTGGTAGAGCAACTCTCAGTGAAGAAATATTTAAAATGTGTTTTAAACAGTACTTCTATTTGTCCAGGCTGTCACCGTGCTTTTGCACTTCCATTAATTCAAGAGTTTTGGACCCAGTTTGCAGTCCCAGTTTCAGTCTGGTCCTGCAGGTCTGGAGCTGCCTCCCTTCAGCTCTCCCGCTCCCTTTGGTAGGGCAGCACTGGGCCTTCAGAGAGGAGATATACAGGTAACGTGCCTGGACTGATGTTGTGCGCATGGCCCTGGATGGGGAATAGTGCTGCTGGCATCCCACACCCCTACCCAGTGCTAAAATGGGCCTCTGGTGCTTCCTTGCAGAGCATCATCTTGCTCAGTCACCCTTCCCTCGATTGCCACCATCGTGAAGACTTTCATCTGCAGATCAGGAGGGGAGGTGTCCCAGAAAGTTTCAAGTCCCAGGGGTCAGAAACAACAGATACTGCCCACTAACTACAAGGGACTTCTGCAGCAGTTACCTGCCTTTCCTAACAAAGGCAAGAAGAAAAGGGTCTTTGGACTTAACCTATGAAAATAAAATAATAAGAAAACCTATCTTATTGGAGTTGTGCGTGAGCAGGAACAGCAAGTTTCCCTCTGTACAGATTACTCCACTTCCACACTTTCTACTCAGCATGGAGCAGAGCTTTATTTTTTTTAACCAACACAATGCACATACTTCAGAGGCATATTTGAAGTGCAAAACCCACGTTCCGTGCTTAGACATCCAGCAGTTAGTAAAAACCATTCTAGTATGGTGTAGAGCTTATGTGAAGTAAGAGTGAGAAGTCTAACCTGTTTCCAATGGCTACAAAATTGCCCTGCGGAAGATAAAGATGTGATTCTTTTTAAGTGTAGCTATTTTCTGTTAAGGGAACCTACGCATCAGTCCTTCCTACCACACGTCTTCAGGGAAAGCAACAACCATCCCACACGCTCCTCTGCTGCGGATTGCTCAGCGCTTTGTCCCACGGTAATCTGTAGGAGAAACTCAGCCCTCCTGTTAAATGCTTGGGGCCTGAAAGATTAATTCTGTGGGATAGATCTCTAAAGCAAGTGGTGCAGCACATCAGAAATTGGAACTCATTCCTAACAGCTTATCATCACTCAGGTGATTACAGGTGCAAGCAAAACAGCAATCTTTGAGGGAGAACAGAGATCCTATCATAATCAGAATTCTTACAGATAGTTTTATATTTTCATGTTTAATAGAGCTTTTTTTTCCCTCTCCATATAAAGCTTTCCATCAAAGGCTTTCCAAGCATTTTATAAAGGCAGGTGAGTATCATATCATCATCACTCCCATTTTACAAACAGGAAACGGAGGCCCCAAAAAAGTCATTTGAGCAGCATAAAACAGCAAATCCCAGCCCAAAACAGAAATGGAATCAAAGTCTCCTGGCAAAAATCCCTTTCTCCAACTACCACTATTTAGTTGCTATGCAGCATTTTTTTTTTTTTTTTGTAAAAATAACCCAACCAGTCAAACAAGAGAGAACGGCAAGGAAATCACGAGCTTCGACATACTTACTTCCATACTGCTGGCATTAGTACAAAAATAAAGATTTTTGTTAACTAGTTTACAAAAACAAAGTCTGTTGAGTCACGCAGGATCTCATTGGGGGGTTCATTTGACTTTGGAAGATAAAGCCTGTTTGAAACGTCTCTTTAGATCTTGCATGTTGGGAGATTTGGGCCGAGGGATGATGGACGACCGCCTCCTGTCCGTGCTGCCAGCGTGCTGTAGTTTGCTGACCTCCTTGCAAAGGTAATGGAAAACATCACAGACGCCTTGGGAGTCGTCACTCGTGGAGATTTCCAAGAACAGGCTGCCCAGTTCATTTGCCAGCTGTGGTCCCTCTTTCGCCTGTACTTGCCTGGCGTGGAGGAGGTCTGCTTTGTTCCCCACGATAATGATGGGAGTCCTGGCATCTGGGTGGACCTTGCGTATGTGCTGGTAGAGAGGTCGGACTGACTGGTAGCTGCTGTAGTCTGTGATGGAGTAGACCAGGAGGAAGCCCTCTGCCCACTTCACGCACCTGGACAGGGAGTCCAGCACCTGCACGCAGTCTTCCTGCATCTGCGGTACGACAGAGAGCACATATTTGGCATTGGGTCGTGAAAGTATAAAGCCTGTACCATAGATAGCACCGTTAAACAGGTCCAAATGGAAGCCTGAGCTCTGTCTCAGAAAACTGAGCCAGGCCTTGTATGAAACTGGGGCTCAAAAGCTGAGCCTTTAGGTGGCAGAGAAGAACCGATCGATCCGAAGCATCTCCGTACCTGGATGCACCCCGGCGTGTCTTGGATCTGCACGGCAACGTGGTCCCCGTCCAGATGGACCAGCCTGGAGTAGAGGTTGCCTGGGGAGCAGAGAGCCGTCAGGCACAAGCCGCGGCCGCGGGGGTCCCCACCGCGCCCCGCCGCCCGCCGCCTCACCTGTGTTGGGCTCGTAGTCCCCGATGAACCGCTTCGTCAGGAACCGCACGATCATGGCTGAAACACAGAGCGGTCGCGTTAGGGGAGACGGACGGACGGTCGGACAGGGAAAGGGGAGACGGACAGCCCCGCGTCTCCCCCCCCCCGCACTCACCGCTCTTGCCGACGCCGCGGGCGCCCAGCACCGCCAGGCGGAGCTGGGCGCCGGGAGGCCCCGGGGCGCACTCGGCGATGGGCGCCAGCAGGAAGGGCTGGGACATGCTCGGCAGGCGCATGGGAGGCGCGGCCCGGCGGCCGGATGGCTCGGCTCGGCTCGGCTCGGCTCGGCTCGGCTCGGCTCGCAGCGCCCGGCGCGGGCGGCCGCCGGCGGCTTTTAAAGGCTCCGCCGGCAGCGCCTTGCGCGGGGCCGCCCCGCAGCGTGCGCACAGCGCGGGGCGCCCATTGGCTGTACCGCCCCCGGCCCGGCCGCACCGCCCAGCGGCCGCCCAGCGGCCCCCCCGCGGCCGTGTGCCCCCCCGGCTGTGCCCCCTGGCTGCCCCAGTTGTACCCCACACCCCCCCCGCTGCCCACCCTGGTGGTACCCCTGCCACTTCCTCCCCACCTTTCCCATCCCCAGGGCGTGGGGTGGCCCCCCGTGGGCGCAGGTGCCAGGGGGGTGGAGGACAGCCCGGGCAGGCGGCGTGACCTGCGGCCCGGGTTTGGGGGCAGGCACCGCAGCACCCTGCCGTGCACCACCCTCGCCCGAGGCAGGCAGACATCAGCACAAGTCTCCCTGTGTTTGGGAGGGTACACCTCCACACCAGCCCCAACCACTGCAACGGGCTCCTGCTTTACCCGCCCTCCCTGCAGCAAGGGACTCCAGGCACAGAAGAAGGGAAATGATTTATCCTTTTATCTCGGACTATTTTGTTTCCCACACCTGGATACATTCCTCCACGGCCAGTGTTGAAATCCCGGCTCGTGGATGAAGCAACAGCCAGTCCTGAAACCAAAGCAGTCCACGGGGCCTTGAGGTCTGGACTAGGCCCTTCAGGTTTTTAAAGTGGGAGAAAACTTCGGAGAAGAAAGGCACTCCACCACAGGCTGCTGTTAAATGAGCCTCAAACCTGCAAACAGCTGTATGGATGCTTCAGTCTCTGCAAACCGTTGCCCTGGCTCCTGCAAAACTGCTTCTGCAGCACACTACTTTGCAAGCGTGTGTTTACAAGATAAATAATCAATTCAGGGGCTGCTTTATTTTTATATTATCAGGGAGATAACACAATGCAGCAGGAAACAACATGGAGGAGGCCAGCAGGTTGATACCTGAAAGGAGCAGGATGGATCTGTGCTCTCACAGCCCGGCATCACAGGGGGACGGAGCCACCGTGGGAGCTGCTGGGCCCCGGCTGCGGGGCTGATGCCCAAGGGCACCCCAGGTGGCCCCGGATGCCCGCACGCAGGCAGCTGAGCTGAACCTCAGCAGTAGCAGGGCTGTGCAGTGGTGCTGCTCTCATTCACCTTCCCCCTCCCCTTCGATACAGCTCTCAGAAGATGCACGCAATGACAACAGGTCATGTTTTTCCTCACTTTCCTCTTGTTTTCCCTCTTACTTTCTCCCTACATCCAGGCAAGAGTCCAGGTACCCTGTCTGGTACGTGCTTCTTTTTCAGCCCCAGTCCCTCCAGTGACTTGAAAACTCAGAACAAGGGCCCAAGAGTAACACTGCCAGCTCTGCTCTACCAGAGCTAAGGTGTTCCTGAGGAAAGTCAACCCTCGGTACCGTGGGGACAAGGATGGGGAGGAACTGCTCCCCACTTCCCATGGGCACAGAGTTCACGTGGGGAGTGGAGGCACAGCTCAGGCTCTGCACCCCGCAGCAGACAGAGGACCGGCCATCTCCCCAGAGCAATGTCCTGCCCCGTTTAAAGATTCTCCCCTGGTGCCCCAGAAATGTTCTACCTGATGTCCACACTGCTCTATGCTGAAGGGTTACACAGACTTCACAGTAGTTAAGACCACGCTAATTAACATCAGTTAAAGTAGTGCCTGCAGAAAAGCAAGGTGGAAGAAGTGCTGTTTATTATTTGTGTTACTCTAGTGCCCAAGAATCCCCACGGTAACAATCACGGCCACTTTTAACCTCAAAAACAGATTGCCTCTAAAATTTCTACTTCATTTCCCATCATGCCAGTGAGCCCTTTTCTTTTTGTAAACAAGATATCTCTTGTATCACTAAAAGCTTTTGGTTTCCAGAGGTTCATGCTATTGTCATCTGCTCCCATTGTCATGCACCACCACTTGTCTTTGGCCTCACACACAGTGCCAACACAGGCTATTTTTATACATTTCTTTACAAAAGAGCTATCAGAGTACATTCAGCATGCATGCCCTTGAAATGAGTATGTTCCAGGCAGATGATTGCTAGGTGCTGAGCTATGAAAGCAGTAGTATTAAACCACCACCATCCCCAAAACCTGAGGGGCTCCCCCTGTTTCTGGGGGGGGAGAGCTCATGCAGCCTTGCCTGCTGCTGAGAGCACCCCCAAAGGGCAAACAGTGATGGTCATGAGCAGGGATGACAGTGCGTAAACCCAGGTAGGAATGCCGTAAAGGAACTCATTTCCAGGGAGCAATGGGCTGTCTCTCCATCAACACCTACTCTGGTGCAACAGGAGCATTTCAGGGCTCAGATTCCTCACATGTGGGGGCTCAGATTAGCTGTCCCCGTTCTGTGGGCCAAGTGATCCCTGGGATGTACGGGCCTCAAAGCTGTTCCAAGGAGCCTTTCCTTTCTCGGCTGGAGGTCCTACTTGGAAGCACGAGGCTGTACTTTCACCCATCCCATGCAGGTGGCCCATGCCACCATCCCTATAGTCTATCGCTATCCCCTCTCACACAGCAACATCACTCAGTCCTACTCACATGGAATCCCAGGGACACCATAGTGCTGCCTGACCCACCTCCCTATTCCGAGCTCTGGTAACATTCAACAGCAGGTACTTTTGGGGGAGGGAGTAGGCAGCTTACTCCTGTGGCTGCGGCAGAGAGGACATCCTGAGAGCCACTGGAGCTCTCTTCTTTTCTAAGAAACAAAATGCAGAGTGTTCTCCTGGGCACCTTTGCTGACGTTGTGGAGTCAGCTAGAAGTTCTGGGCTTAAGATTGGCAGGATCACGTGAGACAAGGAGCAGCAGGCACAAAGCTTTTCCATGTGGAGAAGCACTGGTGAGAACCTTTGCTGTGAGCTGGCATGGCTTCACCACTCTACTATGAGCTTTCAGGAACACGAGCCCATGTTCAAGACTGCAACTGTTCCTTATACTCCCCAACTCCTGCTGGTCAATGGCTAAACAGTTTGGAGTGGGCATGGACAAAAAGGTGACTGAGGGCCCAGGGGCCATCACCCGAAGCCTCTTTCTCCAAATAGTGAAAAATGAAATCAGCAACCTCAACCAGAGCTTTGTATTTTCTGGGTTCTTCAGCTGTACGGGCACTGCTGCTGGGAGCCACATTCCTACCCCAACACTTGAGCCAGCATGGTTGTGACTATGTAAATCCCAGCAGCTACAACTCGATTCTTCTATAGACCTTGGTAGTAAATCCACTGAGGTAGATGCATGGACGTGAAATGCTTATCATCTGTGTCTTCCATACCACCACCCTCAGAATCATAGGGGTTGCTGGTACCTTCTTCCCATGCAAGGAGACTGTTTGCAGCAGTAGGATGCCCCCTGCACTGTGGGAGACACTACCCACACCCCTGAGTCATGAGGTACTACCCAGACAGTGATAAGCCCAGTTTAACCACGTCTTTTCACCACACACCCTGAATTACAGAACCCACTGCACCTTGCAAGGGCGGAGGGAGCCTGTCTGCCTGTGCTGGGATAGGAAGGATCACATTCTCTGGCAGTTGTATGCACAGCTCTTGGCATCCTCTGGACCAGTCGGGACACCCCAGCACAGCATGTGTCTGGGATGCCAGCCGTCCTTTTGATCCCAAGGGCCACGAACATGCCAAGTCCAGGACTGCACTGAGAAGGACAAGGGAGTGAACATCAGGACTGTTTCCCCTATCTGATACATACAACGGGAAGATTATAAAAGAATGAATTGTTTGTACATCCTTGTGGCAGCTACTTACCTGCCTCCCCTCCCCCCCACCCAGGAATGGAGCTGGAGGTGTCTGCTCATCCCTCGCCCCCCTCAGGCATGCACGCTTCACCTGCTCCCTCCCGGGGTCCTCAGCCTGCAGCCCCTTTGCACAGGCATGGCTCCTCCTCCCCAGCCCTTTCATTGACCCTTCCTGGCCACACACAGTATCGGCACTAATACTGAGGAAGCCTCAGATCTCGGTGTCACCGACACGCTAAAAAAGATGAAGCTGACAGCTCAGGAGAAGGCTTCCTTGCTTCTTCTCTAAGAGAAGACTGGGGATTCTGGCAGGGCCTTTGGCAGGGAATCAGCTGCAATGGTTCAAGGCAGTAAAACTTGGTATGGAGGAGACAGCTCAGCCCCCACCTCCTAATTAGGCTTTGTGGAATGGAGACAAAGCACTACACTGAAGTGCAACGGCTTGTGCTAATCCATAAGCACTTCACTCTCTGCATGTTGTACAGGGACAGCCTGTCCACCAGCTCTGGAATAATGAAGTCTCTGTGCTAGATGGGGACTTGAAGACAGCTAACACGTAACACTGAACTTCTGCAAAACTGGCTTTTAAACTAGGGATTCCTGAATTCTGCTGGCTCAAGGTGTGTCCAATTATATGGGAAATCTACAGCTTTGCAGATTTCACAATAGTTCTCCACAATTCAAAGCATTGTGGAATGAACAAAATTCAACTCTGTCATGGTATGAAGAGAGAGGAAACACCTAGCCTGTAGCTGTCACGCTCGCTACAAAGTTTTGCTCGCTAGGCACAGCCTCAGAACTGGACCGCAGAGAACTGGTTACAGCTTATGGGTCTAGTGTGTAAAACCCCTTCTAGAGTGAGTCTAAGAGGAGAGGAACTTGCAACTTGACCATAAGGAAACATGCTTCCTCCGCCCAGAGGGGCGGAAAGGCTGAACTGCCAAAATCACTCCCTTCCCTCCCAAATCTTCTGCAAGTTCTGCATACACCTAAAACCATTCTCTTCTATCAAGATGGATGCATTTCAATTTAGACATTAGTTTCATGACTGAAGATGTCCCAACAGGCAGTTCAACAGCTTTTCTCAATTCACAGATCTCCCTCTTTTGTCAGGTCTACACAAAACCAGGGCGGTTGAACACATGGGAAGCAAACTTCAACAGCAGATACCGAGATCTGTAAACATCCGAGCTGTGCTTCTGCAAACCTGAGGTTACCAGGAAAACCACCACTGCACTGAAAGCAACTAACAAATAGCGTCTATAAACCCACAACAAGGTTTAACCTTGTTAAACCTTAGTTAATTTGTCCTGTTTTCAATCATTTAAAAAAAAAAAAAACATTCTCTTGCTATACAAACCCAGTTTCATTTTCAGTCATTTCTGGGAATCCTGACCAATGAAAGCATTCCCTCCTTCTCCTCCCAGCCCACACACAGCTTCCAAATATGCATTTAAGAGCATCTACTGTGAGCATAGTGACCTTAAAAACAGAGACTAAATAAACTGAAAACTGTTGCAATGCACAGCGCCTCTGGAAGCACAGCTCTTAAATGAGACCACTGCATGCTCTCTAGTCTTATTATTCCAAATTCAGAAGTTTAGAACTACCCACCACTTACACTTACTGTTAACCATTTCATCATGGTGCTACAGCTAATCCACTTGAATCTTGACTGTAAGTACCAAACAAACGTAGAACCAAAATAACTTAGACAAGCATGCATGAGAAGAAAATTTAAAATACCGTCACCAAAGATCGTACCCAGTGAAACCTCCCACTTAACTCCTTCAGACGCAAAACCTAACGGAAAACGATGCTCATCTTGTGAGTCAAATACTGATTTTAAATTACTGTGGAAATCCCCAAGCCGAAGAAGCTAATAAAGGTCTAAGGCTTAGTATACAGATCTTGCTGCCCCAAGAAAACCCCACTTGATCATAAGCTGCAACAGTGAAAGTTAAGATAGATTCATCAGCCTTGCTTCAGAAGATGGTGATGCACTCCATGCCCAATACATGCGGTGTCAAAATACAGTACTAGTATCACGTATCAGTCTGTTGATGGGTAAGCTTTGTTCCATCTTCTTCAAGGCATTTCCAAAGTTACTCCAACTATACAGCCTACTCCACCTTCCGAGAGGGGAGCTTGGAGAAACTTCAAACGCAGTACCTGCTCACTGCAACTTTGAACCTCCAGTGCCTAAAGCCTGCCACCCTTAAATACCAGGCCAAGCCAGACAATGACTTCACCGTCCAAAAACTACATTCCATGAGAATGGGAACACCCACAACCGAATGTTAGGTAAATGCAAACAGGCATTAATCCCTTAATTTATAAGCAATCTGTACAGTTTGACACTTCTGCTTAAGGCACTTCAGAACTAAGGGAAAAAGGAAACCTCATTACCTCTCCATTTCTTACTCCCAAACTTACTAGCTGTCCTACAATGGACTGTTCCAACAATTTTCAACAGTCAATACTTACAAATTGCTTGAAGTCACTACCTTCTCTAGTATACTCTCTCTACATGTAGACATTAGTTTTACATCACTTACTTGAGGTAGCTAAGCAATGCCTTACAACACACTTAGAAAGGTAAAATATTATTTATCCATAGCTGTAACAGTTAAGCTTGAGTTTATGCCTGTTCAAAGCTAACTAAGCAGGTTACCTTCAGCAGTTTCTTTAGCAAGCTTCACACGGTTTCAAACAAAGCTCACAAAAATAGCATTCATTAGTAAGCAGTCGGCTGAAGATGTTCTTCCGTTCAAGAAACACTGGGCAGGTAGCACTGGGTTTTCGTGAATCGTCAATAAAATCAATGGGATGACAGGAATGCATTAGAACATCCAGGTAGATGTTTAGATTCAACAGACATGCAACAAACAAAATGCAAGGGTTCAGCTACGCCAGCCAATTTGAATGATAAAAATCAAATTACAAAGGCTGGCAGTTTTGAAATTAAAGCCTTGTTTCTAAACAACTATTTCATAAGAATGCTTATTGGCCTGAGGATGTCCTAAAAATCCTTCTTTTACAGGTTACAATGGTGAAACACCAAAATCCACCCACAGCCATTTCTCAAGAGGTTGCTTCCAAAAACTCTTTCCACAATTTCTTTGGTATTAATCTGAGGCCTCTTAGACAAAAGTTTTTGTCAATGAAATCTGAAGCCCCTTATCCCTTTTCCCACAAAAAAAATTAAACCTCCAAGTGACATTGTACAATTCTTGGTATATGCCCTTAGTTTGTTGGTGAAATATTCCATGTCCTCTCATATTACCTCATCAGGTAACCAAAGAAGGATGATCATCAGTAAGTATTAGCAAATTTCAGTGTCCCCGGATTTATGGTCTATGTAAATGATCATCAATTTAAATGACCAAGCACCATGTAAGGCAACTTAAATAAACAAATTTCAGTAAAAGAAAAGTTTTCTAAAGCATCTGTTCCAAAAAACCTAAAGGAATCAGCTACAATCACATACACTTGTCCAAAACCAGATCTTCAGTTTATTTTTTTTAAACATGCATTATGCCATGAATTCATAGGGAATTGGCTCCAGCAGCTCTGGATCCTTGCCATTAGTTCTCACAAAGTGTGCTTCTCTTGGTGGAGCAGGCTGTAAACAGAAAAAGAAAAAAGAAAACTCATGGCACTAAAACTCAAAAGAAACCTTACACAAAATTCATTCTGACAACCATTTAACACATTATTATGTAAACATTACAGCACTTTTACCATTCCTAGTCTCTTTAAAATTTGATTCAAAGAATAGCAGTAAGAAAATGATCTGCTAGAAAGTATGCTTGAATTTCATTGCTGAATGAAAAAACCTACACTTTACCCTATTATCATGAAGTGATGTACCCTGAGGTTCCGGAAGCAACAGCCATTATCTCCTCTCTAAAGTCTAGTTATTCATTATTTTCTTCAAGGGTTGCAACAGAAACTGTTGCAGCTAAATTCAACTAAACCAAAGACAAACACTGATCCTAGAAATCAGCCAGAGCTTCTGCTGGAGATCAGCAACAGAATAGAAAGCATCTGTCCCTCTGTTCACAGCCAAGGATACAATTTCCATCCAGGAACAGCGCAGTTCTGTTCAGGAACCAAACATACCAGACAGCTCAGATGCAGACGCACTGCATGCTGCCACTCTACTCCAAAGCCAGTAACCTCCCGCAAAGGATTGCAAACCCAAGTGAGGGTGGTAGCAACAGACATCTCCAACAAAACCTGCCAGAGACCTGGATTTTTCAGAATACTGCAGCAGCTTCATCATTAATGTGAGGTGGGTTTTTTTGTTTTTTGTAGACAGACAGAAAGAGCTCACAGCTATGTCACAGCATAACACACTGTCGTTTTGGAAGAAAACATTTTACTCAACTGGTTTGGTTCTAGCTGGGGTTTTTTTGGTGAACTGTATCAACAATGTGTCAACTACAATAAAAATATTACCTGACGTTTCAGTTGAACCCAAATGCCTTTTTCTTTTGCTTCCTTTTTCTTCTTTTCATTCTCCTTCACACGCTGCAGAAAGCTGTCTCTGCTCTTGGAATGTTTAATATGCTCAATACGCACATTAATTCTCTTGGCAAGAATCTTGCCCCTAAGAAAAGAAATCAGTTTTTAATCTACTGCACTTGAAAAAAGGCTACTTCAAAGCTAGTTTTACAGCCCTTACACGAGTAACTCCATAAGCTAAATAACAGATAATTTTTCTCTAAAGGGCAATCACTCAAAATACATTGCTGCAGATGCAAATCAGATATAACTTATATAACTGAAAGCTTATTAATATATAACAATATGTTGACAATTTAGGATTAAGACTATGGAGAACATGTAATTTTAACCTTGTAGCATACAAACAAAGAATTGTATTACCACTGTACTCCAGTCCATTTACTGGAAGAAAAACAACTTGTCCTTTTCTGACTAAACAGTACAAAACCCAGCTGAATACAGCTGGATACAGCTACAAATTAATATTTAAAAAGGGCTTCAGTATCAATGTGAAAGCTGGCTGAAAATCCCCATTAGGTAATGTCACTAAGTGCTGCTCAGAAAAATGAGAACTGTTTCCTCTGACAGGATCCAAGTCAAATGAGCATCATTTGCTTGGGTTATAAAAAGGATATATACTTTACCCACCTTGAATGACCAATCAAGACAATAACTGTCTAACTGGCAAAGTGAAAGGAGGGTGCAATTACAGATCAACTTTCCCAAATACAAAGTTTCAATACATGGAATTTCATTACTTACTTAACCTGCTTGTTAACAATAATGCCCACAGCGTGCTGAGTAACATTATATACCCTTCCAGTCTTGCCATGGTAACACTTGTGGGGCATACCTTTTTGAACAGTACCCATACCCTGTTAAGAGATAAAACAAGAATAAAGTGTGAACTTTAGCTTGAAACAAAACAAAAAAAAAGCAGTATCAAGGACTTTTCTTTCAGAAGTTATTTAAAGTACACATTTCAAATTACTTGAGATTAATTCAAAATTACTCCTATTTTAGTCGTACTTTGGCATTTATAACCATGCATTTTATATCTAAAGACTACCAAATTCTGCTATGACAATTCTGGTTGCTTTCAGTGTCGGTGAAATAACTGATCACTTTGCTTTCAGCAAGCAATCACAGGAGACAATCATCATCAAGCTCCAGTGTGTCAAGAAGTGTTAATTCTGAACTGTGCAGTTCTCCAAGAGTCAAATAACAAACAAGCAAATTACACACCATCTTCTGTGTGACTGTTCGAAAACTCTGCATTTCAAATGAAACTAAAGGATTCAACAAAGTAGGAATCCTTGGCGAAAGGCTTTCAGATTCACTACAACTTAATTTTGGAAGTACAGTTAATTTTAAAGGACAAGTTCTAGAAAATACCAAGTGATGGGAAATGCTGCTTCACTTTTTTCCCCCTCTATCAATATGTATGATGTATCCTTACATTTATTTCTTGGTTTCTAGTTTTAATGTGGCTTTGCAATCACCATCCCTGTACGTACTTACTTTAAGTGTAGTCCTACAATGATACAGAGACACAGACATAACTACCAGCTACACCACCATAAACTACGGCTCTTCTGAACAGCAGGTGCAAATCAGGCAAAACAGAACATCTACTAAAGTGACAGCTGGGGTTCCTATGAAAGTAGTGCTGGTAGGCACCATACAGCAACCCGAGTATTAGATATGGCATCTTTCACTCACTTTTTTCAGCTGAATACACAGTAAAGGAGCACAGCCAAATATATATAAAAAAATATATATACACACACATATATATAAAAAACCCCACATAAACCAGCATGTGACACTGAAGTATTACTATTAGTTCAGCAGCACTGTCATTGCATTATCACTTCAAAAGTGAGCAGCGGGTACTTCTGTTGACATGAGCTGAGTAACTTAAAAAAGACTACCTCAAGAAACTGGAGACTGTAAAGATTACACTGCTTTAGCTTTTAATTACAAAGCACTGTAGAAAGTACCTTGATATCAACTATATCACCCTTCTTGTAGATGCGCATATAGGTAGCCAGAGGGACAACTCCTGTTAAGAGACACAAATTTGGATACTTATGAAGCTCACAATTTCACACACAGACACACACACATATCAAATGGGGTGGGGGACACAGATCATGCATTTGATAAAGTTTTCTTAAAAATGCCTCAAATTTAAATTCAATTTCAAAAACGTAAAACTGAGAAATCAACCATTTTTTTTTTCCAAGCAGTAATTACCTCTTCACACGCTCCCAATTTAAAAAAAAAATCCAACTAAGGAAAAATTACAGCTTTAATCTCATTCCTAATGCAGAAGCTGAAAAGGCATTACAACTATTTACTACTTCATTGTGGAAACAGCTGTTATCACTGCTCATTGCTAAGAGGCAACAGACTGTACATTTTAAGTAAGTGTAACTGTTGAAATATTTTCTTCACTTCAAATTAAATTTTCAAGCATTGATAGAATTAGCATTGTTACTACTGTGAAGCAATCAGAATACCAATACATAAGCTATAAGAGGTGAGAGTTTACTTGTATATCATTCTACGGTTCTCAGCCCAACTTGTCAAATATCCTTTGACACAAGCCATTGTTTTACAAATGCTACTTAGGGACTGTTGACATCTAACAGGTCAGTAACTTAATGCGGTGTTCTTACTAGAAGGTATACTCACCATGCTTGCGAAACGGCCTTGAGAACATATAACGTGTCCCCCTCCTCTTTCCCTTTGTGTTTGTCATTTTGGCTGATTACTGTGAAAATGAATGCAAATTATTCAGAACTACTAGTTCATTCACTAAAAATCTGACCGATAGCATTTTCAGACATTTCAGAAAAATCAAGTCTTTAAGCCTTCAGAATGACCCCACTTCCAAAGTGCTGGGTCAATTCAAGCAATGTTTTTAGCTTAGACATTCACAGAAAACAGTATTTATAGGACCACAGGGTAACTCAGGTTTGAATGGATGCTAGCACGTCACCTAGGTCAACCTCCTGCTTCAAGCAAGGTCTACTATGAGATCAGACCAGGTTGCCCAGGGCTTTGTCCTTGAAACCCTTCAAGGATGGAGAGCCTACTGCACAAGCTCCCTGGGCAGCCTGTATGGACGCCTGGCTGTTCTCATGGTGAAAAACTTTTTCCTTGTATCCAGCCTGAGCTTCTCATTTTGTCTTAAGCCAGTTGCCTCGTGCTCCTGCCACGTGCCCCTGCCAAGCACCAGGATCCATCTTCTTGATGACAGCGCTGTTAGGTGCCCCCCAAAGCCACCTCTGCTCCAGGTCGAATAAGCCCAGTTCCTTCAGCCACTCCTCACAAGGCATTCAAAAGGCAAGATCTCCACTACCAGATTTATCAGCCACTATTACATTTGACACGATATAAACCGTGGTCATCTGCTTGTCCTCTGACTGTAACGATTTCTTTAGCTTCAAGCTGTGCCTCCTATTGCCACAGGAGCCCCGGCACTTCGTGCCGCGTACGAAGCGGCGCCGAGGTGCACACACCCCGCAGGCCAACGGGGACCAGGCACGTTAGCAAAGCCCAAGTTCCGCCGCACCCGGCGGTCCCCACTCCGGAGCCTAGCCCAGGGAGCTGCCCCAGCCGCCCGGCCTGCGCAGGGCCGTTCCCCAGCCCCCGACATCCCGCCGGCTGCCCCGGGGCTGACCGGGCCCACCGCCACGTGCCGCCGCCTCGGCGGTGCCCCACTCCCCCGCACCCGCACCCGCCGCGGCGGTCCCCTCCCTCCTTCCCTCCATCCCTCAGCAGCCTCCCGGCCCGGCCCGGCGCCCGTCCGGCGCCCCGTACCGCGGCCTGAAGGCCGCGGCCTCCCCGCTCCCTCAGCCCCCTCGCCCCAGACAAGACCGTGCCGCCCCCAGCCGGAGCCGGCGGCCACCCGCCCCGCCGCCAGCGCGGCCGGCCGGCCCGCCCGCCTTCCCGCCGCCACTCGGAGCCGCGGAGGCACCTGAGGCCGGCGAGCGGAGCTCGGCGCACCTCCCCGTGTGTGCCTACAAAATGGCGGCTCGGAGCGAAAGGAGAGAGGTGGTGCCGCGGCCGCCCTTAACAGCGGGGCCTTCGCGGGGCTGCCCGCGCCGCGCCTGAGAAAAAGTCCCAGGGAGACACCTGCCTGCCTGCCTGCCTGCCTGCCTGCCTGCCTGCGAGAGGTAACTCTCGTGAAGGAAGCTCTTGTACGCTGATCCTGGTAAACGACCACGGAACCCGCCGCGCAGAAGTTTGACCCTTTCGCAAAAGCAGGGATAAATGCCGGGTTTTTTTCATGGCTGTGCCGTGAGACGGGGCTAGGAGAGGTCTGACAGCAGGGGTGGCGGGGAAGCGGGAAGACGAGCCAAGCGACTGTCAGGGATCCTGAGGAGTGAGTTCTATGGTGGAGTGGCTGGCCCGCCGTCCATAAGGAATTATGTTTGGTAATGTGAAATAGAAGCAGCCAAGAACTTGTTTTACGACATTAAAGAAGTGCACCGAAATTTAAATTTGCAGTAATTTGAGCCTTCTGCTACTATGTGTCAATCACAGCTGCCTGACTGGAGATCTAGGTAGTCCTGAGCAGGAAAGAATGGTGGGAGAAGCAAACCAACAGCAGAACCGAAGAGGCTGCTCAGGTTTGGAGTTTCTCATTATTGTAACGGGCTTTCTTATTATAATGCCATAATCTCCAATTTGTGTGGCAGAGTTTCCACAAAGATAAAGTATGGATTCTCAACAAAGAGCCTTTATACAGCCACAGGTTGCATCAGCTCTGTGGTGCCTGAAAATGAAGCGGAGTGGTGAGCAGCTTCCAGAGCTGACGGTGTGACTCATTGTGTTTGTGCATCGTCAATATTGGAGCAGACAGGAATCATAATGGGAAGCTGATTGCAGGCGGGAGTGAGTCAAAAGAGAGCCTCCCTCCCCTGAGCTAAACACGCAGGGACAGTTCAAAACTTGTCTCAGCAAGAAGTTGCCCTACTGCAGGAATTTTTGTTTTGAATGAAAGAAGCACTTATTTAATTTAGGGGAGGGATGATTACATAAAGTGGCATATAAAAACATATTTGATCCTCTGACTAACTTCACAGTTATTCTAATGTTGTCTTGCAAAACTTAAGCTTAAGCCCTTTCTGTCATCATTTTAAAGCTATTATAATATTTATGGATCACAAGAATGGATATGGAGGATTAAATATACTATCAGGTTCTGCCTGCAAAGCTAGCTGGCAGGCCGTGTTATGACAGACAGAGGCCCTGTCTCCACACGAAATCTCTTGGAGTAAAGTGTTATATTTAGAAAAAATGTGTCTGTATTCCAGCTCTGCACCATGAAAAATCTAGAATTTACAGCACCTGATACCTACGCAGAGAAAATCTGTATCATTTACTATGCATTCAGCCTAGGTTTCCAAGCGTGAAGATAGTTATGAACCTGAACAGCTCTTAGGTGAGGAAGCATATTGGCAACAGACACAGAGATTTCAGGGACAATATCAAGCAAAGTAATGACAGGAAGCCAAATCCTAAAAGGCATTATTGAATAAAGGAAGATAGGCATTTTCAGTGAGCTGAACTCCTTACTCTTGCCAGTGATTTACATAGAGGGCAAATCTCCACATCAAGCAGAAAGAATGGGGAAGAAACTCCACATGTTGAAACTCATGTCCACATATAGAGCATGTAAGTGTAATTCATAAGGGAGCAGTAACTGTGAACTTAATTGAACTCTGCTTCATTTGGGGCTAAGACATTCAGGATTTGATACATTTTTTTTCCTGAATAAATTGCATGACAGGTTTATTTAAAACTTCAATAATGTTTTTATTCATAAAATTTACCTTGATTAGCACATTCATAGGATCCTTCTTTAGCTTCACATTTCAAAGAAACAATCATGTTTCACAGTTTGTCTCCATTGAATCATTCACTGGTCATGCTGTCTGGGTCTGATCCAGAAGTCCATCCTATCTGATAACATTTTATACGCGGTTTCCCAAATCTGTGGCCTACTGAGCACTTAAAGACTGAAAAGCCTTTGTACATTGCTCACAAAAGGATTTCTTAATAATGGCTGTCTCTAGCAGATAAGGGTGCACAAGTTGCGGGGTGAGTTCTGGTCTGGAAACCTGAGCTAGCAGCCAAGCAGACGAGGAGGAGACCTGCAGCTCTACATTCCAGACTGCAGGTGCTTCCCTTACTGCCCTGCCTCATCCCCTCAGAAACCCAGCCTAAACTGCTCTTCCTTGATCAAACTGTGGTTGTAGGATCCAGATTCCAATTTCTCCTAGGCTGTACAGCAAACACCACATCTGGTTCTGCTTCAGAAACACCACATCCTCAAGACTGGGGTGAACGTGAGTGGCGATGCCCAGCTTAACGTGAAGATCTAAATCCATGAAGGTCCCAGGGTGGTGCTCCACCCATTAATGTACTCTGGAAATCTTACTACACCACGGTAGACTGAGTTTCCCTTCTACTCTCCCTGGCTTGGAGGTAGAGCCAGACAGGGGAAGCAGCTTCAGTGGGAGCCAGTTCAGAAGTTGCTGGGGAAAGGAGCTTGAAAGGGAGGGCTCATTAGAAGTCCGAGGAGTGGGGACTAGATAAACATCATTTTGTTTTTCAGAGTGGAAAGTACCATGCCAAAAAAACACATTTCCAGTCCCCAGGCTCCCATAGTCACGGTTCTGGTATCTTCTTTGGGAAAGCCCCATTTTGGTTCTGACACTTCTCTGCAGCATCTGTCTGGACAACAGCTCTCTCTAAAGAATAAATGCGCTATGATGATTCTGCACATGGGGTTGTCAGGAATCCTTCACTGAAATTTTAATGCACAGTGGGATCTGGCTTGCTCCCGAGCTCAGAGGACCAAGTGGTACACACAGAGATCTCGAGTGTGACATTCCATTTGTGTTAGGTTGTTCAGCAGGGGTGTGGAAGGAATTTAAATTAATGAGAGTTTGTAAAGGGCTTTGAGGTGAAAAATGAAAAATATTCCCCTTCAGTAGGGTGTAGGTCTCCTGTGTCTCACATAACGCATTCATTACATGAAAAAAAAGATAGCTGATTATGACTGGAGCAAAATTTTAACAGAAATAACTGAGAATAGGTGTTAAATAAAGAGGATTGAAATCTGTATTTCCTCTTGTGATAAAGCTGCAAAACCAAGAGTCTAAATTGAAAATCAAGATTGTGAAGTAAACTGGTTACCCTATGGCAGGCTCCCATCCATAGAAGTGCAGCATCTACCCTGCGCTTTTGATCAAAAAGTTATTGACCAAAGTCATCTGCGTCACCTCTTAAGTTGACCGTGTTATTCCATTGTTCACTCTTTCCAAAAGGATCGTGTAATGGGGCATCTCAGAGTCCTGCTTCTGTCCCCTTTCACCATCTCTTTAGCTCCCTGATGATTCTAGCTCTAACAACATTTTTATTTCTGGTAGTCAGTTCAACTCCTCATCCACAAAACCCATTCTGTAAATATAAGCCTGAGCCTAGTTTCATGGGAGTTAAAATCAGTAAAATTTTACTGAAAATACTAACCAATCACCTCCCAAAAATGACTACAGACAAACTCCTTGAACAGTCTCACTGCGGAATGGCACAAGTGCCAGTACAGGTGGCTGTACTGAGCTGCATTGCCATGGAGAGAGGAATGGAAAATAATGACAGCGTGCCTTTGAGAGAAATGAAAAGGCAAAAACTGTATAGACCAAGAATTGTGATGGGGCCCAGCACATCACAGATGGGTGAAAGTTTTTGTTATACTAATGTTATTTATACATTAATTGCTAATTCAAAATGTTACTAGATGCAGGTAATTGATAAGATTCTTTCTCTTTTCAATAATAGAACTATTTATTTGCGACTTTTTAGCCTCCAAGTTTTGGTGGAAGTAGGTTACAATTTGTCAGAGTTGAACTGTTACAATCTTAGTTTCATATTACTATCTAGTAAATGTTTACATAAAAACTACACTGAAAGATATGATCCAAGATACAGATCTCATGTTTAGAGACCCATACCTTGATCACAGTAATTCTTTCATATTCAAAGGGTTCTCTTTTTTTAAAAAACAAATGCCAGTATATATATATACACACACTGCACTGTAGTACTTTTATAACCCTAGGTATCAGCATATACGATGGAGTAAGCAACTAATTAAATGCATCACACAGGTTTATTGCTCCATGCTAACTACTAGAATAGTTCTTCACACAAATTTGAGAGGACACAGTAAAGACCTGAAATGATTTACCAAATATACCCAACTTCAAAAATCTTTCTGACAGGCAAGTTCAAGAGACATGGTCAGTATTAGTGAGCCCCTTAGGATAACTCAGAGACAGTATCTTATCAGTAGGCATATAATGAATAAACACGTGCTGTGAAGATTCACAGACTAATTGTAACTACAGAAAGTTATTGAATGAAATAGAAAACAGTAATACACCAGCATAGTAGGTTTGGAAAGGTCAACTTTTTTTAATAACTGCTCTTCTCTCCAGGTTATGTCATGCAGTTACAAAGTAGTTAGAAAAAAAGCATGAGTTTCTGGGAGGGACTAGTTGTCTTTTAAAAAAAACATTCATATTCATTACATAAATAACATCTGGCACTTCAAGGGGACTCCACTGGACAAAAGCCTTATACTTTAAAAACTGTGCTTGATCCAATATTGCATTGAGGTCCATCTTGTACTCTAATATGTTCAAAACTTTCAAGACCTCCTGATGACAAAAAAAAAAAAGGCTGTGTGTGTTAAGACAGTGGATTAAGTTTATAGCAGCATTCTAGCTCCTCTGTAGTTTTGCCAATGATTTCTGGGTTCAGTTTCACTTTAGCTGTTCACTGAGGCAGTATCTAATTTTCAGAACGCCTCTGAAAGGAAAAGACTGAAAAAGAATTCCAAAAAACCTCAGTATGATTGCTTACCAAATTCAGACTATCCCTTTTTCTAAAAAAAAAGGAAACAACCTATAGTCAGAATAGTTCTGTAGATACTTGATTAATAACATGACTAGAGTTGCTCGATAGTTTCAGCTTATAAAAATATTAGTCTGTCACCTTTACATACTTGATGGTGATAGTCACTCTAGCTTGTACAAGCAATAAAAGGCAGTCCTGTAACAGCAGCACAGTTAAAGAAAAAACATTGCCTAAAGAGAATCAGGCCTGAAGCTTTACTACAAATAAAAATTAGACTCCTATCAAAGTTAATCCCTGCTGGAGGCCCATTCTTCCTTTGACAATGCCACAGCATTGATCATACAAGGCCTTACTGAAAGTGCCAAAGCCAAAATTACATCATTAAACAAAAGTGCATGAAGAATAATGAGCTAAGTGCTCATCTAGTACAGTATCTGATCTGAAGTCTGAGAAGTGGCTCAGGTGGCAAGACCACTCTTTAATACATAAAATGTACCATTTTGTTTTGTAGGCGAAATACCCAGAATGGCCCCCACAAGTGCAGATGAACTGATATCTTCAGATACATACTTGTATACAATTTCCTAATCCATGGATTTTATTGTAAAAAAAGACTAGTTTGGACTGAAACTAATTGAGAATAGAACCCACTATAATGTCAGAAGAAAAGAAAATTTTGTGGTTACATGTAAACTTGTGATAAGCTTTTTCAAGAAGAGAGGGTACATTAACGGTGAGAGGGATGGGATACAATAAGGAGGGGTAATGGCCTATTTATGTAAAGGTCAGGCCAGCCTCATTGTACACTTTGAAGACTTTCTCAATTGCATTGACATAGGCAGCTGTTCTCAGGTCCAGACCCAGATTGTACTTCATGGCAGTACGCATGATTTGCCGGGCAGAACGCTCCATTGTATAAGCCAACCCAGAGTGGACAATGTCTTTCTCAGACGCACCCGATATCCTATCTTGAAATTCTGCTGTAGGTACAACTGGAATAGTTCCACCGTGTTTCCCAAATTTTCTTTCCAAGCTTTCCTGGACAGACATGAGCAAGTGGTAGTTTGAATCCCTTGTGGAAGAAGGGGCAGGCGACTCAAGAAGAGTACAGGGATCTCGTTAGGTCGTGCAGAGAGGAAATGAGAAAGGCAAAAGCCCAGCTAGAACGCAATCTGGCCGCTGTCGTTAAAGACAACAAAAAAAGTTTTTACAAATATATTAATGACAAGAAGAGAGCCAAGGAGAATCTCCATCCTTTATTGGATGCAAGGGGGAACATTGTCACTGAGGATGAGGAAAAGGTGGAGGTACTCAATGCCTTCTTTGCCTCAGTCTTTAACAGGCAGACCAGTTATCCTCAGGGTACTCGGCCCCCCGAGCTGGAAGACGGGGACGGCGAGCAGGATGAACCCCCCGTAATCCAGGAGGAAGCAGTCAATGACCTGCTATGCCACCTGGACACTCACAAGTCTATGGGGCC
The DNA here is from genome assembly GCF_965638725.1 of Aptenodytes patagonicus. Classification (NCBI taxonomy): domain Eukaryota; kingdom Metazoa; phylum Chordata; class Aves; order Sphenisciformes; family Spheniscidae; genus Aptenodytes; species Aptenodytes patagonicus. The sequence continues at coordinate 204,678,656 of NC_134949.1, forward strand.
GGATGGGATCCACCCGAGAGTGCTGAGGGAGCTGGCGGAGGTGCTCGCCAAGCCACTCTCCATCATTTATCAGCAGTCCTGGTTAACGGGGGAGGTTCCGGAAGACTGGAGGCTTGCCAATGTGACGCCCATCCACAAGAAGGGCCGGAAGGAGGATCCGGGGAACTACAGGCCTGTCAGCCTGACCTCGGTGCCGGGGAAGATTATGGAGCGGCTCATCTTGAGGGCGCTCACAAGGCATGAGCGGGACAACCAGGGGATCCGGCCTAGCCAGCACGGGTTCATGAGAGGCAGGTCCTGCTTGACCAACCTGATCTCCTTCTATGACCAGGTGACCCGCCTAGTGGATGAGGGAAAGGCTGTGGATGTGGTCTACCTGGACTTCAGCAAGGCCTTTGACACTGTCTCCCACAGCATTCTCCTAGAGAAGCTGGCGGCTCACGGCTTAGACAGGTGGACTCTGCGCTGGGTCAAAAACTGGCTGGACGGCCGGGCCCAGAGAGTTGTGGTGAATGGAGTTACATCCAGTTGGCGGCCGGTCACGAGCGGTGTTCCCCAGGGCTCAGTACTGGGGCCGGTCTTGTTTAATATCTTTATTGATGATCTGGATGAGGGGATTGAGTGCACCCTCAGTAAGTTTGCAGACGACACCAAGTTGGGTGGGAGTGTTGATCTGCTCGAGGGTAGGAAGGCTCTGCAGAGGGACCTGGACAGGCTGGATCGATGGGCCCAGGCCAACTGTATGAGGTTCAACAAGGCCAAGTGCCGGGTCCTGCACTTCGGCCACAACAACCCCATGCAGCGCTACAGGCTTGGGGAAGAGGGGCTGGAAAGCTGCCTGGCGGAAAAGGACCTGGGGGTGTTGGTCGACAGCCGGCTGAACATGAGCCGGCAGTGTGCCCAGGCGGCCAAGAAGGCCAATGGCATCCTGGCCTGTATCAGAAATAGTGTGGCCAGTAGGAGTAGGGAAGTGATCGTGCCCCTGTACTCGGCCCTGGTGAGGCCGCACCTCGAATACTGTGTTCAGTTTTGGGCCCCTCACTACAAGAAGGACGTTGAGGTGCTGGAGCGTGTCCAGAGAAGGGCAACGAGGCTGGTGAGGGGTCTGGAGCACAAGTCTTATGAGGAGCGGCTGAGGGAACTGGGACTGTTCAGCCTGGAGAAAAGGAGGCTGAGGGGAGACCTCATCGCTCTCTACAACTACCTGAAAGGAAGTTGTAGCGAGGTGGGTGTTGGTCTTTTCTCCGAAGTAACAAGCGATAGGACGAGAGGAAATGGCCTCAAGTTGCGGCAGGGGAGGTTTAGATTGGATGTAAGGAAAAATTTCTTTACTGAAAGAGTGGTGAAACATTGGAACAGGCTGCCCAGGGAAGTGGTGGAGTCCCCATCCCTGGAGGTATTTAAAAGACGTGTAGATGAGGCGCTTAGGGACATGGTTTAGTGGGCCTGGTGGTGTTGGGTTGACGGTTGGACTCGATGATCTTAGAGGTCTTTTCCAACCTCAATGATTCTATGATTCTATGATTCTATGATACTGAAGCCAAACAAATGGCCTTTTTTCCATCATTATCTCGACTGCCACATAAATTCTGAAATACTGAACAAGTTCTGTCATTCAACTGTATGTTTGAATAACATGGCATTCTACTTGTATATGTACGTCAGTGAATACTGTGTCACCGACCATACAGTAATCAGCAGGAACTTGCAAGGAAGCTGTTGTGTAACTGTGACCAGCTCCTCACGGGTACCAAATAATATAATCCATTTATCAAACTTCAGATTTACCAAACTTCATTTCAAAAGCAATTAATGTTCCTTTCCTCCCTTACTAACGGAGCTGGCTTCTCAGGAAACTGGTTTCATTAATGCAGTGTTTTCTCAAACTTCTTGTAAGTCTTACTACTTTTTTGAGGTCACCCATCTCTGTGTAACCTCCTCCGAGTCCAACCCATCTAGCCAGGAACAAGCAACTCCTCATATTGTCAGCATCAGCTTCGCTGTATATTTAATTGTTTGACTAAAGGTGCTTAGCCACTCGTTGGCTGGCACAGCTGGTAATTACAGATACTTTTTGCTCCTCTGTCATGGAGGAACAGAGCTGCTGCCAGCAGTAAATCTGCATAATGTGGAGATTTTTGTGGGGGTTTTGTTTTGATAATGTATTGAATATAAGTATAGAATTACTATTAAAATATATTTTTAAAAATCTGATCTTTCACAACCCCCCTTAAGCCCTTCGCTAGCCCTCTTAGGAGCTCTTAACTACAGTTTAAGAAATAACTGGCTTAATGATTAGGAACACACTGCTATTTTCTGTTCACTTGTTTATGTCTGAGCTTATGTGTACTTCTAGCTGGAAGAACAACAATGCTTGCCCTTTTTCTGTAATTATGTACACAGAAAAATGATACCCCCCTTACACCTTCATTTTACTGAGCTAAATAAACCAGGCTCTTGGAGCCTCCAGACACATAGCAGGCTCTGTGCATTTGCTCCCATTCCCACACATCTCTCTTGAGTATCATTGATCGGACTTATACACAACAGTCCCAGTTACCTTACTTACTGTGCACCAATTATTTCTGAGATACTTCCTGTTATTACTGAAGATGATCACAATCCATGAAACATGAAGCTCCTGGGGTTGATTTTTTTTTTTTCTGGCTGTAAATGTCTCAGTGCTTGTCCTTAAACCTGCTAACCGGGAACTAGGAGACAATTTTTTGATCTCATATTTGTGCAACAGCAGGCCTCTCAGTGATTTCAGTGGCACAAAGTCAGTTCTTATATATTGATGATTTTGCTCAGGCAAAACTTCCAGTGCCTTCAAAGAATTTTTGTCTATAAGGAATAAACAGGACAGAATTGGCCTTTAATCACTTTGAAATAGATTGGCCAAAACAAAACAAATACACTCTAGGAAAAACTGCAGACTGGTGAGGGCCAGGCTTAGTTGACCTTTTCCTTATCTGATTTCTAGCATGTGACTATTTTATTCACTATAAAGTATACTTTTAACAGAAGCTCAACCTATGCCAATTGGTTTTTCAAGACAGGCTTAACTTTGGAGGGCAAAGAGATTCAGCTTTAAGTAGATCTGAATATGATCTTTGCTGCTGAAATGTAATACCTGATGTAAAGTATCATATATAAGAACAGTTTATAATAATGGCACACTGAGTTTGAAATGATGAAATCTCACTGAAACTATATTACAAACCAATTTTTTTGGTGCTAATTCTTAGGTGAGTTTGCAGATGATACCTAATTGTTGGGAGCGGTCAAATCACTGGAGGGCAGGGCTGCTATCGAGAGGGACTGAGACAGGCTGGAGAAATGGGCTGACAGGAAGGACAGGCAGACACAAAGTCCTGCACTTGGGTTGGAATAACTCCATGCAACAGGACAGGCTGAGGGCTGGCTGTATGGAAAGGGGCGTTGCTGAAAAGCACCTGAGGGTCCTGGTGGATGACAGCAATATGCCCTTGCTGCAAAGCCAGCTACATCCAGGATGGTATTACCAAGAGGTTAGCCAGCAGGGCAAGGGATTCTTCCGCTCTGTTTGGCACTTGTGAGACCACATCTGGAGTATGTGTCCTGTTCTGGGCTCCCCAGGACACAAAAGACATGGACATACTGGAGCAAGCCCAGTGGAGGGCCATCAAGATGGTCACAGGGCTGAAGCACAGGGACATATGAGAAGAAGCTGAAAGAGCTGGGTTTGCTCAACTGGCAGAGGAGAAGGAAATCTCTCTTGTATCTCTCTTCCGCTATCTCTTGGGAGGGTGCAGAGAAGATGGAGACAGACACTTCTCAGGGGTGCACAGTAGAAGAACAAGAGGCAATGGACAGAAGTTAGAACATGGGAAATTTCTGCCTCAAGGTAACAAAAACGTTTTTAATGTAAAGGTGGACAAAAACTCAACCAGGTTGCTCAGAGAGATGGTGGAATTTACATCCTTGGAGCTATTTAAAACTTGACATGGCCCTGAGCAACCCGATCTAGCTGGACCTGCTTTGAGCAGGGGAGTGGACTAAAGACCTCCATAGGTGCCAGAGATTGTTTTAAGTCTATGATTCCAACTTCTCAACATCAGGTGCTGTAGTTCAAAAAGGCAACGCGCCTGATAGGTGCAACAGCACAAAGTAAAAATGTGGGTGGAATCACTCTTTACTCTATAAATACTCTATGGCATTGTATTAGCAGATTGGTGTCTGAGGTAGCCATTTGTATTTCTCATTAATTGTTCTAACCAGAGCCATTAATATCATTGTTTTTAATTACTTATGAAATGGCAAAGAACCTTGCTGGAAGGAAAGGGCTATATAAAAAATACTGCTAGTTTTATTTCAAGTAAAGGAATGTTTTCTACTTAGCTGAATTCCAGTAAGCACAAATTTAAATTTATCTTCAAACTGTGCCAAATTACATTTGTTTTTCTGTATGAAAACATAAAGACAAAGTAGAATGTCTATGACTTTAATAGTGCTACAAAATGCTTTTTTTAATAATGCATAAAGTAACCAGAGTTATTGCAAACTCAAGTACTGAGCAGATTGTAACAATCTTTCAGTAAACATTATTGTCTTACTCTAGTTCTACATATCTTCTGGATGCTAAAAGAAAATCCTATCCTGCCTTCATAGCCTCTTCTTCAAAGAAAAGGAAGGAAGAATCAAATACAGAAACTACAGGAACAGAAAGCACCCTGTTCTCTGCATTAAAGCACTTCACATGTGATTATAATTCCAATTATATATTCTTTCCTAGGTGCTTTAGTAGAGTTTGAATTTGTGGTCAGAAAATGTCAGCCTTCACTGAGTGATTTGCTTTTTGCAGGCCAGCCTCCTTCCCAAAATGGGAAACAGTCTGTAGTTTCTGCAGTCTTACACATACCGGTACCTTAAATGATGAACCTGAGACGGACCCCATGACATCACAAGGTACAGGTGCTTTAAAATAGTTGTATTTTTTAAAAATGCATGTGCTTTTATTTTCACCCTGTTTTGAACATTTTCAGTCCCGCCATCACATTTTTCGGTTTTGTAGCTTATTGAGCCAAAAGTTTGTTACAATAAGCAAAAGGTGATTTTCTCAAGTAATCTTCATCACCTGAACCCAGGAACTGTGGTTGCAAGGGAACTATCAAACATCACAAGGCTTGCGATAAAATAATGAGAGTTGGCTACGCTCTGGCAACTCCTGTCAATGAGACAACAACAGCTGCTCTGAACAAACACTACAGCCAGAAAAGAACAAATTAATGGTCAGTCAAGGAGAAGTGAAACGGGGAATTAACAAAGGATAAATTTGGCCAAGCTACGACCAGCCAAGGATAAACTAGACCACCTTTCCCACATGTGTAATAGGAATAATAGCACATATTTATGGAGCAGGGTTATTGTTAAGGATCGAGTCATTAATATTTGTGAAACGCTGTGGAGTCCTTCATGGAATATGCAGAATAGTAACGCGAGCTAATTAGCCTATGTGCTGCTCCAAGGCAGCTGCAGCTTATGCAAGGGAGAGAGGCAGTGCAGGTGAAGGGGCAAAACAGGGAAAAACAGAGGGCAAATGGCAAGAAGGAGAAGAGGAAACCAAATCACAGGGGAAGTGGAAGGAGGAAATGAGGCCAGATGGGACAAGGAGGTGATGCCTCGGTTAGTGCGGTATAAAGACAGAGGGCACAAATCCGTATGAAATAGAGCTTTATTAGTTCTGCTGCTCATGCAATAACCTGTGGTTGTTTGTTTTGGGTTGTTTGGTTTGGGTTTTTTCCATTTTTTTTTTTTTTTTTTTAGAAAAAATGAAGTATAACCAGAGAAAAACAAGTATAACCAGATGGAAGTATTTAACTGACCATCTGCAAGTACAGAGGGGAACTGTGGGTTTTCCAGGGTATAAATCTTCCAAGAGAAGAAATCAAAATCATTCTACTTCTGTATTGCTGACAAAGGGAGCATTGTTTGAGAACTGATTGCAACATGCACTTGAACAATAGCTTTAGATCAGCGGAAGCACAAAATATTGCTAACTGTGACATATGTTTCAATTAAAACAAAAATAATTAACCACCCATTAGTGTCATGAAAAACATAGGCTATTAACGGTAAATGCTCTTCAGCAATTTTATTTATCTCCGCAAAGCAGTTTCCAGTATTTTTTCTACCTGTTATTGGTAATTTTTTCCACTGTGTAGCTATCTGCATGCTGTTTTACATATTCCTCCTCAGCTTCCTTTGTGTCTTGGTACTGTAGAGAATTGATTAGTGGGGTAGACTGTAATGATACAAAGACTCTTCACCCAGAGGCTGCCTGTTGTCACATTGTGCATCCCTGTTGTTACATGACAGCTAATCTTGCTTTTGGAGAACTGCTGCGAAGATCACAAAAATACTATCTTGCTGACTGCAGCGGGAAGCTTTGCTTGGTATTCTGGTAGAGAACACAGAGACTGAAGAAGCGCCTTGTACTTCTCACCTCTAGTAATGGATTTTCCAAGTTGGTGTTAGAGCACTGTCAATGACCCCTGAGGTTTTCATACTAAGGAGAAACTGGAGTTACTGAGACAATGGTTTCCCTAGTGCCTGTGTCAAGGATCAAAGCCATTAATTTTTAAAGAAAAGTTTCTATTATTGAAAGTATTTAATTACAATATTAAACAACCCTATTTCTAAATATACTTGTGGCCCTATTTCTCCAAAAGATTCTGTTCAGAACAATGTCAAAAAGCACACAGTTATTGTTTTCATGCCGAGTTCACAAGATTCATATCGAGATCACTCAGACCCAAACTATACACATTTCTCTTACAGAATATAATGACATCTTTCAAAAGAGTTTCCATTTTATAAATGGACTCTTTTTCTAAGAACTGTAACTTTATTTTCACTTGCTTTTAGGAGTCTAAAGACTCAAACAGTGATAACCGTTTAGAAATCTACTGTTATTTTCAACACAACTAAATTCTTATATTTTACAGTCTTATTGGACATCTCTCTTAACTGATGTATATTTTAAGTGTTGTTGGTAGAAATTTGTATTCGGTTTAGTAGCATAATTTTTTTTATTTTCTCCTTTAACTTTTCAGATGCTGGTAATCCTTTGTGTAATAACAGGTTAATTGTTTGCCAGCTATATATATATGGCAAGATGCCCAGTATCAGCTGAGCTGTGAAAACGAAAGTATCAAAATATCCCCATGTGTGAACTCTGCAAGAAACAAATATTACCCACCACTTAAAAAGAAAAAAAACCAAACATAAACCAACAAAACCCAACACCCTTAGTGAGGAAAGCTTTGGTCTTCCGAAATGAGTGTAAGGGAAAAATCATCATAAGCAAATTTTACCCTGTCAGAGAATTCTCATCTAATTTATTCTGTTTACAGATTTGGTCTAATAACGATTATATCTCACACCTCTTCGTAAAATATTCTGAGATTTACTGATGAAAAGTGCTAAGGAATAAAATAATATTTATCTACTGTACAGTTATAGTATCATAATTTTTATAGTTTGTATAGTTTTCTGTGATAATTTATTAATGTCTTGCTTATGATTACAGCTAAGACTGAATTCATTCTTTTGAACCTATGAATAAAATGTATCACTTGTTTAACTACTTGCTCAGATTCTCCCATATCCAGTTAGTCTACCATCACCCCCGTCATAGCTCCCAGAGAGCATGTACAACTGTTATGAAAATAGTTTTATTTTCTGAAAATGTACCATCAGCATAATTTACAAAGATTAATCTACTAATATAGATATTTAACTACCTGTCAGTCAGTACAAGATGGTTTGATATAACATGACTTTCCAAATATATTTCCTGTTTGTCTCTTCTGTTCCCCAGAAGGATCCAATTTCACTCACATCATGTGTTAAGATTCCAGTTCTGTGTAATTTGATGCAGCTTCAGGTTTTCTTGGAATTACGAAATACAAGTTGGGGAAAATTTCTTTTATGTCTTTCACTCTCTTATTACCTCATAGCATAAATCCTGCAATACCCATTGCCCACAGAGTAAGGTGCATTTCCATGGCAAGGCTGGTTAATGTATCGTGAGAGTGGTGGATGACCTTCACTGGGCTATGTGTCAATAAAAATACAGATGGTGAATTCAGATGGTTTTCTTGCAAGGACCAAAACCCCCCGCTATTACGTCTGGATCCAAATTTAGGAGTTTCCAGAACAAATAAAGAGGTATACATACACAAAGCAACCTGTTCTGACCTCAGATCTCACTCTGCTATGAGCAGAAGGTCGGACTAGAGACCCCCAGAGGTCACATCCAACCTGAATTATCCTATAGTCCTAATATGCTACGATCTTGCAGTCATACTGTATACTAGTCGAACAACAGATGTGGTATGGCTGCATTCAGATGCTGCAGCAATAGTCCGACCAGTTAGTGGTTTGACTGGTTAGCGGAGCGCGTAAATAGATTCGTGGGACCAAGTCTGTTGTCAAACAACATTAATAAAAACCTGTCATGCCCCAGACTCAGCAAAACCACCTGTAGTCACAGATAGATGATGCAGGCACAAACATACCTGTACCGTGCCTACTCTTCAATTTCTAAAGCCAACCTACCCACACACGCCAGAGTAAGCTGGGCTCCTGCCAAACCACAAGATTATGAAACAAGGAGAGGCAAAGGATGAGCAGCAGCAGTTTACACTCATTTTCTCTTTGCTCCTCTGTGTCTATTGGTGCCTCTGTACATTTGGAATATAAGTTCTTCAGAAGATAGAATGGGGTTTTCTCTTAATGTCTTACGTAGTGACTAAGGAGGCGAAGGGCTCTGGCCTCTGACTTGTGCTTCTAGGTGTTATGGTAATTCAAATACTATGTAGTAATAACAGCTACGCGCTCCGAGAGACTTTCAGGGCAGGGAATTAATTCTATCTGTTCAACTAATGTACTTCTGTGCAAAAAGCATCTATTCTTTAACTGAAGCCCCTAGGAGACACTGGCTGTGCCATTTCTCTTGGCAGCATGTTCCAACCATTAATGTCTTCCACTGTTAAAAAATGTGCGTAATTTCTAATTCGAATTTGATTTCAGTTTATAGTTATTTTTTCTTGTTACGCCTCTCACTGTGCAAGATTAAAGATCACTGTAGCCACCTTCCAGTCTTCTTTTTGATAAGCCAAACAGATTGTGCTGTTTAAGTCTCCCCATTCAAAGAATCTTCTCCAGCCTCAAGTAATTTCTCAGTATTCTTTTGACAACAAGGACACCAGAGGCTAGCGCAGTATTACCACAAAAATCTGCCCAATGCCATACATAGAAGGAAAATAACATCTCTTCCTACTTGCCACATCTCTGGTTATATAGTCAAGGGTTCCCTTATTTCCTTACACCATAGCATTAGACTGGAAATTAATTTTTGCTGGCTTGGCCACTGCCAACTCTTAATTTCTTTTCAGTCACTGCTCTCCACAAGACAGCCCCTCATCTTTGTAGACATGACCTGCTCACTGTATTTTTGAGTAATTCTACTTGTGCCTATATTAAAACACACTGTATCTGAATGGGATGAATTTACCAAACAATATAGATCTTGCGATAACCCCAGCCTTAATTTAATTTCCCATTTAGCCACTCTTTTTCTCTTCACAACACATCAGTTTTGCTTTCTCATTGCTGAAAATCCTAATACATTTATTTGTTTTTCTCAGTATTAGGATCCTTGTGCTCTCCTGCCAGCTTTCCTGAGCACCTTTACCCTTCGGAGCTGCTGTTCAGTGGATCCCACCTACCAGTTTCCTGAATAAACTGGTCTGTTCCCCTAAAGCCAGGGTCTGTAGTCTATTGCTCTCCTTCCTCAGCCCCCACAGGATCACGAACCCCACTCCTCAGTCACTACAGCAAAGACTTTGATAACCAAGCCATTGATTACCACATCCCCCAGTTCTTCCTTGTTAGTGAAGAGCAGATCCAGCTGTGAATCACCCCTGGTTGGCCCAGCCCGTATCAAGAAGTTATCCTTGATGCCTTTCAGAAATCTCCTTGACTGCTTGCATTCTGATGTGTGGTGCTTGTAGCAGATGTCAAGCAGGCTGAAATTCCCCCAAAACCCAGGGTTTGATCAAGATCAAGATCAAGAGTCTTCCTTGTTCCTAGTTAAAGTTCTCCTCAGCACATTGGCTGGCCAGTTGGCAAAGATGCTCTTGTCGCGTTTTGTCAGGTAGATCTTGTCTCTCCCCAGTGATACAAGATATGACTGGTATCTTGTCTCAGACAGGGTTAGTTACCATACTGGCCTACAGGCATTACAGTGACTCTAACTGTTTTCAAAGCTCTGTCTCCTCAAGCGTACACAAACACACGCACAATCCTGGTCTACCCACCCTGCTTTTCCTTAGCTGGTCAAATACCTGGAATACTTAATTTGTGAATAATTCCAATCACCCCAAGGGGCTTAATGCTGACAATTAAGTGATAATTTCCAATTCTCTTATTCGTTTCCTCATATTGTACCTCATTTTAATGGTTGATAGTATAGAAAGTGTTTCTGTATTTCCCCTCATTCTATGTGGCATGAGTTCTGTTTGCTCATAACACAGCACCTCAAGTTTACATGGCATTTTAAAAAAAAAAAAAGTCTCTTTGTATGTTACTAATTTAGCATCTTCCCAGCTGCTCTGCTTAGTCTCCAGCCACGATTAGCCCACACCTGTCAGATGCAGGCCAGCATAGCCATACATCCCCCGCTCTTTTCGAAATGTGGTCCAGTACTCCACAGTATCTAAATTTGCCCTTGGAACTGCAGACAGAAAGAGCACTTCACACCAACTATATTTTGCCTTCTTTCTCTAATTTATGGGTAGGAAGAAGCTTCAAGGCAATCTTTGACTTTCTGTTTGAGTGCCTTTCAAGATTCCTGCAGTTTTCTATGGCCTGTACGGTTCCACTTGATGCCACATAATTGGTTGCAAACTGAATTATCTCCCAGATAATCTTACAAGCTTCTGCAATAGTGCAATTGCTTTTTGTGTTTTTGCTTTGGGGAGACAGCACGCTGTCATATTTTCCTCGTGCCATTTTTTGAAGACTTTGTCCACTCTGGATTATACAGGAGTATCTCTTGTAGCATGTCTGATTAATACTGTAAGGAATCGTATTACAGATGTATCTTGCAGCGTTGTATTTCAGTAGATGAACTGCTGGATATCTGAAGGTTTGACACTTCTAGCCGGCCAAATATCTGTTCTTGCTTTTTTGCACATAAATGGCCAATCCACTTCTTTTGTTTCTATTCTTTCTCATTCTCCTGATGCTGTCCTCCCCCATGGTTTCTGTGGCAACAGTTTCTGAATGTAGTCATCCAAGAGGCATTCATTTTCTCAAATACTATACTTTTGAAATATATACTTCTAGACCACAGATATTATATAAAAGAATTGCTTGAGGATATTTCAGGTTGCAACAGAGTTCAGTTATAAGACTTTCTAAAGTCATATTCTTTATGTTTCAGCTGAAGGAAAATTTACTATTTCCATTAATTTAGTTGCTAAAGCATGTTTACTTCTAAAGATCATAGGAAGTATCATGATTTAATGTTATAGATATTAAAATACCTTTTTTACAGTGAAAGGATGCATTTATGATCTAGGCCTTATGTGCAGAGACACATATTCTTAATAATAATGCATCTTGATCCGCTAGATGTTTGCCATACATGAAAAGACGACAGGGTGGGACATTCCATGTCAAGCACTGGAACAGGCTGCCCAGGGAAGTGGTTGAGCCACCATCCCTGGAGGTATTTAAAAGACGCGTAGATGTGGCGCTTAGGAACATGGTTTAGTGGTGGACTTGGCAGTGCTAGGTTAACGGTTGACTTGATCTTAAAGGTGCTTTCCAACTGAAATGATTCCATGATTCTGTATCTCAGCTAGCCTTATGCTTCTTTAATGCAGACATCGACATCTTGAAGGAGTCATCCAGATTTCCGTTATAGTCTGCAGACAGAAACATCTAGATGATTCATCTCATTCCCAAGTAGACACCTCAAGTAGCTGATATAAACGACTACTCTACAGATCAGCTTTATTTTCCAAGATGTCTGAGGCTGGGGCATACAAATCCCAGTCTCACAGAAACCAAAGAGCTGGTAATCTAGAGACAAAGCAAGAAAAGGAAAGAGAGGAATTCATAGGTGCGTGCCTCTCCACATGCCCCTCTTCCTGGGAGGGACCCTAGAGGAATGGCTTTGACAAGACAACTGCTGTTCAGATGTCAAAAGTCACTCTGAAGTTAGTTTGGCATTAAAGCGATTAAGTTGATAGGAGGCAAAAGTTTTTAATTTGCTTTTATCGTTTGGCTATGAATTACACCTACTCACTCTCCTCACCTCTCCAGGCCGCAAGGGAACTCTTTCCCTGGAAGCGGCTCAGCACTTCCATTATGGAAACATCCACTAATTCCCCCCCACCAACTCTTCCACTGCCAGCGCTCACCCAGCCGCCACCCGTTAGATTTCAACTCTAGGGCCACAGGAGGAAGAAAAAAGAGAAGCAAAGCCCGAGCGCTGAGAGCAGCCGGAAGGGGCCCTCACACCGAGCGCCAGCCCCGCGCCCGCCGCCATGCTGAGGCGCGACGGCCGGGCTGAGGAGGGCGAGGCGCCTCCCCCGCCCCTTCAAACGGCCCTGAGCGCGCCCCCGCCCCGCCCCCCTCCGGGCTGCGCATGCGTGTTTGGCGGCGCCCGGCGCCGCGGGAGGCGGTGGGGGGCGGAGCCAGGCCCGGAGAGGAGCTGGCCGGGGGGCGGGGCGCGGGAGCGGGGCGCGAGGCGGCGCCGAGGCTGAGGGGCGGGAGGGGAGCCGGCCGGTGACCCGGCGGCGCTAGGGCCCGGCGGGAGGCGGGGCTGGGCGGCGCGGCGCGGGGCGGTGCGGTGCGGGCTCGCGCGGTGCTGGCCGCGCGGGGGGCGAGGGGGAGCGAGCCTCTGTGGCGCCGGCTAGGAGCCGCGCGCCCGGCCGTCGGGGCCGTCGGGGCCGCGGGCGCCCCGCGGCGGGCGCCGGCGGGGGTGGTGAGGGCTGTCCCGCCGCCTGCCTTCCCTTCCCCTCCTGCTCCCGCCCGGCCCAGCCCGGCTCCGCTCGGCTCGGCGCTGTGATTGGGCGGAAGATGGCGCTGGGCGGATGGAAATCCTAATGACAGTCTCCAAAATCGCCTCCATCTGTACCATGGTGAGTGAGGGGCCGGGGCCGGGGCCGGGGCCGGGGCCGGGGCCGGGGCAGCGGCAGCGGCAGCGGCAGCGGCAGCCCTCTCCTGCCTTGCCGGCTCCCCCGGGGGTGGGGACGCGGGGCGGTGGAAGGGGCTGCGGGGAGGCGTGCGAGGGGCGGGCTGCGGGGGCGGCTGGGTTTGCGCAGCGCCCCGGCGGTGGGTGGCGCGGGGACGGGGTGGCGGGGAGGCGTCCCTGGCTCGGGAGCGGGAGCGCTGCCGTGGGCGGGGGTCGGAAGCGGCGCGGGGTTAATCGGCTTTGGGAGACTCGACCTCGGTGCGGACGGTGGTGGGATTGGGTTGGGCCGGGGGCGAGGGGGGACTCCTGACTGTGAACGGGACAGAAGAGCGGGGTTTCTGAGCACAGCTTTTCCCCAAAGCGTGCCGAAAGCTGGGAGGGAGAGCTTCAGGGGTTGCCTCGAGTTCGGGGTTGCTTATTGCTTATTGCGAGTATGTTTTTAGGGCAGGGTTTCTAGAAGCACCCTCCTTCTCCCGATCCACTTCGTAATTGTCCCCAGCTCTCCGAGTACTTTACTCGTGTGGTGGGGCTGTAATTGCCTTGCCTATTAGCGGAGGGGTGCTCCTCTGGTTACCCGGAAAAGTGTTAGCATCCCGCGTGATCTGTTCAGCCAAGCACGCTCCACGCGTTGGCATGTAATTTGACTTGTTTGCATTGATCCGGGTCCTGATAGGAGGCTTCTTCCAGTGATTGCTTTTTCATTACTCTCTCTCTTGATAAATTAGAGCTATAAGCAGATACACAGACGTGATAAGGCTCTCTTGGGTTTTTTTAAAGAGGGGTGGGGAGCACAGTAGATTCACTGATGGAGAAATGCTGAATTTAAGGAAGAAAATATCCCTTAGTCAGTAGAAGTCACTGCTTGTCATGGAAGAGGTTGGTTGATGGTTCATAGCTGAATATCTTGTCTTTGTGCTCTTTTCTACCTATTCCATGGCCAAATGAAAGTTCTTGTTGCCAAATCTGTTTCCACAGGGGAAGGGAAGAGATGGTTAAGGGGAAAAATGCACTCCGTCATCTAGTTTGTTAATTTGCTGAATTGGGATTATAACATACCATAATGTCGAACAGTGGGAAACGCTTACATTTTATATTATTGGAAACTGATTTATGGTTTTCATAAATCTTGCTGCAAAGAGGCTTTAACATCTCAAACAGACATTTCAGAGGTGGCCTGTGAGAATTTTGAATGACTATCTGTAAGCCCGTGGGGTGAGATTGTTCAGCTGGTTGTTGATCAGCTGGAGTAATGTTTTTTTGTGATATGGGAGATCACATCTTTTCATTTGGACTTGGAGAGTCCGACTTCTTGAATTCATGAGCTGTATACCAAGATCTTTATATGGCCAAATGTTGTAGGACATACACCATGTACTTCAGGAGTTTTCGTTCTCTGAAGTAGTTAGATTTTAGGTTAGGCTGTTGAGGAGTCAATGTGATTGATCCTTGAGCTAGGACGACCTCGTTTTATTGCAGTTGTAGCTAACAGGTTTTCACCCACAGTTGACCACTGGCCTTTGTGTCAACATAAATTCAGTGTTGGCCTCTTGATTTAGGTCCAGTATGGGACCCTACTTTTCTGCTTCTGGACAGCATCGAAGTTGTAGGTCTGGACTGGCCAAGCAGCTAGTTTAAGATTATTCTGTGTGTATGGTTATTAGAAATGACGTTATGTCATTGACATTATGTCATTGACATTTAGGTCAATCCCGAAACAATTTTTTCAACTAAAAATCTTCTTATGATTAACTAGAGTGTCTATATCCATGAAGCTGAAATTCTGATGGCAATTAGGTATTATCTGTCCAATCATAATCATGTGCACTGAGGTGGGTAAACGCCAGGCATAAGATTTTTCCTGTGCCTTTCTGATGCTTGAGCTTTAATCGTACCGTGAGATGGGACAGCTAAAATAGGATACCTGCTGTAAAAGTTTTTTCAGCACTCAATAGATAATATAAGATTGTGCTTAAAAGTATTTCAGTAAAGATATTGTGAAGAAGCACCTTGGTATTTACTGTGGAGTTGTTTAGAACAATGTGGTTATGGTCAGGCAGGTCTTTTTAATTTTAGCAAGAGTCATATACTCATGTTTAAGCATATATTTTTGCAAAAGCAAAAAGGAATATAATTGCTGAGTAATACTATTTTTTTTTTTTCCTGGCAATTCTTTGTGTCAACCCACTGTTTGATAAACTGCCAGACAACTTCCTAAAAATTCTTACAAGTTTTTCTTGCCTTTCCCCATGCCTCTTACAAGAACTCTCAGGCTGTTGCTTCTCTTTTTGTGTTTGGTTAGTACAAAATCAGTAACAGGCAATTTTTGTCAAGAGACACTTTGTGCCTACACGAACCTAACATGCACATACACTTACAATCTGTAACAGAGCAGTCTGGAACTGTGTTGAAGAAGCTCTTCCATCGGAGTCCTGCGTTTCATGGCTTCCTTTTTTTAATCCAAATTCAAGTTTCACTTCTGCTGACTCACTTATATTTTATGCATCTTATCCTTGTTGTTCAAGCTCCGAATATTAGAAAGCAATATATTACGTTTTACAGTACTGGCAGGTTGCATGAGTACAGTGAAGAGTGATATCCAGTATTTTTAGTTTGTTAGCCACGGTGCCTTTTGAGATGATCTTACAAGAGCACATTCTGTCTACAAAGGGTTGGTTCTTTTGTATGCTTCATTAGTTCATTGATCTATACTCCAGTGTTCATACCAGTGATGGCAGAGCTCTTCATGTAGTACTGTCTCTGAGCGTTGTATCCCCTTTGAGCTTTCTTGGACTTCTTTGCTCTGCATCAGCACTCCCATGGTTCCTTGTGCTGTAGTAAGACTTAATTACATGGCTGGAGATTGTGGAAAAGCACTGGAAAATACCTTTGACCTTGAGTGGTTTAGCCACTGCTCTTGTTGCAAAATGGATGAGGTTAAAAGTGTGTGGGTCTTTTTTGGTTTTTGTTTTTTTTCAAATGCCTTTGCAGTAAAAGTAGAACTTGGTCTTTTACCCTCATCCATGCATTAAACTGCAGTCAGAGTCTTACCTGACTGAATTATATGGGGTTTTTCTGCATGGCTGAGAAGTGGTAAAGTGACCCATGCTAACTGCAATGAAGATGTGCCCCAAGCTATACTCACCATAAAATAGAGATTGAATCTAGTACTTCTGACTTTTGCTTCTGTTGTCTAGAATCCAGCAAACACTTGCCAGCAGTTGAAAGGTATCAGGTCTTACAGTAGCTGAAGTAAAGAGAAGATAGAAATTATCTTTGTAGCTTAAAAGCTACAAAAAGCTACAAAGACGTTAGTTTCAGACATACAGAAGGAAGCTGTGGTGATAGTAGTACTTGTTTTTCAGTGTTTCTTCTAGAAACTGGTTGATTATGTTAGCACAACCTGAAAAAGTTTAATGAAATTTAAAAAACGGTGCTAATCTAGAAGCTGTAGCGATAGACATGAAAATCTTTTCTTCATGTTTCAGGTATTTGTCTACGTGTTCCCTTCTCTGTCTGCCAGTTTAGCATCTTATATACAGGGTCAGTGTCACTGAATGTCTTCAGTGATTGATTCAGCCCCCCAACACTGACATCGAATACATGGTTTGTAGCTAGATGTGGACTGTATGATGTAACAGTGTGTTCTGCATGAGAAGTCTGTGCATATCTTACAATCCAAATTTTTGTTTTGTTTTTGAAAGGAGTAAGACTTGTGGAATCATGCTGAATGGCTGGCTATTGTCCTTTTTCTGCCTGTCTCCTATCTAAGGGTACTGTCACCAGTACCCTTTTGCCAGTTTCAGTCACATTTGACAAGGGTGAAGAGGTCTCGGAGGTACTCAAGTTCAAACGAGCATGTGGGAAGAAAAGGCAGCTTCGAGGAAACAGACCCTGTAAGTGTCCAGCTGAGGGAAGGTTGCAGTGCGTCTTCCTTGGATGTCGTAGCAGAGAGGCTTTATAAAAACACTTAATTGCAGGAAAATTTTATAACTAACTGTGAGATAGGTATACATATATGAACTTCATTACTGCTTAAGGAATTATTTGTTTACAATAGGGTTTTCAAACCTGATTGTGAAATCTGCACTTCATGTAAATTGATGTTTGCCAGAGTTTGCAGTCAGCCAGAAATGGCTATGATGTACTCACTCCTGTTCCTTCTAATTGCACTGTGTCCTCTGAAGCACAAATTATAATACTTAAACTTTAATTGATGATCAGGTTAACAGATTCCACAGGAAAGCGTACAGAAGACTCATGCTGGAAGAAGTGAGAGTTGAGTTACAGCAAGGAAAGAAAAGTTGTGGAAAAACATAGCTTCAAAGTGGGGAGGTGATAGAAAAGAAAGCAGAGGAGGAGAGGACTAAAGTAACACAGAGAAAATAGCAGTGTTATGGTATTCCTTTATCCAGCTGTCTGACTTGCTCCTGTAGCAGATTTGGCAAGAATGAACATGTGCTTTGTCTCAGCCACTGCGTTTCACTCTGGCATCGTGGCCTGAATCCGCCTTGACCAATGGACAGGAGTGTTCAGGCACGTGTTCTGTTGTGGTGATTCTGTTGCAAGCACATTAAATTTTGGAGAAGTATTTGTTAGACAGTTGGGGTAAGAGCTTAAACCACAGTAGGGAGGTTCACTCATCTGTTGGAGTTCTTATCAGGAGAATATTTCATGATAAATATGACACCAAGCATATTTGTGGCATTTGTCATCATCATTTTTGTAGATGTAACATGTACATGTAGATTAACATATGGTAATAAAAGATGAGTCTGTGCATTTGCTCTTTAAGATACTGGGTTTGTGACACTGCTTAGTATACTAATTAATTTAGACAAATTTATTTTCAATTTACATCAAAATATGAATTTGACTCTGAATTAATAGAAAAAAAATGTCAAACATGAGACACGAAGAAAAAATTCCTGAAGTTGTGTAGCTGTAAAGCAATACTTATACTGGCATAGAGAATTATTTAGTTGGCATATTACTTAGTTGGATAATTTCAATTATATAAATGTTCCTTTTTCTTTTTACCTGTATGTATACATATATTCATCTTGAAAGATCTAAGCACGAAGAAACAATGAAGTACAAACTTGGACTCTAGTCTTGCCGACAGAATTTTTAGCTGTGTCAGTGGGAATAAGTGATCCTATTACTAGAAGAGCTTGAATATTTATATAGTCTTTGTATCTACTTTTTAAACTACCGAAGCAACTAATTTGCAATTAAAACTTCTAGGAATGATTCTGTAAAAAATGTGGTAAAAGGATGTCTGTCCATTAATTGATATTGTCTACTTTTCTCTTTCAAATTTGTTGAAGGAAAGAGGAGTATAAAAGCCCTGTATAGGGGGTAACTTTTGTTTTCCTAGCTTAGAAAGTTTGCTAAAGTTAAATGCTTTTAACAAATGATTTATTTCAATAAGGTCTATCTGATCTTTCAGTTGAGGAGAAAAAAAAATCTAGATCTTTTTGTGGCGTAGAACCGGAATGGTGTATTAACATAAGTAGACCAGAACTGGAAAACATTGTTACTATTTTTCATAAACTTAAATTCTTTTTATAATTCCATGAAAATGGGAAATTACGAAAGCAACATACTTCTTTTTATGAAACAGGAATTATGTGGGTTAAAAAAGCATGTGAAACACACCACAGTGTGCAGTTTATCAACAAAAGTGGTTGAGCAAATGTGATCTTTTTTTTTTTTTTTTCCTCCCCCGTTCCCCCCCCCCATTTTGGGTAATTAGGTAAGTCTGACTTTTGTAAAAGATGAATATAATGCTTATAACTGTCTGTACTTTTTAGGCAGTGAAAGATTTCTAAGGTCACCATCGGATCCTCTTTTAAATACATCTCACAGACTTCCTATTTTGTCTGCTAGTGTAATTCAACCTTTAACTAAAAGTCTTTGAAGGTAATAGTTTTGATCGTTTGGGACCTCACTTAATAAGTGTCATTATGAGATGTGTTGCACCGATGCTATTGAAAATCCGTCTGCTCAGAGGAAACTGACGCAAAGGCACCTGGTACCATAAACAGCGTTACCCCAGGAATTTTCTGGAATTATACAGTATAAATGCGACTCATGTTGTTGGCAGTGTATTGGGTTTGTGTGGCAAGGTTTTGGTAGTGGGGGGGTGGGGTGGGGTGTGTTGTTACAGGGGTGGCTTCTGTGAGAAGCTGCTAGAAGCTTCCCCCATGTCCAATGGAGCCAATGCCAGCTGGTTCCAAGACAGACCCACTGCTGGCCAAGGCTGAGCCCATCAGCGACAGTGGTAGCACCTCTGTGATAACATATTTAAGAAGGGGGAATGGCTTTAAACTAAAGGGGGGTAGATTTAGACTAGATGTAAGGGAGAAATTTTTTACGCTGAGGGTGGTGAAACACTGGCACAGGTTGCCCAGAGAGGTGGTGGATGCCCCATCCCTGGAAACATTCAAGATCAGGTTGGACGGGGCTCTGAGCAACCTGATCTAGTTGAAGATGTCCCTGCCCATGGCAGGGGGGTTGGACTAGATGACCTTTAGAGGTCCTTTCCAACCCAAACTATTCTATGATTCTATGGAAAAACTGCTGCACAACAGCAATTGCAGCCAGAGAGAGGAGTGAGAATATGTGAGAGAAACAACCCTGCAGACACGAAGGTCACTGAAGAAGGAGGGGGAGGAGGTGCTCCAGGCACCTGAGCAGAGATTCCCCTGCAGCCCCTGGTGAAGACCATGGTGAGGCAGGCTGTCCCCCTGCAGCCCAGGGAGGTTAACGGTGGAGCAGATATCCACCTGCAGCCCATGGAGGACCCCATGCCAGAGCAGGTGGATGCCCGAAGGAGGCTGTGACCTCATGGGAAGCCCGCGCTGGAGCAGGCTCATGGCAGGTCCTGTGGCCCCATGGGGGATCCACGCTGGAGCAGTCTGTTCCTGAAAGACTGTACCCCATGGAAAGGGCGCGTGGAAGGGACCCATGCTGGAGCAGTTCATGAAGAACTGCAGCCCCTGGGAAGGACACATGGAAGGGACCCACGCTGGAGCGGTTCATGAAGAACTGCAGCCCCTGGGAAGGACACGTGGAAGGGACCCACGCTGGAGCAGTTCATGAAGAACTGCAGCCCCTGGGAAGGACCCACACTGGAGAAGTTTGTGGAGGACTGTCTCCCGTGGGAGGGACCCCACGCTGGAGCAGGGGAAGAGAGTGAGGAGGAAGGAGCGGCAGAGACAACATGTGATGAACTGACCACAACCCCCATTCCCCGTCCCCCTGCGCCACTCGGGGGGAGGAGGTAGAGAACTTGGGAGTAAAGTTAAGCCTGGGAAGAAGGGAGGGGTGGGGGAAGGTGTTTTAAGATTTGGGTTTTATTTCTCATTATCCTACTCTGATTTGATTGGTAATAATTTCCCTGAGTTGAGTCTGTTTTGCCCGTGACGGTAATTGGTGAGTGATCTCTCTGTCCTTATCTTGACCCATGAGCCTTTCGCCATGTTTTTCTCCCCCTGTCCAGTTGCGGAGGGGGAGTGATAGAGCGGCTTGGTGGGCAGCTGGCATCCAGCCAGGGTCAACCCACCACAGCGGTATTTTAGTTTTTAGCAATATGATTTCATTCTGTATTGGGCGGGTAATAGACAAAGCCCGTTTTGAGTCTGGCAGCAATTGGGGAAGAATTGTAGAAGCAGCATTACATCTTTTCATGTTTTGAAGATCCATTCCATGAAAGAGCCAAGCCCAGAGCCCTAATTCTCCGAGTCTCAGCTTCATAGGTGAGAGTGACTTATCTTTGACTTCAGTATTCAAAACAGAAGGAAGTATGACTGTATCTAGTTGCTGTGAAGGAAAATAGGTTGTATATGCTCAGTGAGTCTCAAAAAGGTGGGTGTGGTAGACATAGCAAATGTGAAGAGAAGGTAATTTTGTGCTATGCTATCATTTTCCTTGCCCAGGCAGAGGTGTTTTTACTTTGTATTCAATAAAAGCCCTTTTGTCTCAGCTGCACATGATTAGAATATACAGGACTATGTCTTAAACTAGTTAGTTAAGAAAATAACACTATTTGTAAGTATTTTAAAAATGTGAACCAAATATTTCATAGTTAGATTATGAAGTTGTGTATTACTAACGCATGTTCTTTTGCAAATAAATGAACAACAAGGATTATTGAATCCCACTCAGCATATTTCACTTCTGCTTCCTGGGCTAGAAACAGTATCAAAAGAAATGCGATTCCATTTTGGTTGCGGTCGAAACAACAGGTATAAATGGATTTAATATAGCTATTCTGTTTGCTCTTAATCCTGATTCATACAAATACATGGGAAAGTGTGAATTCACATATTCTGATAAAACATAACTGGAGGAGTAGAATTATGTATGTCTTCTTTAACAGAAGATGCCATCAGTCACAGTGCATTAAGTAGTGTAGGCTATGAAATTCTGTATACCTTCACTAGCGGCACAGACAAGGAAGAGCCTTCTAATACGTGGCAAAAAAAAGTGAAAGCACTAGTAAATGAGTGCTTCTATACTGAGATTTATTTTTGCTAATTATAAATAATTAAATTAATTTTACACTTGTAATGTTTTATTCTTGTTCAGGAAGACATTGCTATTCCTGGTTACTGAGTTTTCCTTTTACTTGTAATGCCTTTCTGTCACTAGGAAGAATAAAAGTTCTCTTTTGTGGGTGTTGTTGTTGTTGTTCACTTACCTATAGCTAAGGTCACGTTTAAAAAATTGGGCTTACATATACCTATGTAACATGGTTTAGTTATGTGAGTCACCTTTTATCTTTATTGTTCCTTGCTTCTTGAGGGAGGTGGAGAGCATTGTAGGGAAGGATCTAGCATAGATGTGCACGTGTGAAGGCAGAAATGGATCTTCAGAATTTTGACAACAAATGTAAGTTTTGAGATAAGAAATTTCTTTTAAAAGTGAAATTTTTGGTTTTACTCAGGAAATTTACAACTCAGTAAAGCTAGAGGATAAAGCTGTTACAGCAAACTACTGAGAAGATGACCCACCAAGTTATGAGCTGATATTTATTCTAGAAAGGGATAGATCAACCCCCCCTATCCCACCCCAGTAAGACTAACACCAGTGTAATCTTCAAAGCACGTTAGGCTGGTTATGAATGAAGTCTTTGTAAGAGGAATGCTGCCTACTAGGTTGGACGATAACAACAAGGTAGGACACTTTAAAACTGCAATTGTTTGCCTGCTTGCTGACATGTTTTTAGACAGTATTTTTAGTACAGGGTGGCTTTTTTGTTTTTTCTTTAGACAAGTGCTGGGCGCATTTTTATTAGTGTTTTAGTTCAGGTAAGGTGTGTGAAATTCTGAAGTGATTCTCCCAGGCATCCCAATTTACCATACTTTTGTTTGCATCTTGGGGTGGTCTTAGAGTGCACAAATTAGATTCCTTTTGGAGGAAACTAAATCAAGCAACATAGTTCAGCTGCAGCTGGGTGTTCAGTCACAGAGCCAGCCTAGAACTAATCTGGCAAAAACCCTCTGAAACCCAAAGTGTGTTTGTCAGATCATAAGCACCAACTGATTTGCTTTACAGACTGCCTCCAATTAGCTTATCCATATGTTAGCTGTTAGTGTGTCTCAGGAGTACTAGTTTGACATGTAGCACCACAATAGTGTGACCTCTGAGGCAGTGAGAAAAGGCAGTAATAAAAGCGGAAATGGCATCTAACAATATTATTGCTTTAGCAAGTAAAAAACTAAACAAACAAACAAAAAACCCCATCATATGTCTGCACTTTATATTTTGTTCCTCTTTTCCATTGAAATGTACAATGTCGGGTTTTTTTTAGTGTATTTTAGAATGTTGTGAGAATGTATCTCTGTAAAACTTGACAATCAGGAAAATTCAACTGTACTTAATTAAAAGATACTACGCTTTCCTCTCCCACTGTGTTTTCTGGGCTTTGATTCCACTAAACTGAAATAAAACACTCATTTGGTTAATGTTAAAGGTGTTAATTTATAGAAACCTTGAGCTCTTTTGAAAATAAGAGTTGAGAAACTTAATTAAGGGCCTTCCATGGTAAACACAGATTCTTATCCCTTCATTAAGAAATTACCATCTAAGGGGATCTCTAATAAATCCAATAATGTAGCCTTTTTCTTTAGCTTGGTAGGGGAGATAAGCAATAAATGTTCCACTGATTTGAATGTGATTAAACTAAGATTATTCATGAATTATCTCGTATCAGTTTGAAGTTAAACACAGGATGAAGTGTACAGTAGTTCAGTTTTACACCTAATTTTCATTATGTGTGAGAACACTCTTTTATAATCATTGATATTTTAACATTGTTTCCAGGATAATTTTCATATATGTATTTCATTATTTTCATATATATAACAAATAAAAGTTAAGCAAATCTTGATTTCATATTGTGTTCTTGTATACACACCTTAGTTGCTGAACTTTCCACTTTATAAAGCTATATTGTGTTAACTATGACAAATATGTGTTCTGTATGCCCCTATAATTATCTCTGTGCTGGAAGGGGGGTACTGTAAGGCAGTGTTTGGCGATACATAGGTTTTATACTAATATGATGCAAAAACTGGTAAACGACAGTACTATTGCAGTATTAGCTTTTTTGGACTTCTGTTGTGCCTCTGTTCCTTCCCACTTCTGGGTAATGACCTTGTGTGCTTCCGCTCAGAAGGGTAGGGAAACTGGAGGTGAGTGTACTGACCAAAGTTGGTGATGTTCCTTTCTGTCCCCTGCACAATGTCAAAGCCACATCGCTGTGTGGGGACTGAGCACCTGTTGTATGGGTTGTTCAGCGAGCCCCAGAAAAGAGAGGTTCATTTTGGGATCTTCCCACATCCCAGTTAAGTGGCAGAGGAAGAAATTCTATACTCTGCAGCATACATCACAGACTGAAATCTCCCATTTCTAGATCCCAAGTCCAGTAAGTCCATCTTGGCTGATGGAAAGATATAGACTCCGCTTCTGCCTTAAACCTCTGCTGTCGTCTTGTCCGAAAGATGGTATGTTACCATAATAGTTGGTGGTGTCGCAGTGCTTCCCCTCTGCATCTGTATTTGCATAATGGAAGAGTCAGCTGGGACTGATAATGTGTGCTGTAATGCTGAACAGGAAACCTTTTGTAGCAAGGGATAGTTAGGTTTTAAAATGGCTTTTACGGGTCAGGTGTGAATGTGCATTTAGCATACTCTTTCAAGCTCCTGCCGCATGCTATGTGTTCGCTCTCTGCAACCAACACACTGTGCACAGTATAAATGATTACTTTGGGGGGAGGAATAACATCCTTTATGACAGACAAAAAGAGGGAGTCTAAGTAGCTTGAGGGGTTTTATATTGGTGTAAAACATCCATGCTGGTTTGTAGTAATAAACCATTCATAAACAACTACATTCAAACATAGGTAATGCAGTGCTTTGAAATCATGTGAAAGTCTAAGCCTTGAATGAAACAGCCTTGAATAATCAGAAAACCGTAACTATACTGGAGTATCTTAGCATGTCTTTCTAATTGCCAAGTCAGGATCTTTATTGTGCTAGAAAACTAAATGTGGTGTTCAGGTCTGTACAAAACAGAAACATCAAAGTTTATACCATAATGTTCTTCCTTCTAAAGATAGTATAAAGCAGCTACTCCACCCTAGCTTTGAAAAGAGAAGGAATTTCCTGAAAGCCTGCTCTTGAATTTATTTATTTTTAAAGAAGTAGAGATTTTAACAATAGGATAAAAAGGCTTCCACAGTTCCTTTTTTTTTCCTAGTTTATTTGTAAATAATATCGACCTTGCCAGAGCTCGTGGGTGTATTTCAATAAGGTTGCAAAACTAAATATTCAGAAGTCGTGGAGTGCTTTAATCTTAAATGAGGGTTTATACCCCTTTTCCTTACCACCAACATCGCCATTAGAGAACAGCTTTTAAAGCAGTAAGCCCTGCAGCCAAATCACCAGTAAAGGAGAGGCTTTATCATAATTGCAGGGGATATGACTGATGAAAAAGCAGCTGGGGCCGTGGTGTGAACGGAGCAGAGCTGTACTGTCTCAAGTGTGGAGTTATGCTATCTTTTGCTCTATTCTAGTTAAAGTTGTTACCTCCTAATGGGCCTTTGACCACGTGTTTCCAGTTTCAGAACTACTAAGCTAGATTGTGTAACCACTCTTAAGTTCTGCAGTACCGCAATCACATCATGGCAGATACCACATAATAGAGTTTCATTTTAATTTTATACATTTTGATACAGTCCTAATTTTAATTCTGTCCCCCTTCCCCTTATCTGTAATTGATCTCTGAAAGCCCGCGTGCTGTTTTTAATGCAGTTTGTGATTTTGATTTTATTTTATTGTTGTAATGTCCAGGGCTATTTGCTACATTTTTGGTGTAAAGAAAGAACTTGTTGGGAAGGAGTCGCATCTGTTTTTAAGATTCTTTGCTGTATACTATGTGCTATTTTAGCTTCACTTAGGCCTGACTTTAGACTGGAATATTCATGCTCATGTATTAGTTTGATAGAGGAGATATCTCTCTCTCTCTCTCTCTCTCTCAATGTTGTTGTATGCAACAAAAGGGATTTAGAATTGCATACATTTGCTTTTCTCTAAAAGCAACCAGTGTAAGAGCTCATAGAAAGCTAGGGTTTTTTGTTCACTGAATTTTTGAGAGTAGAGGTTTTGCTCTCTCTAAATAAAACAACTCTCTTCCCTTTGAAACCTAATGTTTATTGCACCAGTTCAGTCAACAGTCATCAGCTGGAACCACAGAGTAATCAAAGTTACCTTCTCAGACTTCTTTTTAAGGATCAGACCCAACAGATTTGTTGAGCAAAGGCTGCAGCATTTGTAATGCATAGCAGCACTAGCTGTACTGTGTTGTCTTTTAATTTTACAAAGTTCAAGGTATTTAGCAAAGCACTTTGAACATTTTATATTTTCAGTGTAAGTGGAACAGACCAGTCTCTCTGCTTCCTATGAATAATCTGCATTTCTTAACTTCTTCTGAAATGTGCTACACGGTATGAAAATTACACTTGTTAAGCGGAGCTCACCATTTGGCCTTGTATCGCCTGTTTTGCAATACTATATTAATGCAATTGTTATTAAAGAAGCTTCACTCTGAAGATAATAAATACAGAACATCAAAACAGTGTAATTGCATGAAAATACATGAAAATTATATAACTTACATTGAGATGTTTTTGAACAGAACATATTTGGAAACATATCTCTAAGGTATTTTGGATTACGTTGAAATAATTTTCTTGTGGTGGAAGAGTGTTAGGTTCTTTATTATAAGTATGTAAGTATTAAGTTATGGCACGGAAGACTTGCTGTCTGCTTTGACACCTGTGTGAAATGGTTTTGTGGACAATCTAAACATCCTCAGTGCGCAAATCAACAGAGAACTCAAAGGACTGATTTTTCTGCATTCATGGCTAGTATTATCCTGCCTACGAGCTTGTCTGTGCATTAAGGAATAGACTAACTGAACAAGTTTGGTTAATTTGCCATGTATGATTGTTGAGCTGGGTCACAAACTCCACTTTCTCCCCCGCTCCAGGGTACAGACAGGAAAGTGTTTCATCCATTTTCAATATTCAGTCTCTCATTTATTTTTGTTTTCTTCCCTCCTGACTAGAGAGAGCTTCAGTGTAAGTAAGTTTAATAAATCCGAATTTTTAGTCTGAGATCTGAAGATACTGGTTTGGTGCTAGCAAGGTCTATAGCTGTGACCAGGGGTTTTCTGGGTTTTTTTTGGTCAGTTGGTTGGTTTTGGTCATTTACCCTTGCCAAAAAACTTAACTTTTTTTTCTCAACTAGTTAAATTCACTGTGTACATAGTTGCAACACTAATATTTTACTGCTTTTGTTTTTTCTAGGGCGCCAATGCCTCAGCTTTGGAGAAAGAGATTGGTCCGGAACAATTTCCAGTCAATGAGCACTATTTTGGTTTGGTTAATGTAAGTTTCAGTCCCTAACTTCATTGCTTTGAAATGCCAGGAGTGGATTTGTTAAATTACAAGTCTGCAACTGAGTGAATAATTAAAACCCTGAAAGATATAGTCGTTGAATATACATACTTATTGAAATGTGTTTTAATATTCAGTGTATTTGTTGAAATATGCTACTGAAATAATTGTTGAAATTGGACTGTGTATTTAATACTTTATTTCATTTTACTAATTGTAGGGTATTTTTTAAATCATTTTCTTTCTATTAAAATGTATAAGTTAAAAAAAAGCTGTTTAAAATATGTAGCTTGTAGTTCATCATACACCAATCTATGAATAAATACAGTAAAAGGAAAAAAAAAATCTGTGAAAGACTGTTGATGATATGAAGTGTTCACATCTGGTATTTGTATCAAGATTTAAAAAAAATACTGAGCCCAAAGGGGAAAGCAACAGTGGAAAAAACATATTGAGTTGTTTGATTCGATCATTAGTTTTAAGGAATAATTTAAATTTTACTTTCCGGTATTACCCATGAAAAGTATATCTTGTTAGAAATTTCATTATTCTGAAATGAAATATTAAATTATTTTCTTTATTGGGGCTTCAGAAAGTACATATTTAAACCAAGTTGATTTATCAAGAGCTATTGTCTCGTGTTTCTTAATGAAACTACTTCTAATGCTGTCCTGCTACTACAACATATGTCTCCACCTCTAGGTTCTTAGCACTGACATGGTTCAAGAGTCTGCAATCCAAGTATACACTGTGCAGCCAGTAAACACTCTTAGTGATAAGCTGACTTACATGCATCTCAAATGCCATGACTTAAATTAGCAATTTTTTTCCTTTCTCATGACAGTTGAAATACCTTCAAAATCATAGAATAGAATCATAGAATCGTTTAGGTTGGAAAAGACCTTTAATTTCATCAAGTCCAACCGTTAACCTAGCACTGCCAAGTCCACCACTAAACCATGTCCCTAAGCGCCACAACTACACGTCTTTTAAACACCTTCAGGGATGGTGACTCAACCACTTCCCTGGGCAGCCTGTTCCAATGCTTGACAACCCCTTCAGCGAAGAAATTTTTCCTCATCTCCAATCTAAACCTCCCCTGGCGCAACTTGAGGCCATTTCCTCTTGTCCTATCACTTGTTACTTGGGAGAAGAGACCGACACCCACCTCGCTACAACCTCCTTTCAGGTAGTTGTAGAGAGCATTAAGGTCTCCCCTCAGCCTCCTTTTCTCCAGGCTAACCCCAGTTCCCTCAGCCACTCCTCATCAGACTTGTGCTCTAGACCCTTCACCAGCTTCGTTGCCCTTCTCTGGACACGCTCCAGCACCTCGACGTCCTTCTTGTAGTGAGGGGCCCAAAACTGAACACAGTATTCGAGGTGCGGCCTCACCAGGGCCGAGTACAGGGGCACGATCACTTCCCTACTCCTGCTGGCCACACTAGTTCTGATACAGGCCAGGATGCCATTGGCCTTCTTGGCCACTTGAGCACACTGCCGGCTCATATTCAGCTGACTGTTGACCAGCACCCCCAGGTCCTTTTCCGACAGGCAGCTTTCCAGCCACTCTTCCCCAAGCCTGTAGCGCTGCATGGGGTTGTTGTGGCCAAAGTGCAGGGCCCGGCACTTGGCCTTGTTGAACCTCATACAATTGGCCTCGGCCCATCAATCCAGCCTGTCCAGGTCCCTCTGCAGAGCCTTCCTACCCTCGAGCAGATCAACACTCCCGCCCAACTTGGTGTCGTCTGCAAACTGACTGAGGGTGCACTCAATCCCCTCATCTAGAGCATTGATAAAGATATTAAACAGAACTGGCGCCAATCCTGAGCCCTGGGGAACACCGCTCATGACTGGCCGCCAACTGGATTTAGCTCCATTCACCACAAATCTTTGGGCTCGGCCATCCAGCCAGTTTTCTACCCAGAGAAGAGTGTGCTCATCCAGGCCATGCGCAGCCAGTTTCTCCAGGAGAATGCTGAGGGAAATGGTGTCAAAGGCTTTACTGAAGTCTAGGTAGACAACACCCACAGCCTTTCCCTCATCCACTAGGTGGGTCACCTGGTCATAGAAGGAGATCAGGTTAGTCAAGCAGGACCTGCCTTTCATGAACCTGTGCTGGCTGGGTCTGATCACCTGTTTGTCCTGCACGTGCTGCGTGATGGCACTCGAGATGATCTGCTCCATAACCTTCCCCGGCACCAAGGTCAGACTAAGAGGCCTGTAGTCCCCTGGATCCTCCTTCCAGACCTTCTTGTAGATGGGCGTCACATTTGCTAACCTCCAGTCAACTGGGACCTCCCTGGTTAGCCAGGGCTGCTGATAAATGATTGAAAGTGGCTTGGTGAGCACGTCTGGCAGCTCCCTCAGTACCCTTGGGTGGATCCCATCCGGCCCCATAGACGTGTGTGTGTCTAAGTGGCATAGCAGGTCGCTAACCATTTCCCCTTGGATGATGGGGGCTTCATTCTGCTCCCCGTCCCTGTCTTCCAGCTCAGGGGGCTGGGTACCCAGAGAACAACTGGTCTTACTCTTAAACACCGAGGCAAAGAAGTCATTAAGTACCTCAGCCTTTTCCTCATCCTTTGTCACTCTGTTTCCCCCCACATCCAATAGAGGATGGAGATTCTCCTTAGCCCTCCTTTTGTTGCTAATGTATTTCTAGAAATATTTTTTATTGTCTTTTACAGCAGTAGCCAAATTAAGTTCTAGCTGGGCTTTGACCCTTCTAGTTTTCTCCATGCATAACCTCACGACATCCTTGTAGTCCTCCTGAGTGGCCTGCCCCTTCTTCCAAAGGTCATAAACTCTCCTTTTTTTCCTGAGTTCCAGCCAAAGCTCTCTGTTCAGCCAGGCTGGTTTTCTTCCTCCCTGGCTCGTCTTTTGGCATGTGACGAAATGACGCTTTGTTTCTCAGAAAAGAGGAAATACAGTAGTGTTCCTGTTAATACTTGTTGTTAGTTCTGTAGCAGAGCTTAGGCTTTCCATCAAAGCTGTTCTTATCTTTTCTCAAATCTGTTACTCTGTTGACAGATAACCTGTTTTCCTTATTTCTTGTCCAAGTCCAGAGAGGTTTTAAGACTTAACAGTAAAATTGTATTGTATGCCTAATCTTGAAGTTTTACATATTTTGTACCCTTAAGAAAAGTTTCAGTAAAGGGCAATCTTCCTAATATATAATGAATATCAACAGATTCTGGCTTTCTGTAGTCCAGAGGGAGTAGGAAATTTGAGGGGAAATCTGTCTTTAAGTCACTGCCCTCGACCATACACGTAAGAGGCAGGCAGCTAAGATCTCAGAGTGCTCTTAACTTTCTGTGTAGTACAGGAATATTGCTTATTTTAGCTTCAAACACTTAAGTTTTATGGACCAAAATTCTTTGAATTGTAACAAATAGTAAAATGGGATTCTATTACATCTATGGCACAGTGGTGCTGTGTTTTTCAGATACAGTGTTTGGCTAAGGAAATTCAGTCATATTGTTGCTTGGATGGTTTTCAGATCTCTTATACAGGTTGTGTTTACTAACACAGTATGTATATGCCATAAATGTGTAATAAGCTTGCAGAATTTAAATCTATCAGGAAAAGGAAAGGTAGTGACTTCTTCATTAGCAAACTATGGCCAGTGGCCATTCAGAAAGAATGACAGAGCTAATGATAATTAAAAGAAATATTAGATAATTAGATAACAAATTAAGAGTACTATTAGATTGAGAAGTGATAGAAATCACAATTTTTGCCTTCATTGATTTCTCTAATTGTTTTATAGCAATTACAAGAAGTGAAGCTCTTAGACGTTCATTAATATTTACTGCTCAATTTTTCTAATTTGTTTATCGATTTTATTTGTCCTAACTTTGTCCAGAGTAATGGAAAAAATGGAGATAATGTGGAAATCAATAGCTCTCTTCTAACTGTGTGATAGCTAGCCATTTGAGATGTCTGGAATGCAGGACAGGACTTTAGATCAAGATGGCCATTCTGAAATAGAGATCTGTCAATGGTAAATGTAGCCTTTATCCATAGGTAGTGTAAAAGAAGAGAAGGCAAAAGCACTATGTTATCTCCTCTCCAGCTTTGTAGTGGAATCTAGGGATTATTCAGAGGATGTGCTGAAAGAACAATTTGAGAGGTAAAAGAAGAATTAAGAAAGGGCAATTATGGGAAGCATATGAAAGACTGGATGGTTGATGGGATGTTTGTTTCTGTCAATGAAAGCTCTAAATGGAAAATTCAGCTTAGGCTTGAAAGGATAATAGCATTCACTAAATCAGCAGGAAATATTTAAGATACGTGGTAAGATGAAAATGTTAGTAGTATGATGTCCCATACACATGGACAATCAGGAACATCAAGTCTGTCCATCATTCTTCTTTCCCTCTACAGTGCAGTAATGCAAACTATTCAAATCTGTGTGCTTCACAAATTAAATCAATGATTTTATCCAATGAGTATGAAATAATGAACATTTTTAATCTCATAAGAGCTACTCTGGTAGCTCTTCAGCAGTTTACCGGACTTCTAGAGCAGAAAGTTTGGTTATTCAGTCTCTTGCAATGGATCTGTGTATTTTGGAGAAATCCTATTTACTGGCATGGCCCATTGCAACAAATAAAAGTTGTCAGAGCTGCCAATGCATCAGAGCTGGGAGGAACCCTAGTGCTGCACGAAGACAGTGTTCTTAGCAGATCTAAATCCCTGTAGATCTCCTGTTTGTTTTTGTAGATCTGTGGGGTTCAACAGCCAAGTTTCCTCCCAGTTGTATGTTGCATCAGAAAAGTAAACTACAAGGCCATAAGCCTTAGTGAGTGTGTGCTGTTTTTGTTGCAACTTTCCTGATTGTCTCATTTTTTTTATTTCCACACAGGTTTGAGTGTTGTAACTTTGATTTCAGAATTTAAAAAAAAAGAAAAAGTGTGTGTGAAATACACACACAGAGTGTGTATACATACAGAGTGCAGTATTTTTGTGAAAGGAAATAATCTGATTTCTCAGAATTTAGAACAGACGAACAATATGAACTGAAAAAAAGAGAAAATTTCTTTTTTTACTTTTCTTAGATATGCACATCTTGAGATGATCCTCACAGAAACAAGGAGGCAAGCAAAAAACCGGTTGAAAACATAGGTTAAAATAACTCTATATAATCTCTGTTACCTTCCCCTGAATGAGATAGAGAGTTTCAGTAGCCTGTACAGGCTGACAGGTTAAGATATAAAATTACAATGACGGTCTTTCTTAGCGTTTTCTACTGTTATTCTGAGGCAGACTTCACAAGCGTTTCATTTTCCTACAATTATATTTTGAATAAAGCTAGCTAATTTCTAAAGCTAGCTGAACATCCTTCTTGTTTTGAATAGTTCGATGGGCTTCCAGTGCTGTGCATTTTCATATTCCAGAGTGGTGTTGGAGTGTTTACAGTGTCACTACAAAACATACAGATTATGGCTGCAAACTTCTTCTTATACAGTGCAGCGCTTGCACATCTTCTTACAAGTGTTACGCTTCTGAGGCAGTGCTAACTGTAAAGTGAGGGGAGAAGGAAGGTGTCTGTTGGGCAGGGTAGCAGGAGAGCTGAGCATTGAAGAAGCAGAATTAGAAAGCGAAGCAGAGGTGTTCAGTAGGAGGTGGGAGGAGGGAGCAAAGTCTTGGGTGTTTTCTAAATGAGAGGTGTGCTTTAGTATTGGAGTCAAAGGTGGTAAGTAAAGTAATAATGGTGGTAAGACCAGCATCTATTCGTGTAACAAATTCCCTATTTGCTTAGTCTAGAAACCTCCCCACCTTTTCCCCCTTGTTGTTTAGTACATGTACCTTTATAATTTTTTAATGATTGGAAGCCTTTATTTTAAAAAGATTTTAGGTTTTGAAGCGATGAAGATTGATGCTTTAGTTATAAAACAAATGTGAACTAATTAAATTTTCTTCAGGAGTTTGTTTTCAAACTCTTTTATTGCCTACTGTCTTTCTGAATTTGGTTGAAGAAAACCTTTTATGAACTTAATCTGCTTGCTTTTATTTCCTATCCACAGGCATGTAGGTTAACATATATTCATATTAAATTAATCTCCTGAATTTTGTTCAGTGTTCTGAGTTCTCTGTTGCTTTATATTTTGGTCGTTTCTCACTGTGCGTTTGCCATTCTTATTAATTTCTCATCAGACTGTTCCTTTTTAAAATTGGAATGTTATGAAATTTCTAATTTGCTGCCTTTTCATCTTTTGACACTTGCTGTAGAAATTTTAGCACTTTTCCCATTTGATTTAATTTTAAGAACTTTCTTAACATTTTAATGTAGTTCTCCTTTTACGGCTATTTCTAATTATAAACTCATAAATAATTAGCTTACAATATTAAATGTTTTGACGTAAACTACTGTGTGATTTCATCTGCTTCCTTTAAGGAAAAAAGCCCTGGTTTTCCTCTTAAGTTCATTGACCTACTCAAGTGCAGATTTGGACCACAAAGAAGCTAATATAAGCATTTTCCCTAGCTTAAAGAAATAAAAATAATGGACATTAATTTCCTCACTTTTTAATATGGAGATCTTAAGACTTATTAATATCTTTTTTTAAAATACACTTCTTACTCATTCTTTGAGTGTGTCTTGGGTATTTTGAAAGTGGGTCTTCATATTTCATTAATTTAAAATAACGGAAAACAGTTTACTTTCCAGTTTTCTGATTAAATTGCATGGTGGTCTTGTTTGTCTTAATCGGGAGAGAGCAAAACCCAGTTACTTCCCTGTTATTGCTAAGATGTAAAAGCTTTTAGTTCTTTTTCTCTGTTGAAAGAACCTGCTCTTAAAATATCTCTAAATGCACTGTTTGCTATATAACAGTCTCCCCATCACAATATAGTCTTAGAATTTGTACCTGTATATGCTACAATCTTTATATAAAACATAAATATGAACATTATTTTCACATTTTACAGAATGCGTAGCAGGTATGGGCTTCAATTTGCAGGTTGAGTGACTGCAGCTGAAAGGTTGGATTACTTGCTGAGGGCCTTACAAAGATTTTTCTCACACTTTCAGTGTTAGATAATAGGTTTCACTGGAGGAGGACAGCATAAAATGAGAGTGGCTCTATCCGCTGACAGCTCATGACGCCTTCTCAGAGGTGATGGGGAGGTTTGCAGTGTTGGGGTGAGCTGGAGACAGTGTTAGTGATCACAAGACTCAAGTGCCTAAGAGCTGGAAGGAGTCTGGGGAACAGCAACATCTGGAGTGTTCTGGTACAAAGGGGGTTACGGATGCTTTTCTAGCTGCCCCGTTTCAATTCAGTGGCCTGCCTCCTTCAAAATGCACATGTCCAAATTGTGCATTCTTTTCCTTTCAGTCTCAATTTGAAACTACCACCTGTGCCATAGCTTTGAATCCTAAACAAGCCATGTTGCAATCTTTTAAGAAAACTCCTGGATGCCAATCCTGTTACCCTAAAATGAGAACTGAAAATGTAGGAACGTAAAGCAGTTATTTCTGACTTTGATCACAACTAGTAAGATTTGGAGAATCCAATTTCTGAAGTGTCTGAGAAGCTCTCAATTTACAGCTGAATTTCTTCACAGTACAAGGTCATGCTGTGCCTGTTCTTTACTGTTGCGGCTGACGTGTGGTAAGATGGATAGATATTTTTACCTGGGCTTATTTTGGGAGCTATGAAATTGGTGGTGTTTGTTGAATATTTTGACCCAAGTAAATGCAAAATATTACTAATAAATTAAATTTACAAGTGAGACAACATTATATAATATTGTTCAAATTTACCTAGGTTTTTCTTGCATTTACTTACAGTGTACTTGTTAATCCTTTGTGAAACAGAAATATGCTTTACTATCTTAAAGTCAAGAAGAAATGACTGGCGGAAAATTTGCCCCTGTTTATGCATTCTCTTATACTTTGGATTTAATTTTACCTCTCTACAGTAATACAATGCAAACTAATAAACGTCTCTCTTATTTTATAGTTTGGGAATACATGCTACTGCAATTCAGTTCTTCAGGCACTTTATTTTTGTCGACCATTTCGAGACAAAGTCTTAGCATACAAGAGTCAACCAAGAAAAAAAGAGAATCTCCTTACATGCTTAGCTGATCTCTTCCACAGTATAGCCACCCAGAAGAAAAAAGTTGGAGTAATACCTCCCAAAAAATTTATAACAAGATTACGAAAAGAAAATGGTAACTTTTTTAAAATTTTCTTGTGTAATAATCATAGCAATTATGATTTAATTCTGTAGTTGACATAGTGGAATGCCTACATATTTGTTACTTGTGGAAAGTGTTCTTGGTCCTGCAGTATAAAGAAGAGGTGACCCTAGGATAAGGGTGTAACCCTGCAGCTGTTCTGAGAGAGAATCCTTGTCTGTCTCTCTTCATGTAGAACTGAGTGTATTGTCAGTGGCTGCTTATGAAATTGCTTGCTAATTTTGCTTCTTGATGAATTGTGTTTTTGTAATCAAAATTCACTGTAACGCTTTTGTTCAGTGTTTAAAAAAACATTACTATTTGAATGCAGGAATCAGTCTCCCAAACTGAGTGTGTAGAAAGGTTGTTAAGACTTCCCTCCAAGAATCTACCTTAAAAACCCACAAATTTTTAAATTCATTTAGAATTTATGCAATACTTAGCTTGACCTACTTTTTAAAGGTTTAATGAATTTTAAAATCACCAAGTAGTTTTGGCTAATTTTTTTTAGTGTAATTGATATCCTAAATTTCAAGAGATTTCCAGAGATTGTTAACATTTCTTGTTTCTTATCTGCAGGGCTAATTGGTCAAAATGTTTTAGAAAATAATTCAATGTTAAAATATAAATGAAACTTTGTAATCTACTACTCAATTTGGATACTTTTATAAAAATATAACATAAAATTTTTCTAAAAAATAACCACTAGATTTAAATAAACTGTATGAGGTACCATTTAACACCGCTGCAACAGACATGTTCATACTGTT
The DNA here is from genome assembly GCF_965638725.1 of Aptenodytes patagonicus. Taxonomy (NCBI): domain Eukaryota; kingdom Metazoa; phylum Chordata; class Aves; order Sphenisciformes; family Spheniscidae; genus Aptenodytes; species Aptenodytes patagonicus. The sequence continues at coordinate 204,714,831 of NC_134949.1, forward strand.
GTAATCTCTCCAAGACTATATATGCAGACTAAAAAAGTGTTTAAATGTTATGATGACCGTCTCTGTAGTAAAAACAAGAAATAAAATACTACGAGTTTCCTAATTTGAAGTGATCCCTCCAGCAAACGCACACCATGAGTTGTAATAATATTGTTAAAAAAAAGCTCTTGGGTAATGTACAATCTCTTGCCTATGCGGAATAGAAAACTGTCATTCAGTTCTTTGGTAAGTATACTTGAGTAAGTATGCTTGTGTGTTGATGCATTTACAGAAATAGTTCATTATGTCAATGAATGTTGACCAACTATGACAAACGTGGAGAATGGTTCAAATGGAAAGCAGAAAGTAAACCACAGGAGCCATTAAGTTCTTTTTAGAAAGTGTTCTTTTTAATGCTTAATTATGTCATGACACTAAAATTCTAAGCAGGAGAAGGCAATTGGAAAATCTTCGTTAGAGAAATCAGATGTGAAAGTTCAGCTCTTGCTGGCTTTTGGGGTCTCTCGTAATGATAATACTCTCACCTTTTCTACAAATAAATGGCTAAATTGTCAGGCAGCGATTACATGGACATCATATATGCTATTAAGTGCTTATTGTAAAGGTATAGAATTTTGAGCTTTAAAGAAGAGTTAGGTAACGAATCAGGTAGGTACACAACACCGATCTAGATTCTGTTCCAGTCAGTATCCAGCTATACCAGGGTGATGACTGAGAACGTAATCTTAATGTCTTCCAGACTACAATGCTGCTATTCCATCTTTGTTTTCAAAGTCTGAATACAACACACATATGTTAATGACCTTAAAGCTTAACTGGCTGGGAAGCAGATGCTGGGTTGAAGTCAGCTGAAGGTATACTGTTATGTTTGCTTAAATTTTTTCTAATCATAAAATGGACAATGTGTAGCTTTCATTCTGTTGTACTTAATGCTAATTTACCGACTGGGCACATAGCCCTGAGAGGTCCATGACGTAACACTGTGAAGAATCTCTGAAGTGTTTCACCTCAAGAGACTTGTAGCTTCTGTTCTGCCTTGACTTACTTGATTAAATAAAGACCTTACAGTTGGCTAGATTCAGAGTTGAACTTACTCTTACTTCTCAAAAATAGTGTAGTAGTTCACTAAATAAACTACTTGGTTCATACTCTTGGCTGACCTATTGCGCTACTTAACCCCTCCAAATGATCTAGATTAGCATCAAATTCCTCCCTACTTTGCTAATAGCTCGGGATTTTTTTTTTTCTATTTGAAGTTTACTCCTGGATGCTATCAAGTGAATGATAGTAAAGCTTCCATGTAGTCCCTGTATGCACTTCAAAATTTAAGCTTCACTGAGTATCTTTTTCATTCATCTTTCCAGTCCTGGGAACTATCCCTCCACTGAAGGCCAGTCTCTTAGTATATTCTTGGACTACAAGCAAATTGCAAGTTGTAATTAATTGAAGTAATTGCACATTAAAAGACTTCAATGATATTAGCCAGTCATATAGAATGCTTTTTAAATTGGCAGGCAAATTTCCTTGTAACAATTCCGGGTCAGAGAGAGAAGTAGTAACTATTACTAAATCTGATTCAATGCCTTTATGGTTTTCTCAGTCCCATTCCTAATATGAGTATTTGTAGCAGCAGAGGATTTCTCACGTTGATATCCCAAGGGACTACAATAAAGATGTTTTCAGGGTAGTACCAATTTGAACATAAACAAGGGAGTAGACTTGTAAGAAAGAGTTCAACTTTATGCTTGAATATGTATCATTGCTATACATCACAAGTATGTGCCAGTGAAACTATTTCCCTTCCACTGAATTAATCTTAAAACTATTATGCTTAGAAATGTTGACAAACTGAGGACATGAAGCAGAAAGCATAGTGAATCCATTATTATCTATCCAGCAACTCCACCAGTAATAAAGGTCCCACATATACCAATCTCCAGAAGCAATATTTCAGATCTTGAAAGACAGATCTGTTTATTACTTGAAGTCCTAATTTGAAACCTGTTTGCTCTTGCTGTGGCTAGAACTTTAGGCTAATTTGACATGGCATCTACAAATACTACCTTACTTAAAGAGCTTTGAGAAAGAAAATTATTGTTTAAAAATATCAATATCTTTAGGTTTTTCATCTTAATCTTATTTTCATTGCTAGTATTGATGACACTGTGCTTATGACAGAGCAACAGTGGACTTAAAACCCTAAAAGTGAAAATAAATAAGGCAATGTTCTGTGCATTTCTTTTTCATGTTCTTCCTGTGATAGAACATACAGATGATGAAACCTTTCCTGTCATAAGTTCTCAGTTCATTTCTGGAAAATATCAACATCTAGTGCCGTTTGAGATGCCCTGTGTTATCCAAGACATTGACCTAAGCTTGGCAGAGATAGCATAGCCCCTGTAGGAGATCCAAATCGTCGTGGACTGGCATCTGGAGGCTGGACAGGATAAGCTATAACATTTCAGGTGGCATTGTATGTACACCTATGTTTAGGTAGTTGAATCATGCCCTAGTTTTCTTGCAGAGTGGTTTGCACTTCTGTTAATTCTGATCAGCTGAGAGATTTCTGTGAATGTAAGCTGGCTCGCCCTCCCCTCTTTCCACCCCCTATACTTTTGGCTTAGTTTATGAAGTATGCATTTTGGGTTGGTGTTGTATTGTCATGAATGATTCAAGACGTGAAGTAAAGACTGGTTTTGAAATTTGACTTCTTTTAAAAACTTTTTTGTAGTATAGCAGTAACCGATTAATTAAAAAATCTTCTGTTGTTTTATCTTGTAGAGCTTTTTGATAACTACATGCAGCAGGATGCACATGAGTTCTTAAACTATCTATTAAATACAATTGCGGATATCTTGCAAGAGGAAAGAAAACAAGAGAAACAAAATGGTCGCCTACCTAATGGCAACATCGACAATGAAAATAACAGCCCACCAGACCCAACCTGGGTTCATGAAATCTTTCAGGGAACATTAACTAATGAAACCAGATGTCTTACGTGTGAAACTGTAAGTCTGGATATGCTTCGTAAAATGAATTCTTCCATGTTTCATGATTCATGTATCTGTCGTGGTTTAATCTCAGTCGGCAACTAAGCACCACGCAGCCGCTCACTCACTCCCCCCCACCCAGTGGGATGGGGGAGAGAATTGGAAGAGCACAAGTTAGAAAAACTCGTGGGTTGAGATAAAAACAGTTTAATAATTGCAATAAAATGATAATAATAATATGATAATAATAATAATAATACACAAAACAAGTGATGCACAGTACAATTGCTCACCACCCGCCGACCGATGCCCAGCCAGTCCACGAGCAGCGGCCCCCCCGGCCAGCTTTCCCCAGTTTATGTACTGAGCATGATGTTACATGGTACGGAATGTCCCTTTGGCCAGTTTGGCTGTGCCCCCTCCCAGCTTCTTGTGCACCTCCAGCCTTCTCAGTCGGTAGAGCATGGAAAACTAAAAAGTCCTTGGCTAGTGTAAGCATTACCTAGCAACAACTAAAAACATCGGTGCGTTATCAACTTTGTTCTCATCCTAAATCCAACACTGTACCAGCTACTAGGAAGGAAATTAACTCTATCCCTGCCGAAACCAGGACAGTATCCCAACAGACTAACATACTAGATTAGTTTCTTTCTTTAGAAATCTTACATTCGTATGAACATTTGCATTTTTTCTTTGTTAGTGAGAAAATTTCAGCAGCTGATGCATGAATTGTAGGAAAAGGCTTTTGGCCAATATTAGGAAAATTCTGAATTGAATTTTTGTCAGTGTGATCATAATGAACTTCAAAATTTAGATTAGAAAATTCTAAATTGATGTTTTCCTAAGAACAATAAAGCCTGCTACTTGGGGATGTGGACTTCTTCTCAAATTTAATGTCTTAATAACTTAATGTCATGCTTAGTGATACATTCCATACATAAGTATTCTGAATCAGTTTCCACCGATTTCTAGTTTTTAAATTTAAAGCCATTGAAATCAAGATACTATGGTTGGCTTTTGGCACTGAGACAGTAGACTGGGATTCTCAAAGAACATAACTTAACATGCAGGAAAAGTAATCCTTTCCTAAATGTCTGTCCACAGGAATTCTTCTAATACTAGACCCTGAGAAATAAACTCCTGCTTTGAGTAAGCTATACTAAAATTTTCTTTGAGAATAGTTCTACAATAAGAGAAAGCCTATATTTCAGAAAAACTTATAATTGAATTTTACCTGCTTGAGAAAGAGAAAAAGCAGCACAATTTGAAAATTACGGTAATTCAGTCATAGTCTGTGCCTTAGATATTGTAAAAAGCTAAATGACTGTATTTTTTGTATGACTCTTCATACCTATTTTCCTTAATTAGGTAATGCACATATTTAAGCATGATGTTGGAAAGGAGGAATTAATCGGATTAAATCTATATATTTCACATGTAATTTTCTCTGTCTTCTAGAAATACCCACCTCTTTTATTTCAAAGAAAATAGCTTTCTAATGTCATATGTAATGTAACTGCAGACTGTAGATCAGTAGGTCATGGCATTTTGAATAATTTAGGTGCTGATTTCTAGCTACCATATTTTTTTTCCTGGTAGATTTCCCCTCCCTAATAACTATTTCGTGGCAACTGTCAATTGCTTCTCTTTTAGTTCTTGAACAGATTTTTTTTTCTTCTTGAAACATGAGTTTAGCCTAGTCTCTTAACATGACTGACATCATTACCTTTCCTCACTGTGGCATAGTGAATCACTGCTGTCAGGATTTTGATCTAGGTACAGTCCTTAATACAATTTTAAAATGCTGATATGCTGATATGCCAGCGTATTTTATTAGTTATCAGGCCTATCACAATTTTGAGAGTTCTACTAATATTGCTCAGTTCTATTTTCTGTTAGCTATTGCTGAATAGGATACACCGTGTCTGTTTGCCACTGTGCCTCCTTGGACAGTTGAATTTTAAATTCAGTGTTCTAATACACATTGTTTTTTAGTATATTAGGGCCTTTGTTTTCCAAGCCCTAATAATCTGGAAATTATTTTATCAGCTTCTGTCTATTCAATATATCAGCTTGGGTCTAATTAAAACACAGTGACCTGAAAATGGGCACTTAGAAACACATTTAGACACATTAAATAAGTAATATTACTGTGAATAGTGTCTTATTTTCAAATATAGTGAGCATATATGATTGTTTTAATGTTTATTGGAAGCTGTTGGTATTTAGAGTCTTTCTGTGTTTAGAAATATAACTTAAAATGTCAGGAGTACTTGGATTACACAGCAAAGTGGATGAATTAGTGCTTCTTAATGATAAGACAATAACCTTAGTATATTTTTTATTTAAATTTGGAATTTAATGCATACTTAAATATAAAGCATAATATATCTTTGCTTTAAGTGAGAATATTTGTGTTCTAACTGGCCAAACCTACTCAACGTTCCTAAAATCAGCATGGCAAGATTTTATTCTAATTTCAGTTGTCCTAATTATAGAAAAGAGCTTCTTTCCAGGACACACTCATTAGCCCATCTTTAAGATAAAAAATTAACTGACTAAAGATTTGTCCTCAGTTTAAGTATGGACAGTGGAATATAAGGAACATAGGTATGATTCTTTAACAAAGATTTGTGTCATGGGTCAAGCCACACTATAAAACGAGTAAGTTACAAAACGGATTGTAAGTTGTCTTTACATGCTTTTAATGTGATTTCTTGTTATGATGCTTTCCCGCTTCCTTGACAGAGGCGGTATGATGAAGTCAATGTTACATATTTTTGTGGCTAATTGATAAAAATGATCTAGAAGTTCATTGGTTTTACAGATTTCTCTCACAATTTAAGGAAAGAGTAACAGTAAACCAGAAAATAATGTAATTGACTTCAAGATTAAATTTGAAATGGCTAAATGTGGGCAGTACTTCCACAGAGAAAAATAGGAATTTGTCTTGGGTCAAAAGCACCAAACATATTGATAATGTTTTTCTCCAGCTGATGGTCTTGCTCTTGTGTTCTCTGCAAGGCATAAAATTCTTTGGCTCAATTCTACTTTGGACTGAGAGGAGGCAATAAGGAAAATCTCGGTGGTCTCTTTTATGGGGGTACTATAGAAGGCTTAACTATGCCCTACTTTTTTTTCTCTTTTTTTTTTTTTTTGAAACCAAGATAAATCATGCCCTTTGTTTCATCTTCATTTAAAAATAGTTTCTGTCTTAGCACATATGGGAGCCTACAGTTGCAAAAGCTTTTTTGTCAGTGAGCTGACTCACATTGCTAGTGAAATTCCAGACTGAAAGAAATACAGATTCCATGAGTGTTAGCCTTCTGAGTTTTCTGTTCTGTGTGGCGTTGGCCGTCAGAGTACAGCTGAGCTGTTTGAGTGCAGATTATGTCCTTAATATGAGAACAGTAGACCATCGCCTTTAGCCAGAATGTTGGAACACCCAAATTTTTCACTATTATTCAGGTGCTCCTGTTAGGAGCACTCAGATGGCTTTCTGAACACATCAGGGCTTGATTCTGCAAGTGATGAGGTTTTCTGACCGTGTCCATCTTTTTTTCATTCTATAGATGATTGAAATATATAGCATTGGTGACTGTAGTCTAAGGAACTTAGTGATGTTTATTTGAACCAGAACTTCTACAGAAGGGGGGGCTGGTTAGAGTGGAGGGTGACTTTTTTATCATTTATCTTTTTTTTAAATTAAAACTATATGAGTTAATATTGGTAAAAAAAGTACTGTTCAAATACTAATGTTCAAAAAATCTTAAAAATTAAGAATAGCAGTTTCTAAATTATCAACATAGATGGAAAAAATCCACTTAGCTATTCTTTCAATAAAGCCTTTAATGGTTCCTCATGATCCTAAGTTCACAATGGACTGGCTAACCTGAGAGAGGTTCTTTAAGGCAGTATTATCAGTATTATCACTAAGAATGGAAGAATTCCTTTTGCGAACTTCTGGTTTCAGTACCGATCTCTTTTTAACCAAGTACAACACATCCCTTTCCTCTTCTCCATCTCCTCCCCGCCCTTACAGCTTCTGCGTGGGATAAAGCTGCCTGTGAAATCTTTATTGTTTCGTGGAATTTTCTTTGATTAGACCAAGAGAGGAAGAATTATCTAATTGCATGTCTGAATAACACTGATCACATGACTCCTTAATTCCAGCTGTCCTAGCTGAAGACTGCAGCAGAGTATTTTCTAGAACTGTTTTTTTTTTCCCTGAGCTGTTCTTAATCCCTAGGCTAAGATGATTTCCACCAGGTTGTTAGTGTTATAAACTCAAGTTTGATAGTTCCAAAAGTGGTTTGCAATGGGATATTTTGAAGAATTGTCCGCATAACTAAACCACAGTACATCCCTGAAGACAGGAAATGTGCAGCACGCTGAAGATGCAGGTGGCTTTTTTTTTCCCACCCTAAAAACATATTGGAAGTTTTCCATATATGTTCTGTGATCTCTTTAAAAGTATAAACATTACACTTCAGCATCTAAATGATGTAGTAGATGTGACGTATACTGGCATAGTGACATTTTTTGTACATGTACACTTACTCTTGGAAAGATTAGGTACAGAAGAGTGGGAGGAATCCTTGCCCAGTCCTCTCACAGATATTAACAGAAGCTTTTAACTTAATTTCCTACGTTTTTGGATTTGCCCTGTGGTATTCGTTCTCAAAAACAGTTGTCTTGACCACCTGTATATTTCTTTTTATTCTCCATGTATGCTGCCCTTAGGAACTGCGTGCTTTTCATCTCTTGATAATCAGAGAGCAACTTTCCAAATTTATTTTTATTCTGGAAACATAAAAAGGGAACATAAATCTCATACGTTTTAAAGATCAACTTACATTAGTTCTCCTGTAGCTGTTTAACTTTTCCTGCCTTCAATCAAGAAACTGCAGCCAGGCATCTTTTCTAAAAGCATTTACTTTTGTACCTAGGAGTCATAAAAGGCAGAGGACGTTCTCATCAGTGGCATTGAGTATCTCTAGATACAGAGAGGAAACACCAGCAGACAAAAGTTAAGGTTGCAGATTGCTATTTCCTAAACCTTATAATAACATAGTTGATTTTCAGGGCAGCTGTGGATTTCATCCATCACCATTTTTCAGGATTTGTGGTGGACTTTATTCTCTGCTTCTAGGAATTTCTTTTTTATTTTAATTGTTATTCTTGCATTGTTAAGCTGAAATCACAGCATAATGACAACCGGCATTATATACCCCCACAGACACATACACACTTCTCCCTTCCTGAACAAAATTAGAAACAGATCTAGCAAATCTCTGAAATAGAAAGGCCACTTGTAACAATTTTTAAAAGGCTGTTATAAGATAAAAGATACATTCTGTCAATAGAAAATGGTACTGAAAAACAGAGGTAAATTAGTATAACTTGTTTTAACTATAATCTATTGGGTCTTTTTTCATGCAGATAAGCAGCAAAGATGAAGACTTCTTAGACCTTTCAGTTGATGTGGAGCAGAATACTTCAATCACTCATTGTTTAAGGTAAACGCAAAAAATCTGAATTTTCATAATTTGTCTTTTATCTGTTACCTAGAAAGCAGGAATTAAAACTAAAAGCTCACAAGCTTAGCAAATTCTAGTTTATGCAAACTTAAGAGTATAAAATTATGTTTATTTTGTACATGTTTATATGTATATTTCAGGTAAGAAACTAGTATATAGCATTTCTGTTTTTTTTTTATTCAGGGGTTTCAGCAATACAGAAACTCTGTGCAGTGAATACAAATATTACTGTGAAGAGTGTCGCAGTAAGCAAGAAGCACATAAAAGGTACATCAGACTCAGGGAGGGAAAAAGATAACCCATGCATTTAATGAAAATAATCTGTTTCCTTCTGTGTGTGTATGAGGCAGGGGGAGAACATTCTTTTTCCCTTAATTTTTCTCACTCTTCTTCCACTTAAGAGTAACTTGGTTGCATTCCTCTTGCTTGAATTCAATGAGCCTACTTGCATGAGTAATGAGAATCCACATAAAGCATTTTGGTACTGCTTTGTTCATTATTTATTTTACGAATGAGGAAAAGAATGGTCTTAAGACCAAAAATAAGTTAAAAAGGCAAGTTGAAACAAACTGCCGGTGACTAATCAAAGATTATGGGTAATGATGAAAAGTCACTGATTTCATGTGACTTTTAAAACTTGGTTTTGTCTTGATAATAAAATAATTTTTCCAATTGCTGTAAGAATCAGTTTGATAGCACTTTTTTTCTGATTCAGTCAGAATCATAGAATCATAGGATAGTTTGGGTTGGAAGGGACCTCTAAAGGTCATCTAGCCCAACCCCCCTGCCATGGGCAGGGACATCTTCAACTAGATCAGGTTGCTCAGAGCCCCGTCCAACCTGACCTGGAATGTTTCCAGGGATGGGGCATCCACCACCTCTCTGGGCAACCTGTGCCAGTGTTTCACCACCCTCAGCGTAAAAAATTTCTTCCTTATATCTAGTCTAAATCTACCCCCCTTTAGTTTAAAGCCATTCCCCCTTGTCCTGTCACAACAGGCCCTGCTAAAAAGTCTGCCGCCATCTTTTTTATAAGCCCCTTTTAAGATGGCGTAATGATGCTTGTAACTTGTTAACTGAGTTTCTGGTTTCTTAAAAGTGTGTAGTTAGTTGTGCTAAACTTCTGCTTGACAGTGCACCTGAAAAGCATCAGAAGCTCTGTGGAAGCCTGAAATTCGTTATGTTTAAAGACAATTCTTGTCTGCCTAATAATTCTTCTAGTCTTGCTTACACCTTTGAAAAACCTCAGATTTTGTATACTGTGAGGTATTTATTATCTGGGAAAGTATTTAGTTGAAGGGGTGGGAACACTGACATGCTCTACTGGTTATACCACTGATTCTGGTTATTTGGTTTACCATAGATTTCAGCACATGGCTTTTGGCATACCTCATCGGCAAAGTCTGCTTTCACATGTTGCCTAAGCTTACTAATTGTTGTGTATTAGAGGGTTCTGAAGCCAGGTCTGTCCTGTTGTTTTCTGTTGCCTTAGCAATTTTTCTGGTGGCAGGTAATGTGATCCCTGACCAATATAAGCTGTGTTGACATAAACTTGTACTGTAGGCACTGCCATATTAGCAAAACACAGCTTTTATTGTTTATAGTTTGCTTTTCATGTGGGGCTTAAGTTCAGTTTCACTACAGTCATAGTTTTCTTCCATCTCTGAAACATGGAGCTTATCTGTGATAGTGTCTACTCAACTAGCAAAGGTGGTGTACTGAATTTCTTCACCAGTGAAAGAGTTCATGTTGTCAAACACAGTTGCATTATGAGAAGAGGACTTCATTTGGAAAAAAGAAATAGAGCAGAAATTATATCCATATCTCAGTAATACAATAAAAATTTAACTCTCCCTAAAAATAGTTGCTTCTGTCATCTTTCTGCCCTTCTCCTGCTTGTTTCATTTCCTAGTTCCCTTGCAGGCCATGGAGAAAATTTGAGTCTAGCAAGGTTTCCTATAGGTTACTATCAGTCTAAGTTTAATGAGAAAAGGGAAGGAAGGTGAGTTTTTAAGGATTTTGTCCCCAGACCCATATTTTTTGAAAAAGGATTGTCTGGTACAAACATATTTCCTGACATTCTGAAAATATAGTCTTAGTAGACATGTCTGAAACCTGTGCTGTGTTGTTGAGACTTCTGAGCTACCTTTCAGGGCTGAAGGCAGTTTGAAAAATTCAGCATAGTGCTGATCTAAGGCAACTAGCTGTGCCAAGAAGCAGAGCAGTCTAGTTTGGTCGCTCTGCTAGTAAGGGCAAATCTATTGCCCAGAGAGTGGAAGTCTGTGGTTGCTGCCAGGCCAGCTGTGGTTGGCTGCTGAGGATTTGTAGGCACTGGTGCGAGATCTCAATACCTCAAACTAGGGAAAGGGGCCAGTGAGCCCTCAATAAAACTAGATTATCACTTTCTGGCTTTGACTGCCATAAAATAATGCTGCAACATTTGTACAAAATGATTGTGCTAGAGCACAGCATTATCTTGTTTGGATGGCACGAGGTAAGGTGAATAACAGTGGGCTATTTGTATCCCTTGGCAATGTTAAATGAATGGCTTGATAGGAAAACTTGGAGTAATACATATGCAAAAAAGTGGTGTAACAAAGCTTATTTTAAAAAGCTTTTTTGCCTTGGCTAGTTTACTGAGAAATTCAACTGGAACAGGATCTCTGGAACAACTTTGTTTTAATACCTCCACTGTATACCAAGTGGCATCTAGGTTTTGCTTTTGGGAACTCAGGAAAGCTATGGGGAGGTATGTTTAAAAATTGAATTCTGTGCTATGCAGTCATTGTGTCTAAATTATTATGTGGGTTCATCATGGCTGTTATTATATATTATAGCTTATTATTTTAAATAGATTTGCAATGCTATCAATTGTTAAAATCCACCTTTAGTAAACACCTGATTATTTGAGCTTCTTTTAACGCTTGCAAAATTTTTTAAAGACTTCAGTAAGACAGGTTTCCTGTTTGTTGATATCAACTGAATGTTTTGGCTGGATATTGGAAATACTGTTGGTTTTTTGTTGGGTTTTTTTTTCAGGATGAAAGTAAAAAAGCTGCCTATGATTCTAGCTCTCCATTTGAAGAGATTTAAATACATGGATCAGCTGCATCGATACACAAAACTCTCTTATAGAGTAGTTTTTCCTTTAGAGCTTCGTTTATTTAACACCTCAGGAGATGCCACCAATCCTGACAGAATGTATGACCTTGTTGCTGTGGTAGTTCATTGTGGAAGGTAATAACTATTTTACACAAGGTATTTTTGTGTAAGTTTAACTGTGTTTAAAAAACAAAACACCCAGTATCACATAACTCTAATAGCATTTAAAGACCTCTTAAAAGAAAAGTTTCTTAGGAAAGAAAGCATTGTGGGGAGATGCTACCAATCCTGACAGAACATACGGCTTTCTTGCCATGATAATTCTTTGTGGAAAGTGATAACAGTGTACTTCACATGACAGGTCTTTGCATGAACTTAACTATGTTTAAAAAAACCCACAAAACACGCAGTATCATACAACTGTAATAACATTTAAAGATCATTTTAAAAAAAAGTTTCTTAGGAAGGAAAGCATTATAGAACAGATTCCTTTATAAAGCATTTCCTTTGGGGTGGGTTTTTTTTAAGGCTTGAGCAACGTTTTCTGAAGTATATCCATAAATTATGAGTTTTGTTGATTACTTTGTTTCCTTGCTTTCAAAATATGACTGTTAGATTTGTATTTGATTTTGCTGTATTCAACAAATGTTCTTATGGTTTCATGTCTTAAAATCATGGCTGCTCTACAAACTGCTGATTGATAAAAGCCCCGAAGTGGAAAATGATGATCTAACATCTAGAATCATAGAATAATTTACATTGTGAGGTCAACTACTTAAAGCTCAAAGCAGGGCTAACTTTGACATTAGATTAGGTTGCACTGGGCTCAGTTTCACGACTAGGAATGCTGATTTCACTGCCTCTTTGGGCAATTTGTTCCAGTCCGTCAATGTTCTTACAGTGATTTCCCCCCCCAGTATCTGGTCAGAATTTCCTTTGCTGCAGTTTGTGACCACTGCTTCTTGTCCTTTCGCTGTGCATTTCTGAGAAGAGCCTGGCTCTCATTTCTTTATAACTCTTCCCTTTTGGGTAGTAGAAGACATCAGCTGGATTCCTCATTTAGTCTTCTCCAGGCTGAATAAAGCCAGCTCCCTCAGCCTCTCTTCATCCATCTGGTGCTGTAGCCCTCTGACAAATGTAGTGGCCTGACACTGGACTTCCTCCAGTTTACCAGTCTCTCCCTTAAACTGACAAGGTCATGTTTGGAATCTCATGTCCAGTTCTGGGTCCCAGAATGCAGAATGGTGGGGATTATCACTTCACTGCTGGCTCTACTCTTTCAGTACAACCCTGCATACGCTCAGCCCTGTCACCAAAATGATGCGCTGCTGGCTAACAGCTCATCTTGTTGACCTCCTGGGCCCACCTAGCCAGTTGGTTTGCAGCTGGTGCTGTTGGATGGAGTTAGTCTGGCACAAGATCTTGCATTCATACTTGTTAAACTTCTTGAGGTTCTTATCAGCCCATTCTTTCAACTTTTTAAGTCCCTCAAAATGGCAGATCTGCCCTCTAGTTGCCAGTTACTGCCCTTTGTTCCACCCCCACCCCCGTTACTGCCTAGATGGACCTAGGATTAGAGTAGGGGTAAGATGACTAGATCTCATGTTGGCCAGGACAGTTTTGGAAAATAAGCCTTTGTGCCATAGTCTTCTGGGACACTCTCGTTCTGGATTTTAGGGAAAACAGAACCTGTCCGTTTCTGACCATTTCTTTCTCCTTCATTCAAGCTGCAGTCATGGAAACGTACCCATTCTCAGAGCTGTGGAAGGAGATGAACCCTGTTTTCATTGGGTTATATGACTTGGTACACAGACATGTCCCTCACAGATGGCAACCTTCCTTCCCTGATCTAGACATAAAAATTGTATGAGTGCTTTTAGCCAGTTAAGACAGTTCCAGAACTGCTTTAACTAGTTGTCCACTTTCAGTTGTAAGGTTCAGCTGCTTCAGAAAGTGTATTATTTCTTTACTTGAAATCTGATTAGAAATAGGACACTTTTAAAGTTTTTTTTTTCTGTCATAGTTGTGGAGAAATTTCTTGTCTGCCATACACTGAAGAGCTGTGGATTATAACAGTTTTAATTTAACTGGGAGCCCTTCTCATTGCTGTGAGGATTTGTGAGACTTCTAAACTGTCAGTTTAATTCAGTTTTTGTTTACAGTGGACCAGATAAAGAGATTCCTGATTGAGACTGTAAATGAACAGCAGCTTTTTCTTTCTGAAGATCAGAAATAGTTTGGGATCTGTTCTGTCCCTATGAAACATCAGAATGTTTTCTTGAATGCACTTCTCTGTCTCTCTTCTTTTTAAATTTCGTTTATATTTTCAATGCCTGTGCTGCTTATTCCTCATTTGAAATTGTAATCCTTTTTTTAGCACAATATTAAATGTAGAGATAAGTAAGACCTCATTATGAAGATGATATAAGTGGAGGGGAAAAAAGAAAAGAAACATCCAAACAGAAATTGTACTGGTGGCCATTTTAATTACTGTTAAGTATTGCTTTTCTACAAGAAAAAAAAAAAAAGAAATACGTTTGTACATACATGTGTGTTATTGTCTGTGTTCTTTTCTAATTTTATTTTACAGTGGCCCTAACAGAGGACATTATATTGCGATAGTGAAGAGTCATGATTTTTGGTTGCTTTTTGATGATGATATTGTTGAGGTAAGCTTTGTGTAACCCTGGACGTTTTTCTCATACCAACCAGAGTGCATGCACCCTCCTTGTGTATATGATTACTTAAAGTAAAAGGACTGGTATGCTAATGAAAAGAGGGTTCAACCCCAGTCCAAATGAGCAATAATGGTGAGTGCAGAGCTGCGCCTTACAATTTGACTATACAATACTTTGAATTGCATTTTGGGTTTTATGCTTCTTAAAAGAAGCTTCTTCGTTTATGGCCGCTGTCTTTCACCTTTGTTTAATAAGCTATTCCTGTGGCCAGAAGACATGGCAAATAAGGATATAGATAAATTGGTTTTACTACAGTTCTTTTCTGAGGGCAATTTTTTGGAGCAAGCTGTTTGTTCATATTTTCTAGGAGTGTATGATTTAATGGAATGGATCAGTCTGGTAGTCTGTTTTATTGAGTATCCTGGATTGTTACAGACAAAGGTGTAACAAGTATCAAAATAGGAAGAAACTTCAGATTTTTGAGATTTTGCCCTGAAATTTAAAAGTTAATCCCTGAAACGGGAGCCTTTTGCCTCTGGTGGTATTCTTGCTAATATTAGCCGTGCTTCCAGGAATTCTTATTATTAAAAAAAAAAAAAAGGGTTTCTAACTAATTTCTTGGAACAGCAGGATTCCCCTTCACCAGTTTTGACTTTGTCATCTTTCTGTTTCATCAGTTATCTTTTATTCTTTATTGAGAGAAAGAGCAGAAACTGCTGGTATCCTTATATCATCTCAGGTTTTTTGCTTGTTCTACCATCTTCCTTTTTCCCCCCTTGTCTATGCTTATGCATGAACAGAAGTATGATTGTGCTGTCCACGTCCTTTTCCTGATGTCCTGGTTTCGGCAGGGATAGAGTTAATTTCTTTTCTAGTAGCTGGTACAGTGTTTTGGATTTAGGATGAGAACAAAGTTGATAACGCACCGATGTTTTAGTTGTTGCTAGGTAATGCTTACACTAGCCAAGGACTTTTCAGCTTCCCATGTTCTACCGACTGAGAAGGCTGAAGGTGCACAAGAAGCTGGGAGGGGGCACAGCCAAACTGGCCAAAGGGACATTCCATACCATGTGACGTCATGCTCAGTACATAAACTGGGGAAAGCTGGCCGGGGGGGGGGCCGCTGCTCGGGGACTGGCTGGGCATCGGTCGGCGGGTGGTGAGCAATTGTACTGTGCATCACTTGCTTTGTGTATTATTATTATTATTATCATCATTTTATTTCAATTATTAAACTGTTTTTATCTCAACCCACGAGTTTTTCTCACTTGTGCTCTTCCAATTCTCTCCCCCATCCTACCGGGTGAGGGGGAGTGAGCGAGCGGCTGCGTGGTGCTTAGTTGCCGACTGAAGTTAAACCACGACACCTGACTTTATTTAAATTAATCAAATCTATAAAATGAATAATTTACATTTTCCTTACAATACACAAGAACTGCATAATTGAAAAGAAGAAAAATGAGTGAGACAGGTATTGGACTTTGTCGTGGTTTAACCCCAGCCGGCAACTAAGCACCACACAGCTGCTCACTCGCTTCCCCCCCGGTGGGATGGGGGAGAGAATCGGAAGGGCAAAAGTGAGAAAACTCGTGGGTTGAGATAAAGACAGTTTAATAGGTAAAGCAAAAGCCGTGCACACAAGCAAAGCAAACCAAGGAATTCATTCACTGCTTCCCATCGGCAGGCAGGTGTTCAGCCATCTCCAGGAAAGCAGGGCTCCGTCACGCGTCACGGGTACTTGGGAAGACAAATGCCATAACTCCAAATGTCCCCCCCTTCCTTCTTCTTCCCCCGGCTTTATATGCTGAGCATGACGTCATACGGTGTGGGATATCCCTTTGGTCAGTTGGGGTCAGCTGTCCCAGCTGTGTCCCCTCCCAACTTCTTGTGCACCCCCAGCCTACTCGCTGGTGGGGTGGAGTGAGGAGCAGAGAAGGCCTTGACTCTGTGTAAGCACTGCTCAGCAATAATGAAAACATCCCTGTGTTATCAACACTGTTTCCAGCACAAATCCAAAACATGGCCCCATACTAGCTACTGTGAAGAAAATTAGCTCTATCCCAGCCAAAACCAGCACAGACTTACATTGTTAATTGGCAGGACGAGTCAAAAGTATTGAAGAGTTCTTCTCTCCAAGCCACATTATGGACAGTTTTTCACACAGGAAATGACAAACATGGAAATATGCAGAGCTATTGGGAAAGTAAAAGAATTGTCTCTGTGACTTATCAAGGTACACAGTAAATGGAAATGTCTCGATAGGGTCAAAAGGTCACGTTCCTCCAGGGAAAAGAGAGAGAGCTGTAGTAGATCTCATATCATTTCACAAACATCAGGGACAATCTCTCCAGTTCCAAAGCAGTAACACCTGGCAGTAATGTATTTTTTTTTTCTCTTATCTCTTCTAAAGAGGAAGGAAAGAATCTTTTTGTTCTTAGATCTAAAACATCTCATTGACATTTAGGCCCATGGTTCACCAAGTTGGAATGGCTCACTCCTTCCTGAGAGAGGTTTTATTCCAAATAATGGGAATGAGATTAAATAAAATCTGCCTAAGTGAAGGAAAATTTATCTTTCCACCTTTTTGTTGTTTGTAGCCCGTTGCCCTTGATTTAAAATGTGGCAAGAGAGCTTGCTTTCAGTTTCTTTTGTAGCTGAAAACGATGACAATGAAAACCAGACAATACTCTTTTCATCTTCTTAGCAGAAGTTTTGCATCTTTCCACAAAAATCTTGGTTATAGGAGGCTTTCCAAGCTAACAGGATCACAGGCAAACACGTAGAAAAAGTTAGCCTTCATTCTCTGCCTTCTCCTTATCCTTCTCTGCACTTGATTGGTTTACACGGCTTAGATTTAGAAATAATAGTCTGTACTTGCATTCTTCATGTTGAATTTAAAGTCTCAATGGGATATTGTTGTCTTTAAAACTTTTCTGTATGAAATTCACACAAGCAATGCACGTAAGGTTGCACTCATAGTAGGTTCACTTAATACTTAAAAATTTATATATAAAATGTATATATCCGCTACCCTCTGTGTAGTTGATGGCAGAGGGGAAACCAAAACATAACAAGTTTAAAAACTATTTGGATTTTATTACTTTATGTAATGATGTGAAAGTTATTTTTGTTTAACAATAGTTTTTAGAGTGGAACTTAATGCCATGTATATGTTACGCAAGATATTCTTACTTTAAATTTTTGGGTTTTTACATACAGAAAATTGATGCACAAGCTATTGAAGAATTCTACGGGTTGACATCAGACATCTCAAAGAACTCTGAGTCTGGTTACATCCTCTTCTATCAGTCTCGGGATTGAGGGGGAACTGTAGTGAAGAGAGATTTTTATGCCTCACATCTTCTCTATCTTGGAATGGAGCAAGCACTGAAAAAAAGGAAAGCAGGGAGCTCCAGGGGCGGTAGCACAGTTTGCACACAACTAAGCCAAGAGTTTGGGATTCTTAAAACCTTTGTATCGTTTTCATTTTATTTGCTCAGGTATCATGCTGACTACACATCTCCACTGCATCCCATAAGCAAAAAGAGAGATACCAGCCACTCTTGCAGGAGCTTTCCGTTAGGTAATACTATCTCTATGGTCCTAATTCAAAGCCCATTAAGGTCACTGGAGAACCTTTCATGGACTTCAGTGGAATTTGAATCAGGTTCTAACTGCACTGCCAGATTGGTGCAATAGGAGCATTAGAAATCTGTATTTTATACAGACTTCGTGTATAAAAGGTAAAGGACTCTTTGAGAACTTAGTTTCCTGTGCTTAAGTTTAAAAGAATGAGGTTGGGAGGGTTAACATGTAAGCAAGAAGATATATCTGGGCCCAACTCAATTGCCTTCTTGATGGTAGTAGTTTAACTGAAGATATAAACTGGTGTCGGGGAGGCAAGTATGTTTTGCTTCTCTGAAGAAGCTTACGTTATTTATAATGTATGATCGGGAACAATCAGTCAAGATTATGGCTTTTAATCTCCGTATGGGGAAAGATTTGGTTTGTAATAGTTTATTTTTATTTATAAATTATTGTAACTTAGGATCTTGTGTATTGTCCTTTATTCTAACAAGTATTGGAAATTTTATATTTTAATTTGAATTAAAACTAATTATGTTTAAATGTTAAAGAAGAGCCAATATAAATTCTAAAAACAATGCCTACAATGTCTGTAAAAAATTAGTAACACAGAAGAGAGATTTCCTTCTGGAGGAACTGGTATCTAAGTGAGGTTCTTTATTTAATTAAATTAGAATATCCTCTTTCCATTAATGAGTGGAAAAAAGTGATCAAACTATTACATAGAAGACTTTAAGAATGCATATCGTAAGAAAATGATGGTGCAGTGGTGGTATACTGGTCTTTATAGTTCTTTAATAATTTGTTAATGTTTCATGCTCTAAGCAAATTAGAATGATTTGGATCAAAGTAAACCATTTTCAGAATATTATTCCCTCTCCTAAAAATGGATCCAATTCTGTTCCCAACGGCATGGGTGACTGTCTTAAAAACCACTCAAGGTCTCAAGTATAAATTATGTCTGAGTAATAAAAAGAAATAGGCTTGGAATTTCATGAGACTGAAGATACCACATTCCTTTAAAAGTAGTAATACTTAAGTCCTGTAGGGTGAAAATTTCTGAAACTAAGCAGTTTACCTTGCTTTAGGTTTATGAAACAGCATTAAGAATTAAATCTTGACAAAACACCTGATCTGTAAGAAATGTGAACTATTGTGATTTGACATTCTTCCACTTACCAGTACGTTGTTTGACAGTGGCTGAATGTAATTTCTGGAAAGTCATGGGATGTGCATTCCAGATTCTGGCAATCAGGTCTTGGATGTCCTTGTCGCTCCCTCTTCAGCTAGTGACTTTTACATTATTGCAATTTTCTAAGGTTATTTTATTGATACTGTTACAACTTTTAAAAAGAATGTCTCCTGTCTGCTGCTATAACTATTTACTTACCTGTATCTTTTAGCTCAGGAAATGACTTCACCTATTCACTCAGTTGAACAAGTCTTTAACAGGGTCACTCAATAAATTGGGCTATTTAGCAACTGTCATACTGTAACAAATTCCTTTTGTAAAATGCAAAGTTTCTAAAGCCTTGGTTTGGCTAGAGTTCTTTTATAGAAAATTATGTATCATGATTAAACTACCAGCATTGTAAAGTAAAGCTTAAATATTGTGGGAGATGCAGAAAATGTGATTGGATTTTTCTTGAAGGATTCAAATAATTTTAAAACCCTTTTTCAGCTTTCAGCAGGAAAAGGGTTAAGGGGTGAATCAGTTGGATAATGGTGCACATTAGAAGGACGAAGTCCTTTGCATACTAAAGGTACAGTATTGTAAAAGAGCTGTCACATTAGTTTTTGCTAATTGAAAATGTTTGGTCTTTTTTTTTTTTTCTTTTTTTTTCTTTTGGGTGTAGTTAAAAGCTGAGGCTAGTTGCTAAAATTTTATACCCTAACAAAATTTAAAACATTTTTGTTGTATCACTGGTTTTACTCCTGCAATGTATTTTTATAAGATACTGACTTTTATTTTGTATAGGGTTTTTGAGATAGTATTCCAAATTATATATTTCATTTTTATTTTAGTGCAGCTGATATAATTGTAAGTTCCTAATTAAACTGATATCAGAAACTGCAACTTAAAAAAAAAGAAAAGAGGCAGGGAAGTACAAAATATAACTGATTGGTATGTAAAACATTATAGGATTTTTTCTTGGCTGTAATACAGTGGGGAGTGTGGGAAAGTCGTCAGTTGTTGTAAATGGTGGAAATTATTTGCTGTGTAACTATGTAAATGTTAATTGGGGCTACAGTCTCCTATTTTGTATATTGGAGCAAAAAGACTTCTATTAAATAAAGTATGTTCTCTAAAGGTAAGTACTGTATCCTTTGTGGAGCCCGAACGGTCAGTCAGCTGCCTTTTGTGCTTTTCAGTGTTTTCAAACCTAAAAAGTATCAGGAGTTTCCTGTATGAAGCTAACTGAAGCCCTGAGCCATGGAGGGAGAAGTGTGTTTAAATACACTGCATTATATATCTTTCTAGATATGTTGTTATGAAAATAGTTCAGTGGCAGCCATATTTTTGGTGGTGTATTTCTCTAGAATTAGTTTTTAAGTAGGCTGTTGGTTTCTGAGGTAGAGGAGAAGGGAGTGTTTTGAAATACTGTTCTTTCTTGACTTTCATTTCCTCAAAAAAATCTGTACCTTGCTATAAAATATGCAGCCGAGTCATCCAAGGGATTTCTTGGATCACCACCTTGTGGGAGGGAAAACAGAAGGAAAGAAAAATAGGAGTGTTTACAGCACTAACACAAGCGAGAGACTGACCAAAGAACGGGAGTCCAGCATCAGAAGAAAAAGATGCATCTGGTTACAATATCCACGTATGATTTGGTATCAAGTCATTCTTCACTTGGAGTATACGCTACTGTTTGTAGTGAATATACCTACTTACAGTTTTACAAACAGTTCATACCCTGCCATATTCGTTGTTGTGACGCCCACATCCATAGCCTTTAACTGCATGAAAATAGTGACTTTTAGGTGTTCGAGTACATGTGTGAATGGTTAAATTGAATTGTGTTTTCAGAAGTTTGTCATAAATCAGATTGCATATCTTTTGGCGACATTCAGATGTTAGCACATAGGAATTTGATGCCACTTCGGATCTTCTGCCATACCCTTTGACATCTGCACAGGACTGGCAGGTATAACACAAGAAGCACAGAAGATCTGCATCCTTCTGGAGCAGCAGCTTGAAGCCAGACAGGACATCCTGGCTTGTTCCCCGTGTCTGTCTTGGTGTTTCCACAAGCACTGTTGCATATGCACTATTTGCATCATATACAGATGAAAGTCTGTATTGCTTGGTTCCTTTTTTGTGGTGATGTTTGTAAAGTTTAAAACCTGAAGTAGCTGAGGCCTCTAGTTACTTTCATAATTCCCTTACTAAAATTAAAGGAACTTTATCTTGTGCTATTTGGTCCGGTCTCTCAGCTGTAGGTTTAAGATGATTATGTATAGACTTATTATTAAGCTCATCCTTGTAACTAAAAGAAATTTTGATATGTGAAGTCTTCAGTCTTCATTTACCAGAACTTACTCAGCTTTGTTTCTTCTTACCTTTTTCTACAGAAATTTCCAACTGCCCTTACCAGAAAAATCTTAACCGTGTGCAGTTAATGTCATAAACAGATCCTCGTGACTTTCTTCATAACTGTTCATTCAAAATTAGTAGTTGTCCCTTAGTATAGTATACCTCCACAACATGGATTATAGAAGAACAGGGACGAATTCTTTTATACACAAAGCTTTGTCTACTTATAGACATGATGAGGTGGCATCTTTTTTTCTGTTTAACTGCTGACTTTGTTCAACAACAGAATTCAGCTTGGGCTGAAAGACTGAGAGTGGGAACTTTTAGAAAGTGTTGAAAATGCGTCAACAACTGAGGATGCCAAAAAGGGTTGGGTGGTGGGTTGGTTTTATGTTTTTTTTTGTTTTTTTCCCTGTTTCTGGTTTGTTTGTTTTTTTAAGTTGCCCGAGAACAGTTATTTGAAACTAGCGTGTCGTCCCTTTAGATGTATTCATAGATTAAACCATCAGTACATGCATCTTTTCAGTTACCTTTATCCGTAAGAGGAGAAAACTTCATTTCAGTACATGTTAATATTACATTGCAGATACTTTTGTGACTTTTTACTGAAAGTTTAAATAATCTAGATATGGTTTGTTTGCTTTCAAAGAGTGGCTTTACAGTGTAAGCTGTCCACTTTTCCCCCCACGTTTGTCTGGGTTGATCTTAACTTTGTGTGTCTTAGAAATTCAGTCTTTGTTTTCCCTCTTGATAATGCCATATGCACATTTACGGTTTCTGTCTTGTAAGGCTTCAAAGTCCTCTAACCTCTCGCAGCGTAACGTGAGATGTATAATACATTAGCCTCTTTGCATGCAAGCCTCCAAGTACTCAATTATTACTGAAATTAATATTCTGCATAATCTGTATTCAAGGGTTGTTCATTTTGCAGCAGCTTTGCGACTGATTGATTGTTATAAATGAACTATGCAAGTCAACCACCACGCAAACAAACACAGGCTTCATCTTTTAAATACAGGGGTCTCTGGAATCTGTCGTTTCCAGTCTTGATGATAGAGTGTGGTGAGGCAGAAATAAACTTTCTTTGGTCTATATTCAAAAATGTCTGCAGATTTGTCTGCCTCTTACCATTTTTTTTTTTTTTCTCTTAAGTGAGTTAATTTTTAGGCTAAACCTAAGAATCTGCTGTTACAGTTGATGAATCCCTTTGGGGACACTTGTGTAAGAATGTGTTGGATATATAAGGAGGATTGTTTGCAGGCATCATCAGTTTTGAAATGAACTGAGTAACATCTTCCAGTTTCTTCCCAAAAGTACGAATAAATTATATTCTTTCTTTCCCTCTAATGGCTTGTGATTGCTGCCTGCGTAAGAGATTGTAAGGGCTCAGAAGAGGGTAATGTACTTTCTACCTAGCTCTTTGTATAGAACTCGTGTCGGCAGCATTAGGGAGCTTGTAATTACAGAAGGATCATCAGTCGTGTCCTTGATCTGCATTCCGCAGGTTATGTATTCCAGGAGACAAAACGCACAGCAGGATCTGTCAGAGAATAGGGAGAAGTAGCTTTACAGTTATTTACTAATACACTAGATATAAAAGCAGCATTTCCCAAAAAGACAAAATATTACATTTAATGCAGGTTTCTGGTGTTTGGAGAATTTAGGGGGTGCTCAAAACATCCTGCCATGCTAGGCTTTTGTTGCTTCTTGGGGAGTCATGCCTTTGTGCGTGTGTTTAATTTGCTATTTAAGCCTATCTTTGAAATTTCCATCTGTACACAAATTTTTTAGGTTGATATGATTGTATTAATGAGTGCTCCTCCAGAAACAATTTATGCATATATGTCAATCAAATGGAATATAATCTTTTAATGGTCTGATCTACGAAGCATTTTCAGCTATTCGCTAGGATTCATTTCTGTATTTTCTGTTACTGATTTTAACTTAGAAAAAAATTGAAGATCTCCAAATATTTTATTAGCATGCTATATTGTTAAGTGATTCAATATCCATGGATGCCTGAAAATCTGACTGCTGTCAAGTGTCGGCTGTTCAGAATTTGAATGTCATCACGTCATAACACAAGTTGATATGCTTGTGTTATGATCACAGCTCAAAGCAGTGTATATATTACGTTATTTCAACTCTATTTCACTAAATGTTGCTTTATTGTAATGGCTGCTTTAATCAGCTCTCATGAGATGTGCTAACGACATTCAGCTCGAGTTACATACTTTCGTGCGTGCACATTTATTAGTGTTTCTAGAAGCTGATTATCCTAATGTTATGTCACGTCAGTCTTCTCTCTGCATCTTTCATATCAAGGAAGACTGCTGATACGCAGCTACAGGCAATGTTTGCTAAATTACTGAGCTGCGTTTCAGAGATGAGATCAACGTTTAAGACTTTTGCACTGAAAATATCTGGAGCTTTTTGTCTTCTAATCCTCATGCCTCTCTGGTGAAAGTACTCTTCAACATCAAAAACACTTTTTTGGAGTCATGGGATTGAACAAATACAACCTTGATGTATCCCTTTCTTCCTCTTTTTAAGGAGACTCTGAAAGGCATTCAACGTTTCTCCCTAAGATTGTTGCACGACTAGACATGTATTTGAAAAAGGAAACATTTGTTTTACAGAAGATACCCTACAGATTATTTCTGAGTTTGCTTAGTTCAGTGTGGAGGCATGGCGATGCTACACAGGGATCTGTCAGAATGAGTAACAGGTTCTGTTAAGACCCGTTAGGAGCTAGATACCAAGGAGGTATCACTGTGTTTGCTAATCCCAATGTATTCTAGCAGGACCCAAATTTTGCAGAGCAGCTACCAAGAACCTTCAGCGAATATCTAGAGAAAAAGTGCGTTTAGCAGGACTGTACTTGCTAAGCATATGCAAGGCTCTGAGGTTGGCCAGTGCTCCTTTTCATTCCCTGTTTTTGGATAAAAGGGAGACCATTTTGAAGATACAGTTTTGATACGTATAAGCTATGTATTCACTCACTTTTTTTTGCGTGATAAAATTCTGGTAACTTTTTCTGAATTACAAAGTATTAGGGGGAGGGACTACAGGTTGAGATCAAGAAGTATGTTCCACACATATATCGCAACACCGACTAGCCTCTTTTTTTTTCTATATATTACATATAGAAAAATTCATAATTCACCAGAGGAGAAACAATACAAAAGTGACTATAGTTCCTAAGCTGTCTTTTGCCTTTCTTCATTATCGCATTGTGTGCAAGATAATATATATTTGGGGGAAAAAAGGTTAAAAAATAACTTGGGCATTTAAAAAAAATACACTGCATGATAACTTAGTGCTTCAGTGAATAATAGTAATTGTTAAAGAATATGAAGCACTGAAACACTGCTTTTGGCCAAATTTGGTAACTTTTAAAAATAAAACTGACTAGCATACTGAAAGCTTATTAAGGATTAGAGTGAGATGAAAAAAAGCCCCAGAGCCTTGAAATCTTCTAAAAACAATGACCGTTCTACCAGACTGGAAGAAAAAAAAAGAAAGAAAAAGCTGTTTGTGCAGGCTGATAGGAACAGTCTATATTACACAGATTATCAGCCTGCACTATGAGCCTGCATGTCCAAAAAATGGCATCTGCTAGTGTTTATGCTGTATGTCAGATACGTCTACATACATCAGAAGTCACAGCTGTTCATTCAACAGAAGACTTCCATAAAGAACGTACCCATGATAGCAGAATCATAGAATAGTTTGGGTTGGAAGGAACCTCTAAAGGTCATCTAGTCCAACCCCCCTGCCATGGGCAGGGACATCTTCAACTAGATCAGGTTGCTCAGAGCCCCGTCCAACCTGACCTGGAATGTTTCCAGGGATGGGGCATCCACCACCTCTCTGGGCAACCTGTGCCAGTGTTTCACCACCCTCAGCGTAAAAAATTTCTTCCTTATATCTAGTCTAAATCTACCCCCCTTTAGTTTAAAGCCATTCCCCCTTGTCCTGTCCTGCTCAAAAGTTTGCCGCCATCTTTTTTATAAGCCCCCTTTAAGTACTGATAGGCTGCTATAAGGTCTCCCCGAAGCCTTCTCTTCTCCAGGCTGAACAACCCCAACTCTCTCGGCCTTTCTTCATAGCAGAGGGGTTCCACCCCCCTGATCATTTTCGTGGCCGTCCTCTGGACCCGCTCCAACAGGTCCGTGTCTTTCTTATGCTGAGGGCTCCAGAGCTGGACGCAGCACTCCAGGTGGGGTCTCACCAGAGCAGAGGAGAGGGGCAGAATCCCCTCCCTCGACCTGCTGGCCACGCTTCTTTTGATGCAGCCCAGGATACGATTGGCCTTCTGGGCTGTGAGCGCACATTGCTGGCTCATGTCCAGCTTTTCATCCACCAGTACCCCCAAGTCCTTCTCGGCAGGGCTGCTCTCAATCCCTTCATCCCCCAGCCTGTATTGATACCGGGGGTTGCCCCGACCCAGGTGCAGGACCTTGCACTTGCCCTTGTTGAACCTCATGAGGTTTACATGGGCCCACTTCTCGAGCTTGTAAATAATAGTTACAACACATGAATATTTGTCTTTAACTGCACAAATACCAACTTCAATTTTGGAAACTGAGAAGGAATAATGTGAAAACACAGCTGCTCTGTGTCCCAAAAAAAGAGAAATCTTGGGTTTATGGGGACGCTGAGTGTCATTCTCCAGAATCCTGAATAATCCAGTCCCACTTAGGTGTTTCCCTTCAAGAAAACTTGTGTGTTTCAAAGAGCTGCCACAAATCTTCCCTGGAGGACCTCAGCCTGCCTGCCACTTACTCTGCTGTAGTCTAGCGTTGCAGCCACCTACATGAAGTGCATGTAAAAATTCTATCTTATAAGACATTCCTTGCAAAATTAGAGGTAAGGCTGGGTAGAAGGCTACATAAGCTGGTTGCCTGCTCTTCCACTTGTGTGCAACAGGTACAGCAGCTTCTAGGACTTATGCGTATCCTTGGTGTTTTTTATATTCAAGTCATCCTTGTTCTAACTTGCTCTGTTTGGTGGTTTCTAACTGAGGGGCATTTAGCATTTGCTCATGAAGATCATCTCATTAAACCATGATCTGACTCCAATTTCCATTGCTGGCAGGGCGTGGATAGAAAGCACTTCCTGATGTTTCATGGCTATTTACATAAGTACTAAGAGCAGCACTGCATTTTCCGTTTAGTTCCCTCAAGGGCTGGATAAGATTGTAGGGGTCAGCATGGAGAGAGATTACAAAAATCCAAGTAATCATTAGATTTAATAGGAGTTATGTATTTTAAATACCTTTGTCAATAAGGACCAAAGATAGCATAGTGCAAAATCCATACTAACTCCTGCGGAAGCACTCCTTTGCTGAAAGTTTGTGGTCTTGAATATCTGAGAGAACAAACCTTCCAGGTGCTCCGCAAGAGTATATGGACCCTCAAGAAGCAACAGCTCTCCCCGAGCATCGTCTTGGAGATGCTGATTCAGTGCAAATGACTTACCTTTTCTGGTTAAATTAAAAGTAATGAAGTGTTTCTCCCATCCTGTAAGCGAGGTCTGCGTGAATTTTGAGGCTGGAGATGTTTTTCATTGAAAATTAGTTTGATGTTTTGTGACTAATAATTTGCTGAAATACGTCTCATAGATTATTAAGTTAGGTGAATTAAAGTTCTAAGTCTCCTTATATCAATGCTGGTTTCCCATTGTTGCTGTTATTTTTTTAATTATAGTGAGGAAGGTGTGGAGATTAGAAGTCAGCTGTCACATTAGCATTCCATTTATTTGGCAGATTGGTCTGTTGTGGATGTCTAGATAATTATATGTAAATCACTGACTCTTGCTAATGGCCAACTTGAGGGTTTTTTTCCACAAATCTGTCAGTTCTTGAATGTTTCTCCTAAAGCATGAGGAGGAATTAAAAAACATTTCAACATATTCGTGCAAATGTAAGCTGAATGTAGACATGCAAATGCTTAAACTCTGCAGTATCTATATATGGATGTTTTCAAAGTGCTACTTTTATACTGGAAAACAGGCTATGTATTTAAAAACAAAAACTTCTGAAATGCAAGTGCCTGAAGCTAATCGTCTCAATATGATTTAAAATTCTGCTTGTCTTCTGAATATTTTTTCAGTGTTAACAGTAAAAGTGCCCTAAAATGGAAAGGAGCTACATAATCTCAAGGTCTTTGGAAAGGTCATTTTAATGTAGATGCCTAATACAGAGTTGGAAGCCTAACTTTTTACATAGAGTTGACAATTTTGGCCTGATTATTGATAGAAGTTTTCAGTAGCTTCACATAAGGTAAAGACTCCATCTCATGGATGGTGGTGAAAATCTACAGCTCCTTATAATTGAAAAGAAGTTTTTGCATTAAGTCCTAGTTTTCTTAAAATCACTGGAGCTAGTAATAGCAATGGTCAAAGCGTTAGGAATGTTCTAAGTGTGGCATAACAGCATAGCATATTCAAACCTATGTGAGCACAGATTTGTGTTTATGGATGATTAATGCTATTCATACAAAAATACTAACATCAACAGCAGAGCTTTCACATACTAAGTGTGGGAGAGAAGCTCTATCTTCTTTAAATAGTCTTTTGAAAACAGTCTTTGCTCATAACTTTACTGTGCTTAGTTAATTGCACAAATCTTTCACCAGAATTTAATCTAGTCTCCTTCAGATACCATTTGGGGCTTGCAGAAAACATTCACAATAAATTTGGATTCCTTTATAAACTCGAATGAGTTTCAGACTAAAACTGAGTTGACAAATTCAAACATAGTTATGATTAGTTTGTTCACAGTTCACTAATAGCTCTCTTATTACATATAGAATTTTAAATCTTCAGAACTGAATTAATAACACTTGGAGAACTGTGCTTATTCTGTTTTCTTATACTGTTGACCTTAGGATTTTTGGTTTTGATACGCATACATACGCAATTTGAGAAGAAAAGACCCCTTCTATGAACTGTAATAAACTAAATTACAAATTTATATATATATACATGTAATTCTGTGAAACTGTGTATGTCTTTCATAAAATACTGAAATAAACATTTATGACAATCCTGATTTAATAAAGTGCAATTCTGAGCTACAGAATGGCTGGCTAACTGGAGGGTTTGGGGTTTTTGTTTTGTAAATCATCCTTTGGTTGGTGGATGTAAATATTGGCCTTTCCCTAATGCCTGTCTTATGCTCAAAGGGCCCTGAGAATAAAAACTAAATCTGGTGTTCCTGTTGCTGGAGTAGAACTGGTAAGCAAAGAGGAATACTGGCCACTGTACATAATATGTGTACTCAATCTCATACCAACAGTGATTAGTGTTGCCCCATATTACTCAAGAACAAGGCAAACTGAAACACTACGGTTATGGAAGAGATTTATCCAAATTCATGTTTTCATGAAAAGGCAATTGAAGGTTCACCCTGGGACTAACCTTCAGTGACTCCCAAGCGATGCTGACTGGAGAGAACTGGTGGTCCCGTCGGGACGCCCTGTTACCTGGGCTCCAGGTACGGCTCTGGCTGTCTTGTCAGAGGAAGAACATTACACTGCTGCAGAATTCAAACACTCTCATTAAACCAGTCCTCCCATGGCAACGCCACATATGATAGTATTTGATTGTCATCAAGAATTTCACTGGTGACTAATGGTGTATTAGGGATTTTTTGGTTTAGAGTGCTGTTGTGAGGAAAAGTAGTTGCATTCATGTCTGTGATCCATGCTTTTAAAAGCAGGGCTGCACGAGCAGCTTTGTGAGAAAAGGGAATCTAGTTCTGTTGAAACATGTTTCTCTTTTGGTGTCAAAAATGAAACCCAGCAATTTGCTTGGGCAAACAATGGGATTGCAGGAGGGAGCTTTGGAGAAGTTCCAGCTTGTTGAGCACGCGGTGGGACACCTACCAAGCCACACTTGTCACAGAAAACATAACACCCCAGTGCTCCGAGCCCTGTGTGAGCTTCCAGTAAGATATTGGCTCAGATTCACCATGCTTCTCCTGGCCTTCAGAGCACCAGTGGAATGCGCCTCAACTTTCTCAAATCCCATCCTTCTCTCTCTGATTAGAGTCAACAGAATGGAGATCACCAAACCGTCAAGGGCCAGGGTATAATCCACTAGTGGGGTATGGCACTTTCTGAAGAGAGTTAGCTCTTATTGTATTTGTGCAGTTGTGTCTTCAGAGCTACAGCTGGGTAGGAATTTTCCAGCAAAGATAATTCTGTCAGAAATCAGTGAGTTGTGAAAACTGAAATGCTTTGTGGGAATGTCATTCACCAATTTGTGGTGAAACAGCGGCAGAGCAAAGAGAGCAATCGGTTTGCTTGCCTCCCAGGTCATCGGACAGGTTTATGGGGAGCCCAGATTTTAGGACTCAGGCATAACTTTGCTATGTCAACTCTTCAGTGGCAGGAGATCCCACCTGGTGGAGCCCTTAGCCCACCAGGCTACTGGTTAGTCGTGAGGGTTTTAGACAGCATAAATATCTGAGATTGCTGTGATTGTTTGAGGTCTTCACATGCTACAATGTCTTCAGTCTAAGCATTTGGGTGTTATTGCATACACACCAGGAGGCTGGATTAAGATTGCCTTCCTCCCATTTCTACCCTTTGCATGCTTGACATTGCGAACTTGATAATATTCACTGGAGTTTGTTTGTAGCTTTCTGGATTTTAATGAAAGGCAACAGGGAGAAGCAGAGGTATTTTCTTGTGTGGATAATTTATCAGCACTTAGAAGGAATGGAAACTTTGGACCTGTCTGAAAAAACTGGCATTTGAGCTAACAGAGCAAGAGATAGGATGGTTATCTTCTGAACAGTTTGGTATGAAAAGAGATGAGTCATATGAGGTTGCAAGTGGGCTTCACAGAGACTTTCTGAAGAAAATAGGTGACCTTGGAGCAAGCTTCCGACTCCCCAGGCTGGAGGCTATTGTTCCCACTTAACCCTCTGTTGTCTCACACCTGCCCATGGCAAGTTTTTTTAATTGCTTTCCCATGCCATCCTCTTGTTTGCTTTTAACTCTGGGGAATTAAACAGTTGGTTAGTGAAAAAGCAGGAACTATT
Organism: Aptenodytes patagonicus; assembly: GCF_965638725.1. Classification (NCBI taxonomy): domain Eukaryota; kingdom Metazoa; phylum Chordata; class Aves; order Sphenisciformes; family Spheniscidae; genus Aptenodytes; species Aptenodytes patagonicus. The sequence continues at coordinate 204,745,316 of NC_134949.1, forward strand.
CCCTTCCCAAAGCTGTGTTCAGACAGCATCTGTGGTCAGATCAGGTTGCTCAGGGCTTTCACCATTTGGGTCTAGAAAATGCCCAAGGCAGAGACTCTACAATCTCTCTGGGCAACCTTGCTTGACTGTCCTTGATGTGGAAGTTTCTCCTTGCGAGTCTGAAATTCTCTCTCTTCAATTTATGATGATTATCTCTCATCCACCCACCATGTACCACAAAGAATAGCCTGGCTTCCATTTTCCATGTTATAAAACCAAAGAATTATTATTACTTAACGTGACCTCTTGTGTATCTGTATTGGGTTTGCGTGGCAAGGTTTTCATAGAAGGGGGAGTTACAAGGGTGGCTTCTGTGAGAAGGTGCCAGAATCTTTCCCCATGTCCAGTGGAGCCAATCCAGCTGGCTCCAAGACAGACCCACCACTGGCCAAGGCTGAGCCCATCAGTGACAGTGGTAGTGCTTCTGTGACAGCATACTTAAGAAGGGGGAAAACTGCTGTGCGACAGCAGCCAGAGAAAGGAGTGAGAATATGTGAGAGAAACAACCCTGCAGACACGAAGGTCACTGAAGAAGGAGGGGGAGGAGGTGCTCCAGGCGCCGGAGCAGAGATTCCCCTGCAGCCCCCGGTGAAGACCATGGTGAGGCAGGCTGTCCTCCTGCAGCCCATGGAGGTTAATGGTGGAGCAGATATCCACCTGCAGCCCATGGAGGACCCCATGCCAGAGCAGGTGGATGCCCGAAGGAGGCTGTGACCTCGTGGGAAGCCCGCGCTGGAGCAGGCTCATGGCAGGTCCTGTGGCCCCGTGGAGAGAGTAGCCCACACTGGAGTAGGTTTGCTGGTAGGACCTGTGACCCTGTGGGGGATCCATGCTGGAGGAGTCCATTCCTGAAAGACTGCAGCCCCTGGGAAGGACACATGGAAGGGACCCACACTGGAGCAGTTCATGAAGAACTGCAGCCCCTGGGAAGGACACATGGAAGGGACCCACGCTGGAGCGGTTCATGAAGAACTGCAGCCCCTGGGAAGGACCCACACTGGAGAAGTTTGTGGAGGACTGTCTCCCGTGGGAGGGACCCCACGCTGGAGCAGGGGAAGAGAGTGAGGAGGAAGGAGCGGCAGAGACAACATGTGATGAACTGACCACAACCCCCATTCCCCGTCCCCCTGCGCCACTCGGGGGGAGGAGGTAGAGAACTTGGGAGTAAAGTTAAGCCTGGGAAGAAGGGAGGGGTGGGGGGAAGGTGTCTTAAGATTTGGGTTTTATTTCTCATTATCCTACTCTGATTTGATTGGTAATAAATTAAATTAATTTCCCTGAGTTGAGTCTGTTTTGCCCGTGATGGTAATTGGTGAGTGGTCTCTCTGTCCTTATCTTGACCCATGAGCCTTTCGCCATGTTTTTCTCCCCCTGTCCAGTTGCGGATGGGAGAATGATAGAGCGGCTTGGTGGGTAGCTGGCATCCAGCCAGGGTCAACCCACCACAGTATCATAGAGCTATAAATTTCATCCAGCTGCTCGGTGGGACACCTCTAAGGTGTACATGACTCTTCATTTAAGGTGCCTCTTGCTGGCATTTCTAACTAGGCTACTTATTTGAACTCAGTACGCTTCTCTCTTGCTGCCTTCACACTTGTCATGTTACCTCATATATGGTCAGTCTGAACCAGTCATTTGCCCCCCTCCCATCTGACTAGACTCTCCCTCCCCATGCTTGCCTTCACCTCACTCTCCCTGAATCTGGTCCCAATTTCTTTGTGCGTGTGAGTCTCAGTTTCCATATGACCTGCTCCCCACCTCCCAACTCTGCCTGCGTCTCAGGGCAGATGTCTGCACCCACGCAGTTCTGCTCTCCATTTCTCCCTCGGCCTTCCTCAGCCTCAACTCCCAACCTGACTTGTCCCATCAGCTCTAGTCCTGCTCTCCTCTTGCTCTCTCTCCCTCCTCCTCCGGAGTCAGTCTCAGACTTGTTCCCTCTGCATTCAGACTAGAAGTGCTTGGCCTCTCCTTGCCCGGGCTCAGCAGCAGGATGCTTCTGCTGCAGATTCAAGTCTAACCCCCAACCCTAACCCCAACATTTGGCTTGTGACTCATGAGTCCCACCTTTGAGGCCCGCAGAGTCACAGACTCAAGGTAGATAGAATTCTATGATTCTATGATTCTAGTCCGTGTGACATGGGGTTACCCTTCACCAGGGCCTGAGCAAAGCTGCCTGCCAGAGAGGACACTACCACTTACTCTGTTTTCAGCCTGGATACCCCCTCTCCTGTGCAGTGTTTTTGTTGTACTATACAAAAGCTACGTGCTTTAGTTCCAAGACTCCCTACGTATCAGTTGTCTGCCCTTCATCTCTATCTGCACTCTGGCCTGGACAACCATGTCAGTTTAATTTTCCTAACAAAATCACAATACCTTTTCCTTCATCTCCATTTATGTATAGTATGAGTGCTCTGCTTAAAATTTAGTCATTTGTAAACCAAAAGCATTGGCAAGATGACTTCACTTCATTATCTTCTTCCTAAGCAAAATTGTCCTTGAAACTCACCTGTAAAATCATCTGATGTACTGTGTCTGCTGCTAATAATATCACCATTTTCTCATTTTCTAATTTTAAATTTGCACCTCTCACATCCATTTACATCTCCCAGTGATTTATTGTGTTATCCTTAAATTGTAGGGGGGACCAGGCTACTACCATCTGTTTATACAGCATGAGTCCAGTGGGGCTGGGGCCCTATATGCTGTGGAAGGGCAATCATAGCAATCATTCTGTATGGAGGATATTAGACACTCAAATAGGAGGCATTCATTACTGTTGAGCTCAGGTTCATACTTGTATTCCCCGTGACAGTGATGGAAACTACATTTTTTATTTTGTGATGCTATTAGTTAAATGTTATTTCTAATTCCTTTTTTTTTCCCCCTCCTTTGGTGGTGGTGGGGACTTCCATCTACCATGGGATTCCTCATTCTTGGCTCCATGTCATGCATTGCCATTTTATGTTTTGTCCTGCATAGCAGGCACATTGGGGTTTCCTGCTGCTGTAATTAAGCCATGGCGGTGGAGGCCGGGGGCATCGAGGAGGGCCTCCCAGGGAGGCAGCTGTGCGGTGCAGTGCTCCGGCTGCCATGCTGCGATCCCCAGCTTCAGGGCAGGGCGGCTTGCCCAAACAGCATCATCCGTGAAACCCAGCAGATGCCGGGTAAGGCAAGGAGGAAAAGCCGCGCTAAAACAAACTGTGTGTTACAACAGCTTCACTGTATACAGCTGTCGTACCGCTGCTGGGTTTAACAGCAGGCTTGTCTCATCTCTTCTGCAATAACAAACCAAACTTGCTAGAGGACCGCTTTCTGCCTAAGGAAGAGCACATGACCAGCGCTAAGAATTTCTGTTTTTCTGTTGACAAGTAATGAGGGGATGCAGGATGGATCCCTGAAAAGTTGTGCCTTTGTGTTCCTGATGAGGAGTGAGTTGTTATCCAAACAACGCTCCAGTTCAACACACTGGTTTTCAATGAAGAGAGATGGAGTTTTCCCAGTCGCTTGCTCAGGGGATGCTGCTGCTCCTGCCTTAGGCGGCAGCTGCCTCTCCAGCCCGCTGCTATGGCAGCTCCCCCAGGATGGCTAACCACCGCCTCGAGGGGCACGTCTCCCCAGCACCTCCCTTTTCCTTTTCAAAATATCAGCTCTTGTCCCCCCCAGGGGAGGTGAACAGTTTGGCAGCAAGGCAAAAAAACCTCAGAAACAAACTCTCAAGGAAGGGTTTTATAAACATTACACTAATTCTTTACAAAACGGCATGAGGCTGTAATCAGGAGTAATGAAAGGAGGTGCAGTTCCAGCATGCCGCTAATTAGGTACTAAAAACCCGAGCACAGTTGTCAGCACCTCTCTCTCCAGTGATAATTCAAAATGTGGTATTCCTCCCCTAACAAATCCCACTTGATGAATAAATAAAGTGACATTCGGTTATAATCACCTAAAGTTATGGCAAAACCCATTCATTTTAAGCATTACACGTCTAAGAACAGTCTCTGGCAAAGTCAAGAGGACTCATTCCAATTACACTGAAACATGAAAATATATTGCTATCTTTTTTGTAAACAGTTACTGAAAATTGCACTTGTTATTTCCCCACAGCCGATGGCAGTAGCGCCGCTTCCTCGCTTGGCCGGGCTCCAGCCCCAGCCTGTGCTGTGTGCCTGCCATGGCTTGTTTGGGAAATCAGCTCCCGAGCTGTAATTTATCCCTCCAGCTGGTGCCTGTGCAGCATTACTGTAGGGATGTGCTAATTACCTGGTATTAATTCAAGCAGAGACAAGCACACAAGCTTTCTAATTTGTAGGTAGGACGAAGATGTTGGACATTGGTCCTACCTTTAACAGCCTTTTGGTTTGCTTTGATGGCTGTTGCGCTGGGCAAAATGGAAGTTACCAGCTTGCAGGAGATTTTGATATTTGGATTTTATACCTTCTCTATCCCAGCTGAGAACAAATACACAAATGTTGGAAACTTCCTCTGAGTCAGAAAGCCTCAGCACGCCAATTTTTAGATTTTAAATTTTCCTGTGAAGTGCATGTTAGTTGAGGATTCATGTTATACTTTATAGAATCATTTAGGTTGGAAAAGACCCTTAAGATCATCGAGTCCAACCATTAACCTAACACTGCCAAATCCACCACTAAACCATGTCCCTAAGCGCCACAACTAGACGTCTTTTAAATACCTCCAGGGATGGTGACTCAACCACTTCCCTGGGCAGCCTGTTCGAACGCTTGACAACACTTTCAGTGAACAAATTTTTCCTAATATCCAATCTAAACCTCCCCTGGCACAACTTGAAGCCGGTTCCTCTTGTCCTATCGCTTGTTACTTGGGAGAAGAGACCGACACCCACCTCGCTACAACCTCCTTTCAGGTAGTTGTAGAGAGCGATGAGGTCTCCCCTCAGCCTCCTTTTCTCCAGGCTAAACAGTCCCAGTTCCCTCAGCCGCTCCTCATAAGACTTGTTCTCCAGACCCCTCACCAGCCTCGTTGCCCTTCTCTGGACACGCTCCAGCATCTCAACGTCCTTCTTGTAGTGAGGGGCCCAAAACTGAACACAGTATTCGAGGTGCGGCCTCACCAGTGCCGAGTACAGGGGCACGATCACTTCCCTACTCCTGCTGGCCACACTAGTTCTGATACAGGCCAGGATGCCATTGGCCTTCTTGGCCGCCTGGGCACACTGCCGGCTCATGTTCAGCCGGCTGTCGACCAACACCCCCAGGTCCTTTTCCGACAGGCAGCTTTCCAGCCACTCTTCCCCAAGCCTGTAGCGCTGCATGGGGTTGTTGTGGCCAAAGTGCAGGGCCCGGCACTTGGCCTTGTTGAACCTCATACAATTGGCCTTGGCCCATGGATCCAGCCTGTCCAGGTCCCTCTGCAGAGCCTTCCTACCCTCGAGCAGATCAACACTCCCGCCCAACTTGGTGTCGTCTGCAAACTGACTGAGGGTGCACTCGATCCCCTCATCCAGAGCATTGACAAAGATATTAAACAGAACTGGCCCCAATCTTGAGCCCTGGGGAATACCACTTGTGACCAGCCACCAACTGGATTTAGCTCCATTCACCACAAATCTTTGGGCTCGGCCATCCAGCCAGTTTTTTACCCAGTGAAGAGTACAAGCCATGGTCCAAGCCATGAGCTGCCAGCTTCTCCAGGAGAATGCTGTGGGAAATGGTGTCAAAGACTTTACTGAAGTCTAAGTAGACAACACCCACAGCCTTTCCCTCATCCACTAGGTGGGTCACCTGGTCATAGAAGGAGATCAGGTTAGTCAAGCAGGACCTGCCTTTCATAAACCCATGCTGACTGGGCCTGATCACCTGGTTGTCCCGCATGTGCCGCGTGATGGTGCTCGACATGATCTGCTCCGTAACCTTCCCCGGCACTGAGGTCAGACTGACAGGCCTGTAGTTCCCTGGATCCTCCTTCCAGACCTTCTTGTAGATGGGCGTCACATTTGCTAACCTCCAGTCAACTGGGACCTGCCAGGTTAGCCAGGGCTGCTGATAAATGATTGAAAGTGGCTTGGTGAGCACGTCTGGCAGCTCCCTCAGTACCCTTGGGTGGATCCCATCCGGCCCCATAGACGTGTGTGTGTCTAAGTGGCATAGCAGGTCGCTAACCATTTCCCCTTGGATGATGGGGGCTTCATTCTGCTCCCCGTCCCTGCCTTCCAGCTCAGGGGGAAACCTGAAACTTGTGGTTTTGACAAGCCATGATGCAAAGGGTGCAGACAGTCCATATTTATTGCTGAGATCTTGGAGGAAGGGAAAGCAGCTGCTTCTGTTTAGAAAATCCTCTCTTTTCTACATCACACTCTCATCTTCTGTGGTTCCAAAGGGAAAGTGCACACACCGAATGCTGGGCTGTGCAGAGATGCTGGGTGGCACTAAAGCCGTCCAGCACATGAGGTCTGTCTGTGAGGTGCTGGGGATGCTTGGGAGGCTTCTGGTCCTTGGCCACTGCTGTGCTGGACCCTCCCTGCCAGCCAGCAGCTCCCCAAGGGCCTGGGGTGACAGCCTGCCCTGGCTAATTGAGTCTCCCAGCCTGGGGGAGACCTAACCATGAATGACAGGGAAAGGTTTCATCCTTGATCCCCAATGGATCAAAAATCCCTAAATGATGGAAACCCTGATGATTGGCATTACTGTTCTTGGTAACAGGTTAGATAAACCGGGAGGTCTAAGGGGGCTTTGGCTGTTCAGCATCCCTGCCCGTGGCTCCCTGGGTGTGCTGCTGGGGGCTCAGGACCCCACTCCCCTTGTTCCTGCTGCTGCCAGCCACATCCTGGGGGAGATGTACATTTTCCAGAGCTTTGAAGTTTGGGAAACTAGAGGTGAAGATGTTTACCTCTTCCCCTGACATTGACCACAGAAGCAAGAACAAAATCCAGATCAGTGATGGCAGACAGGTTGGCAGGAGGTGCTGAACCCAGGAGTTTGATGAGCCAAGCAGACGGGTTGCTTTTGCTTCAGAGTGGAGCAGGCTTTGGGCTCTCGGCCCCCAGTGATGTGCTGGGGTGCCAGCTGCCATGCCGGTGGGCTCTGTGGAATCCCCTCCTCACCTTCTGTGCCCAGCAGCTCCTCCTTGCTGCAGGGCAGCTGTCCTCACCTGAGAGACTGTACTGGGGAAAAGCTTTCCCCGAATTTTTTGCCTCAACTGCAGCCTTCCCTCTGTGCTGTTTCTGCAGCAGCTTTTGGACCAAACCTGAGCAAAAAGTGCAGGAGTCTCAAAGGTCATCAAGTTTCTCCACACTTCATGGTGGGTAAAGGGGAAGACCCAAATGAATGTTTCCACTAGTTGTTTATTTTAAAGTTTTCATAATTTTCATTTTCCTTGAGGTATTGGGGAGTGAAAACCATATCTGAGAATATGAAAAGCTGGACATGAGCCAGCAATGTGCGCTCGCAGCCCAGAAGGCCAATCGTATTCTGGGCTGCATCAAAAGAAGCGTGGCCAGCAGGTCGAGGGAGGGGATTCTGCCCCTCTCCTCTGCTCTGGTGAGACCCCACCTGGAGTACTGCGTCCAGCTCTGGAGCCCCCAGCATAAGAAAGACACAGACCTGTTGGAGCGGGTCCAAAAGAGGGCCACGAAGATCATCAGGGGGATGGAGCACCTCCCCTATGAAGAAAGGCTGAGAGAGTTGGGGTTGTTCAGCCTAGAGAAGAGAAGGCTTCGGGGAGACCTTCTTGCAGCCTCTCAGTACTTAAAGGGGGCTTATAAAAAAGATGGCGGCAGACTTTTTAGCAGGGCCTGTTGCGACAGGACAAGGGGGAATGGCTTTAAACTAAAGGGGGGTAGATTTAGACTAGATACAAGGAAGAAATTTTTTTACGCTGAGGGTGGTGAAACACTGGCACAGGTTGCCCAGAGAGGTGGTAGATGCCCCATCCCCGGCAACATTCCAGGTCAGGTTGGACGGGGCTCTGAGCAACCTGATCTAGTTGAAGATGTCCCTGCCCATGGACTAGATGACCTTTAGAGGTCCTTTCCAACCCAAACTATTCTATGATTCTATGATTCTATGAATATCTGAGAGCTGAAGATGGAAAAACCAGCTCCCTGCCAAGTGTCAGTGACTTTGCCCCAAATCCCAGGGATGTCTCTTTAGCATCACTGCCCTCCCAAGCTCTTTGAATAGTTCATGTTTTTATTACAGCACTTCCCCTGTACAGAGGGGACTATACATTTTTTTAGGCTGAATCTCATTTTACTTCCATCCTAGTTCATATTTTCCATTAAAAAAAAATTCTTCCTCCAATAGCTGTATCAAAACACACGTCAGCACTCATTTTTGCTGATTATTTATAGTCCTTCATTATGTTTATGCTGGGTCTTTTCTAAGAAGCTTCCATTAGGGGCTCTTAAACCTCAGCACAGGGAGGATGGTCAGAGGTGAGGCAGGGTTAAGTAATGGCAGGATGTTTTGATTCCAGGTATGATATGAAAATATTAACCTTGGTACCAGTGTTAGGGCCTTAGTTCTGGTCAATCTGCCTTGCAGTGCTCTGCTGGTGTGTAGCTCTCTTAGCAACATTCTAAATTAGGGCATACTCTTGGTATAAGCAAATATCCCAGGAGTCTGCAGCCGGCTTGACCTCCAAGCCCTCTGCTGTGGACAACATCGTTGAAATTAAGGTCAGCATCCAAGTGCTGACCAGCCCACCTGCCTTAGGGCAGCCCCAAGGCTGTGCTGCCGTGCTGCAGCTCTGCACAAAGCCAACAGCTGGCTCCACTTCCCACCAGGCTGCGCTGAGCAGTGATCCGAAGCGGCTGAGTCCAGCCAGTGTTTGCATTTCTTTAGGTGCTCCTCTAACCCCTTAAATTGCACTTCCTGCTTTGAGGCTAGATGTATGTATTTAAGTGCCACAAACATTACAGCTGTCATCAAAGGCAGAAAGACCTGAGTAGGCAGTCACTTATTTTTAGAGCTGATGATAAACCCATGGAAAGCATTTTGCGGCTGCATCCATGAATATCTTACCACTTAATATGAATTATTCACCTATTCTGCCACAGTTTGCTTGTCTGGAGTAGGCGGTGACTTGGACTTCCAGTCATAAATCCGGGCTCGCCATGTCTGAGAATCCCTCCTGGCATGCTTGGTGACGGGCTTGTGTCAGCCCCTTAAGTGCGTCTGACTAAGGCAAGGGAAAGAGAAGGGGTCTGTCAGCTTGCTGCCATCGGCGGGGAGGAGGGGGGACTCGGCACAGCAGAGACTGGGGACCGGGGCTCTTCATCACTCTCCAAGCAGCTGAGGATTGCATGCTGTTGTTAGCAAAACGGACTGTCCCCCTCTTCTTTAACTCTGAAAAATGTAAGCTGTTCTTCTGGCAAATACTTCTAGAAAATCAATGACTGCAGGGAAGTACCAGGGAGAGGAGAAGTTCTCCAGGCAGCAGTATAGCGGTTGCGCTAGTAGACAGGCACGCTAGTACCACGATGGCTCAGGTCCGTGTAGTTAACCCATCTCTTAGTTAATTGATTGATGGTTTACAAATTGCCAGACTATCAAGCTGGATGATTCTGTTATTCAGGGTAGAAATACCAGAAAGAAAGCAAGAAAAGGCCTCTGGGCTGCAATGAGCAGTGGGTACATGGGTAGCTGCGATGAGCAGTGGGTATACAGGTAGCACGGGCAGCATTGGACACGTAGCAGCTGCCAGCCGTGTTTTCCCGTAGTAGTTAGAGCCCCTGTGAGAATCAGGTTGTATTGAAAATGCTAAAAACTGCTTTCAAGCAGTCTTGACAGTGATACTGAAACTTGAGTGGAGATGTGCTCGATCTGAAATGAAACGAAAAGTCCTTGGGGGTGGGGGTGAAGAGGGCCTCCACCTCAAAGTGCTCCTACCCTGTGCCCCAGAGCCTTGCCAGAGTTTTTTGCAGGGAGTGGTGTTAAAGGCAACCACTGCCTTCCTTACAGATTTGTTTCTACCCAGGTCTATTACGTATGAACTATATAAAGAGACCAGGAACAGGACCCCCGTCCCTCTGGTTGAGAGGGCAACACCGGTTGGGTATGAGAAGATTTCCCCTTGCTCAGTTTCCACCTGTGTGCTGCGTTATTTGTTGTACCGTGCCCCAGTTCAGCAGGAGTAGTGCTCAGACCACACGGTCAGCCGGCCTCCCATCCCCCGGCCGGTGCCTCAGTGCAAGCACCAAGTCACACGTGGACATGGGCATCGCCTTGCAGGTTGGAGACGGGAGCCTTGAAAAGAGATGGCGGGTTTGGGTCACTTGCTCTCTGCAGCATTTTCTGCTGGCTTGGTCGATGCAGCTCCTTGCTTAGAGGGCAGGACTCTGGGTTTGAGCATCTTTTCCCTGCTCTGTTTATGCCACCATGGAGTGTATTTTATTCCAGCGGGGGAAGAGAGATAAGAGGGCACAGGTGCTGGAAGTCTGCATTGCAAGTGCCTTGGTCACTTACCAGACCTTTCTGTGAATTATTCCCACTTCACACGAAACGTCCTTATTTCAGGTATATTATGTGAGAGATGTAATTAAAGAATGAGAGGCGCCCAGATGTGGCGGTGTGGCAAGGAGTGCCTGTAGGGGAGAGCAGGAGGTGCTGCCTGCAGCCACGGGAGCCCTGAGGAGCTCGACACCGGGCAGCCGGGGCCGGCTGCGGGCAGGCACCTATTAGGCATCTCCCTATGGCTCTGCAGAGGCCCAGCTGCCACCCTGGGCCCACAGCTCAGTAGCCAAGCTCTCATCTGGACAAGGGTGTTCATGTCCCCCGGCAGACAGGGCAGAGGCAACATTCCTTTCCAGAGGGTCAGCTAGAATCTCCCCAGAGAGACAGCCAGACCCAGCTTGAGTTAGCTAAAGCAGCACATTTATTTTAAGGCACAGACAAGGAAAAGATTCAGCAAGACCTACAGGAAGGTTTTGAAAACCGTTTTTTTAAATCCAAGTCTTTAGGAGGCGAAGATATTACATTGCAATGCTCACATTGGGCTGTTTGGTTTAGTAGGTCAGATTGAGCACAAATGTAACTTCATTCCTCCCTCTCCTGCCTGTTGTCTTCAGATATAGGCCAGCTTCCCTTTAGATACAGTCAAAAGGTAAAAGTACTTCCTGCTGCCTTCAGCAAAGGTCAGGGGCTCCCACTGTGCATGAAGAATCAGAGCCCCGGTACACACACACACAGCCCTTTCTCTGTAGGTCTGCAAGAGCCCAAAATCAGTTGTCATGTGAGATCCCTGTGGAGCAAAGGGTTCATCTGATTCAATGACTGGTTCGGGGTTGTCCTTTGTTCTCCTGCTCTTCAGCTGGTTGTGCCAAGCTGAAGCGTGTGCAGGGTAGAGGAGTGCTCATCCGTATGCAGCTGCTTGGAAGGGGAGTGTGGAGGGAAGGAGAAGCTCTGCTGGCATTAGTGCCATGAGAGCTGATGGCTGCAAGGCAACCATGGGCCACTGTGGGGTTTTTCTGGGGCAGACTGCAGAATGACTTGGGGAAACAACATGCAAACACTAGATTCTGTCAGCTCAGTCCAGGTACCCTCTAGAGGTTCCCTGAGTCACCTGGCTAGTATCTCCTCCAAGAAAGGCTCTTGCTGTTGGGAGGTTGGAGAGGTCCTGGGGGCTCTTCTTCTTGAGAAAAACAGCAACTGGAAAGAGGCAAGAGGAGGAGCACCTTAAAATGAGACAACGGATGTATGGAATATCCCACTATGACTCAACCGGAGGAGCAGCACAGCAGTGGGAAGACCTGCCTGCTGGGATAGCATTAGTGCAGCTATAAATACTGTAGCAATATTATTTATTTCAATTAACCTGTTTTCTGATTAAAGCGATCGAGGCAGCAGTCACACATTTCATAGAAAGGGCCTTCAACATGTTTTTTCCATCGCTAATGCTGTCGGCTGAGTCACAGAAACCTGGGATCCAAGTACTGAAGTGCACTGGGCTTGCCGCCTTCTTGGTCCTGTGTCCACAACGGATGCTTTCTGGCACCCAGCTGAGTCAGTATGTCAGTGCCATCAGCACTGGGACAGCTATGAGGAAAAATTCTCTTCAGCAATATCAATATTTTCTTGTGCGATCTGTAACGTCCAGGATAGCACCTGCTCAGCTCCTGGCCTGAAAATGCAAGTGAAAGTTCATAAGGTTATTGAATGGTTTGGGTCCGAAGGGAACTTTGAAGATCGTCTAGTCCATGACAGGCCATGGGCAGGGACATCTTCCACTAGATCGGGTTGCTCAAACCCCCATCCAACCCGACCTTGACCACTTCCAGGGATGTGGCATCCACAACTTGTCTAGGCAACCTGTTCCAATGTCTCACCACCCTCATTGTAAAAAATTTCTTCCTTATGTCCAGTCCATACTGAAATCTCTTTCAGTTTAAAACCATTGCCCCCTGTCCTGTCACTGCAGGCACTGGTAAAAAGTTGTGTCCCCCTCGTCATCTGCTGTATGTGGTACGTGGGTATGGGACTGTGGTCCCTCCTGTGCAGATAACAAAGCCAGTCCCTCTCTGCGGTTCAGGTGGGGAAGGACCAGGAGGTGGTGGCTGGGAGTTGTGGCAGCTCCTACCAGCAATCCCCTGTGCGTGCTCATCCAGGGCTGGTCTGCAGGAAAGCTGCTGGGGTGCCAGGAATATGCCTTGTGCCTACAGTCATGGTGAGAACCTGCATCTTGTTGCTTTTCTCCTCAACAAACTGTATGTAGGTGGAACCAATTATAGGTAATGTACTTCAGCTTCCTAAATGCAAAGCATGGGAGGCTAAAATGTACCCCAGATTGACGTCAGCAGTATTTCAAGTGTGTAGCCAAAGGCAGCATCCCTTTGATATCTGTCTATTAGTATCTGTTTGCTGATGTCATGATGTCATGGGTAGTTTTTTTCTTCCATTTGTCTTTTTAGAATTTTTTTAAACTGTATTTTAAGTAATGATTTTCACCAGCAGAACAAAAAAGAATTAGCAAAGACCAGGGAGGGGGGCGTGTGACTGTTTCAAGAATATGATGCTGTAGAAAATATTCCTTTGAGCTTTCTGGGTTCAGAAATAAGGCAAGAGTCACATTCTTTGGAGGTGCGATGTACACCACTCACAAGTCAGTGGACTTTAAACTGTGCCTGCGTCTCCCAGCTCTCGGGGATCCAGGTAACAGTTTTGCTTTCATAAGCACATCTATTCAGTAAGAAATGGTTTCTCAGCAGCTTTGGAAATGCCAGAGATGGCTCAAATCTGCGCAGGCAAATTCACTTCTGTTGCAGGCAGCAGGCAGGCAGTAGGGAGGGAGGAGTGTGGGGGGAGATGGTGGGGCACATATTTGAAGGGGTTGAGGATGGGGATTGTCCTTCAGTGGGCAGCAGCTGGGCTTTCCAGGGGCTGTTGGTAGGATGCATCTCTCTTTGCCCCACACCACCTCCTCCCTTATTCCCTTGGGGAAGGGAGAACCCCACATTAGCCTCTCCTAGGTCTCGGGAGCTGGAGCCACCCTTCTCTCACCCCACCAAATCAGCCCTCAGGGAGAAGGTAGGGGATGTACAAGCAGCTGGGGAACGCACCCCCCCGGAGCCACGCAGGAACAGCAGAGCCAGGTAAACAGACACAGGTCCTGAGAAGCAGGATGCTGGATGGAGCATTCTACAAGCGGCTGGCAGAAGTCTCTCAATCGCTAGCCCTTGTTCTCGTGGGGGACTTCAATTTCCCAGACATCTGCTGGAAATACAACACAGCAGAGAGGAAGCAGTCTAGGAGGTTCCTGGAGTGTGTGGAAGACAACTTCCTGACACAGCTGGTAAGGGAGCCTACCAGGGGAGGTGCCTCGCTCGACCTGCTGTTTACAAACAGAGAAGGACTGGTGGGAGATGTGGTGGTCGGAGACCGCCTTGGGCTTAGCGACCATGAAATGGTAGAATTCTCCATTCTCGGTGAAGTAAGGAAGGGGGGGCAGCAAAACCGCAACCATGGACTTCCGGAGGGCGGACTTTGGCCTGTTCAGGACGTTGGTTGAGAGAGTCCCGTGGGAGACGGTCCTGAAGGGCAAAGGGGTCCAGGAAGGCTGGACGTTCTTCAAGAAGGAAGTCGTAAAGGCGCAGGAGCAGGCTGTCCCCATGTGCCGAAAGAAGAACAGGCGGGGAAGACGACCGGCCTGGCTGAACGGGGAGCTCTTGCTGGGACTCAGGAAAAAAAGGGAGAGTTTACCACTTGTGGAAGAAGGGGCAGGCAATTCAAGAAGAGTACAGGGATCTCGTTACGTCGTGCAGAGAGGAAATGAGAAAGGCAAAAGCCCAGCTAGAACGCAATCAGGCCGCTGTCATCAGAGGCAACAAAAAATGTTTTTACAAATATATTAATGACAGAAAGAGAGCCAAGGAAAATCTCCATCCCTTATTGGATGTGGGGGGGAACATAGTCACCGAGGATGAGGAAAAGGCTGAGGTACTTAATGCCTTCTTTGCCTCAGTCTTTGATAGTCAGACCAGTTATCCTCAGGGTATTCACCCCCCTCAGCTGGAAGACAGGGACAGTGAGCAGGATGAACCCCCCATAATCCAAGAGGAAGCAGTCAACGACCTGCTACGCCACCTGGATGCCCACAAGTCTATGGGGCCGGATGGGATCCACCCGAGGGTGCTGAGAGAGCTGGCGGAGGTGCTCGCCAAGCCACTCTCCATCATTTATCAGCGGTCCTGGCTAACCAGGAAGGTCCTGGACAACTGGAGGCTTGCCAATGTGACACCCATCTACAAGAAGGGCCGGAAGGAGGATCCGGGGAACTACAGGCCTGTCAGCGTGACCTCGGTGCCGGGGAAGATTATGGAGCGGTTCATCTTGAGGGCGCTCACAAAGCATGTGCGGGACAACCAGGGGATCAGGCGCAGCCAGCACAGGTTCATGAAAGGAAGGTCCTGCCTGACCAACCTAATCTCCTTCTATGACCAGGTGACCTGCCTAGTGGATGAGGGAAAGGCTGTGGATGTGGTCTACCTGGACTTCAGTAAGGCCTTTGACACCGTCTCCCACAGCATTCTCCTAGAGAAGCTGGCGGCTCACGGCTTAGACAGGTGTACTCTGCGCTGGGTCAAAAACTGGCTGGACAGCCAGGCCCAGGGAGTTGTGGTGAATGGAGTTAAGTCCAGTTGGTGGCCGGTCACAAGTGGTGTTCCCCAGGGCTCAGGATTTGGGCCAGTTCTGTTTAATATCTTTATCAATGCTCTGAACAAGGGGATCAAGTGCACCCTCAGTCAGTTTGCAGACGACACCAAGTTGGGCGGGAGTGTTGATCTGCTTGAGGGTAGGAAGGCTCTGCAGAGGGACCTGGACAGGCTGGATCAATGGGCCAAGGCCAACTGTATGAGATTCAACAAGGCCAAGTGCCGGGTCCTGCACTTGGGTCACAACAACCCCATGCAATGCTACAGGCTTGGGGAAGAGTGGCTGGAAAGCTGCCTGTCGGAAAAGGACCTGGGGGTGCTGGTCGACAGCCGGCTGAACATGAGCTGGCAGTGTGCCCAGGCGGCCAAGAAGGCCAATGGCATCCTGGCCTGTATCAGAAATAGTGTGGCCAGCAGGAGTAGGGAAGTGATCGTCCCCCTGTACTCGGCACTGGTGAGGCCACACCTCGAATACTGTGTTCAGTTTTGGGCCCCTCACTACAAGAAGGACGTCGAGGTGCTGGAGTGTGTCCAGAGAAGGGCAACGAGGCTGGTGAGGGGTCTGGAGCACAAGTCTTATGAGGAGCGGCTGAGGGAACTGGGGCTGTTTAGCCTGGAGAAAAGGAGGCTGAGGGGAGACCTTATCACTCTCTACAACTACCTGAAAGGAGGTTGTAGCGAGGTGGGTGTCGGTCTCTTCTCCCAAGTAACAAGCGATAGGACGAGAGGAAATGGCCTCAAGTCGCGCCAGGGGAGGTTTAGATTGGATGTGAGGAAAAATTTCTTCACCGAAAGTGTTGTCAAGCGTTGGAACAGGCTGCCCGGGGAAGTGGTTGAGTCACCATCCCTGGAAGTATTTAAAAGACATGTAGATGAGGTGCTTAGGGACATGGGTTAGTGGGCATGGTAGTGTTGAATTGATGGTTGAACTTGATGATCTTAGAGGTCTTTTCCAACCTTAATGATTCTATGATTCTATGATTCTATGAAGGGTGTGAGATGTAGCCTTCCAGTAGCTCTACAACCTTAAGCAAACAAATGGAAGTGCCTGGGATTGGAGGGCAGGCTATTGAAAGATGCACACTTCTCGCTTGTGTGGAAATTACTATTAATTCAGACAAGGACAGAGGTTCATTGTCGTGGTTTAACCTCAGTTGGCAAGTGAGCACCACACAGACACTTGCTCACTCCCCCCCGCCCGGTGGGATGGGGGAGAGAATCGGAGGAGTAGAAGTGAGAAAACTCGTGGGTTGAGATAAAAACAGTTTAATAATTGAAATAAAATAAAATACTACTACTAATAATAATAGTAATAATAATAAGAAGAATATACAAAGCAAGTGATGCACAATGCAATTGCTCACCACCCACTGACCGATGCCCAGCCAGTCCCCGAGCAGCGGCCCCCCCGGCCAGCTTTCCCCAGTTTATGTACTGCGCATGACGTCACATGGTATGGAATGTCCCTTTGGCCAGTTTGGGTCAGCTGTCCTGGCTGTGCCCCCTCCCAGCTTCCTGTGCACCTCCAGCCTTCTCAGTCGGTAGAGCACGGGAAGCTGAAAAGTCCTTGACTAGTGTAAGCACTACTTAGCAACAACTAAAACATCAGTGTGTTATCAACATTATTCTCATCCTAAATCCAAAACACAGCTCTGTACCAGCTACTAGGAAGGAAATTAACTCTATCCCAGCCAAAACCAGGACATTCATTTATGAGATGCTGTGCTTATTTAGCTCATTCAGTAACCAACCATCTCTTTTGCACCAGTCAAGATTTACCGCCACTTCAGGCAGCCCCCAGCGCCCCTATCCTTCATTGCTACCGATGTTTTCTCTGCATGGGGGAAAAGACGGAGAAAAAGAACAAGATTTGTCTGTCTTCAAAAAAGATCACACTTTCAGTAGCTGCTGACAACCTTCAGTCATACTTTCCTGTGCTAACATAATATTCATAGTAATTCTTCAAGCTGTGGATTTGGTATAAGCAATAGCTCTACATACGCTGCTTCTTCATAAAACTCATATCCGCAAACTAATAAAGTGTAATTAGTAACTGGGGTCTTTAATGATGTTATTTTAAATAGATTATTCTCTATGGGTGGTAACAATGTCAGTCCATTCTCTGTATCATTTCCTTGAAGGCTCTAGCAAGTACTTCTGCCTTCCTGATAAGGCCACTGCTCGAGGAGTTGAGAAATGAGGAGCGACTCTGAGCACACAGGCAATTAGTTGAAAGTACATCTTATCCCTTCAAAAGCCGGTCCTATTGAAGGGCACTCAGCCCACCACACTCAGGCCTTACAGGAAATACCCTAAGAGATCATTTGGGAAAATTTGTTATGTAAAAACAACATGTACTAAACTCAGGTAAAAGAACATTCGGGTTCCTGAGAAGCCAGCAAACATCACCCTAAGGGCTGTCTATGCCAGCAGCTCCCGGCAGCCCCAGTTCCTCCCAGTGCCCCTCATTCCTTCTCGGCATCCCACAGCCATCGCATACCTCTGTACCCAGCGTCTCTGCCCATCTCACCCCACCGGCCCTACTTTCCCCATCTCTCTGGCACCACCTGCCTCTCACAGCCGCTTCACCCATCCTCCTGCCCAGTTCCCTGGCCTGCCCTCTTACCCGTGCCTGCAGCCCTGCTTAGTGCTGGGACAGTTCACTCCTGTGGCAGCAGCAGTTGGGAGAGTCATGGGTGGCCAGGGAGAAGCTGCTGGCTCAGAGCTCAAGCCCAGCCGTGCGGGAGACCGAAGCTGTGAGTGGATGTGGGGGGAATGAAGCTGCGCAGAGGGATGTGTCTGAACATAGCAGGCTCAGGGAGGAAGGAGATGGGGGCTACAGAGACCTCTCTGCCAAACAAGTGTGCGCTGAGGTTTAGAAGCTGGCCAAAGCTGCGCGGGGTTCAAAAGCAGCACGAGTACTCCTGGCATGCCAGTCACATCGGCCAGCAGCCTCGGGGATGCAAACCTTTCTCCAGAAACGAGTCCTCTGAAGCCGCTAATGCTGAAAACCGTGGTAGTTCCCCCAATTTCATGCTTGGAAATGGAGCGAAGCAATTTTGGCCCAGTCCATTCCAAGTCCACCTGTATCTAACACCTACCCTGGAAAAAGCCAGCACAGAGTTAAAGCTGATAAATTTAGACACAAGTAAACCCTTCATTGCAGGAAGTGTCTGTACAGGGGGGAAAGGCTCAGCCTTGCCTAAAAGGACTGTCCTGAGCTGGGGAGCATCTCTCCTCAAATGAGTAGGTGGAGGATGAAGCGAACTGCACTGATGCAGATCGAGCAATGCCACTTTGCCCTGTCTCCTTGTGGAAGGAGACACTTCCTGGCACTTGCTGTGCCACACTTCATCTTGGAGAAGTATCCAGACATAGGATTGCACTAGGTTTATTTTCTTTCTATTGTTTCTTTCTCAGTCCCGTCCAGAAAATGTACCTCACCCGACTGATAACAACCACCACAAACCACACCATGTTTGGTGTTAAATGCAGGCAGATTGTTCTCTCGACCTCACTTCAGTCGTCGTTACACATGAAAGCTGGCAAAGGATAAAGCAGTAATGAGCAAGGCAGCAGGAAGATCAGCGGAGCAGGGATGCTGTGGCAGGGACTGTGGCGTGAGAACCTCATTAGTCAGAGGGACAGTCATGCTGGGGTGACTCAGCTTGGGAAAATGTGCTTTTTTTGATGGTTTAATAAAAGGTTGTTTAGTTGGGTTTTTTATTTAAATAATTGCTATTACTGACTCATTGCTAGTGGATGTCAAGGACGAAGGGAGCATGATGGCATTAGCTTATCTAGCAGACTTGTAGCTATCACTTCAAAGTATGCTCCACATTGTGCCACCTGTAGCTTAGGCTCTCATTTATGCCATCCCTGTGATTTTGGAGGCTTTACAATTTTGCCAAGTAGGCATCATTTGAACCGAGTTTTCCCATCCTGGTGGTCTGCCTTGAGCTTGTTATTAGTAACAGGATTGTGGTGTTTCAGCTGTTTCCAAGAACTAAATTAGGCAGAAATGTTTTGCAGACAACTGTTTTGTACATCACAGGACCTAACAGTAGAAGTTCTGGGCTCAAAACACCACCACAGGTCATCAATGCATTTGAAATTTATCAGCCTCTGCTTTCTCAGATCTCATGTGCTCCCCAGAGACTTCTCCAAATTCAACGTCTCTGCGGATGCTTTATGCTGGCGCTGAGCCTGCTCTGCCCTGTCACGTCCTCAGTGCGTTGCCCACCCGGCACACAGGCCATCTCTAGCGGACAATGACCCACGCTTCATCCACAGGTCAACGTCGGAGCAGGACTTCCTCAGCAATAGTTTATTTCAGCTCCTGGGTGCCATGGACCAGAGGCCAGAAAGCCTCTCAACCCTCTGCTTTTGATACTTCTCCCGTTGGCACTGAGAAGCAAGGAGGGAAAGGAAGTGTCTTTGTTCGAATGCCAGACAGAAATAAGTTCATCCAAGGATAAAAGGTATGGAGGGAGGAGGAGGAGGGCACTAGGAGACAGACAGACTGGAGACAGAAGGGGCAGAAGGGGTCAAGCTACCCTGGAGGGGATAAGCAGATGAAGAACAGCCTGTAACCAGTACAGCACACTCCTTTCTTGCAACCTGGAACAGGACCCAGCACTGGCAAGTCTTCACATTCCTCTGCAACCAGCAACATCTCTGCCATCAGCTGGCGGAGGTGGTGTGGGTTTAGCAGTCGGGACGCACGAGCATTGGTGCAGGGACATTCCCTGTAGGTTCTGCAGCAGCTTGTTGGCCACAAAGCCATGAAGTCAGCCACCACGTCCCCGATGAAAGCTTGTGTGAGGCCCCCGGGGTTCGGCAGAGGGGAATTACTGCTGGTCCATGCTCTGGAGAGGGAAGGAAGGAAGAGAGGAGGGAGGGGGGCTGTACACACTGCTGTCCCACAGACCCTGTGCAATGGCAGAGAAGACATCACTAAGAACGCTGACAGCACCTGGGAAATGCCACCACCCATGCGACCTCCTCTCCATTCCTCACAGAGTAGGAACGATCCTTTCTCATTTTATTCCTCATTTGGGTAACCCCATGCTTTAATCAGCAAACCTGTGTGGCTCCAGGAGCAGAGGCCTACAGCATGTCCCCTGCTGTCATGGCTGACACACTCCTCACCCTTTCCATAAGTCATTCAGGTCGTCAAGGGAGACAACTTGGGCCTGGTCTTCCTGCTCGTCCAGGAAGACTCTGTCCCAGGCTCTCACTTTTCACAGCACTCTTCAAATTCTGACTGCCAGCCTCAACTTATTCAAGTTTGAGCCCATTTATTCTTGGGCTTTTCAAAGTCTGCGATACATCACGTACTATGCAAAGGGCAATCTCCATGCTAATAGGCGATAACCCAAAGAAGCAAAGAGAGTCAGAGTATCATTGATTTTTTGTATTGCTCATTCTCCCTTATATTTGTAGCACTGAATGTTTTTAGAGATATGACTGTATGTTACCTAGAGTTATTGTACCAGACTGAACTTAAACAACAGTCGTGTGTTAGCAATATTGAAAGTTCAAACTGACTGAGAGCTATGAGTCTACTAACTTTGTTCTTGTTTTGCTTAAACTTAAGCCCAAATCATCTCAAAGAGGACAAGAAATGCTTGTGAGAGCTGCAAAATCAAAACTTAAGCTGTATATCAGCAGAGCTTTCTAGAAGACGGATTAGACAGTGAATTTTTTTTATTGGCCGTTTAAAATGTAACTAAATAAAGCTATAAGAATGTGCTCTAAGAATAATTCAGCACTGGCAGAAAGACCGACTGTAACGTCTCCAGGCCTTCTCTTCAACAAGTTTTTATGATTCTCAAGAAAAGAGTCCCAGTTCCGCAGAATGAAAAATGGGTGTCTCAAGTACTCACAGTTGCAGTTGCGTTGGTCTAATTTTGTGCCAGTGCAGCCTGGATGGGAGCATGGGGACCTATGTCCAGGGTAACAGAAGAGTATCTCAGCCCTTACGTACATACTGGCCTCCTGGCACCTCCTCTCAGATGAAATCACCTTTTCTTTTGCCAAAGAAGCATCACAGAGCGTAAAGTAGTTTTTGGGGGGCAGATCAACCAACAGCAGCCACTCGCCTCCTCCCCATGCCCTAGGAAGCCCCACTTCAAAAATTCCACCTCTTGCCCTCTCTGCAGCTTTCTCCCGCCCACCTAGCCTTGGCACCAGCTCTTGCTTTTGGGAAACATTTTCTGCCTTCCCCTTTTGGTCACATTTTCCTTCTTCCTCTTTTCTTTCATCTTCACCCTTCTCCCTTTCTGCAAAAGGTGGCATTTGCTTTCCCTCACCTTCACCATCAGATCAGCTAGCCTGCACCCGTGTGTCCGTGTCCACGATCCCCTGGTCCAGTACACAGTTATTTGCACACCCTCCCGCTCAAGCATCCTTACTCTCCCCAACCCTACTGCTCAGTCTTACAGGCTTGTCTCTTCCCACCTGTCCCCTTCCCTCCAGCATCATGTAAATCACTTCATCATCTCCATCAACTCTTCAGTCTCCATTCCTTCATCCTGCTTCAGGACACCCCCATGCCGGTGCCTTGCAACATGATGGCTAGGAGCTCAACAGGGTGCACAGACCTCCGCAGACGTCCTGTGCCCGTCATTGACCTCCTTGTGCCAGCGGGACCATCCAGCTCACATGGACTTCAGGTCCATCATGGCGTTGGTCTCCACAGCGTGGTTCTGCTTGCAGCAGGCCCGTTCCTGGTGTGCCCTGCCTGTTCCTGATGCGTAAGGCTATGGCACAGACCAGCCTCCAAGAGCGACACCAAATTGCTCGCACGCACCATGTCCTGGACACCCCAGCCCTTCCACACCAGTTCCGCCGGTCTTGGCGTCCTCGAGCAGGGGATGACCACGGCCACCTCCCACCCCGCCACCCTGCCGGAAAAACAACTGGGGGGGTCCCCGAGAAGTCTTGTACCCCACTCCTTAACAGCTGAGGCTCTGCTTTAACTGGAGATAAAGGTCATGCAGGAGATGCAACCATCTTTTGGGGGGGGGGGGGGGGTGTCCACCTCTCCCCCCGCGGAGCACCGCTCCGCGGGGGGAGAGGTGGACACACCCCCCCCCCCAGGGGAGCTCGCTGCGGTGCCACAGCGCCACCTGGTGGAGCAGGGCTGATCCTTGTGCTGCGCCCTGCCTCGCTGGGGGGGGAGGAAGGGAGCGAGCATCACCCCGGCACCCCCCCACCCCGCCGGTCCCTAAAGGGCGTGTGAACCCCCTCCGGGCACGCTTTGTGGGTTGTCGTGGTTTAACCCCGGTGGGCAACTAAGCCCCGCATAGCTGCTTGCTCAATCCTTCCCCCAAGTGGGGTGGGGGGGAAGGGGGGATGGAAGGGTAAAAAGGGAGAGAACTCACGGGCTGAGGTAAAGACGGTTTAATGATTAATAAATTTTAAAAACAGAAGGAAAAACAACAAAGGGAGAGGAAAATAAAACCCAAGAAAAACAAGTGATGAAAAAAAATGATTGCTCACCACCAACCGACCGATGCTCAGCCAGCCCCCCAGCATGGGCAGCCCCCCACCAACCTCCGCTCCCCCCCAGTTTTATTGCGGAGCATGATGTCATATGGTGTGGAATATCCCTTTGGTCAGTTGGGGCCAGCTGTCCCGGCTGTGTCCCCTCCCAACTTCTTGTGCACCCCCAGCCTACTCGCTGGTGGGGTGGGGTGAGGAGCAGAGAAGGCCTTGACTCTGTGTAAGCACTGCTCAGCAGTAACTAAAACATCCCTGTGTTATCAGCACTGTTTCCAGCACAAATCCAAAACATGGCCCCATACTAGCTACTGTGAAGAAAATTAACTCTGTCCCAGTCAAAACCAGTACATTCCTTTGTAGATAAATGGGGGACTTGAGTCCCCCAGTAACATACAGCCCCGAGAACACTTTAAATGTCATCACTAACACCCCGTGTTGTGACAGTGGGCAGCGTGACAGACACGCTTGTGTCGTACAGATTGATCTTAAACCAGGGCAGTTCGTCAGCTCTGCCCATCACCCTGGAGAGAAATGTGACTCAGCCTTGGGTCCACACCAGTGCCATTGCTTAACAAGGGGAGATCTGGATCTGCAAAATCTGGTCCCCGTTCCCGTTCAAGCAGTTACCAACCCCTCCCACCCCTCAAGCCTGAAAAGGGTTGGAAACCTTGAAAACCCTTGAAAAGCAATGTCTTTGCTTACAGAACGTGCACAATGTTTCCTTCCATACAGGTGGCTTGGAGGAAGGTTAGCAAGGCATTAGCAATAACGCAGCCAAAAGACTCCTCTGGTGTAGATGAAGTTCCTCCAACAGAAAATTTGGCCGAAGCCGCTTCCTGCGCAATCCCGAGGAGCGCTTCTTGGAGAGCGGTGAGATTCCCACCTCCTCTGCTTCCAGTCTTGCTGTCTGTATGCAGCACATTTGCACACAGAGGCAAATTAAACTCACCGCTGCCAGAGCTGTTGCAGATCTCCTGCTCCCTTGCTTGTATCAGGGATGACTGCAGCCTATTACAGCTCACCCCGTCCCGTTTCCATTAGAAACAGCCATGCATTTTCCTTGAGGCTTTACAAAACTCCTGCTGCAGGTCCCACAGGAAGTCAGGCCGGTCAGATGGAGGGACAAGCTCGGGACACAGGGAAGGGCTGAACTGGGGCTCACAAATTGTGGATTTTAACCTTGTCCTGCCACACCTGTACATCACCCCCATTTTTTTCTACCTGCAAAATGTTAAGAACAAGGGAGCCCTTTTTTTCTGCAGCCTCATGAGGTCCCCAGGAAAAAAAACCCTAGGCTGTGGAGGCATGGTCTGAAGCTCTACAGGTGAGACCTAAACATTTTGTGGAGAACTGCGCTTGTGGGCTCTCCTTTAAGCGGCAGATGTGTAACCTGTGTGCAGGCAGTGCGTGCCATCTCCCCGGGGTCAGCAGACCCTGCCACCCTGCCTCCCCTGCCTGCTGCACATATAAATGTGCCATTGGAAAAGTTATGAGCTTTTTATTGTCACTTGTGGAGTGAGATATTGAACCATCGAAGTGCTTATTCATTTCTGGTTATCTGATTGTCGTAATGTTTCTAAACTGCCAGTTGAAGGTAAGAGATAAACTCCAGCCAGCCTCAGACTGAAAGGCGCCTTTGACGTAGCTAGGTTTTTTTCATCAGGGGATGATATATTATTTATTGACCCACACAGGGTCACCTGGAAATACTTCATGCAGGGAATCGAAAGGGAAGAGTAAATACTGAAATCAAAGACCTGCAGGACCTCGTTTTGCCAGTGGGACAGTTTTTCTCTGCTTGTGTGGCCATGGTGGACCCGGCCTCATGGCTAGTGGCTCTGGTTCTCAGAAGGAAGAGAAACTCCTGTGCCCCCTGTCATTCAAAGAAGAACAAATGCAGCACGGAGCAAAACAGGCAGCTGTGTTACTTATTTCTCAAAGAATTCCCTTTCCCTGTTTTCATAACCTCACTCTTTAACACCAGCTTGGAGAAGATAGGCAGAGATTTAGGGGCCAAACTGCTGAAGCTACTTGAAGGAGTGGACGGCAGGGATCTCCTTGGGGATGGCGGGGAGACCCGGCATTGCTGCCGAAGGAGATCAGGCAGGAGGGAGCCTTGCTGTTCTCTAGATTTCCCAGGCTTGCTCTCTAAAAACTAATCCAAATGCATCCCCGTGAAACAGCATTCACATTGTAAAATGAAAAAAAGGCTTTTCTGAGGCTCAGGGGAGTTGTGTGTGTGCAGGGGGTTCAGAGATAACAATTTTCTGAACAAATCTTTGATGTTAGCCTTTCAGCACTTAATTTCAATGGAAGACAGGAGAGACATCCATCTGCTAAAGGGAATATTTACCTCTTCCATTCTGCATCTCGCTTTGCTGTTGCTATGGTCACATGTTGTTATAATTGTCTTTTATTAAAGAGAATCTCTTTTAGAGACTTTTCTACCCAATGCATCCTGCCAGCTTTCTGGTTTATGAATGTCTATTTACCTATTTAGCCTGTCCGATGATGGCATTTTTAAGGCCTCAGGGTATTTGGTTTCCAAGCACTGATAGAATTAACAGAGAAGTTCCCAGCATGATCATGATTTCCTGAAGTCAAAGGCAAGTTGAAAGTAGTCGGGTTGGGGTGTTTTTTTTTTTGGTGTGTTAATATATAAAATGCCCCTTTCTGAAAAAGAATATGTGTGAAGATTTTGGCTTTTTATCAATCAGAGATCAAATATAATAGGGTGAAGGAGATTAATTAGTGTAACTCATCTGTTTGGATGCTTTCTGACAGAATTTTGTCCAGCCTGTTTTTCAAAGGCCTCCAGTTGGCCTACTATGGTCTACATATGGATTCTACAATTTCCCTGGAGTCATCAGTACCCTGGGAAAAAAATGTCTTAATTTCAGAAGCAAATTGCTCAGCAGCAAAGCCTTGCTGCGCACCAGGCTGGGTGTGAGCAGTGAGGCCAGTGCCTTCTCCAGAGGTGCTGTTGGAGTATGTGACATCTCTGTCCCTTGCGCGTGGCTGTCCTTCCAAAACCAGGATCTTGCCTGGCCATCCTTCCAAAACCAGGATCTCGGGGAATGAAGGGGATGTGCACTCAGATCCCATCACAAACTGCAGCTGGGACACGGCAGCTGGATCTAGAGCCTGGGAGTTGTTCCTGTGTCCCACAGTTTTTACAGAAGCCAGGTTACTTTTGTCCTACTGTTGGTAGAGGTAGAGAATATGGTCACTATACCTTGTGTAATGACCTGATGCTTGCCTGAAGACTCTTGCCGTATCACTCAGTTGTCTTCCTCAAGAGTGTCAGACTTTGCACATTATTTTGCATGAACTTCATCTTTCTGCTTTCAGGCCACTTCTGCAGTCAGTCCAGATCATACGACATCCTAATCCCACCTTCCCAAGCACTCCTCCTGGTTTGCTGACATGGGCCAGTTTTATAATGGTGCCCTTTACTCCATCATCCCCATAATCATGGAATCATAGAATCACAGCATGGTTTGGGTTGGAAGGGACCTGTAAAGATCATCTAGTCAAACCCAGGTGCCATGGGCAGGGACATCTTCCACTAGATCAGGTTGCTCAAAACCCCATCCAACCTGACCTTGACCACTTCCAGGGATGGGGCATCCACAACTTCTCTGGGCAACTTGTTCCAGTGTCTCACCACCCTCATTGTAAAAAATTTCTTCCTTATATCTAGCCTGATATAACACTCTTTTAGTTTAAAACCATTACCGCTTGTCCTATCAATGACTCCATTGAATGGTACCTAATCAGAGCAGACCCATGTTAAGCTTCTCTTCACATGTCCTCCAAGATGGGAAGTTAATTGTTGGTAACTACTTATTAGCCTTGTTTGGTTTGAGCACGCAGAGCAGTTGAGCTGGCAGTGTCCCCTCCGCATTGAGTGTAAAACGTTGGCTGAGTTCAGTCTGACCTGGCAGCGGGACAGAGCTTTCAAAGAAAATCGTGTCTGTATAAATGTCGTGAAAGTGGATAGCCAGAAGGAGACAAGGACCCTTTTCAGTAACTTAGTTGAGCAAACAGCTGTAGCTGAGCTCTTGGCTTGTCAGATGCCAAGGAACCTGCACAAGTGAGAGCTCTTATGAACCCTCCAGATGAAAGCAGAGCTGGAGTCGGGCAGTATCGCCTTTCATGCTGGAGTCAGTCACAAGGCAGGTCTGTAGGCAGGCAGGCTTCGGGAGACCCAGAGCTGAGCACAGCTCCTGAAGAAGCTCCAGATCCGCCTTACCACCACTTCACCTCCTTCGCTGGGGAGAGCCTGGGCTTGGGCAGGGTCAAAAGCAGCACATTGGTCAAAAGGAACAGAAAGTGGCAAGTCTTGCCCTGCAGCAAGGCAATGATGTTGATGGCTCTGTTGGCTAACGCGCATGGGCTGCTGGGTGGCCGGTATTGCAAACAACAGCTGAATCCTAAATGAAGCAAACCCAGCTCCATAGCTGTGTCTCTCTGCTCCTGAGGTGTCTGCGTGATGCCCAAGTGAATGAATAAGAACTGCTTTATGGCCCAGGCTGTGTCCCATGCCGCCAAGGAAGGCTAACGGGCTGTTATACCCCTTCAGACACAAAGTCTGGGCTCTGTCCAGCTCAGCACTTCCTTGCCCACCACAGTCCAGCCGACGCGTTCAGCATTCGTGCTGAGGCACCATGTCACACCAGCAGGACCGGCTGCAGCCAAGGCCTCCCCGAACTGTGTTGCCATGGCGATCTGTGCTCCAGCCTCATCCCTCTTGGTCACCCGGCACACAGCAGGTCTCACCTCCTTCTTCTCATGTCTCTCACCCCTCCTGCCCTGTTCTCCATGGTGTAGTAAGCCTCCGGGGTCCCAGCTGGACTCTCCACAGTAGCTGCTGTCACACAAGCCCCCTTTTTAGGGGGAGCATCCATCCTTGCTTTTGTTGGACTGCTTTGCCACGGTTTGCTTGGCAGCTGCAGTGAGAGATGTGCTGGGGCTGCTTGGGCACCGCAGCGATTACATCTGATCGTTTGTGTGAGACAGTGGGACTGCGGAACCAGGACCAGAGGCCAAACTCAAGTGGCTTTAATGACTGGGAGCTTTGTTCTAAGAGATTGCTGCCAGGGTAAAATAATAATGGGGTTGCTGACATTTTGCTGGTGTTGCAAAGAGTATTAGCTTTCAGGGGAAATGGGAAAGAAAGAAAACAGCACCCAGCTCTGTGCTGCTGAGTTAATTGGGCAGAACTAGAGTAGTTTTATCTTGCCCAATACCAGTCAGTGATCATCTGCTCCTAAAATCTGCCTACCTCTGGCTGCCACCTCTGCCATGTCTGTCATTGTGCATAGCTGTTTTGAAACACAACATGGATGAGAAAAACAGGTGATGGAGAGGCAAAGGTGAAATGGCATAGTCAGGAACTCACCCTTCCTTTTCCTGGGGTGAGGAGGTAGGAGGGGAGGTTGAGGGGGTTGCGTTCCTCCTCCTGATCCTCAGTGTCCCTGGGTGCAAGGAGCACTGCCAAACCCTCGACAGAGGAGCAGCTGCAAGAGTGCAACTCGGTCCCATGTTCAACTGTGTGATTATTTGCAATTAGCTGTGTGTAAAACTAGCAGCTGGAGTATGATGGGAGTTACCTGACCCAGTTCCTGAGCAGTTCTCAAAATATTTAGAAGAGCAGTGCTAGTCAATAAACCAGGATGGCACAAGGATGATGGTGAGAACGTAGGAGTGGCCATACCAAGCCAGCCCAGCACCCTGTCCCCAGCAGATGTCTGAAGAGAGAAGGAGGCTATTTAGTCTTGTTAAGGTTGTGTTGATGCCCATCTCCAATGGAGAAAACCAACAGAAGTGGCTCAAGGAAAAGTAGAAGGACCAAGCAAGTATATTGAGATGTTTCCAAAAAATCTGTTCCATCACGCAGCAATCTATGGCTCAGGAGCCTCTGGGGCCTTTGCACCTAAGACACCTCAGTGGATTTCACCTCCCTGAGGATGTCCAAAACATATGTGAACCCGTACACATTTACGTTACATCCATAATGTCCTCTCACAGGGAGCATCACAGATTTAAACACTGTGCAACTGTATAAATTCCACACTGTATAAAAATAAATCTCATTTTGTTTTTCTTGAAATTGCAGCCTGCTGGTTTTGTGTAAGTTGCCTTAGCTCTTGCATTAAAAAAGGCTGATGGGTGGTTCCTTCTTCATCTTCTCCATGTCATTTGTAATTTATAACCTGCTAGCATATCCTCCTGTCTGGTTTTTGGGCTAAGGAGATCTCTCTACCTGTTTTTTCCATGCGCAGAAGCCTTTCTGTACCTTTGATCACCTTTGTCAGCTTTCTCTGTATCTTTCTAGCCATAAAGCAAAATCCCCTGTCACCTGTCTATAATGCTGTGTAAATGCTAAGTAAGGCCAATGTGTACCATTCATTAAGCCCAAGGGAAATCTTTGGAGGTGTATGAACCCCACAACACTGAGGTGCACACAAAGCATGTTCGTGTTCATAGGAGAGTGGATTCAGAGCAGACAGGCCATAGTGGAGACCATAGTGTGGAAGGAAGGAATATCTGCAGGACCAGAGAGTGAGCAAATTCTCAACCTTACAAGGACACAGTATCCTGCCACAGCCTGAAGTAGCTGATAAGGAACGTGAAATTCTCTGTACTGAAATGTGCTGGTTTGGGCTGGGGTAGAGTTAATTTTCTTCACAGTAGCTAGTATGGGGCCATGTTTTGGATTTGTGCTGGAAACAGTGCTGATAACACAGGGATGTTTTTGTTACTGCTGAGCAGTGCTTACACAGAGTCAAGGCCTTCTCTGCTCCTCACACCACCCCACCAGCGAGTAGGCTGGGGGTGCACAAGAAGTTGGGAGGGGGCACAGCTGGGACAGCTGACCCCAACTGACCAAAGGGATATTCCACACCATATGACGTCATGCTCAGCATATAAAGCTGGGGGAAGAAGAAGGAAGGAGGGAACGTTCGGAATGATGGCGTTTGTCTTCCCAAGTAACCATTACACGTGACGGAGCCCTGCTTTCCTGGAGATGGCTGAACACCTGCCTGCCGATGGGAAGTAGTGAATGAATTCCTTGTTTTGCTTTGCTGGCGTGCATGGCTTTTGCTTTACTTATTAAACTGTCTTTATCTCAACCCATGAGTTTTCTCACTTTTACCCTTCCAATTCTCTCCCCCATCCCACTGCGGCAGGGAGTGAGCGAGCGGCTGTGTGGTGCTTAGTTGCCGGCTGGGGTTGAACCACGACAGTCCTTTTTGGCACACAACGTGGGGCTCGAAGGGTTCGAGATAACGACGGGTTTGATTGGAATGTGCTAGATCGAATTTATAGCCGTTATTGCCGTTTAGCTATTAATTGGCAGGCTCCTGTGCTTGCCATGGGTCTTGCTTGCCTTACTGTATATTAGAGTCTAGTGCTCGTTAGTGGTCGTTTTTTGCTTTTGCTGCTTGCTGTACTGCTGTATGGCTTATCATCTTACTGCCGTGCCTGGGAACATTTTGATAACAGCAATGGCGATGACCCTGGGCTGGCAGATGGCCAGGGCATCACTGCTGTTTCTGTGCTGCTGTGCTGGGCAGGCTGGAACTCCAGTGTGAACTCGAGTCAAAGGGACTGTGACCTGTGGATGAGTCCACGTGGGAGCAGGACACCCTGAAGCGTCTGTGGCTGTAGATAAGCCCGTGCCAGAGCAGGTACATCTCAAAGCATTTGTGGCCATGGTTATGTCTGTGACACAGCAGGTATACCTCTGAAGGGATTGTGGCCCAAGGATAAGTCCACACTGGAGAAGGTATACCTCAAACCATCTGTGAATAAGTCCATGCTGCAGCAGGTACACCTTGAAGCATCAGTGGCTGTGCATGAGGTCGTGCTGGAGCACCTCAAAGCGTGTGGCCATGGATAAGCCCACGACAGAGCAGGTACACCCCTGGAGGGATTGCAGCCATGGGTAAGGCCGTGTTGGAGCAGGTTTACTTCTGAAGGGACTGTGGCTGTGCATAAGACCATGCTGGAGCAGGTATATCTCTGAAGGCATTGTGTCCATGGAGAAGGCCATGCTGGAAAAGGTGCACCTCAAAGTGACTGTGGCTGTGGATAAGTCTATGCCGCAGCAGGTGTACCCCTGGAGAGACTGTGGCTCATAGATAAGTCTCCACTTGGAGCAGGTACTCCCCTAAGGGACTGCAGTCTGTGGATAAGTCCGAGCCAGAGCAGGGGCAAGGGGAGGAGTTCATTGCAATGTTAAACCAGATGGTCTGGTCCAAAGGGACCCGGGGTGGAGATTGTAATGGATCTACCTTTAAATTGTTGTAACCCATGATTTGAGTTGCGTGTTATACGAATTACTATAGCAGGAACCCCTTGTTGCTAGCCAGGCTAGAAGCAAGGGGAGGAGTTCATTGCAATGTTAAACCCTATAACCTGGCCCAAAGGGACCAGGGGTGGAGATTGTAATGGAAATACCTTTAAATTATTGTAACCCATGATCTGAGTTGCATGTTATAGGAATTACTATTGCTGAATCCCTGGAGGGAGATGTTTTAAACGTGGGAGGGGTTGGACACATCCTTAGAGTGACAAACCACATTTCTAGGGCTTCCTTGAACCAGGCACTGGAGATCAACCTGAGTCAAAGGGCTAAGCCACTCTGCAATCTCCAGGTGTGTGCAATGAAATGCAAAGAGCCCGTGCTGGCAGTTACAGGTGAGTGCAATATTTAAGTGCCTGCTTTAAATTCCCAGCAGGGACTGGGTTATGCAAGGGAAAGTCTCCAGGTGTGTGAAGTGGAGCCTGGTTTCACTGTTCATATAATGTGGCAGCCTGGATCCCAACATGGGGTCCTCCTAGATTCTTAGCATGGTCCTTGGAGGGGTCACTTTCTCCTTTAATGGCTGTCATTGAAAAATATAACTATAAAAACTGACACTCTTTTATACACACATCATAGCCTTTTTTTCCATCTTAGAGCTAGAAGAGGCATGTGCTGTTTGGGCTGGCTTTGCAGACCCCATGTGCTGTTGACAGCAGCATTAATGAACCACAGACCGAGCCATCACAGCGCCTTCCTCTAACACTTTCCCTGATTTTACCTGCCCAGCTCTGTGACTACTGCATGCCCCGAAGATGGCAGACATGCGAGTCTAGTCCCTGCCTGAACACATTTCAATCCATGTCTCCATCTTGCCAGGAGAGGTCTGTATTGCCCACTGTGCAGCTAGTCGGTGTACATAAGAGAGAAAAAGAGTACAAAAAACAGTTCTAGGTCATCTGAGCATTTGAAGAGGAAAAGGACTTTATTAAATAAGGGAATGATTTTTCTGCCCTGTTGCAGATGCCTCTGCTCCGGGCAGAGCCAAGGTGTACGCCGGGTGGGACTGCTTCTCGTTGTGTGCTGCAGGAGGAGCCCCAAGGCCCCTGGCTCAGAGGTGGACCCTCATCTGGCTGGGTGAGCCCTTCCCCACAGCCCAGCGGACTGACTTTAAGGAAGGCAGAGGAAAAGGTCAACATCAAAGATGCCTGGTAGGAATCAGACAGGCCAGGGACACTGTTTCTGGTCCTCAGCCACCAGTCTTGCTCCCTTCTGGCACCTCGGTGTGCTGTTATTTCCTTCTTGGCTGCTTCCCTTACCACGACACAGAGACCAGCTAAACTGAAAACTGTGTGGTTGTGTCTTTATGCGAGGAATGTTGAGGTTTAATGACAAAAGTGTAGGCACCGTTGCCTTGAAAATGTGTTGCTAAGACGCAAATGAAGAGGCTGAAAAATGGAAAATACAAACAGCAAGGGAAAACACAAGCACAGCTATGGAAGGAAGGAAGAAGCTGTGCTCATAGCTCCCTATAATCACATACTGCAAGGTTTAAAACCTTGCTTTCAGGAAGATCCCAAAGCCATTTTTATTTGAGGGTGTAACAGCCAGGTGCTATCATCAGTAAATATTTTAATCACAAAGTAGAAATCAGCAAGTAAATGAAAGGAGCAATTCAATAGTGTCTTCAGCTTCTTCTCAGGTATCTTCCTGGAAGGCTAGGGGAAAGATGTGGGATGGGTGAACATGGGACAGAGCCTATCTGAGGCAACATTACATTTTTTCCCATGTTATTCTTGGACAATACTTAAGTGGTCAGTGAAGAGTGCTTGAAACATCTGTTTCAGCTTCAGCAAAGGAAAGAATGGAGTCCAGAACATTTTAACCTTTAATAACAAATACTTCAAAGGTGCTCCAAGCTGCATGCAATGACTTCTACAAAAGGTATGAGCATTTATAGTGCTCTACATACTTAGTGTGCCATGCAAACATCAGCTAATTAATCTAAGTAGTATCATAAAGAACATTAAGCTATTTATCTTCCCAGAGATAAACCAGTAAGCAGAGCTAAAAAAAACCCCAATAATCTCCCTAATAGAATGCTTATTTAAAAGGGGAAACTGTCATGGTGTTTAATTTATTTCTCCAGAATAAAGAAATTTCCTGGTATTTCTGCTATAGACGAGTGCAGAACAAATGGAAGGGCTGCCTTACATTCACTTGGAAGGTTTGTTTTTCCCTCCAGTGTTACGCCAACATCAACCCATTGTTTTCGGAAGCGTTGCTTTCTTCAACTGGTGTAAGCACTTGGAGAGCCGGAATCCTAATTCCAGTGATTGTTCCTTCAGCTATTGTCTTCCTCTTTCATATGCATACAAAAGAAGACTTAACAACACACACAAAAATATTCTGATGCTGAAATTGGGTTCAGCTGTCTTTCTGTTCCCCCCCAGCGGCTTTGCCTAAGCTAAATGAAGCGTTCTTTCATGGGGATGAATTAATCCAGCCTAGCAATCATTGTGCAAGAGCTGGGCATTTATTTTGTTGCAGCCTTCCAGTCTCTCCCATGAGCTCATGCGCAAGAGCGTGAGCCGGAGCTAACCGTGTTAACGGGAGGCCACAGCTCTCTGCCTCTGCAAACCCACACCTGGGCTTTGGCAGAGCCTGACTTAGCTGAATAAAGGCTTTGAGGATGTAGCCATATAAACTAATGTAAATACTGTGTAACAACTAATCTTCATTGTAGAGGAGGAAGTAATGCAGCTTTATGAGTGGGAAGGTCAAGGAATGTTATCCACTTTTACTCAGGAGTTTTTTGTGGTCTCCATTTACATTTTATCCATTTGCTTTTCTATTGACACTGGCTTGGGATAGAGGAAACTCATGCAAAGATCAGATTGCCAGTCAAGGTCCTGACAAAGGAAGGAAACGGTCATTGATTACAAGGGACCTGATTTGGCATTCCTCATGGAGCTACCTTCCCCACTGCAAAGCTCGCTGCCCCACTGCAGAGCTTGCTGCCCCTTTGCTGGCTGGTTTAGGTGCCTCAGGAATGCAGAGTGGAGCCTCATGCTTGTCCAGGGCTGGCAGTGGGTGTCTGGTGTAGCCTGCAGACTGTCTGTTATGACCATGCTTGGGCAACTTCAGCTGCAAGAACCAGCTGAAGTGGTTCTGATCATTCAATAGAGAACTGGGCTTGAACCGCAGCAGTGTCCCTGCATGTCTGTTTGCTGACCCCTCGACCAAAGGGAAACCAAGAAGGGTCAGAAGGGGATTTAGTCTCCACCATGCTCCCATCATCCGCCGCCAGTGTTTCACCTTTTGGAACATTTTTTAATATAATGGAGCATAGAGAAAGGGACAATAGGTACTTCTAATGATTCTGATCTCATTACAAGTGTTATTCTTTCTAACTGCCCATCTAATAACAGAACACATTTGCATACTATTATAGATCCACTATTTGAGTACGTATACACACAGACACACACACACAGTTATATACCAAGAGTAACCAGCTTAGAGTAGAGTTGAATTTTTTTTTAAACACTTGTTTTCCGAAAAGATATGATAGCATGCTTTATAAAACATGGGAAAAATTCCTAAACTTCATGATTCTAAAACATAACAAGTAGAAATTAAGGCCAAGAAAAAAAATTTGCATGGGACCACAAGTAACTGGAAAGTTATTTTGCTTTGGAAATTAACAATTTAACAGATAACCACTTGGATTTAGGATATGCACTGGCACATAACACAACACTCAAATGATTATACGGCATCAGTTCAGGTCAGATTTGCAGATGCTACTTTCAGTCAGGGGGTCCGAAAGTTAAGAAAACTCCCGTTGTCTCCAATTTCAGATTTACGTCCGTGAACCAGAGACTGGAATCTGGTCTTGCATACTTGTCCATTACAGAAGTTAGAGAAATGCTAACCCAGCCTGATCCACCATGCTTCCTTCTGCTCTTGGTTTTAAATGTAACAGTAGGGAATTCTCTGCCAATGCAGAGAAAATCAGGAACACTGGGCCATAGTATGGGTTGAGTGAATAGCCTACCAGGAGAGAGGCTTTGCCCCTGCAAAGGGTTTTCTGGGCGTGGGACAGATAAACTTTCCCATTGGCGTATGCACATGTGTGCATGCACACACACAGAGCCAGCCAAAGCCTCAGGGACTTTTGCCACCATCCTGTTAATCATTATCGAGGCAGAGATGTATTCTTTGAGATCTCTGACCTGTTTTGCAGCCCTGAAGGGTTTATTGCAGCCAGTGCAGCCTTGGCCAGTGTTTGGATTGCGTGCTGACAGTCAGCCAGCTGGCCGTGGTTCAGAGCTCAGCGATATGGAGCGTTGCAGGACTGCCCGTTTGTACTTCTTGGCTTCTTGGGAACATGGAGCAACTCCTGCTTCCACCAGCCAAGGGGGAGCGGGCGGCCCGAGGGACGCGGGACAAGGAGGAAGCAGCCGGGTGAATTTTCCTTGGGTGATAATGAGGTCATGTGGACGTTGTGGTTGCAAGAACATGGAATCAGGACTGAAGAGCAGTCAGGTGAAATGGGATGGTTCAAGGAGAGCCTCTGTCTTCAGTGGACTGCTCTGAACACATGAAATCTCAGCCTCAAATCCTATGAGATTCACGCATACAAAAAAGACTTCTCCTAGAGGTCTTTGTTTAAGTCCATTTATTTTCTTTCTTCTTTTTCAGGACTCTGGAAGCTTTTCCTGAAGCCTTTGGTGATTTGCTGAAGCCTGAACTTCAGCAGGAAATTCAATCAATCTTTAATTCATCCAAGAATTTAAGTACTGTCCTATTCCTGCTCTCCTAAATTGTAAATAATTTCAAACAAAGAGGAATCAGAACCATTTTGTCAATTGTTTTGATTAGCCAGTATCTTGCTGGCTCCTGCATATCCTTTCTGGTTGGTGACTCTCAGGGTAGACATCTGGTTCAAATCCCATGAAAGTGAGACAGTAAAAAATCCGTAAAGAAGTGGAATTAGGAGTTCAAACCCAGTAGCCTTGCTGGGTAAGGGGCCTGTGACTAGATAATCTTTAAAGGTCCCTTCCAACCCAAACCGTCCTATGGGTCTGTGGGTCTATGGTAAGTGCGTGACCATGCAGTCACTCAGGGAAGCTCCTCTTTGGAACACGTTCCCAAGGGGACATAAATAAAGAAAATGGTTCCTTCTTCTCAGTACCGGCAACTCATAAAAATTGTCTGCACCAATTCTAAGAAAGGACACTAGCCATGCTACATAGAAGGCATCTCCATGGGGTCAAAAGGAGGGAGCAAAGATAGCTATCTCCAACACAAGAGTTTGTCTGCCCTTCTGAAGAGCATGTTCCCTCTACTCTGACTAGCAACAAAGCTGTTCAGGCTGAGAGATTTATTCTTTTGCATTTATCTAGAAGGTGTTAGGAAATGGAAGGATGTTTATTTCCCACCATCACCCCGGTACAGTTTCAGCCAGTTTTGTCATATCTCCATACATCCAGATTTTATGGTCCCACTACCTTATGTGCCGCCTACATAAAGCACAGAGCTAAGGGTAAGCATGAGCATGTAGTAACAGACAGCAAACCCAGTATCGACACCAGCAAGGCCTGTCAGCTAGACCAGGCAGACTCGCTTTCTCCTTGAGTTAATCAAACCCCTGTAGAAGCTTCTGGAGAGCCCAGGGGATTGCATAGCGCCTGATCCTGGCTGCTGAGGTTCACACTTCAGTGGGGCCGGAGCTGATCAAAGAGGTTTGTCTGGTTCCAGGAGGCTGAGCCCTTGCAGAAAAGTGTGTGCTGCAATCAGGATGCTATCTACTGTAATCCTTCTTTCTTCGAAACACAGAAAGGTGTGACTTTTTCATGAGACCAGGAAAGGGCCCTATTGATTTTTTTTTGCGTGTGTGAAACAGCAGTGTAATTTTGAGCCTCCCCTGCTGTCTCACCAGTTCAAATCCGGATGCTTTGCAGAAATGACAATTCTGTGCGGTATGAAATCACTTGGCACCAACTGGTACAGAGAAGGCTGTGCACTATTGACAAAAGCCTTTTCATCAGTTACAGCCAGCTGTCTGGGTGCATACTCCAAAAACCTTTGAAATCTTGGGGGCTGAATCACTGGTTGCATTTGTCTGTAATCTTCTTCAGCATTACTCAGGAGTTTGCAGTAAGCAAATTTTACTCATTAGGGATAATGAACATAATTCACATTTAGTTCCGCTCCATTTTACCAACTACATCACAGGCAGTCATCCTTAAGGTATAAAACATACATGCTCAGTAAATGCCTATTTTACTGCAGTCAATAAGATATGAAGGCACCGTGTACCCAGGAAAGAACAATTTAGGGAAATTAAGAGCTGTTTCATGAATGCAAGAACAAAGCTCACTTCCAGCATCTCCCTGCTCCATGGCTTCTCTGGTGCCTAAGAAAAGGCAGCATGTGTCCTGTGGGGACACAAAGGGTGTAAAACTTTCCCCCACTGAAACCATCTTTAGATCTTGAAAATGGAGCTGCTTGATGAGTGGAGGGAGTGTGTTAGCATGCACTGAGGGCAGTCAATGGCCACGCACTTCTCTGTGGGTTATCTTTTTGGGGTTTTCCTGAAGGCCAGCAACGCTCCTTTCAGAGGGGAAACGTCCATTTCACCCCCATAGGACAGAGAGGTGAAGTCTTTGTGAAAAAAATCTCTGTGGGGACACTTCCCCAGTGCTCAATGGAGGAGAGGGCTGTTTTTTTCCAGCAACACCTGATCTCCTAATCTTCATCCTGTGCAAGAGCAGAACAGAATGGCCACCGTGTCCTCATCAAGCTGGTCTAAACAGAGCGCTCTGCGTCCTCTGCAAATGTCTTCAAATTCTGCTTTTAAATGAACCAGTCCTGGAAGCTTTGTAAACCCCAACTCACCTGAGCTAACGTTTGGTGGGACAACACACCACGCTGATTCCAGGTACCTTAACCATTTGCCTTTAGCTTTTACTAGGATTTGGCACAGAGTCCCTCTTGACATACAGCAAAGCAGATGATCTACACTGAGCTGAACTTCAGAGGGTGTGGGGAAAGCAGGTTTGCTCTTCCCTTGATATAAATCTGCATGGAGGCAATGATGCCACTGGTACACTTTATTAGTGGAGGGGTTAGCGCAGGATGCTGTGTATGCTTTTCTCTGCCCCCAAGAAGGGAGCACTGTAGGTATATACCCTAGTACACAATGTGCAGAGATGCACTCACATTTCTCTTGCATGTACCCAGCTTATTTATTGTGACCACCATGGTGGCTAAGGCCAAGAAGGTGATGAGCCATCCAGACTGCTCTGCAGGGCTGCCAGACATTACCTCCTTCCTCTGTCAACGACAACACTTAAATGAGACACTTTGAGCAAGCAGCCTAAATGCAGCCCATAGTGTAGAAAGGTAGGATAGAGGCAAGTAAGAGTGTGAAAGGGGGTAAGGGCAGAAAGTAGGAGAAATTATACCAGAGACAAAGGCCTGCCAGGATAACGCAGGATTGCAAAGAGAAGAGCGAGAATGAGAAGTATAGCAGTCAAAAAGTCTGGAAGAGAGTGAAAGAAACAGAAGAGAGCATACGGGTTAACTTTGGTACCAGTTTCCTTTGAACAGGGAGGGGGGAGAAGAGCTGAAAAGAACAGAGAAGTGAAGAACAGATAGCAGCATCTCCGGCCCTCTGATTTATAGGACCCATGTAAATGCTTAGTCACACAGCACTTTCATTTTCCAAAACTGCCTGGTCATGGTACAGAAAGCACTCATGCCATTGCTGCACGGTCTCATGCAGGATCCTCTCATTCCTGGCGCAGGGCGCAGAGCTCTGGCGGGTGCCTCTGCAGACCCTGCACCACAGTGTCAGCACCACCCTTTCTCCTGTGGTCAGAAGACATGTGTGCGGTCTAGAATTTGTACCTATTTAAATTAAGTTTTCCAGACATCTTGCTCTGCACGCAGGTCTTTG
The DNA here is from genome assembly GCF_965638725.1 of Aptenodytes patagonicus. Taxonomy (NCBI): domain Eukaryota; kingdom Metazoa; phylum Chordata; class Aves; order Sphenisciformes; family Spheniscidae; genus Aptenodytes; species Aptenodytes patagonicus. The sequence continues at coordinate 204,784,268 of NC_134949.1, forward strand.
TTCATGTCTCGTCAGTATGGTACACAGGATTTTTCATGCAGATAATTTAACGTGATGTTGTGGTCCCACATCCGACAGCTCCCCAGTGGAAGTCCCTGGTTGGAGTCATGCTGTTTGGAGCAGGAGGTTCCTGTCCTCCTCATTAGTTTAGTTGATTCGAACCCTTCCTTCAAATCCAAAAGCAAGCCCTGGAACAGTAATTTCATGTCCTGGGGTCACCTTCAGAGCGCTGAGGCTCACTAGAAGGCCACCCACGCAGGATGCTGGACACTGACTTTGCACAAAATGTGCGCAAAATGCCACGATTGTCACATTTTCTGTAAACTACCACACGACAGAGTGAGTGCATTACCTGTATCCCTCTGAGTGGTGTTAGATAATGTGTGTACATTTAAAAGACCTTTTTTTTTTTTTTAGAATAACATAACCTGATACAGGGACAGAGCAAGTTCACACAATTAAGACGTGCTACAAAGTGACAGCGATTGATCAATCAACTGACTAATTGCATCTGACTGCAGCAAGTAGAGATTCTTCTGTCCTGAGTTTGTTTGCAGTGAAGCAAGGAAGAGAACCGGGTTGCCTAAATGGCGTCAGGTGCAGGCTAGCCAACGCAGTTGCTTCATTCAGTCACCTTCACTGATGGAAAAATACAGACAGCTCTCTGGTACCGCTGGAACCTTCATCCAAGATGTGGCATGCAAAAAAATATTTAGGATTAGAAGCATTTTGTATTTTTGATATATTTCTAAAAAGTAACTGTTATTTTATCACCTCATCAAGGTATATAGTAGTGTTTTATTACCAAATCTGAAATTTATTACAGTTGTTTTGTGGTTATACCAAGGGTTGAATTAGTGCTTTATTACTATAAGCAACTGATAACACATACCTAATTAAGGTATCTTTGTATCTATCTCTCTTGTTTGGAATTGTTCCGACACCAAGTTCTTGCTAGTACTGAACAATTGTTATTATTAGTGACTTAAATGACCTGAAACAAGACTGAATTAACAGGTAGAGAAGATGTGATTGCACCACCAAACTTCTAAGTAGTTTGATTGGTAAATAATACAATAATACCAATTAGAACATCACAGCTGCTTATCTCATGGAGGTTACCTGATAAAATAAATATATAGCTGTAAATATATCTTGTTATGGTAGGGTGTAGTCCGCATGACTTAAATTACTTATAAGAAATAATTAAGCTTCTTTATGAAATCAGGTTATCAGAAACAATAGTGGTCTGCACCCCAACTTTGTGAATACATCATCACAGAAAAAAAAGCAAATAGAAGAAAAGCGTAAGCCAGGTGATTTACCAGGTATTATTTTGTGTTTCTGAGTTCCAAGTAATACTTCATGTGTTATTTTGTGTCTTTGCTAAAAAAAAGATCCCAAAGATATCTGGAATACACATTAAAAATGTGGCCTCATGTCACCAAAGGGAGAAGGATTTGATCTTGGTGCTAACCAGAAGCAGGGCTTTGAGTTGCAAACATAGGGTATATTTTGTCATTGCCCTTTCTGTGCATTCAGAAAATCAAGGGTTTGAACCCTCTGTGTTCAAACAAGACTGCAACACATACACACCTGATCCTAGCAGCAGTTTTCTTTTCCAGCTGCATCTCCCAGGCCAAGATTGTTCCAAAGAACAAGAAATATCTGAACGAGTGATCAACATGGTCCCTGGAGTGGTACAGCTATTTAACTTCTAGCTCAGGAAGATCATGGTGCTAATGTGGACATCGTGCTTCTGAGAGGTGCTCCGTGCTGCTAAAGTAAGCAGAAATCACTGCACAGCACCACAGTGTGATTGTATTCTTGAGGCTTAGGTGTCTCAGGGTGAACACTGGAGGCACCTCATTTTCTATTAGGGATTTAGTCATTTGGAAAAAATTGGGAAAGAAAACATAAGCACAGAGAGCATACAAGGCAGGTCTATTTAGTTTCCTTATAAAGTAAGGAAGAGGCAGGGACTGTGTCTTGTCCAGAGTCAGAGTTGCAGTAACTGAGGAAGGTGGGAACAGAAGGTGGGTTTCATTATTTCCCACCCCATGCTCAGCCACGGGACCAAACCCAGAGAATCTCGCAAAATTCGTCAAGGCTAGGAATAAAAGGACGAAAAATATTTCAGCTCAAACTTCCGTTTCTTCCTTATTCTAGAAACAGTCCCACCATCTATTTGTGGATAACTTTTTCCTTCTTCAGTTACAACTTTATCCAGTTCCTCTCCTCCTCCCCTCTTCTCCCTCCTACCCTAGGACTGGCGAGCAGGAAAGGCAAATGGTGAAGGCCAGTACTTGCCACACAAACTCAGCAGGCACGAGGGCTGGTGAAAATTCCCTGCTCCCAGCTTTTATGGCAGGGTGCAATCGGTGGCTTGTGTTTGCTGTTTAAACAAAGGAGCCTTGGAGTTAGAGGGAAGATCTTCCCCAAGAAGCTGCTGACTCCTGAAACTCGATGTCCTGCTCCTTATCGGGCCAGTTTATGACGGGTTTCATAAATGTTTTATGAGACCCTGATGACTGCATCGCTGAGCAGGGTGGTGGCAGCTGCCTCCAACTTTGCATTGTTGACAAAAGATCAAAGACCAGATTTACCACCCTGATAAGATCGGACGGATAAGAATCCCAAACTGACTTTTTTTCCGTTTCCTGCACAGACAAGCATGTTGCAGGACTTATTGACAGGGGCTCAATCCTGAAGACCTTGTTTGGACAAAACTCCTACCAATTTCTACATCCCTTCCCTTAGGCTGGAGATTCCTTGAAATGGGCAGTAAAGTTTGAGACCGTTGTCGATTTAGGGCAAGCCACCACTTTGACTGAAAACCCTTCTTCAGAGAGTCCCTGGACAGAGGAGCACTGAGGAGATCGTTTGTCTTGGTGGGGCCAGGTTGACGGGAACCACCATGGCATTGTCAGCTTCCCAATTTTTTAAAGCTCTGGTGCACAAGGCCTCCCTCCAGCTGTTGCAGAGCTCCGGCTTGCTCCCATATGTGGTCCTACAGGCTAGGATCTGCTGACCAGTGGTGTCCCACCAGCTGAGCCCAGTGGAGGCAGCAGCTGGGAACATGGGCTGCATGACAGAGGCCAGCCAAGCCTGTCACATACAATGCGTCTGATTTTAACCCGTCTGGTTTTCTAACAGTCCATCCCTCAGGAAGGTCCTGGGGTTGGTCTGAGCTGGGGCTTGAGGTGGTACTTGTCCTACAGAAGGACACGTCTCTCCTGGGCATGTCCATCAGCACCTCCTGCACCAGTACTGACTCCCAGGCTGGGCACTGAGGTCCCAGGACCTAAAGGCTGTGACATGAGGGGGCCACTCAGTGCTGTCAGAAGTACGTTATACCTGCCATGGTTTAGGTTCCTAGATGTGTTAGCAAGCTAAAGAAAGCAGGCGATAAGGCAGGGCTGCAGTGTGTTTCAAACATAAATAGAATCAGAATAGTTGACTTCTGTTACTATTTTTCGCTGTAAACTTTCTGGGTAATTGTTGAAAAAATGTATGCCTCTTTTCCTTGCCTGGGAAGAGAAACATTTTTAGTTTCTTGTCAGAGGATTATTTCATTGTTAGTAGAAAAACTTTTTGAGACAGCTAAAAATAAGATACTGTAGAAACACTGGGCTCAGTCATTCTGTGTTCGTTGACTTTTTTAAGCAATGCGTGAGCAGAACGACTGTCCTTCAATGACACAGGGCATGCCTGCGCCCTGAAGTTTTTTTCCCAGGAAGCCTGACTCCTCACTCAAAAAATGCTCAGTTACATGGGTTAGCGAGACCAAAGTGTCTCAGAAGTTGCCTTCAGAGCCACTTGACCAGCAGAAAGAATGGCTTAAAGCACTAGGCTGGCCCACAGCACTTAAATAAGGTACAGTATAAAATAAAGAGAGGCAAAGTGGGATCTAAATTTCCACCACCAAGTTCTCAGAGCCAGAGCCCACAGTAAATCGGAGAAAATCTGCTTTCTTTACTGCCAGCCATACCTGGCCAGAGAGAGGCTGGTGTTCCTCTGCTTGGAGAGCAGGGAAAGACAATCTGATCTCATTAGGAAAGATTTAGATTTTCTCAAGCTACCAAATATCAAACAACAGTTGAGCAAACAAGCGACTCCCCCAGGCCTGGAGTATGCAGTTTGCTGGGACCTGCCGTCTGTTTTGTGAGTTACGTTTTTTTCAGTCTCATTGAAAATGAAAGATTAAAAAAAGTGCAAGTTTAAGCATTTTTCCTCTGTTCCCAATGCCAGAAGCTTGCTTCTCTATAGCTCAAAGAAAGATACTTCTGTGGAAAGGTAGGGCTCGGCGGCCATGAAACAGCCTGTCAAGTGGAGATGGTTGGGCTTTATGCCCTCTTTGTGGTAGTATAAGTAACTCCACAAAGTGATGGAGAGTCAAAAATCAAGCCTAGTGACCTGAAGTACCCGAGGGATTTGGTTTTTAAAAACAGCACATGGAAAATTAACGTATATAATCTATCATGTTTGTATGAGCTAATAAGGACAAATATCCTGTTACACACTTAGGTAATCATTTGGCTTCCAATTACTTAATCCCCATGCTTGTTTGCTGCTATGGGAAGTAGAGGTAAGACTCTGCATGGGGTTTGGTGGTGCAGTTACCATTCCCACGCTAGCAGGGGCACCAGCAGAGCAGAGCTGATAGGGCCACCACCATCCCCTGTGCCTGGTCCCACTCTGCCCCATGTATCCGTCGAAGTGATGCTGGGGAGAACCACTGCTCCCCATGGGCTGTGGGGCCCCATCATCCTGGGCTGCAGAGCGACCCGTGTTAAAAAACATGCCAAGTCCTGACGTTGCTTGAGTCTGCTTATCCTCCCCGCGGTGTAAAAGCTCATTCCCAGGGGAGAGGCAGCGGGGGAAGCAGCCCCGTCTGCGGCAGGTCTGGCAGGGCGGGAGGGCAGGCAGCAGAGCCGGTGCAGAGGCAGCCAGCGCCACCTTTTATAGCGAGCGCAGGCAGATGGACATGGATCTTTATCTTCTCCGAACTTGTTTTCTAAACATTATCGACTCAGATTACTGTCCACAAATTTCACTCCAAAACTTGAGAGTAATAGGCTTTTACAATGCAGTAAAGAAAGATATTAACTGGTTCGGGGATTGACTAGACAACCGTTTACACCACTCTTTTATCAATATTGCCATAATTTGACACTTCTGAATGGAGGAGGATTGTAAAGCGCCTGCAGACCCTGTAAAACATGTTAAATGGAGATTAGTCTTACTGCTTAGTTTAAGCCTAGTGAAAGATAATTAAATTGACTGATGCAGCTGTAAATCTCACTTTTATCAAATCCTGGCTCTCTTTGTCCTTATGATTTTACAGCATCATTAATGTTGTTGTGACAATATCATTAATCTCCTCCTGCTGTTCAGAAAATGAAAGGCAACCAGCAGACACTATATAAATCAGGTCCCCCCTCGCTGGCATTATCTTTTCTCCCTTCGACTCTCATACAACTCAGACACACATTTCATTCATGAGGTGATTTCATAAGCTGAAAATTAATTGTAAATATACCATACTGTTTCTTTCACTGCTTCTTGTGTGAAAAGGTTTTAGTAGACTTTTTTTGTGAAGCAAAAGGGGATTAGGAATAGTTCTTCAGTGTTTTGGTTTGTTTGGGTTTTTTTTAATTTAACTCTTTGTGTTGGTGGTACGACACGAGAGACCATCAAGCCTTAGAAGCAGAGGTACACTGCTGTTTTGGAAATACTGGGAACTCCAGCTTAAGTCATCAGTGACATATTTTTTATTTTTCCTGATTGAGAAGAATTAATTAGACAAGGATGGTTGACTTTTTTCCATTTCTGGTTTCAAAGTGAGGACTGGGACTGAGCTGGGCGTGGGGAGGAGGTGAACAGTCTGTATGGGGAACAACAACACTGCATAAGAGATCCCGATGTAGTAACTGGAGCGTCTCAGCATGCAGAAGGCTTTGCACTTCTGCAATTCCCAGTGGGCAGTATAGATGTGACAGGGAGTTTAGCTATATGGACTCAGCCCAGCCATGCTACTTGCTCTCCAGGCCCAGGGACTCACCATGGTCCTTTTTATATGCTAGTCTAGACGGAGCCACTGCATGTCCCAGGTTCAGGCTCACCAAGGGGAAGCTGTTCTGCTGGGCATAGCTACAGCAAGCTGGGATGATGATAGGTATGGGATGCCCCAAATTCCTACGATGGAGTGAAGAACCAGCAGGCTTTTAAGAAAGGACTGATAAAAAGTCATCATAGAAGTGACCAAAATACCTGTCCTGTTGTTTCACAGCAGTCACCAGAGGCTTTGAGAAAACCCCAGAGGCATGCAAACCTCATGACTGCCTGGGGGGAGTCACACCACCTCACCGCTGTATCTCAGCTCAGCATCTCCCCAAAATTATTCCAGCTTTCTTTCCTCTGTGTGCTTTTCCCCTTCATGATTGTGTACGAATCGTGCAGCCTGAATCATACAGGCTTTTAATTTCTAAACCACTTTGCTCTCCAGAGGAGGGACGCTTGCCTTCCCGAGATGTAACTGTGGACGCTGGGTCATGCGCCTTAGGTTGGTCAGGACACACAGAACCCCCTCTCTCGGTGTGAGGTGGATGACATAATCCCACCTCAAACAACAGGAGACTTCAGATAAGTGAAGTTCAGATAACCACGCTGTCTGCCTTCCCCAAGGTCAGCTGGCTCAGCAGGGCTTTATCCACATTGTTTTGCCTAAGATATTTACCTGCGACCCAGGACTAAATCCCTTCAAAGCTAGATTTCCACTCAGGCACTTCACCTTGGGTGGTGGGTCTCACATGACTGAAATTTTGTGGGGTCCTTCTGAAACAAAAACCAACAAACCCCACAGTCTGAATGCTGATTGAAGCCAAGTGGCTCCTCCTAACAAGGGATATCAGCAGGCAAACTATGAAGTTTGCAGCTAGGATATTCTCACTGGCCATTTTCTCTGGCTATCTGTATTTTCCTGGTTAATTCAAGGTTTGAGGCTGTCCCCTAGGTCTAATGTATAACCAGAATTGTACTGTACTTGGCTGAAGTCAATGGAATAAATTGGGTATTTTAGCTCACTGTTTATGGGGGGAGAGTTTATGTAAAAAATATTTCGGAGTTCATAGTCTGGTGTTTAAGTTACAGTGAAGCCTAAATATAGTGCTATAACCATCAGCAGCTATAATTTCAGTCCAGTATTTCTTTAAACTCCGTGGTTTGAAAGTCCAAAAGATAAGAAGCAGTTCTCAGCAATGCAAATAGACAAAGAGCATGGGGTTCACCCAGAGGCCATTCCTCCAGCCAAGGCCGTGCCTACCTTTCCAGCTTCCTGGGAGGAAGAAAACAGGGAGCTCCCCCCAACCTCAGCTCTTTCAGATCCTTGGGATGGGCAAGGTTTGCCCTCTGCAAAGATCCAGGGCAGCACCAGCATCTCTTTTCTGTGCTGACCCTGTAGATAAGCAGCCAGGGCGGTTCAGAGGTGGTCCCTAAGCTCTGCAAAGGGGAGGAATTTATGGTGAGAGTACAACAGGTAGCAATGGTCTGGGATGAAGGGGTGGTGGGAAGAAACACATAGTTTAGTTTGGGTATGCTGTGTGCTAGGCTTAGCTATATTCTCATACAAAAGTACGTATAAAGGGGGCTAAATAGTTTATTTCTAGGAGCTGTGTAGTTGATGCCTGTCAGGGAGCGTAATCCACAGTTGCAGAGGATTCATCTCACTAGATGGCTAACTTCAATCCTGCAAAACATAGATGTTTAGCCTTAAGCTGGTCATCTGAGCTCTCTGAGCAAGCAAGGGAGATAGACAGGCATCTCCTGAGCACAGTTCATCAGAGACCAGGTTTAATAGCCCCCTGGAGGTACCTAACTCTCTCCGTTGACTACGCAGGTGGACATCTGGCTTGGACTGGATGTGTGACATAGTGTGGTCCCGTCTGGTAAAGAAACATCCAGGAGAGAGAAATCTGTGAGCAAAATGACTGCGCAGGCGTCCTAGGTGTGGCACCAGCAACTGCCTGCCTTCTGCTGCCTGCCAAGGATTTTGGTCACGCGGGCAGGCCCTGGCTCCTGCTGCCCGGGGCAGGGTGGGAAGGGATGTCATGCGGGGCAGCTCAGCAGGACAGGAGATGGGCTCTTCCAAGCCAGGGGCTGGGTGTCCTTGCAGAGCTCTCACCTCTCAGAGCTGTCCCCCAAAGCCCGGGAAGACCCTCCAGCAGAGGCCCGTGCCTGGCTTGTTTACAGGCGCTGTGACCTCGAAAATCTTCTTAGCCAGGTCAGCAGGTGCAGATGTATGAAAGTCCAAGGGCAGGATTTTGTCAAAGTCCATCCCTTTATGGCGCGCAAAGGTCTGCTGCCGTGGCCGGGCGGCTCCCCTGCACCCAGGGGTGAGGCCCCGGGAGCTGTGGGCTGCCCTGGCTCTGGGCAGGCAGTGAGAGCAGAGTCCTCTCTGCCCTGGAAAGCATTTGCACCCAAGCAAAGCGTTGCATTTTTCAAAACCTGCTATAAACCCAGCGCCCAGCCACAGTGCTGGATCCCGATGGCACCGGCGGTGCTCAGAGGTGCAGTCTCGCAGCAGCTGGAGGGGCTCCAACATCTGGTCCCAAACTAATGACTCAGACTATCTGGAAGCGTAAACAGCAGAAGATATTGAGTGTTGTTACTCCTCAATAAAGGTGCACATTATTTGATTCTAATTATATTTACTTCAAGTTGCTTCCTAATGATTACCATTTGAAAGAGATGTCAACAATTTTCACTTTCTTTAAATGAAGGGTGATAGGCTTTTATAGCAGAGTATAAAGATATCAGCTGGGAAATCTATGGCCATCAATGGCTTTATTTTTTCCCCTTTATCTATTGATATAGCCCTAATTTGACACTTGTCTGTTGAGGAAGCTTGTAAAGAGACTGCCGACCCTGTAACGCAAGTTAAATTTAGATTAGTCTTACAGCTCACTTAAAGCCCAGTAAAGTGATAATTAAATCCACTGTTGTGGCTGTAAACTCTCAAGTACCTGGAATTAGCTCTATTCCTGCCACTGGCAGTGCGGCTTCATTAGAGTTTATACTGTCCCCTGCCCCAGGGCCCCTCCAGATGTGGCGTGGGGGTGAGCATCTGTCTGACCACGCTGCCCAGATCCTGCAGCTGCATCTGGCCCATCCGGCCTTGTGAAACGCTGCATCATTGCTGCCACGGGTTGCTTCTGAGCCTTGACGCAAGGCTGATATGACCATACTTATCTCTAAATTCAAACCAGAGGTTGTAACCTGGGTCAAAACCATTCAGTTTATCAGAGAGAAAAGATAGACCTGCGCTGCTGTTGGGGCAGACAACAAATAATTTTATGTTATCCCATCTATTTTAAGCAGCATTAGTCATTTGGGAACTGAAGCTATCAGACTTTGGCCAAAGCTTCATTGTGTCTGTGCTGAGATCTGCAGTGGGGGAGAGCCCAGATGCCCCTTTGCTTGTGTTGCCCACAAGCCAAATGCACCATAGCCCCACAGGGACGGCACAGGGTGAGCTCAGCCCCAGAGGAGAAAGGGAGCTGGAGGAGAGCTTGGCAGTCTGTCCTTTCCTCATAATGACCGATTTCTTGGGTCATTTCATTCTGTCTCTGTAGCCCTGGCATTGGATTAGGAAACCTGGAGCAGGACAGCTGGCTGGGAGACAGGGAAAGCCTTCTCGCAGCAGAACCTCGCTATGTGCCGCTTGGTTTGGAAGGATGCCTCTGCTTGTTTCCTTGGTAGGGAAAGGGATCTAAAATACCTCAAAACTGCTTTCACAGAGACCAAAAAGTCGCGCAAAAGAGAACAGGTTTCGGGTTTGGTCACTGTGACTCAACAGGCGGCTTATGATGAAAAAAGCCTGAAACACATTCAGTGCTCTTTGCTGTCTCAGTTCAAGTTTTGGTCGATATCTTGTTTGAATTTCAATCACTATGATAATTAAATTTTCAGGCAAGCATCAGATCACATTTTCTAAGAACAATTACTTATTACTTTTATTATTTTCTTGGCATTCGTGATTCCCTGTGATCCATTAAACAGATCACATTTTGCATACTTTCTCACTGAAAAATATGCAATACTAAAAATCATCAATGAGCAGCAGTTACAGAGAACCGTGCAGCACAAAACAGAGTGGCCACCAGGTGGAGGTGCCTTTCTTGAGCCCAAGATTCAGTGAGGATGGGATTCATCCCACCTGGTTTTATGCATGTGTCAAATGGAGATCTCTGCATCTGAGCTACCACCTTATTTTCCTTGTGTAGTCGTGGGAGGGAACTTGGTTTCTTTCACATTCCGGCCGAACAAGTCATGCTGAGAAAGCGCCCAGTGCCGCATCTTCCTTCCCATCAGACGGCGTGACCTGTGTCTTCATTACACGGAAGGATACTTGGAAGAGGGCTCTGCTGAGGGGTACCAAGCCAGGGAAAGCCTGTGAGCTGAAAATATAACAGGGGCTGGGCGAGGGAGGTATTACAGACACTTGTCTGTCCTTAGTCTTCCCTTGGTGTCCGGCACTAACAGTATCTGCTAGAGGCAGGAGGTAGATGGAGTTTGGGGCTGAACCCGAAGTTTTTGGAGGCTTATCCTTGTACCGAACGCTTTGCAACGCAGCAGAGATTTATACCGTTTAGACAAGGACCAGGACACACCCAGTGTTATTTCTAGAAAGTTGTTTAAAGTTACTGAAATTCAGGACGGCACAAAAAGCGAGTGTTAACAAAACGAAACCCCTGACAAGGAAGGGACCGCTAAGGCCGGCAGCCAGAGCCGGCAGCCAGGGCCTGCCCCGCCGGCTCCCGCCGCGCCCGGCGGAGCGCTGCCGGCCGGCGGGGCGATGCTGCCACCCGCCGGGGGAGCGGCGCTCCGCTCCCGCCGCTCTGCCTGGCACCGGGGAAAACCCCCTGCCAGGGGGACGTTTCACCCCCTTTCTCGCTCGGATTTTTTTAGTGTTACAACCCCTGAAAGCGCATACTGTTCTGAAAGGTGCCGCGGGGCTGGGTGCGGAGGGTGTACAGCATCTCGGGCGCCCCTAAAAGTTGAGGATGAGAAGGAAGAGTGTGCCATGAGACTAAAGCATCTTATTTTGTAACCTTCAAGTAGTTATTGTTTTGCTGGCCTGGTACTTTGAGTGCAGGAAGAAGGAGACCGCTTGACAGCTGCTGCCAAACCAGGGGCGAGGAGCTGGGCTTGGTTTCTGGAGCAGGGACGCTCCTCCACGCAGAGACCTGCCCCTCTGCCATGCTGCTGCTCCTCTTCTCGGCTTCAAAGCATACGTTCACTTCTTTCTCAGACCCATGCCTATACACCTGGCAAAAGTGGGATGGCCCTGCCTGTAAAAGCTTTTGCATTTGTGAATTATTTTCCCTTTGGGCTTTCACTCCCCCTCATTAGACAGGACTTCAAGAAAGGAAAAACTGTCCCTGCCTGGGGACTTTGTGTCCCATGCCAGGGCAGTTGAAGCTACCGCCTGCCAGTCACCAGGATGGCATCCATCATTTCTCTCTGCACAAATGAAACCAGTGTTCCTTCTTCTCTGCGTCAGGGGCCACATGGTGAAACCGTTTGCCTTGACCTTGTCGTTCAATTTCTGCCTCTCTGCAGGGCGCGAGGGTCTTACCCCAGCGCTGTGGGGTGGTGGACCAGCAGCCTTTCAGCAGCCCCGCGATTCCCAGGTTCTGCCTTCAACCCTCCTGCTCCTGTCTCATCTTCAGCAGTGATCACAAGAGAGAAAAGCAGAGGATGGAAACCACCCCAAACAGGGACATTTTAATGAGAGGAGAGAGCACAGCAAGGCACGAGTGTTCTCTAAAAGCAACCCAGAATTAGACCCTGTCCCATGCTATTTGAAGACACAATCAGCTTTAATGCATTAGCCTTTCAAGAGTTACCAGTGCATCTCCCCTTGGCTACCTTCAGAAACAATTTTTAAATATTGAAAATCCCACTGAGCCTTTACTATGAAGCTTTAATGGAGACGGATTCTCTGAGCCTGCTGAAAGGATTTCTCTGCAGCATATATTGCTGCATTTCTGTTAATTTACTGGGTTTCTTTCTCCCCAGCATCTCTCTTCTTGCTCTCTCTCAAGTGCTAGTTCTGCTCTTTGTTTCATTTTTCATTTCCTCTTTTCTTTTTAGCCAGAATTAATTAAACTTTCTAGCCAGGTTTTTTTCACCATTTGATTTTAGGCTAGATCTTTTCCACTTTCTTCCCCTTTGGCTTCTACTTTGCATCTTCTCTTTCCTGTGGCTTTAGATGAGCTCTTTTTCTTCTGCCTCTTTCTGGGTTTCCATATTTTCTCTGACAACCAAGTTTGCAATTAATTGAATGGGTTAAAATGACCAGAGGAAGCCATCCTCTGCCAGATCACTGGAGCTCCAGAGAACATCTAGCTACTCAGTAAAACGTGACCAAACACAGGGTGAACATGGGTTATGGGGAAGGTCTTCCAGGGCACCTTAGATGCTGATAACCTGCCTGGCCCCCTTTGAGCGATGCTCTTTGTATCACTGGTCAGACATCTCACCTGAATTTAGGTGATCGTAATATGGCGTCTCTCTCTGAGGGACTTAGGTCTAACACCCTTTATAACCAAAGGCAAGAAATAGGCACTTTGGGGTATGATTCATTGGACAGATTTTAGATGTCTGTTTGGATGTTAGATGATCTTCTTCTGCTTTCTACCTAACCTATTCCACAGAGCCTTAGGCAGTAACTGCTTAGGTTTTCTTGCTGTGATCACTTACTTCTTGTGGCATTTTCTCTGAATACACACATTACCCAGCGTCTTTCTTGAGCTGTGGACATTAGACATGAACACAATATCCAGACAGTGCTTGTACCATATAGGTTCATGCATGGCTGGTCCCGTGACTGGGCAATGGCGTATTGTGGTGTGGTGGATGGAAACCTTGTCACCAGACCATGCTGCAGCGTGTGGACCTCAGGTGCCTTCCTCAGTGCCCTGTGTCCTGCAGCACTAGAGCAGCTGGGAATGACCAGCTTAGATGAGGAGAAGAGCTCTGGTGATCAATAACAGATCTTTTATTCTGAAAATGTAACTATAAAGGAAAGAAGAAAAAAGAACAACAAAACCATGTAGCAGTTCAACTTCAGCATCTTCTGTTGTGTCCCCCTTGAGGAGACCTGCCAAGAAAAATTTGCTAGTTCAGGCAAAATGAAGCAGAAATTACCTATTGCCCGTATTTGGTCTCTGATACCACATTGTTAACTCAGGATTCAGCTGGAGCCCATGAACACACATTACTTTTGTGAGATTCAATCCCCGATAATCCTCACTGAAATTGTTACCAAGGGCAGGGAGTGGGGTTGTGATGGTTTGATCCCAGCCAGAAGCCAAGCACCTACACATCTGCTCACTCTCTGTTCTCCTGTGTGACGGGAAGAAAATAGGAGGAAGGCAAGAAGACTCGTGGATTGAGATAAAGGCAGTTTAGTAGGTGAAACAAAAGCTGCACATGCAAGCAAAGTGAAAAGAGGAATTTGTTCAATTTATCCCTTTGGCAGGCAGATGTTTTGCCACCTCCTGGAAAGCAGGGCCTCAGCACACGTAAAGGTTACTTGGGGAGACACGTGCCATAACCACGAATGTCTCCCCTTCCTCCTCCTTTCCTTGAGCTTTTACTGCAGCACGCAATGTCGTATGGCATGAAATAAGCCTTTGGTCAGCTGGCTGTGCCCCCTCCCAGCCTCTCGCCTACCTACAGCCTATTGGCTGGTGGGGCAGAGTGGGAAAAAGAGAAAAACTCAATGTGGTGCAAGCGCTGCTCAGCAACAGCCAAAACACTGGTGTGTTATCAGCACTATTTTACTCACAAATCCAAAACTCAGCACTGTATGGGCTGCTATGGCGAAAATTAACTGCTTCCCAGCCAGGCCCAGTACAGGGAGCCAGCCAGGAGGTTCAGCATGTAGGCAAGTATCGCCAGCTGACCTGTCCTCTGAGCTGCCGTGATAGATCAGGGGGTCTCCAGGGGCTCAGCTGACACATGGAGGCCCGCCAGCCCTCCAGACACCGTTCCTCAAGAGCATGGGTCTCCGTAAGTCCTGTCCCATGTCTGCCAGTCCCAAACAAATGCCTTGGAAACCCTTGGAGGCAAAGGGATGGTGCCACCATGCACATGCAGATGTCTGCATCTCCTCTCGCGCTGATTCCCATGCAGGGGCAGCTACGTGAGGACCGAGGGCTGGACCCTTCTCGGTGCTAAATCCAGGGCAGTCCTGTCTGCCTGAAGGTACCTGGCAGGAGGCAGCTGGTGGAGCAGCCAGGAACACCACCCAGGGGAGAGGTTCAACAAATTACTTTTAGATCTCATCACACCTTTTAGATCCTGTTCCCTGCACCTTGCAAACTCATTTCCAAGCATTCCTTAACTACTGTGGTTGATATATTAAGCTATAATCTTTTCTAGTATTTGCTATCATTTTATCGAAGACACATTGTATCATAAATTAACCTTCTGCTTTGTTATTTAAAAAAATAATAATTTAACCTTAACCTTTGTCATTTAAAAAGTAATAACTCTGTTCAACATTCCCACTGTTCATACTCAACCATGCATAGAAAAAAACATATCTTTGATTTTTCTACCTAGCCAACAAATAAAGCTACTATCACCTTTCTGGACAAATGTTTAACTTCCATATATCAACACAATCAAGTTCAGTTCACTGATACCAAATACATCTCTCAGACATAAATTTTCCCTGACGGTATTTCTACAAGGTTAAAAAGTGTTTCTATAGGGTCACAGTCTGGACATGGTACTGATGGATAAAGCCGCTGCAGAGGTGGGGTTTAGTTATTGTATCAGCTTTGAACAGTCCTAGGCTGGAAAATTGAACTTGCCGGAGCTGCTGTGGAGGCATAAAATAATCCCTCCTCTTCCTCAACCGATGCAGTTCCTGATCTGAAGCAGCTGCTGCTGTTTCAGTCCTGAAACTACTTCGCAGTCTTGTCAAAGTGCTTTGGGGCTGCCACGCAGCTTCATTCCTCATCAACTTGGAGCCAGTGGGACCGGCATAGGCCAGTTAAGGAGAAGGGGTAAAAATTAAAGGAAGTGAGAAATGAAGGGAAGTGGGTGGAGAGTGTTTGGCTCATTTTCAATGGTCTGGAGATTGAAGACAAAACATCAGCATTCCGTCTGATATTTGTTTCCCTGTCAGAAAGACAGCTTGGAAGGGAGAGGCCCCACACCAGAAGGAAGAAAATCTGCCGTTGTAGGAAAAAATGGAGGCTCAAACCACAGAAACGATTCCTGGAACATGGGGAACAGATGGATTTAAAAGACATGAAATGCCATCTGAAAACTTTTGATGTTGATTCAAACTGATACCTTGAGAAATAATTAGTAACAAACTGGTATGGCAGACCTTTATTTCACCAACCTGCCATTTTTAAGATCCAAGCACTAACTCTGTAAGACATTTGTTCATGCTGACAAATTCCTCTTTACTCTCAGGCATGCAATCAGGCTGGGGAAAAAGTCAAATTACAGGGAGGAAGAGCTCGGTGGAAATTCTTGCATTTCATCTAGTAGTCACTTCACCGAATTGCAGCTATCTGCTTGGTCACTAGATCAAGTGGTTCTGTACGTGGGCAAGGAAGCTGGCCGAGACATAGGGTGGGAATCCAGAAGTGCCTCTTTCTTCCTCTTTGCTGATGAGGGAACCCAGAGCTGGGACAATCGACTTTAGGTGGGTTGTGACCTCCATGCAGCCATTTGATACCTTCAGCCTATTTGAGTCAAACTCGATAGTGATATAGAGACCTCAAAGGTCTAAATCTCACAGACGTAGTGATGGTCAGTGACTGGGAAGTGGAAAGACATGTTGGTGCATGCAGGGAGGGAAATGCCTGTGTAATTCAGCCCGATCCCTCCTCAGAGGCAGTGGCCACCAGCCGAGGCAACATCCCCACCGGCTGGGCAATCTGCAGAGAAGTTGCCTCACACCATCCCCAGCACCTGCTGCCGCATGGGCAGGATGTCGAGGAGGGCTGCAACGTGGACAGCGCGATGTGGGAGCTGGGAGGGGACCTGGGGTGGCTGTGGAGGAGCTTTCTCCAGGGGAACCAGCCTTTCTTAGTGCCACTGCTCCTAGAAAAACCTGTGTAACTATTAAAGTTTTGCATATGTATAAACGCCTGTGTTATTTCTCCATCTCTTAATCACAGTAATAAACCTTTGAGTAGACATGGTTTGTGCCAGACCACAGTGTCTGGATTGTCTGTAAGAATGACTTCACAATATGGGAATAGGTCCATAAGAAGCCATCTAGAAATATACAGCTATAAAACAGCAATTAAAACATAAATGAGCAATCCAGAACCTCCCTTGAGGATATAAGGGAATGCCAGGCGCCTTTCCCTGCATCTCAGGTTATCTTTTTGAATAAAAAAGATAATTTTTTGAGATAAAAATGCTAATAATGATAGTCAAGAAAGGTACCAACTGCAGAATATAAAATTGGTAATAATAACTCGAGCTCTAAGGTAAGTAACATTGTTAATAAGGAAAAACATTGGCAGACCTAATTCCAAAAAAATCCCTTCATATTAAAAAAGGCAGATTAACCATATGGGCTATGCAGTTGAAACAGGAGCAGAGACAGATTTCTGTCTTAACCTGTTCCGTAGAGATACCAGTTCCTTATGATTTTCTTACAGTGATCATCTTCATTCACAGTCTGCATCCAGTACAGTGTCTCCAGATGATGACACTGCCTAGAAGATGGGCAGATGGGGCCATGTGGCTCCATTGCTACATGCAAAACCAGTAGGAGAAATTGCTGGCTGCCTAAGACAGGAGGTGGTGCTCTGCCTTGTGGGTGTGAAGAACACGTGTAACTTGGGAAACGCCTGTCCTCAGCCTGGATCTGAGCCCAGCTCCTCCTGGACTTCTGCTGAGTCAGTCCCTGTGGTCTCGTGTGCACCTATATAGTGGTTAGCCTTATATATGTCTTTGGGGGAGAGTCACATTCATAACAATTTTCTCATGCTACGTGTAAGAAAGTTTATGCTAGAAAGACGGCTAAGGTTGAAACATCAAATGCTCAGAAATTAGGAAATGCCAGAATTCAGGCTGTCTGAACAGATGTCAGTCTGTCCCTGGGATGGTGCAGCTGGACCAGAAGTGATCTTCTGGATTTGGGGAACCGGGTCTGAGATGGTCCCGTTAGATATCAGAGGTTGAAGGCAGCTTAAAGGCCAAAGGGAATTTAAAAATTACCTAAGTATGTATCTTAATTTAAAAACACATCATTTTCATATTCTATATTGTGTCTTAAATAATAGATGAACTTACATCTAGCAAAAAGCAATGAAGGCAGAGATGCAATGAATGGATACGGTCCCTCTTCTGCATCCTAAAAAAGCTGTGTTCTACTTTTTACAGGACTTAATGTAATTAAAAACCTCTGTATTGTCTTATTTTCTACTTGTAGCTTCCTAACTTTTAGAAAGGAAACCTCAATAACTCCACCTTCTGCCACCCCACAAACTGCTATTATTTCCATTTTTCTTATGTCTATGCCTTTCTGATGAAGTTTTTAATTACATTCAAATGGCCACTGAAGCAAGTGAACAAAGTTTTGAGTAAAAACAAGAGTTTTCCTTATCATCCCCAGAATACCTGGTAAATCCCTTGGCTAGCAAAGAAGAGTCCCGGTGCCCAGCCGGCCAAAAAATTGCAACCTGTGAGTGCAGGAACCAGGGACCAAAAGGGTTTATCCTTGCCCTGAAATTTCTCCTTTCTTCCTGCTCAGCCAGCTGTGTTTTTACCTCCAGGTTGTCCGGGATTGCTTTGAGGTTTGCAGCACGCGGTGATGAGAAGTGCTGCCTGCTGCTCTGGGCTGGAGCTCCCGCCTGGCCAGCAGTGATGCACAGGGAGCGGTAATTGCAAGGAGGTGGGGAAGCCACTTGTGCCGCCCAGGGAAGAAGCTGGGAAGCCTTTATAAGCCAGACGTGTTTAACCTTCTGTGCTAATCAGGAGACTTGAGAAACTAGTTATCTTTTTCCACATGTGGCCATCAGCCACAGCACAGGGCAGAGAGACATGAAATAGAGTGACATTTTTTAAATGGTGATTGACATTTAGGAAGCAAAAGTAGGTCCCATTTCCGAAGGAGAGATGTCTGCTCCCCATATTTCATGCATAGAAAGAAAGCACAAACAATCATTAAGAAATGCAGCCTGTGCCAATTTTTATGCACCTGAAAGAAGCAGGCTCAAAATAAATGGGAAAGAAATTATGCTTTTTAACTCTCCATTTTGTTTGTTTTCTTTTCAAAATATTTTTTTGCTTGTGAGAGCTATTGAGTCTTTTATGTTTGCTTCTAAAAAAAAAATTGTAATGCTCCTCAGAGTATTTTGACAGCGTGTTATCTCTGGACAATCTCTCTGCACTGGAGTGAACTCCAGGCATCAGAGAGGCTGCCCAGCATGGGGCTGGTCGAACAGCTCTGAGGGGAATGGAGTGATTCCCACCATATATTATAGGAACAGATCAAGCTTGTCATGTAGAAATAATTCCTGATGCTAGAAACCTTATCTTCTCAAATCATAACCTGTAGCTCAAGAAAGTTACAGATCTTTTTCTGCTCCTGTGGTTTCACAACAGTGGCAAATAACAGGGATGGATATTCCTTCCATCAAGGATTTTTTTGAGCTGAAACTATAGTTCAAGTATGAACTGTGGAAGTTGAAATTGTTCCTTTTTTTCCTGCTATTTCACAAGAGCAAGTAGCTCTTTCCATCCATGAGATGGAAATGCCTCCTCGTCTGTACCATCTCCAAGCTAATGCACAGCTCAACCTCCTAAAGCATTTTCTAATGTTCTTACATACACTACTGTAAAAGCCCAAAGGCGTGAATGGTGTACGTCCAGTATGTTTTTGTGTCTTAGTTTATTTCTGATACTTCAGGCTAAACTGTCCTCCAAGGTCTTAGGTTTTTTTGTCCCTCATTCTGTGTACACCTTTCAAACTGATATTGCAATATCCACTACCAGGTTCACCATGATGTCTTTAAACCTGCAATAATTTTCCTTGTGTAGCTGCATACTGATCACAGAACAGGAGCTTCCCATTACTGCAACGCAGAAGGGGTGGAAGTCCTCTCGCTGGTCTTCAACCACTGACGGTGGCTGAGTCGTCACTCCAGGCTCCCTTCAGGGACAGTGACCTATTTTTTGCCCTTCTGTATGATGCTGTGTTCTAAAAGTACCAGTTTCTTTCCATAACTATGAAGGGAGCCTCTTTCCAGCAAAGAGCAATCACGGCTCTTCCACACAGCGGGAGCTCCCACCACCAGGACACCCAGGACCACTACAGCTTCTCACCTGTGAGCATTCAGCTGAGACCGATCCACATCCCAGCCTTGTGGGATTTGACCCTATGTCTTCACTCCCCCAGCAAGTCCCAGGTGGTTCTCAGTCCCCCACGTGCGTGCTCCTCGCTTCGCCTTACAAAAAGGACGGAAACAACAGGAATCCAGGCATCTACCTCCTGAACAAACATCCTCACTGTAAGCATGGAGCCATGCTTATGTTCTGCCCCATTTCCCCCTTGAGGGACACACCACCAACCCGTGGTGGTCTGTAGGCAGTTGCCCAAGTGCTGGGCAGGGTTGGTGCAAAACCTCCTGCAATTTGGGTGAATTCTCACTACTCCTGGATGATACAGGTGCTGCACTGGGAAGGATGACAGCTGTGGGGGCCGGGGTTGGTTTCCCCCCCCCCCAATCTATCTTTTCTCTGCATTCAGTAATAATTCAGTCTGAATCAAATTCTCAGCCAGTCCAGACCAGTACTGTCTCAGATGGCAGCCAGAATCGAGAAAAGCCATACCAGGCAATAATATCAGAGCTTTGCAATGGAAGACAAAAGTAAACAGACTGCAATATGAAAGCACATCAGGTTTCATTATAACAAGACTTTTAAACAGAGATTGGCTTCTTGCTGAACTGCCTTTTTTTTCAGGCACTTCAAAGGTTCTACCACTAGATGTAGCAAAAGCTCTCTTAAAAGTTGTCTCATACACTGCTGTATTCCTCTTTCAGAGGGGGAAACAGACTAAAACTCAACAAGTAAGGTAAGGATGACCTTAAATAGAGAGCAAAAGTGTCCAGAAGAAATAGCACTGATGGCAGGCAGCATCATGTAGGGCACAAAAGATCTCTCCATTAAAAAAAGAAAATATGCAAATGGGTTTGGATCATCATGCTTGAATGCTCCTTGCTTGGAAAAGTCTCTGCACACCAAATTCTGCTCAGCCTTCTCCAAAGTAATCCCAAGTGTTTGGGATTATTTTCAGCTACCGCTTGGGTTGGTGGCTGAAATGCCAGGGTGATTGGGAAGCTCAGGGTGTATTACTGATGTATTTCAGTTCTTCCATGAACTGTGCTACCTTCCAGAAGCAGGTATTTTTAGACACAAAAAAAACCCCAAGAATCAAATATAATGAACCACAAATAAGATAATGTGGTTTGTTTCATTTACTTATAGGACTAAACTCTAACAATCTCCACAGAAATTATCTGCATGAAGAAAACCCAGATGTCAAAAAGAATCGTTAAGATTTTTTTTCTGTAAAAAGAGGGTTGGTTTAGGCATTCTCAGTGTCAGAAATAAGATACCTGGAAAAATTAAGCATCATACATTAACAGTACAATTAAGGAGGCAACTATGTGAAACCTTTCAACATCTGAATCCAGTATTTCACCAAGCAGTTTATGATGGAGTGGAGAAAATTTAAAAAAAAAAACAAAACCCCTTTGCAGTGTTACCAAAGAAAGATGTGAATTGAACAGAGCTTACCGGGCAATGATAGAGAGATGTGGGAATTCAGCTGGTGGGAATTCAAACCAGAAGTTGTCTTTACAAGACAGATATGGTACATGATGAGTAGGGTTCCTCCAGTCCTATAGGGACATGCACATCTGAGCTGGTCGCCCAAAGCTGCTTTCACAGGCCGTAGAGCCCATGGTGTGTGATTTATCCCACCCTGGAGCAGATATTGACATCGACCTGACAAATCACACACCAACAGTGGCCATTTCTCCTCACTGAGCCATGGAAGGAGCCTGGGCTGAGCAGTTCAGCTGCAGATTGCTCCATCGCACAGATCTGGAGGGATCCGGAGGACGAATCTGGTCTTTTCTGTCTACTTAAAGGAAAACTGATTCAAACCAAAGCAAATAAATAAAAGCTGAAGCTTTAGCTGACAGAGCTGCAGTATCCAGGAATACCTGGAGCCATGGCTATGAAGTGTGTGATTCACGTCGGAGCCAGGCCACAAAGACAGGAGAAGATGGTCTTTGCGGGCTGCGTAGGGACCCACATCATTGCCTGCACGTGCCGACCTGGCTCTGCCCCGGGCTTGGCCAATTCCCCCTCTTCTTCTTTCTTATGCTAGGTTTTTCCTAAAACCAAACTCTATTTGGACCTTAAAAGAACTTGCTCTGGTTTATGCACTTCAGTGTGGTGAGATTTACTTTGAAAGCAAATCATCTTAATTTAAGGCATGACTCTGCAGTCCCTGCTTGCCCGGTGCTATGCAGGTTACGGTGAGGGAATGAGCTGCTTCTCAGCTGCTTGCAAAGTGTGTGGTTTTAAAGACAATCTCAGAAGACAACATGAAGGTAAAGCATCACTGCTAGCCATGCTGTTTACCCCATGGGGAGAAGGAATCACCTGAGCAGGGGAGTGACAACATACATCTCCATCCCATCATGATTTATCAACAGCTGGTAAAAAGGATGGTAAAAAAGGACTTCTGAGTAAAAGCAAATTGGGGACCTAGATATCATTTTTCCCTTAAACTCAGAAGTAGGGGGGTGTTGTGTTTCAGAGCACCAAACAGGTCTGGATCTGCAGACTGAGGAAGAGCTGGGGGGAAAGCAATTTCTTCTCTCCTAGCACAGCTTAAGTAGTGCAGGTCCCTGCAGCATAGGATGTAAAAGGAGCTTCAAACCCTGCTCCAAGGTGTCCCAGCAGGCAGCTAGCCCAGACTCCGTGGGTCTGGCCATCAGCTACAGTAGCCAAGAAACCATGTTTGAGAAGCCTGAGTTCATACTGTGGTTTTCCCATCGTGACGTACCCTAAAAGAGCAGATTAACCCAGGCTAGACATAATCATTAGGAAACAGATGGCCACGGTGCAGGAAAGCAGCTTGTGTACTGATGGAGTGGGGCGTATCTGGCTCGTGGGAGCACCTTGAAGAGAACAGAGGCTTCAAGATTTACGAGGGAGGTCAGGACAACTTGTGCTTAGAAAATCCTAGGGATGTGTCAGCAACATTACACAGTCTCTCAAGGGGATCAGATGCACAAATGTATAACGGGGATGATTTTCTTTGTGTCATTTTCACCATTACTCTGATTTCTCATTGGTTTTAAGCTGACCTCCGCATGCGCAGCATGTCGTGTCTTCTGAGTGCCACAGCATGAACTGGAAAGAAAGTTAACAAGGTGTTATAAACAATTTAACTTATTAACTTATTAACTTATTAACTTATTTAATAACACAGAGTTATTTAACTTATTTAACTACATGTACTAGAAAGCTCATCAAACAGCAGGCTCTACCATGGATTATACTGCTCATCATCTCATGTAACCCTGGAAATTAATCCAAAACTTCCTTGCAGAAAGACAGCCTTTCAGAGAAGACAGATGACTAGACACCCGTACCTACGTGGGAATGGGCAGGCATTCAGCCACCGACCTTTCAGGTCTGGGTGAGGGAATGGGGGCTCAGCAGCTTGAGAAAGGCACCTGGACTGTGGTGTCAGGGGTGCAGGCACAGGATGCACCCTGGCTCTCGGGGGAGAAATGTAGCCTTGTGATGCAGCACCACGAGCCTTCCCTGGAGGTGTCTGGGTCACCCCATTGCTTATGGGGTGCCTGGGGCCAGACACCCCTCGTGCAGCTGGGTAAGAGCAGGGAGGATGGGTCGGGGTTTACAAGCCAACTGAAACACCAAACTGGCTTGTAGAGAAACAGCGCTAACATCCAGCCGCGCTGTTGCTTATTCTTCCCATGCCAAATTCCTAACTAGAATTTAGGAATATTCATATTTTCCGGCATCCTACAGGGTAAATTACATCGTGTCTTCAATAGGATACAAAACTCATTACTTTGATGGAAATCAAGAAATGTGTAAATACAAAAACAAAAACTGCCTTTATATGTGTCTAAAATAATCCAGCAGAGCTCATAGAAGCACACATGGAACGCTAAGTCTGATTTTTTTCAGGGTTTTATTTCCATCCTAATGACACATCACAATTCCTACCACAAATGCTATAGGAGATCTTCAAAATCTGTTAACCTATGCAAGCAAATAGAAATAAAATGGCTTTGTGCATTACTAAAATGATGCCAGCATCTATGGCCATTCGACCCTCATTAAGCAAGGAGTTCTCTCAGTAATGTGGAACAGCATATGGATGTTGCTAATAATACGCCTCAGAGCTGGTTGTTTATATGAATTGCAAATGGCTGGCATTTTTAGCAAAGGGTTTTAACCACTCTGGGGTAATTTTTACTTAAGTAACTGTCAGTGTCTCTGGTTCATCTTTCCTCCTACAACCAGTCAGTGTGTGTTCAGGTTAGAGAGGCTGTACTGGACGTTGCTGTGTGCAGACTTATTCCTGACACAGCTGTGTTGGAGCTATTTCATGTTAATGCTGCTCATGAGTTCATCTCCGCCACACGTGAAATATTGAGCTTTCAGGCACTCACTTCTGCAAAAGAACATGCATGGACTTATAACTTAGTTATTGCGCTCGTTAAGGTTAATAGCCCGTAAAGGTTCTCCACCTTCCATTCTCCCCATTAATCAACAGAGATACTTGGCCTATTAAAAATCGGGAGGGAGAAGAGAGGAAGTTAAAAAGTAAAATGGCCTCTGGGACAATAAAACAACAGTGGTACCATCCCCAGAGTCCAGCAGTGATGCACAACACATAAAAGTGGTGAAAACACTGAAGACTCAGATTTAACAACATTGTGCTTGGTTAATTGCCTTGCACGTGTCCCAGATCTGCCTCTGCCTCTTCTCTGTGGCTCCCTCCAAGCTATTTTCTTGTTCTCCCCTCTTCCTTCTGTGATTCCCCCCATATAACCCGGTGCTCTTCATCTTGCTCCACTTTGCTGTATTTTCTCCTCCCTATCTGCCCCTACTCACTCCCTCCCCATAGCCTTTCTCTGCCACACCATGGACCGTGCCCAGAGCAGGTCGGTGGCTGTCCTGACAGCTCACAGCTCAGACAAATCAGGACTGGAGCCACCACTTTGTACGTCTCGTTAGACAGGCAAACCAAGACTCGCTTGTCCTGGCCAGTGACCCACATTTTGCCCACAGGCTGCGACCAACAGGCCATGCAAGGTTGGCATGGATGGAGTGAAGCCAGTCTGCAAAGCAGATTTTCAAGATGTTGGCAATCATGCAAGTTTGGTAACAAATATTTTTGCAAACATACAAGTCATAATCCTTACCGTTTGCAAATATTTGCACCTTCTTGGACTAGCAAGGGGCAATGTGCTCATGCTGGAGGTTCAGAAGAACATTATATCCTCATGAAGTATTTCCCCTTCACTACTTCCCCTTTCCACTGTGAGCTTATGAGGACTGGTGTGACGTGTGACCTCCTTGAGATAAGGGGTGGCCACAGGCGCATCTGGCAGGTGGCCATGGCACAGCGCCCTCACCAGGCGCTGCAACCTCTGGGCAGAAGTTCCCTCCTTGGGAACTTGGCAGTAGCCAAGGATTTGCACTGCTGCACACGTGGCAGCCTGGGCAAAAACACCAGGTTGTGGGCCAGCATCATGAGGAATAACTTCCAGAGCAGTGCAGCAGCAACAGTGGTTGTGGAAGGACCAGAAACATCTAAAAACCTTTGTTGCTGCTGGGGAGTAAGTACAGGTCTGTGGTTATGTGATACTGCGTAATGGGGTGAGGTGGGAAGATGCTGGCATTGATCCTGTCCAAACTAGTTGAGGTGCCAGGAGCGGAAGAGTTGCATTAGCACTGTGCTCTGATATTTCCTGCCTGAAGAAAAACATGATCAGAAGCAAGATATTTGCTTGGTCCCAGTTCTCCCAAGCTATTTCCTCAGACCACCAGTCAGAGCCCACAGGAACGTTATTCTTCAGGACACCCAATCTGTTCTGGTTGCTACCAACAGATTGTATCCTGACGGCTTTTAAGCACTACCTATGATATCATTCATTAATATAACCCTGCTCCAGCAGTCCCTCTGCATCCAAGACACTGCCATTAATCTAGAAAACTACTACTGGAAAATATCAGCACAATCAACCCAAGAGAAAAATGTCCACTCAGCTGGTACATAGAGGATAATGAAGTTTCTCCCCAAGGTCGGCCGTCACAATAACGTTAGAAGAGCTACATTTTGTTCAGGTGAATGTCACATTAACAGCTTGATGAAAGCCCACAGAACATAGATAAATTCTTTTAAATACAGTAGAGATGAGTAATCCTTAATGTAAAAATGCAGAAAGTAAAGAAAAATCTCTTTTTTTTTTTTTTTAATTTAAAGACAGATATTCTCTACCAGACTCTCCAGATTCATGGGGATTTTTTTTGAGGATGGAAGGACAGAAAAGCGCCCTTGATTCATGTGTAGGATATACAGCTGCTATGAATCCTGCTTCATTCTTTCACATAGCTATTTACTTCTCCTTTAAACCAAAAGACCTAAATGCAAATACAGGCAGTTCATTCTAGAACGTTAAGTAATGATGGCAAACCAGTGTCTAGAGACGCGTTGTACAATCAATCTGAAAAGTTAGTTATGAAAAATCCACTGAGACCATCCAGTCTTTCCCCTCCAGGTGGAAGGTTTCGTCCCCTGCAACAATGATCTAATATTACATTTATCATTATTGACTTTCTGTGCCGAGTCAATTCCGCAGGGACGTGTGCTCTTAAGCTTAGGGATGAAATTTTATCAGTCAGGAAACTATGCAGTGAAATACTTTATCCATAACATCTTTATTTGTCTTAAGAATAAAAAGAAATGTGCTCACTGCCCCGCAGAAAGCATGTTTATCAGCAGTGCCTTGTCCTGCTGCCGCTGGGAAGCAGCACACAGAGCGTGAGGGCTGGCCATAGCCTGCCAACGAAAGAGGATGGGAAAGACAAGGGAAATGGCAATCACACCATGCTGTCAGGCGCTCAGGCTGGGCTCTTCTGGTCAATGAGGGGATTGGTCTTCTCCATCTTACTCCTGTTAAGCTACATCATTAGCTTTATAAAAGGAGAAGGGGTTGGACTCAGGACAAGGGATTATTTTAGAATCTTACTCTCAAAACTGTACCCTCAAAATTCCTGTGAAGTTGCCAACTCACCTGCAAACATCTGAATTGCTTCACCTGACGGCACATGCCTGGACACTGGCCCTGGGCTGCCTCAGCATGCCCAATGGAGACCAACAGGCATCACCAATGGAGTCTCTTCCCACTTCTCTTGGGATAAAACCAATCCCTCCTGGAAGTGCATGTTCTTCTTCACTGGCTTTAGAACTTCATTGGTGTGACTAGCTTAGACTTAGGCAATGGACTTAGACTCTGAGTTGGGTGAGGTGACTCCCCATGTAAACGTATGTTCCTCCCGGGTGATTTTTTGTTCCTAGCAGCATGCTTCGCTACAGTCTTGCTGTCCTGCCTTGGTGCCCTCAAGAGCAGGTCAGGCTGAGGAACTTAATGCCCGTCACATGCCCAAGCCCTGTAAGAAGCTGTAGCCCACTGTGCTTCCTCCTGTAGGTGCTAGGCTCTCCATAAAACGGGACTGCTGGAGATTTCTCCAATGGTGCAAATCAGGATTGGGAATTCCACCAAATTTGAACCATGATGATCACGCATTTTGCCAGATTCATCTCACTTACCTTTGAGAGAGTCTCACCGGGCTCCCTATGTGCAGAGAAATGAAGAGAAATTCTGATTTTTTTGGTAGTGTGATTAATTTTCTCCCAAGACAGACATCTGAAGGTGATCGGGCAAGTTGTCTATTTCTTCCCGCTGATTACGAAGGAAGCCTAAAGCTACACTGAGGATATCTGCATTTAGCAGTAAACAAACCTATGCATATGTAACGTGTGTGTTATACTGAAGAAATTCACAACGATTTTCTTTAGTTAATAATTCTTGATAAAATACATGAAAGCTGGGGTTTTGTCAAATCTAACTTTAAATTCTAGGCCTTTGGCTGATTTTACTTTAAAATGCATGTCTTAGTATATTCATGGAAAAATAATGGCACAGCAAGTGATCAGTAGCATCTGTGACTAATTGCAAACAATCACAACATGAAATTATATTTTCAAGTCTTTAATTAGCTGGAGAATGAGTCCCTTGATTATTTCTGGTATGCTACTGTACTGCCTGACCTAGCAGACAGAAGCCACTGTTTTCTTTCAAGGTCATTATAACATGTGTTCCTCTACTGATCCCACATAGTGCAAAGCAAGCTATCTGATTTTCAGCCTATTACAAGTTAAAACTGGCTTAAGAAAGCTCTCTCCCCTGCTCAAAGGAAGTGGAAAATCGTATACGATACAATAACACATCCTTATTGCAGATTTGGCAGCAGAGCTTTTATTGGACTGTTACCTTTTGTTTCTTGCTGAAAATCTTGAATCTACCTTCTATGAGCAAGGCATTAGTCACAATTTTGGCATAATAGTGGCATACCATAGCTGGGAAATATTTTATTGTGCATCTTGTCCCAGCTGGTAATTCACCTAAAGCAGTGGCTGCAGATACAGAAATGTTTAAGAAGCAAAGTGAACCTGTGGCTTCAGCTTGAGGTAGGGGCTGGGCTGCTGATGGCTGTGTCCGCCTGCCTTCTCCAGGTTATACCAGTGCAGAAGAGTTAGCCTGGGGGGGTCATCCTGCAACACACCAGATCTTTGGACCTATACTGAACATGACTGAGAAAAAGTGGGCAAGGTTGGATTATTTCAACATGTATACTGAGAGCAATGGACCTGTCATCGTGTCTGGCAGGTAGTGTTACCATAGCCCTGGTCATCTCGGGAAGTTCCCCTGGTGATGGCCAGCAGCAGCAGAGAGCACATCTGTGCCAGGGGAAGTCCTCCAGAAGGCTCAGGCTAGTCTCTGAAGGGATGCAGAACGGGCTTTCATCTCAGCTCCAGCTGGAGCTGCATCATCTCAAAACTAGATCAGCAGCATCTTTCACTGAGATCTATTTCCCAAACTAGGGGAGAGAGTGCTGGACATCGCTGTGCTATTTCTAAGCTGGGAGATTAGAAATGTTTCCAGTCTGCCAGGTCTTAGCGATCCATCCATTATAATCTGGCCCCAACACGAGCAAACCTGGAGTATGCCAATCCACCCATTCACCATGGTTTCCATAGGAAGGGTGGGGGCACAGAGGCAGGCTGGAGCTGTAGAGCACTTTTTCCCCTCTAGAAACATTCAGAGGATTTGAGGGGTAGGAAGGCATTGCCCACTGTTTGTCTGGGCCTTAGTCCTGGTGTCCAGCAGACATCTTGTCCCACAGATCCCTTGTGCATGGCTATGAACTGATGAACTTGGGTGACATCCGCTGACAAGGAGAATCCATCCACGTCCTGGGTAACACATCCTGCAGACGGGAGCCCACCAGTGCTGGGCAGAGCCAGAGACCCTCCAGTGCCACATCAGAGGAAGCCTCTTTGCCTCTTGCACTGCAAAAGCAATGTCAGAAACTGATGCTCAGGACATGTGCCGCCTTCTGCAGCCAAATGCATTAGCACCTGAGTGAAAGACAAGCACAGAGATCCTGAATTCAAAGGGAAAGGCCTAATAAACCATTTCAGGAGTACACTCCTCCTCACCAGACCAAACCACGACATCTTTGCTTGTTTGGCTGGTATTTTTCCACCTTTGTTTCATTTAAATTGTTCTATTTTACAGGATACATGGCCTTGGTCCATTATACCATATGGCTGTTGCTAAAGGAGGCCCACTGTGTTTGCTCATGCCTCCAGCAAGGATAAAGAGCTAAAAAAAAAACATATTCTACTCAGCCTCTGACATATGTGGACAGTAGATGTTTCACAGCAAGAGGGTATAAGCTATTTTCAGATTATAAATCAGATGTCCGTAGTCTACTATTAAAACCCCAGATGTTATTAATTTACTACTATTAGATGCTATTAGTACATATAGTAAGACATTTTCATTATTAAGCACTATTAGTAGGTAAGGGCTTGTACTAATTATCTGCATTATCATTGTAATCCATGCAGGCTTTTCTGGCATATTAGACTTTTCAGCTCTTCCCTGTGCAGCAGAACCCAAAAAGCTGGGTTTCCCTTGGATCTCTGTTCTCTGTCACCTACAGTCTGATGACGCTGGCTCTCCCTCAGGGCATCTATCACTCATACCATCACATCCTTGGTCCCCCCCACCATGCACCCCCACAGTGTGGCAAGCTTCTCCTTGTGCCCCAAGCCCCAAATCACACTGCTGTTGGCACCTTTCCCTATACCTCCCTCCCTTCACCTCCCTTCTCCTGGGCTGCTCGGACGTGCTGCGGTGGCTCTGGCTGGCCACTGCCCGGCACGGGGGAGTGTACCAATGTGCAGACCGCAATAGCTTTTGAATCTGTTGGTTAGTTACAGCTCAGTTTGATTGCGGGTCAAGTCACCCAGGTTTCCTCAGACGTGATACCTGAAGATCCCAGGGAGGTGAAATGTGAAGGCGACAGACATGCCTCGCAGATAAGCTGTGTGGCACACATGTTGCCTGGCCTGCACAGGCAGACCGCTCAAGCAACAGATGTGGCAAGTCCTAAAATGCTGGACTTCCATGCAAAGGTTAATAGCACATGAAGAAGGACCGAGAGGTGCAGGCTATGCCTAACCCTGAAGGACACACCACATTCAGGGCAAGTTTAACACCACTTCACTGATCAGTGCAAAGCCCTTGTGCAGGAGCCCTCACACAGGAACCCAGGGACATCTGGTCTGCTGCAGACCACAAAGTCCACCACCTCCTTCATTGTTCAGGGCTCAGCAGACTTAACAGCACTGTGGAAGAGCATCAAATCTGCTCCTGCTATATCAGCTCAGTCTTAACTAACAGAATAATTATCTGCTTATATTTCAAGGCTAAAGGAAAACAGCTGAAACGAGGCTTTGTGCAACATCCATATTTGCATTAAGATATGCAAAAGGCTATGGACATAGCACCACAAGGGAAACAAACCAGCGCTGCAGATCCACCACATCCAAGTGGTGGTCCTGGGCCCAAAGCAGTGCATAAACCCTCTACAAAAGTCAGGAGCCATTGGCAATATTCACAGGGGGTCAGATTCAAAACCCAAAGATTTCAGGAGTTTGATGCTTTTTTTTTTTTTAAATCAGTCATTTCTTTAGACATTTTCAGGAGAAGTCAGTAACCTGCCTTAGGCAGTACACAGTATCTCGTGTTTCAGAAGCAGCCTGGGGCCAGTGCCCCATAGCTCTGCATTTCACACCGCCGGTGGCCCTGGGGACATGCGAGTATGTAATAGCGCTGGATCAGAGCTGCTTTTGGTACCCCAGCAAGGGGCTCCAGAGTGTCTGAGCCACGTCCACCCATTTTGCAACCACCTTCTCTGATGAGCCACATCCAGTGCAGTACCTGGTTTAGCTTTGTGTTTATTTTATGGCTGCTCTTTCCTGGCAATTACTCCCCCTTTCCATGTGTCTCTGCAGAAAACTCTCTGCTCCTGCTGGGACATCCCCTGGGCATCCTGGGGGAAACCAGAATGCTTCTAATGAGCTTGATGCATAATATCTTATCAGATTTATGCTGGAAGTAAAAGGAGTGTATCAGCCAACATTTTAAACTGAGAGAGGAGATGGAGACTCTGATCTGGAGATATGGAGGCAAATCTGGAGCACGCATTGGCACTGAAGGTTAGAAGGTCTCAGTGGCATCTAGCTCCAGAGAGCAAACATTTTCATCACAAAATCAGCTCGTTGCCTTTTTTAATCCATCAATGCTCTTTAATTTCCCAGGTGACCTTGGGCAAGATGGTGCATTAGCATTACTGTTAAAATGGAAATGATACCATTCCCCCTTTGCTGCCCATTTTACCCCGTGAGCCCCGTGGGTATGGTGAGATGCCACAGCACCTGCCACAGGGATAATCCTCATCTCAAATTGCTCCTTTAAGCATTCTTGTAGCACAGTTATCACAGAATCAGTATTTACCATCTAAACCCACAAGTAGTGCATTTTCTGTGTATTAGTGTCACTGCAAGACAGTGATTTATTACCTCACAGGAGATGATTTCTCCTGGGGGGGGGAAGCTCATTTAACCCTCATCCAAGTCCTACCAGATGCCTCTGGTGGGGATGGGGAGGGGAGCAGTGGTCTGCAGCATCCCAACACCTGGGTTTCGTAAGGTGCCTGGCCATGCTCTCCCGCAGCACAGGGAGAGCATGCCCGAAGCATCCTGAGAGCTCAGCCTCTCAGCACGTGAGCTGAATCTAAGCCAAATACAGAGGAACTTTGAAATGCCACCTGGTTTTAAAAGGATCATTTTAATAGAAGGGTTTCACTACACTTGTGCATGGCACGTGTTGGGTGACACTCTCGGCATATCTTCAGCACATGGCACATTCATCCTGCCGCTGAGGGACCACTGTTTGTGTCATGGGTCTGATGGCACTTGATCTGAGGAAAATCAGGTGATATATTCCTCATCATGCTTTCCTGTATGGGTTCAGTTCTTGAAGAATGTAAAGGCCAAGGCAAGAGCTGGGACAGTGTCTTCATTCTCCCAGTAAAGCCCTATGGTCTTGCTGATGAGGCAGTAGACACACTTGGGTTTATTATTTTCCATACAATTTTCATGTATATTTTAAATTAGTGGTATTTTGTTGCTTTTCCTTTTGGGGGCTGTTGGTCCTGTGGCTACATGGTACCTTCTCTTCTGAGAGGGAGCGAGAGGAGTGGGCTGGGTTTGGATACGAATGGGAGGTATGAATTGTGAAGGTCTCCCCAGGTGCTAGATTCCCCTGCCCAAACTCTCATTTTCCTCTTTGCACATCTAGGAGCAGAACATTACTTTTGGGGGTGCAGGGTGAGGGGGACACCAGTATCTCATTTATTTTCCTGGCAAACATAGGAAGGAGCCACGTTTTCTCATGTCAGGAGCATGAAAATGTTCTCAGCCTTCCCTTGAAAGGAGCTAGGACAAGAGGTGAATCAGAGACCTACTGAGAAACGCTCTCCATGTGTTTTATCAGATTTAATGACTCATTCTTATAAGGCAATAGTGAAATAATGACTTTTTTTTTCACTAGGCAAATTCTAAAGATACCAAAAGACAAGCCTGAAAATATCTGAAACCTAGAATATGAAATAGGGACAATTGGCAGCCCTGACTATAGTTAGCTGGCAACTCATCCAAGATGTTTGCCTTCTAATAATAGGAAGCTGAAAGAGGCATATGGAGAAATTGAGCTCAAAGACTTTTATTTCCTATGTATAAATACACGGAAGTCACAGATGTCTCTGCAGCCTCAATCTGCCAAGACGAAACGCAAGGAACAGACCCAAAAGGAAAGACACCAAATAATGTGGAATAGCAAGCTCTCCATATTGAAGGGTTTGTTCCCTTTCCAACAGATGGGTGTTTAAAAAGCTCCACCAACCAATCTGAAATAAATGGATTCATCTATAAAAAAGCCAGGTTTTCTTTACATCATCTTTTTCCATTACACCAGGCTGTTGATGCCTGTACTACTAAGGGAAGCTGGGTGTTGCCAGGAGCACGTGTCTGATCACCTCCATGAGTCACGAGAACCCTGTCAGCTCTACCAAAAACCTCTCTAAAAGGTTTGAAGCATTGTGAAAACAACTGTTGGGTAGGTAAAATCTGGTTTTATATGTGCCTGGTGACACTCAGATCAGATCCTTGCCCTGTTAACAGAAACTTTGAGTTCTAAAGGATGAAAATCTAATTTTCTTGCATATTCCATAAACAGAAATAATTAAAATTCATGGCATTTACAGTCTCCAGCACTGCAAGCAGCACTTTTACACACCAGACCAGCTGGTAACCTGTAAGTCTTACGAGATAATGCCTGTGATTGATACTCATAAAATCTGCAAGGGGAGCCTGTAAGTCCCAGGAGAGCAATAGACTGTCTACAGCTTTTACAAGTTCTGCTGTAGCAGGAGGCTGAGATTGCAATTGCCAGGAGAGAAATATCTATGGGTCATGAACCTTCAGGCTGTGCCAGGAGAGCCTTCAGCTATTGCCAGGAGCATATAGAAACGCTGCTTTTATGTTACTCAGTCATCCACCCATGGGCAAACTGAATTCATGCCAGTGCTGCCAATATCTGCTGAACGGGTTGTAATTTTTTTTTGTGTCATTTCTTTACGATGCATTGGGCAGAGTATGACAGATTTATTATTAAAGTCATATGGGAGGCAAAAAGGTTTTGCTCACTTTTTCTAGGGAAATCAAAGCCTTGTACAATCTGGAAAGTTCCATGAACAAGTGGGAAAATGAAGGGACCAGGAAAGTGAAAGATGGTCATACTAAGTAAGGAGGTATTTTTTACCGAACTAATTTCTTTCTTAGCTTCTTTGGAATTTGTATTTGCAGGGTGAGGGAGGGACTCTCTTTTCTTCAAGTATTTAGGATTGCATCCTTTCCATTGCTGGGAAGCAAAGAAGCCACCCAATGTCCATTATTTCATTAGTCGGTGGTTCCCTGCAATAAACAGAAAAGCTTTGATATTCCCAATCATTTCAAGAAGACAAGTGAAATTTAAAAAAAAGTACTTTCTAAAAGAAGACCGAAAAACAGACTTCATACATAAGGTTTTAAAAATATCTTGTTCCCTTCTGTAAATCTTTCAGTAATTTATGAAGCCTTTTGAGATCATTTGTATTACATTGCAATAAAAATGGAAGCTATTATGACAGCAGGTGTCATTTGGTACAAAAGAACATATATAGTCAGACATGAAACACCTTCCTGCTGAAAGAAGTCAGTCCTCAATTAAAAAGCAAGGCTAATGTCATCGCTGAGTATATTTATAAGGCAGCAACCACCATCACAACTAATGGCACAATTCAAATAAATTTCCAGAGGGCCTTGAACAGACCCCTTTCAAATTGTAAGAATATATTTATTAATAAATGAATCATGGTACAGCAGTAATGCAGCTGTGAGAAGAGCTTGGCCATTTTTTCCAGTGATATCTGTTTCTCTAATAAAAGATATTACCTCTTGCTCCACAGTTCTGCCTTTCTGAAACCGTTCCTAGAACCTATACATACTATTTTTAACTAAGGAGCAGCAAATGTCACATAAACCTCCCCCCAGGATTTTTGCTGTTTTTCTCAGGCACTATAATTTAGCATCCATTCTGCCTGTTAAAACGCCAGGATAAAAATCAGGTCTGCCTTGTCCAGAACCCCAGCCTGACATGCATAAAACATTGTTTTCACTCCAGCAGCAACCTCTGCAGATCTTTCCTTACCCCAGTGCCTGGGTCTTCTGCAAAGCCATCTATTAGCCCTGCAAAAAGATGGGGGTCCTGACACTGCTGCAGGAGGGATTGGAGCCTGAATGCCATTAAGCGCCAATGCCAAAATGTTCCCATGCTACAGCTGTCCCCACTGACAGGGAAAAAAAAACCCACAGAAAACAGTGCAGCCTTGTAGGGAAGGTGCCATCATCAAGGCGCTACCAAGGAGACACCAGATGAAGCTACCCTCACTTGATGTGCACAGGCACGTGCATCCCTGCTGCCCCTTTGGTCCACGCGTGGTCTCTGGGCTATACAGTGGCATCAGCACAGTGAGACGGGGAGGGGAGCATGGGGCTCCCGGCACTTTTCCTTTCCCTGTCACACAGGGAGCACGCGTACCGCTGATGAGGAGCCCCCCTGTGTGGTCCTCGGGGAGGCAGGTCACAGGAGAGGTGACAGAGAGACGGCACTTTCCAGTTGGCTTGCTGATGTGGAATCTGTGTCTCCCAAAGCAGTTAAATATGCTTTTTTCTATGCCTTTGGTTGATCCAGCTACAGCACATGTTTTCAATTCTACCCAATTAGCCACTGGAATTAACATTATGAAATGTGACATGCCAATTATTATTATGTATTTTAAAGAGGATTTATGCCAAATAACAGGGGCCCCCAGTTCTTGTCCTAGGAAGTGTTTTAAGACCCGCCTCCTGTTCCTGCCACTTGCCTTATCCCTCCGTGACTGGGCTTTCCCATGCGCTCCCTCTCCTTGCCCGCAGCAGCTCAGGCAGGAGATGCCCCAGCTGCTTCCCTCCCTTTCCAGGAGCTGCTTTTCACGATGCCCATTACAGCTGTCTCTGAGCAGCCCCCTGCTTCCCACACAGGCAGGGTTCATCCCCTTGCAAGTGTCAGCACTGGGTCATATTCCCATTGAATCCACTTGCAAAATCCCCTACACCTCCTCCAATGAGAACAGGGTTGCTTTAAGCATTTTAGAAAACCGTCTCTTTGTAGCTATAATTTCATGAGCAAGTGTGAGAGTGGGGATGGTTTTAATCCAGCCTGTTCAGTGCCTCACCTTGATGCAAAGCCTGTGCTTGCCAGGTCTTGATCTCCCCTCTGTACTGCACGAGGGAGCGTTGCTGCCTTC
This sequence comes from Aptenodytes patagonicus, assembly GCF_965638725.1. Lineage (NCBI taxonomy): Eukaryota > Metazoa > Chordata > Aves > Sphenisciformes > Spheniscidae > Aptenodytes > Aptenodytes patagonicus. Next base: position 204,819,968 of record NC_134949.1, read on the forward strand.
CTGAGGAGACCCACCAGAATCTGCAACGCCCCCAAAAATATGCTCAACTTTCTGAGCACGAGAATTGTGTCCGCAGGCAGCTGTCACCAGATACAGAGCCTCTGCACCGCTGCCGGTGGGGCTCACCCCACACAAACCCCCAGGTTGCACCCATCCATGGTGCAGCAGCATGGGATGCCAGCGAGAGGGACAGCACAACATGAACCATGGGGACAGCACCCAGACAGACTTGCATAGCATGAAAAACTGGCAATCCTGAAAAGCACACACATTAGCAACCCACCCCTCTCTCCAGCCAAGGTTCTTTTAAATATATTGGTATATATATGTAATTTTTTGTGGCAAGAAAATAAAGTGTTTTCAAATTCTACACCCTCTGCTGTGGAAATAATTTCTTTTTCCTTCTCTTCCTCAGTACTGGAAGCAAGAAAATACAACCCACCTCATAAGTGAGAGCTGAGCAAGCCGGGTCTCCTTTGCTTCAGACCTGCCACTCACACATAATTTAAGCTGCAAGTTTCCAAACCAGGGACACAAAAATGCTGTTTCCACCCACCACATTAACCTGCTGTGCAGAAAATCACACGCAAAAAATTCACTTCAGGTCTGCTAAGTGCACGGCCAACCCCCAAGGTGCAAAAATAATCTGATTTTCTCTTATTCCAGGCTCCCCCACCAGAAAAAAACATGAGTCTGTATCAGTAATCATGAGGGTTTGCAGAGGCAAAACCCGAAGGTGGAGCAGAAGTGAGAAGTCTCTTGCCTGTAGGCAGTATGGTGGGCAGGAGCCAAGGAAATCCCCAGTGGGGAGCTGGGAGACGTGATACTATAGCAGAGCCAGCTTGGCATTGAAAACTAATCTGCACCAAGTGAATGCATCAGAAACAACCAGGAAAGATGGGGAAGGGCTCCGGGACTGAGGATGTGCCAAGGAGCCCTTTGCAGAAAGGCCCTGGTCTGGGGTGGAGGTGGCAGGGAGCAGAGGGATGGAGATGGCAGAGGGATCTGCAGCCCTGGGAGGAGGTGGCTGCAGTCACAAGCTGTGCCAGGATATCCCAAACCATTTACCACATGGAAGTCTGTGTATAGTGACTCCCAAAAGGCTTATTATTAGGGCAGATGCTAGATTAATATTAGTAGGAGAAACTGAAAAACTCAGCCAGCCTCTCTGCAGTATTCCCTGAGGAGGTAAAATCCACAGTACATGTGAAATCATCAAGACATTAAATAGAAACCCAACTATTGCTACAAAGAAATCTCCATAAATATTCCTAAGTTAGATCCTTGTTGTGAAGTTGAAGGGCAGGTGCTTCTCAGGTAGTGCTGGTGAACACCCCTCAGCTTAGATGACAGCAATTAGTGCTGGGATGTTTTGTGCTTCAGCTTGCTGCCAAATGTTGCAGGGTAGCTACTGACTGAACATAGACACTGGCTTCTCCAGTGACTGGTAAAAATAATGCAAAAAAAAGGGCTTTCTAGGGTCACATCTCATAACGTGCAAAGAAAACCACATGCAGGTGAAAGGACAGTACTAGAAACTGCATTAATGCAAAAGCCTGTACTTATCAGTGGTTTTAATTGCATCATCTATTTAGGTACCTCTTGGTACTTGTTGTAAAGTATATTTTCTCCTGTAATGTGACAGATAATATTGAAAAGCATAGGTACTGTCAATTCATTCTGCTCCTTTTCCCCCAGCTAGGCTTTATTAGGGCTATTGCTCAACAGCATAGTAAATAAATGTAATAAACCTGTCTAACTTGACAGATAATGCATAAATAAAAAAGTGCCAGCCCCTCCAAACACTCACCTGACTTTTTTCCAAACTGTGGAATAATTTAGGTTGGATGAGACTTGTGGAGATCCTCTGGTCCGCCCTCTGCTCAAGCCTGGACTCAAACACTTCAGCAGTTTTCTGACTTTTCATCCTGAGAGGAGGGAGACCCCGCTCATACTTACATCCCCAAACCCTACAGGGGTGAGATTTAAGACATGTATCAGTCCTCAGCATTTTCCCTGCTGTCTGACTTAGGCAAAGCCAATGGTTTCTAGTGCTCAGGCATGCCCAGAAACTGTACAGGGAGGCAAGGGGTGGTTCATCACATGGATCATTTCCTAAGCTATCCAGAAAAGGGGCATAAATTTCCCAATAATTTTTGGTGTAGTATACACAAAAGCAGTCGGTGAAGGATAATAAAATGGAAGATGCAAATTGATGTAGATAAGCAGAAAGTAATGCACATGGGAAAAAATAATGCTTCTGTTGCAGGCGGAGTGATAAATTCTGAACTAGCTGTTCAGGAAAGAGATCTTGGAGTGAGATAGTTTTGTGCAAACATCAGCTCAGTGCTCAGGAGAGGTCAAACAGGAGGTTAGAAGTGGAATCGGGAAAGGCACAGCAAGGGACATCGTGCTGGCTGCCAGCGTAGCATACATGGTACGGCTCTCTTCATTTCAGAAATGAAGGGGAACTGAGAAAGATACAAAAAGAGGGGACAAAGATAGCCAAAGGCTTCTGTGCAAAGAGCAACTGAGCAGACTAGAAGCTTTCAGTCTGGGGAAGACATGGCTGAGAAAGGAGATGAGTGAGTTCCTTAAAATCATGAAAGATGTAGAGACTTCAATAGGAAATGCTGTTCACTGCCTCACTGATAGGAACTACAAAACATCTAGTAAATTTACCAGGTGTCAGATTCAAAACAGTGGGAAGGGGTTTCTTCATGCAATGCATGATAAGCTGTGGAGCTCCTTGCTGCAGGACACTGCAGGTGGTGAGATTTTGCATAGCTCCAAGGAAGACCAGACAAAGCCAAAGAGACATTTTTTCAAGGAGAAACAAATACAAAGGCACAGCCCCGACTCAAGAAGTCAATGCAGGTCTGTCCTCTTTCTTTTATCTTCTTTGCCACTCAAAAGACCTTTGGTTTGGCCTGTGAATGCTATAGTTACATGTTCATGGTCATGTCTCAGAGCTGTAGGTTCCAAAAGAGAGAAGAGACGTTCGGAAATGATGGCTTGCATCTGGTTCCACACTATCAGCCCTCCGACAGATAAGCCAAAGCGTCAGGCTGGCACAAAGCTGATGGATGCAAATTAACCCATTCCAGGTTCTCTAAAGAATTCTGAAGAAGCAGAGTGCTCAGAGGAGCACCTGACACCATGTTGCTCTGGCTTTTTTCAGTCCGTGCTAGAGCACTTAAGCAAGATTGACTGTATCCTTGAATGACAACCTCAGCTGTGCTGGTTAAACCAGCTCTGTGAAGTGACCTGGCTGAACAAAACATTTGTAAAGGCAGAATTTCTTTCTGTCAAAAGATACAATCAGTTTTCTTAAAATGGATCATTCAATGGGTCTTTCCAAGGCACAGAGACACAAAATAAGTCAACTAGCTCAGTCTGGAGGGATGAAGCCTCTGGGGAAGGATGAAATTCCTCCATGTGCAGGAACTTCTTTAACTGCCCTGCTGCCAAGGGACATGTGATGGGCAACGGCCCCTGGTATTACAACCCTTTACTCTTTTTTTGGTCTGCACTGATTTATTCCACACTGCTTACTACATCCCCCATACCCAAGAATATGTCTGCCTGTTTTGTTACTCAAAGCCTGAGTCAGAGAAAAAGAAACTCTTTTATTGAACAGCCTGCTATGGCTTTGATTGAGAAATGTAACACCCCGAGATGAGTTATTGGCCCAATTGTCACCCATGAAATGTGTGCTGTTGGTGACAGACTGAGAGTGTATTTGAGTGTGCATAGTGTATTTGTACAGCTTTCGCAATGCCCAGAGCCTGATGTTTGCAGGTCCTCCACCTTCCTATCCATGTGTGGTACAGGCTCCCCCTGACTGCCGGCTTCCTGCAGCCTGCAGAACACCAGAAAAACTCAGTTTTAATTTACATCTCTATGGCTTTGTTTTTTTAATGATGTAATTTATGGGTTTGAGAGCACTGGTGCCATGAATACGAAGCAAACCTTCCAGACAGCCCACACAGTTCATGGGGTAGCTACAGTAACACCGTGTCAATCACTCCAGCTCTGAGCACAGAAGGCTGTGGTGGCACTATTAGATTTCAAATAAAGATCACTCATGGAGGAACTGGGTAATTTCTCTGCATGGAGCTGTCTATTTCAGACACCTGAAAGAGAAAATGGAACTGAATATCATTCATTATGTTTAACTCATCTGATTTTTAAAAGAAGAAATTTGGTTTGAAATGGCCCATGGCTTTAAAGCTCTTCCCTCTGGAGGTCTGGGTATTTCAGTCGCCTGGGAGGGAAGGGTGTGCCAGTTGCTTTCCAATTCTCAATTTCAATTTCATTTCTAAAGGATGAATGCAATTAAAAATGTCTCCGTGTGAAGACAGGTCCATAGCTGTGAACATCCCTGTGTCAGGCTGCATATTACAGGTATCACAAGAATTTCCCTTCATTTACTGCCCACCAAAAGAAAGGCTGTGCATGGACAGTGAGGCTCACAGCCTGCTTCCTTTCTGTACTCCTCGCTGTACCAGCAGACAGGCTAGTGAGCATCACCGAAACAGCGCCAGGTAGAGCTCTGAGAGCTGTGGTTTAACATCTTTAATCCCTGTGCACTTAGCCCTGAATTACAGCTTCATCACTGCTGTGAAATGAGGGTAAGAAGACAGATCATGCCTCTCTATTTGGCATGCTACCTTTCAATTAGTGCACCACTGACAATTAGCTCAGGATTGCCAAGACCCACTCATCACCTTCCCATTATGGACATCAGGCTGTGCAAGCCCATGGCACCTCAAGGAAATGCCCAGCTTCTCCAAGCTGCTTCCACATTGCCTTCAAAACACCATCAGCCATCGGGCTGCAAGTGGTGGCTGCAGTTTTGCCCCACTGTGAGGATATTCAGGAATGTTCAAGGTCTCTGTAAGCCTCACTGAAGGCTATAAGCAGTATGCATCTGGGCACAGATGGGCTTAGGGGTCCCCCTGAACTGCGTCCACAGGCCAAGCTGCAACTGCTCTTTGTACAGGTAGCCAGAAAATGCAGTAAAAGGATCCTTGCAGAATCACAAATGGCCGTCAGAGCTCATCAGGGGATCCAGCAAGTTGGGAAAGGGGGGTTACAGTCCTCATAACTGCACAGCTCCAGCTCCCTTGCTCAGGCTTTTCGTTCAGCAACCTTTTAATGCAGAGTGGACACCCTATCTTACTTCAGGTACCTGACATCTGCTACAGGATGAGCTGAGCCGCATCTTCGAAGCTCCACTTCTCTGTTGGGACCTGGGAATGAATGTCAGCTTTTACTTGGTGGACATCTACCTGGTGCGAATCAGGTAGATTCTTCCCCCTCTTCCCCCGAGCCTGGGCCTCTCCTGATTGCTCCCCTGCTTAAAAGTCAGAGACCCGATACACCGTTACCTGTAGGCAGGGGTAGAGAGGCACATGTCTCCTGAGCATCTCCTAACTCCTGCTGCATCTTACCTGTGCTATCTGCTACTGCCTTATTCTGATTTATCTGCAGGAGTCAGGACTTGTGGAACTCACAAAACGATCAAAGGGAAAGAACATACCCCCTAAACCAGGCTGATCTACTTACCAGCTAAAATCCTTTTTCTCCCCCACCACAACTATAGGAGCTAGGTCCAGCACAGATGAGCACAGACCATCTTGCCTCACTCCAGCAAGCTCTGTAAAAGTCCTCTGCTGAGCTGAGCCGATGCCTTATCTGGGAAGGCTGGATTTTCCCCTAAGAATCCGGTTCCTGGCATAACATTAAGTGTTTGGGATTTCTCTGAAAGGCTTTGGTTTACTAGATATACCGCATTTGTAATGGCCTGCCATGAGAATTGTGTCTGATATCAGATATTTCTCAAATATCTGGCTATGTAATGTATTTTGCAAAGATGTAATTAATTGCACCTTCCAGGGCAGGGAACCTAAGTGGCTATTTTAAACTCTAATTTATATTAAAGCAAGTAAAGTTAATTGCCTGTCTATAACAAATGAAGAAGAAATATGTACTTTGGAAGATCGCCACAGGTCTCCAATCAATATAAATTTAATGTGCTTCTATGTATCTTGGAGTAAAATTGCATTTCAGTACCTTATTCAGTATTCTAGGAATTCCTTGACAACACACTGCTAGGAAATCAGGTCACTCACAAATGCCCACTGAAGGTGTGGGACGGCCAAGTTCAATGGAAACAAAAGGATACACACCACCATCCCATGGCAAAGGGACAACTCCTCTCTTGGGTTTATAAAAAATAAGGTAATATGGAAAATAAACATCACGTGTTTATTTACACATTCCTTTATTAAGTAATAATTAATATTATAACCTTTATAACCCAGCTATGTGCAGAAAAAATATATACTGTTTTTTAATTCTCTACCATTCCTCACGGCACTGAGACTTTTTGCAGGAATAAGAAAAAAATCCCACTCAGTTGAGTTTGAACTGGAAGATCAGGCCAAATTTAAGTGTTTTACAAATCTCCCAGGGGACATGGTAGTGCATTTCCTGTCACTTTCAATCACAGAAAACTGTTACCTCTGATTTTGGGTGGTTACAGGAGAACAGCCAATTGCTCAAGAGCTGAACTTGTCAAAACCCTTTTTGGCTTGGAAGTCTCATGAGTTTTGGCTTCTGACAAGGTTTTTACTACCCCTTGGGTTTAGCTGAACTGAAAATATTCTTAGAAAGGGAGATCACCTGGTATCTCTGCAATCGTGGGCTCAGCTGAAGCCAGATTGTTCAGAGGGAGGCTGAACTGAATTAAGAGAGCAGAGGCTTTTGATTTGGATCAAAATGTATTTAACTCAATTATTTGTCACTTTTGAGAAAAAATATAATTGTGTTATAATACAACTTTGCTATTTGGGAAGCTATACACGCGCAGGCAGTATAAGAGTGCATCATAAAACTTTTGTGACAGTGGCACAGGATACACGGCAGCCAACAGGGAGGTGACCTGGGCTTGCTCCAGTGTTTTTGGCAGAACTTGGCTTCTCTACACCATTTGGATGCTCAAGCTGTGAAGTCTGCTTGGCGCTACTTACTAAATTCTGCCCTTAAATGAGAGCACACAAAATGGAGCAGCCAAAGGCCAGGAAATATTCTGGGACTTGAACCCTGCTTTCCATTCTTGGGGAAGTGTTTTCCCTGCACTCTGTTTCAGTGCCTCCTTTATGGAATATAAATCTTGTTTCTTCAACCAGCTAGTGAGTAAGCCCCAGATATATGAATCCCATCTAATGGACATGGCACATCCATGCAGGTGTCCACCTCCTCTCACCACCGGGATGAGGCGTGTACACAGCATGGCACAGCTCTTGTAAGAATTAAGTCCACTGAAGATCATGATAATGTCTAATTGAGTCATGGAGATAGATGAATGAGCTCAACCTCACACAAACTGTTTGCACAAAATGATCATTTTTCATAAAGTGGTTTCATAAGGTGAGTTTTATTATAACAGAGGGAAGAAGTTGTTCCTGATTCGGAATTATGTTTCCCCAGTTCAGCCTTTTGAGATTGCACGGGTGAAACCAGAATGGGAAAGACTATCCAGCTGAAACCAAATATCTCCATTACCCAATGAACAATCTCTGAATATAGCACTGGTGTCCATAATTAATTAGAATCCATCGAGCTAGTCCATTTCAATATTTCTAATTTTATCATTTGGCAGTTAATCTACTTTTGGTGACATAGTGCTTACTGTAAAAAGAAACTACTGTCTGCTCTCAAGCCTTGTTAGATGGAGAAGGACCTGAAAAATAGAAGAGCTGCATTGTACATGTATTTTCTAGCAGTTGAGAACAGTACAAGGAAGAGCAGGTGTGCAACACAGGTGAATCTTCCCAGTCACTTGAAATGTCTGGGTTTATATTCATTTATTTGAATATGTCTGAAATCAATGACACTCTTAATCTCAGGAAGGTTTTTGCATATCATGAATTGTTACTTAGGTTCTGTTTTGCATAGTACCTGTCACAGGGTCCTAGCTCCATTTATGGGTTTCTGAAGAAGAAATGTTATGCCAATAGAAATAATAGTAATTATTAATATTGGCAGAATGAAGGATGGCACTGAAAGCATGAAAAGCAGTGTAGCAAAAACCCGTTCATCCACCATAATAGTCTCTCAGAGACGAGATTGTCCCTAGAAAACCGTTTCATCATCCCTTCAGAAAAAGTGGATATAAGTCCTTTCACCTTATTTGGCAGTATCCAAATAAGTATCCTACAGCAGGGTGAACCTGATTGTTTGTCCTGCACAGGTGTCCTTGGGATTTCATCTGAACAGAATTCAGGTGGGGAGATGTGTGCCTCCACACATATGAGTGACAGTGCTCTCAATTTTCTTGACTCATTCGCCATCGTTCCCTGATGAGCTGTGATGTGTGGCGCCCCTGACAACACCTCCGTCACGTCTCACTGAGCCACAGGAGTGGTAGCAGGACTTACTGGAAGTCCGGAGAACTGAGGTACTCTGAAGTTGTCACAGCAGACCTCAAACCTTACACTTTCTTTGCCTCTCCCTGTGCCTGTGCCAGCAATATCTGCTATCTCAAAGCATAAAAGATTTGTCTAAAATAATTTCTTACTCCAGTAGTTCTTATATAGAAGATACAGCACACCACCTAATTGATCAAGTATCTAACGGTTCAGATGCAAAAGCAGCAGCACTTTTGGCTAACATAAACCTATTCTATAATGCCCAAGGTTTTCTCACTTCTTAAAGTGGCTGCAGAACAGATTAGCTTATCAGTTTTTAAACAATCTCTCTTCTTTTTGTTTGCTCCCCGTAAGAGCAGCTTTCTTCCAAATTTCCAGAAGTTTCTCAGGGGCTTCCCAAAGATCAGTGTTGTAGTTGCTGAGTGCACAGATAGTATCAGTACTTGATAAACAGGGCTTGCTCATCACCTGTTCAACGTAGCCTGGAGAAGATGGGAAAGATGCGGTCTAGCCAAGACTGGGCGATACTTACTCCACCCCACTTCACAATCCCAGCTCAGCCATGCCAGATGCACACATCCCTGACAGACATGTGGAGCTCAGTCCCAGCGCTGGGATTTGTGCACAGGAAGCAAACGTCTTCGATGACTGGCCTGTAAGTAGAATTCAGGCACAGAAGGGTTTTGAGCTCACCATCGTTCAATGGTAAACTCAGGGTCTTGACCTAGAGAAAGAAAAGTAAAGGGCAGGCTTTGAAGGACTGACTTTCTTCCTGCCAGGAACAATCCCCCATAGGCAGTTTTCATGTAGCCATCCTGTTTTGGAGACTGAAAGAAGTTATCAGGAGGATTTCCAAGCTGACCTAAGTTCCAGAGGACAATCTTCAACCTGTTTAATTTTCGAGTGTAAGTGAAGCCAAAATGTCCTGCTGTATTCTCACTTCCGTGAACCATAGCCATGTAAAACCTTGAGAAGCAAAGCCTCTCATTTTCAGTTTGACAGTTCTTTTGTTACAATATATTCTAAATATACCTTTGAACTGGCAGGTTTACTAAGATTGTCACCTTTTTCTTCTTCTTTTACTTTTAGGTCTCGGATTCCTTTTCTATAGAAGCTATTAGCATTGCCCTGAGAAACACAATGAAGAATGCTTCAATGACAGCAAGATGCAGCACTAGGTGCAATGCTATATTCCGAGTAAATGATACCATTCAAAGGGCAGAGCAGAGAATGAATAGCATTGATTTCCAGAACAGCTATTTCAGTACTTAGCAAAGTTTGATCAGACTGCTCTCTTTCACTGGCTGAGTTGTTAAGAGGCTGTGTCCCACCCTGGCAGGCAGCAATAAGGCCTGGGCTCTAAGTAATTTCATCACCTCCTGCGTGGGTGCCAGCATTACGTTACGCCTGGGCTTACCACTCCAGCCTCGTGGAAAACACAACAGCATCTCACACTATCACTGTGGGCTGGGGTCCAAGGATGAAGGCCTGACTGGTGGCTGAGCCCCCCCAAGGATGAAGCTGTGCAGGAGGAGACTCTCTGGAGCCAGTCCAAGCCAATGGGATGCTCTTTCAAAACTTCAAAAACAAGAGCAGCAGCATCACTTCCAGAGAACAGTTTAATGGATTTCATCTACCTCAAGATGAGACGAAATATAGCTTCGAAGTGCTGCCTTCTTTGCTTTAACTGTAAGTGGACTCTAGAGGACCAGCTTAGGTGTAAAAAATTTCATCGCCTGGTTTGAACAGGCGAATCCGTCTCCAGGCAACTAGTTGTGCTATGCCCGCCCATACAAATAGCCATACTAAAACCAAAAGGTTTGCAGCCATAACCCATATATTTATATCACTTTTCAGAGTAAGTTATATGAAATTGAAGTAACCACATTTTGTGGATGATTTGAAAAGAGAAAAGGACCTATGTTTGTTCAATTCTACTACTGTATAAAATCTATTTTTTATGGATTTTGAAGCATTTTCTATTTAATGTCTTACTTCACTACAACACAATATTTTAAACTATTTCTGGTTTTGAAAGTTTTATGAAAACAACTTTGAGCCATTTTACAAGCACAAGTGTGTGAATAAGATGTTGTCTCATTAGAATGTCCTTCATCCACCTGAAAAACTCAATATTGGCAGCATTTCAGAGCACAAATCTTGGCAGAGAAATAGCCTGGCTATATACCCAAAACTAGCACTGAGCACACTTTCTGTGGCATGCTAACCTTGCATACCTTGAGAGCGTATGAGTATTTTAAGAAGCTTAAAATGCTGTTGCCAGTTTGTCAATTATTTCATTTCACCGGTTACCACAGCATCAATGCAACTTTAAGTGTCACAGGTCTCCTGAAGCTGCTGCCAAATTAGAAATGGAGAGGGGATCTACAGAGCCATTGAGGGAGTGAGAGTCCCTGCACCAGGCTGGAGGCTAGAGACTTGTTTACTCCAGTTTTAGCCTATTTATTGAACATTGAACTGGGAATCTTGATTGCTGCCAAGGAAAGAAATATAAATTGTTGCATTTTTAAAGTTCCAAATTCTTCATGCAGTGCTGTGGAAAGGTGACATCGCGGGCAGGAGCAGGGCCAGCAGAGAGGACTGTGATGGGACTGATCTTTGCAAAGATAAATTGGTTGTAAAATCATGTGTTCCTGATCCTCTCGCTGCTCCTAACCAGATCTGCAGCAACAGCTCTCCGTCTTCATGGCCCACCTCATCTACCCACAGCCCGCTATGGGAGATAGAAGGCCCTCAGCAGGTGCACAGGCAGGTCTTTACAATCACAGCAGTTACCAAAGCAGCTCTGCTCACCAGGGGCTGGTTCGTGCCTCCCACCATTTCCAATCCATCGTCTCTTCTTCCCTGCCCTGCTGCTGTTCCTCTCAGCTACCTCTCAGATGTGCACAAGGCCATCACTCCTACAGAGATCCCTGCCTAGAGAAAACCTTTCCCTTACACATCAGCTCCTCTGTTAATGTTTCACATATAGCTTTTCTGCCCTGTTCATCCCCCAGCGCTTTCCCTGCATCACCCCTGCCTGCTCGTCTCCTCCCTGCCTCTGTGATAACTGGGCACTCAGTGAAAGCAGCAGAAGGCCAGTAGAGTTAATGTTGTCTTGTCAACTCTTGAATCATCTACTTCCAATCCCAGCTGGTTCCTTCAAGGAGAAACAAAAAAAGACTCAAAACACAGAAGCATGAAAATGCCTTTGCAAAGGTTGAATGCTGATGTTTAGTTTCTCGACATGGTGAATTTACCCAGAAAAGCTGCATCTCAAGCGTAAAAGAATCTAAAGACACTGCAAGGAGCTGGGCAGACAGCGAGACATTGTGGTCATGACCATTACCTTTCTCAGGCAATACCCTTGTCAAAGGCAATAGGACTTCTCCATGCACATGGGATGCAGACCCAGCCACTGAGCAGGCAAATTCCAACTCATTTCATCAGCCATAAAATAAATCCTGAGTCCATCAGTGCTTGTATAGAAATGAAAGCTGTTTTATGACTGATGCAGAAGAAGAAAGCCCTTCAAATGCCCACTTCAGAGTCTGCAGTTCTTTCTTACACTTCTGCCTCTTTCAATCCCTTTAGCTTTTTGCTATAAGTACAGATTTAGCAACAACAGGAACAAGGAAATAACACCAGCAAATTGGCTTAGCACCATGTGTGAATTCTTATTTACAAGCCAGCATTTTTATCCCTGGCTCAGCTCTAGCTGCAGCAAGCGAGTCTGAAACCAGCCCCACACCACAAGGCTGACAGCAAGCAGGGCACAGCCCCACCTAGAGCTCTGCTCCCCTCTCCTTAGGCTGGCTAAGTCCCACACCACTGACATGATCAGGTATTGCCATCAATGTGTCACTGTGTCAGCGGAGGATCAGGGACTCACTATACACCAGTACGACCTATTGCTGCCTGTGGGTCTCCCCAGGCCTCTTCTTTTCTGATTTCTGACCTGATTTTCTCACCTCCTCTGAAAAGGGCTATTCTTGTTGCTGTTCCTGTCATTTTTTCTGTTCCACAGGGCAGCAAAACATTCAATGGTGCCTGGAAGGAGAGCAGACACTAATCAAGACTGAGCATGAGCCTGTGCCCAGGAGTCGAGGCACCCAAATAGGGAGGAGTCAGAAGTCCTGGTTCCCATTTCCTGGGCTATTTAAACACATTGGTGTACCAAGAAGAGGGGCAGGAGCAGAAGCTCTGAACTCATCTTTCCCCCATCTTACTCACCTTACTCACATGCCCCCAGTTCTTATTTGTCTCTCTATTGCATTTATACACAGCTGGTTATGAATATCAGCACAGGAAATTCAGTGGTTTGGGGTTATCTAGCTGACTTTTCTCATGTTTTACCACATTTCCTATGGCATTTGGGAGGCAGGAGATTCCACAAAATCCATCATCCTTTTTCACAGATTTTCAGCAAGGTAACCAGTGAGGCAATGTCAGGTTTTAAATCTGTGCATTTGGCAAGGTTTTCACTGGGTTAATTTGAAATACATGTAGATAATAAGATGTGGTGTGTTGACACTGGCTGGACACCAGGTGCCTACCAAAGCCGCTTTATCATTCCCCCTCCTCAGCTGGACAGGGGAAAGAAAATATAACAAAAAGCTTATGGGTCAAGATAAGGACAGAGAGAGATCATTCACCAATTACCGTCACGGGCAAAACAGACTCGACTTGGGGAAAATTAATTTCTTACCAATCAAATCAGAGTAGGATAATGAGAAATAAAACCAAATCTTAAAAACACCTTTCCCCCACCCCTCCCTTCATGATTTCTATTTCAGGATATTATATGAATCACATCAAGTCCTTTCCAGAATGATGGGGGGTCCTATTTTTTACTTCCTCTTCAGCCTCCATCACTTGTTCTTGCTGTCATCCCAAAATACTTAGAGCTGTTGTAATATCTCTTCCCAATGTACTAAAATACAATTTGCCTGTTGTTATTGCAAGATGCCAAAGCCCAGATGAAATGATTGATTTTTTTTCTTGAATCTGGGAAGGAGAGTCCCAGGAACATAACAACAAAGTATAAATAACATCCATTGTGGTGCACCTGACAAATACAAGCCATAAAAAAAAAGGCTATAATACGCTCCAACAAACTTAGGATCTGTCATATAAAAGACTAAAAGCCTCAAAAATGACAATGTGCATGCACAAAAACCCCAAAAATATAAAACACCCAAAAACCAGAAGAAATGAAAAGCATAATTTTTCTTAGGTTTCTGCAGGAACAGAGAGTGTATTATGTAACACAGCTGAGATGACCCTAAAAAAGACCATAAACCAAAAAAAAAAAAAATTGATAGTGCTTGCTAGTTTGACCTGGAGAAAAGCTCCTTCCTGATCCTAAACCTACTGACTGGATCTAGGACGGACAGTTATAAAGACTGGGGTTATGCGAAATATTTGAGGCTGTGTCTATCTAGATTTCAGCCCTGCCACACAACAGGATATTTTGGGATAAGGATTGTATTTGTAATGTAAATCAGGCATGTGGTTCTATCTTACCCCAGGAAAGCTTCTCTCTACTCACTTAAACCAGATAAACTTGGCAGTGTGACTAAGCTGAGACTCCCAAATACATTTCATTTTCGTGTGACAGTCATTATTAGCATGCAGAAGTCCTAGGGCTAGTCTGTTAAAAATGGTACAGCCCCTGCCCTGTGGTGTTCATATGAGGCACAAGAGGCAGGTATAGCTGGCAGAGAAGGAAACAGCAGAGAGAATCAAACCAGCGCTAGGACTGGTCACAGCCTACCCTCTGTATCACCAGCACTGACATTTTCGAAAATGTCACAGCAAGAAAGATTTTAGTGGGGAATCTGAAAGAAAGCAGTGAGGGAACTTTGCTACTATTTACCTGGAGCTCCTCCACATACTTAGGAAGACATCCAGCAAGTAATCTTCCATAGGTAACTTCACAACTTCTCTTACACCCTCTCTTAAGCCAGGGGAGAAAATGTGAAGTTACTTGCTGGAAGATTTTACAAGTGGTTTATCCAAGCTGTCAGATATTCATGGAACAAAATCAAGAGCTAATGGAGAAAACTCCAGTTTGGCAAGACCAAGAGATTTTGCAGAAATATATTTATTTCAAGAAACCTGCAAGAAGTCCAAGTAAGGGTGGATGTTTTAATAAAAGCCAGAGAGAGAAAGACCTCATCTGACCTGCAAAATCTGAATGCTGCTTGTTCACCATGAGTGTTAAAACTGAAATGGCCTGTGGATGCCATGTCAGAGAGAACTCAACGGTGGCCAAGAATAACCAATAATCAACGTGGCTGACGCGAAGCCCAGGTTCCAGCCCTGCTTGTGCCTGAATCAGGGAAGCAGTGACACCTATACACATCACATCCCAACAGAGTGTTTTTGTCGTTATGCATCTCATTGTTCTTAGTGAATGTATTTTGAAAAGTTTGCAGTTTCATTTTGACACAAAATTAAACCAGATTTTGGAACTTCAACATTTCTTCATGAGATGGAGTTCTTGTTTTCCAGCCCAACTGGGCCTTAAGCCTTAGTTTTCAACACCTAATGCAAATAATTTGAAATAGGAACACTGAAAGGCCTGGATGCATTCTGAGCATGAATATTACAAATTAATAAGCATAAAACATATTTTTAACTCACTCCTTTTCCATAAATCCAAACTTCACAATAAGTAAAGTAGAAACCTTCCTACAAGTTTGAAAGCAAACCACTTTCAAATCTCCCCTCACCTATGCTGAATGCCATAGAAAGCATACCCTTTAGAAATAACATACAACTAAACAGCCTGCTTCACCTGTAAATAAGCATGGAATTTGGTGTGTTAGATATGTTATTTGATTTGGACCTACTAGTCAAGCTCAAATCCTGTGACTATTTATTTACCAGAGAGACTCCAGCTTTTTTATTTTGAAATAAATGTCAAATGATGAATTGCTTTTGACTCCAGTGATATGGAAACTGAACTGATGCCCATACATGTAAGCCTTTTGCTGTGGAGCTATCTGCAAGTCAAACACAGAACTCTAACATTATTATTCCAACCCAATGTGAAATACTGCAAAATACAAACTCAATCCCCAGTTTCACTCCTACTAATGTGCACACAACATAAGGCTCAAATAAAAATGTTCAGCTGTGAATATTTACATCGTGTTCTTAGCCTCATTGTGTTTAGAGGCTTAGTACACCTTTGGTTGCCTCTCATTTCCTAAATAAACAATACATAAAGCCATTTTCTTTGTGGCAGTTACATCCTAACATCTGCAACACAGAAAGAACATGACAAAGATACACAAAATATAAGAAGACATTTCCTGGTGTTTGCTGCATTTCAATGGGATGTTTAAAAAATGGGAAAATTTTTACTGCTTGCAGAATTCACTTTCAAGAACCAGCAGCTTTCTGATGTGTGGTAATCTAAACTCCTCTCTCACGCCTCCAGCCAAAATTGTAGCGAGGTGCCAGTGGGCTCCAAAAATCTCTCTGATGTTTCAGTTGCAATTCTCCACCCATGGACACCTGGCAAATCACGCAGTTCATAGAATCATAGAATTGTAGAATCATTTAGGTTGGAAAAGACCCTTAAGATCATCGAGTCCAACCATTAACCTAGCACTGCCAAGTCCACCACTAAACTGTCCCTAAGCACCACAACTACACGTCTTTTAAATACCTCCAGGGATGGTGACTCAACCACTTCCCTGGGCAGCCTGTTCCAATACTTGACAACACTTTCAGTGAAGAAATTTTTCCTAATATCCAATCTAAACCTCCCCTGGCGCAACTTGAGGCTGTTTCCTCTCGTCCTATCGCTTGTTACTTGGGAGAAGAGACCAACACCCACCTCGCTACAACCTCCTTTCAGGTAGTTGTAGAGAGCGATGAGGTCTCCCCTCAGCCTCCTTTTCTCCAGGCTAAACAACCCCAGTTCCCTCAGCTGCTCCTCCTAAGACTTGTGCTCTAGACCCTTCACCAGCCTCGTTGCCCTTCTCTGGACACGCTCCAGCACCTCAATGTCCTTCTTGTAGTGAGGGGCCCAAAACTGTATTTGAGGTGCGGCCTCACCAGTGCCAAGTACAGGGGCACAATCACTTCCCTACTCCTGCTGGCCACACTAGTTCTGATACAGGCCAGGATGCCATTGGCCTTCTTGGCCGCCTGGGCACACTGCCAGCTCATGTTCAGCCGGCTGTTGACCAACACCCCCAGGTCCTTTTCTGACAGGCAGCTTTCCAGCCTCTTCCCCAAGCCTGTAGCGCTGCATGAGGTCATTGTGACCCAAGTGCAGGACCCGGCACTTGGCCTTGTTGAACCTCATACAATTGGCCTCAGCCCATCAATCCAGCCTGTCCAGGTCCCTCTGCAGAGCCTTCCTACCCTCGAGCAGATCAACACTTCCACCCAACTTGGTGTCATCTGCAAACTTACTGAGGGTGCACTTGGTCCCCTCATCCAGAGCATTGATAAAGATATTAAACAGAACTGGCCCCAATCCTGAGCCCTGGGGAACACCACTTGTGACCAGCCGCCAACTGGATTTAACCCCATTCACCACAAATCTTTGGGCTCGGCCATCCAGCCAGTTTTTTACCCAGTGAAGAGTACAAGCCATGGTCCAAGCCATGAGCCACCAGCTTCTCCAGGAGAATGCTGTGGGAAACGGTGGCAAAGGCTTTACTAAAGCCTAGGTAGACAATATCCACAGCCTTTCCCTCATCCACTAAGTGGGTCACCTTGTCATAGAAGGAGATCAGGTTGGTCAAGCAGGACCTGCCTTTCATGAACCCATGCTGACTGGGCCTGATCACCTGGTTGTCCTGTATGTGCTGCGTGATGGCACTCAGGATGATCTGCTCCATAACCTTCCCTGGCACCGAGGTCAGGCTGACAGGTCTGTAGTCCCCCGGATCCTCCTTCCGGACCTTCTTGTAGATGGGCGTCACATTTGCTAACCTCCAGTCAACTGGGACCTCCCCGGTTAGCCAGGGCTGCTGATAAATGATTGAATGTGGCCTGGTGAGCACATCTGGCAGCTCCCTCAGTACCCTTGGGTGGATCCCATCCAGCCCCATAGACTTGTGTGTGTCTAAGTGGTGTAGCAGGTTGCTAAGCATTTCCCCTTGGATTAGGAGGGCTTCATTCTGCTCCCCATCCCCGTCTTCCAGCTCAGGGGGCTGGGTACCCAGAGAACAACTGGTCTTACTATTAAAGACTGAGGCAACAGTTGTGCCACATGCTTTTCTGTAATTTATTCTCTGAAGACATAAGAAAAAGCTTTCTGAACCTCCCCATTAGAAAAAAAACACTACCTGGCAAATCCAACATATCTCTCAAATACATTCCAGTAAAGTAAATGTTCATTATTATATCTATGAGCATAACTTGGCAAATTGCATAAGCCCAGCTGGAAAAGGTGCATACTAATGAAATAAACTAGTGTAAATGTGATCTGAACAGTAAAAATCAATTATAAAAGCAATAGCTGATTGCCTTTACTAAACAATTACAGTATTGTTAAAACTGATGGTTGCAACAGCTCTGCAGTCACCAATGGCTAATTCATAAGGCACCATCATAAAACACTATGCACTGAAGAAGATGTTGTAAAATAACAACAATTAGAAAACTCAATGTACTGCAAAATGCAGAGACTGAATGCAGAGATGAATGGCTGTGTTTTAGCAGCTATGTTCTTTCTCTCCGATTCGGATTTAAATGCTGTCTTGTAGGACACAAGTGTCTAGACACTGCCAGTTAATGTGCATCTGATACAATTAAAGGAAGTAGTAGTGACACACACAATTTCCCCTGTCTGTCTGACCATGAATCTTTGGTGACAGTGACCAAGGCACACTAATTATGATTGCAGGGAAAGAAATGAGAAGAGGCACCAGGACTATCCACCCATCCATCAGAAGCGCTACATCTATGCTTTATCGCTACCAAGCACTTCTATGAACCTTTCTATCTTTGTGACCCTACTGGACTCATGAAATCTACAAGAAGATTTTCTGAAGGGAAAGCCAAAGCTGCCAGTGTGATCCTAGGAGGATTTTTTCCATCGCTGTTTGGCACAATGTCTGTGATTCTTTCTTGACTGGTCTCTCTAGGCTGACTCACGGTTGTATGTGCCACACAGATCTGGGAAGTTGTTTGCCCAAGGCACTGGCAATGTCCCCATCACCAAATAAGATTACCCAATGGTTTACAAATTAACGTATTTTAACAATTTTAACATATTTAACCTCATGCTACCTCCATTATTTCACAGAGTATTATACAGAGGAGGAATTACAGCACAAAGAGGCTAATGCCCAGATCCTAGAAAAAGGACACTAACAATAAATTGCCATTAGGTGCCGTTGCAATGCCTGGCTTTTAGCATCCTGGTCCTCCTGGTGGAATCTGGAGCTCTGTAGGTCTGATCACTTGGATGCCTTATACTGGGATGCGCACTAGGCAGCAGGGAGCTGTACAGAAGCAGTGAATAGCAACCTATTTCAAATCCTGCCCTCTTTCTACGGCAGCAGAGAGGCATCTCCGGCACCTCCCTGAACGTGATGATGAATACACACTGAAGAGATATAGCAAGAGATCTCCGTAATAATAAGCTATGTAGACGAGTAGCCTTTCAGGGACTGCAGAGAACAGTGCTTTGCCAGATCCACCAACCTGGTTACAAAGCAGGAGGTGGTGTAGGCATGTAATCTTGTGTGTCATTTGAAGGTGACATTGTCATATCTTAGGAGAAGAAGAGATCTTTAAGGAGTTAAAACAAGCTGTCCCTTGACCATGCAGCGAAACTCAGGCCTTTATACATGTACTTGATATTACTTTTTTAAAACTAACCTCAAGACTTTATCACTGCAAGCAGAAACAGATTTTAGGGCAAAAGGAACTGTTAGATGCTCCAGTATGCCTTCCCTTTTTATCACAGGCTCTGTTTTTTCCATGATTAACCCTGCAATTGGCCCAAAAGTTTAGTTTTGTTTAAAGGAAATATTAGGACCTGGACAAACTGTCGGGGACATAAGAACAGCCATACACAGACAGAGCAATGGCCCATCCAGTCCCGCACCCTGTCTCCACTCTCCATCGGGGCCAATAGCAGGTGTCCGGGGAAGAGCATGACAACAGGGCAAGATCCATCAGCACCTGCCCTGATTATGCTCCCAGCCTCCTGCAAGTTGTGGCTCTGGGACCTCCTGGACCAGGCAAAGCATAAACTTACACAAGTAAAGTGATACACATCAACATCAGGTAACCATCCAGGATTAAAGATACCCTTTATATTTCTTACTGTAAAGCATTTTCCTCAGAAAAAGTATGTGACTTCTTTGCAACCTCTGAAAACTTATTGTCCTTTTTTTTTTCTTTTAAAAAACATGAATGTATAAACTGGTTGCAGCCCTCAAGTACCAACCCTACTAATGCTAAGTACAGAGTTCAATTCCCTTTCAACTCAGCAGTCTTTTATTTATGCATCTCATGGTCATTTTTTCTGTAGCGCCAAACTAGGATTTCATATTCAACCACATGCTCACTGGGATTCTTAAGCTTTTATCAGCATCACTATTTTCCTAATATATAGCATCTGTTTGATCACACTTAAATACAATTTTGTGCAACAAGGCCAACTTATCCAGCACTCGAGACTGCTCCATAGATCGGCTCCCTTATCTCTATGGGCCTTTCTACAGTCTTTGTGCAAGTTGCAAGTTTTATTCTGGCTTCGAGTTCAGTACTAAAAATAATGAGTAGTACCGGGTCTTGTACAGAGCCTTGAAGACTCTCATGAGACACATTTTAATGTGGTGATGACTTTCTATGACAAGCTTCTAGACTTATGCAAATTCAAGGCAATTTAAGGTGTTTCTAGGAATATTGCTCTAAAAATACATCTTATACTCTATTCATGTCTTGCTTTCAATGAGCAATCCAGAGATGTGTGCTGGAGAGTCTGGCCTTAAATATGGCTGTCACAAAACCAAAATGGACCAGAGTGTGATATGTATGGAAATAAAGTGAACAGGAGTGTGAATGGGGTGGGAGTAAAAGCTTTTACACAGGCAGCGAGTGCCAATTAACAGACAACAGAAGTCTGTGCCAGTGTGAAGCAGACGCTCCCAGCCCACCACCCACCACAGGTTCTGCACTCCAGGGACTAGAAAAGTGAGTCAAAAGCAGTCAGGACTATGGAGACAGGGAGTACCATCCTGAGACTATCAGGAATAGGGAAACAGGGCAATGAGGATGGTGAGGACATTGATTCGGGGTTCTGGTCTGTTGGCATGGCGTGACAGAAGAGGATGGAGCTTCAGATCCAAGTGTGCAAAGGACAGGTGATGCAGGAAGCATGGCTTTGAAGACATCGCACAGCAGGGGTGGGACACCCTTATATTCAAAGCCAAAAGCTTTTTCTCATAAATAGTTACAAATCTTTCCCCCTCCCTTGGTTTTGGGTAAATATGATTCTTTTCAGCCTCCACCAATTAACAGGCTACTAATCTATTGAACATGTACATACTTGATAATGTGTAGGGCTACCCTTGCAATCAAAATGTCAAGTGGCAGATAAATGCCTCCCAAAATCTAAAGAAACTGCATCTGCTCTGTTCCTTTCATTTGCAACATTTATAATCTCAGCAAAAATGAAACCAGATTTCCTTGACGAGATGTAGCATGAAACACTGAAATCCCCCTTTGCCCTGGCTTGCCAGCCAGATAAATCACAGGCCACTTCATACAGCCCCTATCTGAATATATAAACATGACAGGACATCTTTGGGAACATCTACTAAATCTCATTAAACACTTCCACTGATAGCATAATAACGTGTTAAATATTTTCTAGTTGCCACACTGCACTCAGAATCAGAGTGTCTCTCTGCTGCTTTTTGTAATGCTTGTACTTTCCTTCCATAAAGAGGAAAATCCTATAACAGTTTTGTTTTAAAATACTGGCAGGTATACCCTGCAGGTTGTATATTTTCAAAACTCAGCTTTTCTCACTCTAGTTTCTGGGACACATCATTCCTTAACCTTGGACTGCTCTCCTGACAAGGTGAAAACTCATTAACCACCTCTGTGTAATTTAAACACACAGCTTTGTTACTATGCTGGCACCAACCCACAGGGACGGCTGGGTTCCTGTAGCGATAGGTTGTTCTTGTGGCAGGTATGTCCTCAATAGCTTTCTCTGGGACAGAAGATAATTACCTTCCCAGTAAAAAAATCACAGTACCAAAAAAAACACAAATGCTGTATGAACTTGTACAAGGCAAGACCACCTCCCCCAAGACTTTGACAGAAAGGGGAAAAAACTATCTGTTCTTGAGGCTCCCTTTTCATGTCATCCGAACAGTCCTCAAGGGACCAACTCCTCTCCCTGTCTCTCCCAGTACAAGCAAGAGCAGCACACACAAATCTACAAATCTTCCAGCTCTCATGTCACTCACATTTCTTCCCTCAGCAGTCATTTCAGAGGTAGGTGGCTTTTCAGAAGTGCCTGCTCTTAATAAAGAAATCAAAAGTAATTTCAGTGCTCAGTATCTGTAAGAATTTATATCACTGTCCCCTGTTACAGGCAAAGAAACACTAACGTCACTGCAAGGACATCAGGTAAGCAGCAGCTGGGTCCACATGGCAGGGGAACGGCCCCACCACTGTGGAGCCACCTTCCTCAGTACCATGGCTACATCAAGCTCTTCCACTTACCTGATCCCTAGTTATATTTGCTTCATCTGGGCTCCTTGTGGTTACCTTCATCTGTCAACCTCCCAAATGTTGCCCAAGGCCTCATGTCACCAGGGAGAAAGACTCCTTTGGCGAGGATCACTGATTCAAATTCAGTTTGCAGGACAGGCTTTTAGATCTGCTCATTGCTCCAGTGACCAGGTGGATCCAGCACTGGCAGACTTCTGAAGTCACCAGAGACCCACCAGTCTCCAAGTGCTTGTGGTAGCAATATCTGACAGCAAATCAGGGCTGCATCATTTAATTTACAACAGTGTTAGAGAAGGAGTGGAAGAAGCTTAGCATTGTAGCCACTGGGTGAATGCATTAGCAAATGAAAGCCATTTGAATCCTTATGTCAGACTTCCCCACGTGTTTTTATTTCTAGGCTGAATGCGAAGCATTCATTCTACTTTCCATTTTCGGTTTGGATGATGCCAAAATCTTTTGAGCACAGCCCAAGGAAGGCAAAGTGGAAGATATTCATTTCACTAAAGAAAAAATACTCTGGAAAGCTCTCTAGAGTGCAACAAAGGCCCGTGTACAGACAGCCCTGGGCTGTAGTTTGGCATTCTCATTGACAGAGAGCCTCCAGCATTTGGCCAGTCCCACAATCAGCCAGTTCCCACAATGTCTCAGGTGCCACCCAAAGCTGCTTGCCAACTACTCTGATGAAGATACAGTGACAGTCCAGGGGTAATGGCAAGAAAACAAGGAGAGAAACAAGAATTAACAGTCTAGCATTTAACCAGGTAAAGTCACCAAAATTTTCTCTATGTAATTAAAATTATGGCATGGGATGATTTTGAAAGGATCAAACTATCTTTTTCATATTGCTCATCTTCCTCCTCCTTCCATCCTCCTTTATCCCCATTTTTATCACTCTCCACCACAGAACAACTGAGGCTTTGCCTGTCCTTGCCCTTGCACCAGAACCCTTCCTTCTCTTTCTTTTTTAACTGAACCCTTCAGATCAGGAGCTGACCATCTGCTTATGGGCAGTTCAAATCTAGGCAAGGATTGCAACACATCCTAGGAACCTCATTTCTCACCACGTTTCACTATATGTAAGGCTCTGGGTGGGAAAAGAAACACGGTCCTGGCCTACACCTGGAGCATTGCACAAGCTCCAAGGGCAGCACAGCAATGAGCCTGTGGTGCGTGCCAGCAAGGAGCTACCTGGGCCTGATCCGAACTTCCACAAAGTTAGTGGCGAAACTCCCATTGACCTGAATGGGGTTTGGATCAGCACTCTGAGGAGACAATTTTGGGGGTAATCTAAGTGCAAGACTCTGCAAGTAAATGATTGCCAGAGATTGCCATGCTGATGCCATTGCCGAGCAGAAGGGAAAGATTGTGGCAGCAAGAGCAACCAGTCAGCAGCGGTTAAAGTAGAATAAATTAAATTCCTACAGGATAATGTATGGATAACTTCTTATAGTTGCCTTTCTGTAACCCCATCCTTGCAAATGTCATTCTTTTACTCACACATAGTTTACACTGGCACTTACTTTAGCTCCAAATTTGGCATAATACACTTCAGATCCATGCAGCAA
The DNA here is from genome assembly GCF_965638725.1 of Aptenodytes patagonicus. NCBI lineage: Eukaryota > Metazoa > Chordata > Aves > Sphenisciformes > Spheniscidae > Aptenodytes > Aptenodytes patagonicus. The sequence goes on from NC_134949.1 coordinate 204,843,705, forward strand.
GCATGTTTCATAGCATAGACAATATAAATAAAGAGACTGTTTCTCAGGTTCCCTCCCATTTCATATTTGTCTGGATCCTTCTCCCTCCTTAGGCTAATAAAAGCTACCTCTGTAGACACTGCAGCAATTTTTTACCATGAAAACTGATGCTTAGAGAAGTATTTAATGCTGTTTATTTGGACATAATGTAGAAACTGCCCTTTTTTAGGAAGGTGATCTAATCTCTAGGCAGAAAGTGTCAGCAAGGCCTTTGCTAATTACAGCACATCAGTGCATGGAAATGTGCTGGTTTGGGCTGGGGTAGAGTTAAATTTCTTCACAGTAGCTAGTAGGGGGCCATGTTTTGGATTTGTGCTGGAAACAGTGCTGATAACACAGGGGTGTTTTAGTTACTGCTGAGCAGTGCTTACACAGAGTCAAGGCCTTCTCTGCTCCTCACACCACCCCACCAGCGAGTAGGCTGGGGGTGCACAAGAAGCTGGGAGGGGACACAGCTGGGACAGCTGACCCCAACTGACCAAAGGGATATTCCACACCATATGACGTCATGCTCAGCATATAAAGCTGGGGAAAGAAGGAGGAAGGGGGGGACATTCGGAGTGATGGCATTTTGTCTTCCCAAGTACCTGTTACGCGTGATGGAGCCCTGCTTTCCTGGAGATGGCTGAACACCTGCCTGCTGATGGGAAGTAGTGAATGAATTCCTTGTTTTGCTTTGCTTGTGTGCGCAGCTTTTGCTTTACCTATTGAACTGTCTTTATCTCAACCCGCGAGTTTTCTCACTTTTACCCTTCCCATTCTCTCCCCCATTCCACCGGGGGAGAGTGAGCGAGCAGCTGTGTGGTGCTTAGTTGCCGGCTGGGGTTAAACCACAACAGAAACTACTGCTAGAACTACCTGGAAACTAATACTGGAGCTGTATTCACCAGACCTAACTGTAGGCACTTCAAGGAGGATGCCGGGAACCTACAGCCCATGGAGAAGGGAAGGGACCTCCAAAGACAGATTCAGTTCTTGGACTGGGCTAAGCCCTCTCTGAAGGTACCGTCTCCCCCCACTCACTATGGAAGCCAAATTTTGCCTAACACAGACCAGTGCTCGGTGAAGACATGGAAGCAGAGCTCAGGAAATGGACTGGCTGCTCAGGTAACACAAGACTGAGCAGATGAAATCACTGGGATCATTTTTCCTTTTAATCATCTAGTTATGCAGCAGTGGATATAGTTCATTTGGGCACTTGCTCATGCAGGCAAGCAGGGCAGACCTGGGGACGGCAGCTGGGGTCAACCAAGTGCCCAGGTCATCAGGCAAGTTTGTCGTGATGGGGCAGGTCCAGGGTCAAGCCGGGAGGTCAACCTGCAGGTCAGGGTCAAGGCCCCATGTGGGTACCCAGGGTCAGACACCCTGGGATGGTCAGGCAGAGCTGTGGGGAGCTGGAGACTGGCACTGCTGCTGCATCGCTGGGGCAGGGACTGACATCCCCAGAGGGCTGGAATGGGGTCCTGGGCCATGGGCAGGGTGGTGGGAGGCCCCAGGGAAGGTCAGGTAGGGCCAGTAGGGCCTGCTAGTGCCCTCAGGGACCTGACAGTAGCTTAGCTGTAAATATTCAGGCACTCCAGCTTTATCAGATTTCATTAAAACTAATGGGATAAACTCATACTTATTCATGTCTCTTGCCCTCCTTTTCTAAAAATTTAAAAGTCTGTTGCTGTGAGCACAACCTTGAAAACAGCTACAAGAATGGCTTGCAATGAAGAATCCAACCTGCAGTGCTGTAGGCTACTGCAATTACCTAAATCTTTACCACTGTTGCAAATTACTTCCATTTGTCAATGTCCCCATCCTGCCCACCCCATGACATTTCATTATCATTGCCTTTGTTTTTGAATATTCCACGTTGCTGCATTTGTTGCAGAAGGAATTTATTAAAGAACAACATGAAATTTAAAGACTTTTGCTCACAGATAGCCTGAATAATATTACATCAGCATTCAACAGTCTTCACTAATTTATTCTTGCTCCCTTGTAATAAGCACGCAGACACTGTGTAAACAGTGTCTCTATCAGAATGAATGATGCGGGCTTTAACGTTTCCTTCCTTACACACAATAGACAGATTCTCACTCCATAAATTGTTCCATTTGTAAGTTATCCAGTAGGCTAATAGATTTTAGAGCCTGATGGGACTTCTGGCATCATCTAGCCTGTATTACCTCTTGTGTAACCAATGCACGTATAAGCTGGAGAATTTTAACCAGTGATTCCTGGCAAAGAAGAAACTATTCTCCCAAACTTATTGCAGTGGGAGATCTTTGGAAGGATTACATTTATAATAAATGACAGATGTTATCAAAGTGACTTTAGGCTTTACTCCACAAAGGCACTTAGGCATGTGCGGGACAACCAGGTGATCAGGCCCAGCCAGCACAGGTTCATGAAAGGAAGGTCCTGCTTGACCAACTTGATCTCTTTCTATGACTAGGTGACCCACCTAGTGGATGAGGGAAAGGCTGTGGATGTGGTCTACCTGGACTTCAATAAGGCCTTTGACACCGTCTGCCACAGCATTCTCCTAGAGAAGCTGGCGGCTCACGGCTTAGACAGGTGGACTCTGCGCTGGGTAAAAAACTGGCTGGACAGCCAGGCCCAGGGAGTTGTGGTGAATGGAGTTACATTCAGTTGGCGGCCGGTCACAAGTGGTGTTCCCCAGGGCTCAGGATTGGGGCCAGTTCTGTTTAATATCTTTATCAATGATCTGGACGAGGGGATTGAGTGCACCCTCAGTAAGTTTGCAGACAACACCAAGTTGGGCGGGAGTGTTGATCTGCTCGAGGGTAGGAAGGCTCTGCAGAGGGACCTGGACAGGCTGGATCAATGGGCTGAGGCCAACTGTATGAGATTCAACAAGGCCAAGTGCCGGGTCCTGCACTTGGGTCACAACAACCCCATGCAATGCTACAGGCTTGGGGAAGAGTGGCTGGAAAGCTGCCTGTCGGAAAAGGACCTGGGGGTGTTGCGTCGACAGCCGGCTGAACATGAGCCGGCAGTGTGCCCAGGTGGCCAAGAAGGCCAATGGCATCCTGGCCTGTATCAGAACTAGTGTGGCCAGCAGGAGTAGGGAAGTGATCGTGCCCCTGTACTCGGCCCTGGTGAGGCCGCACCTCGAATACTGTGTTCAGTTTTGGGCCCCTCACTCCAAGAAGGACGTCGAGGTGCTGGAGCGTGTCCAGAGAAGGGCAACGAGGCTGGTGAGGGGTCTGGAGAACAAGTCTTATGAGGAGCGGCTGAGGGAACTGGGGTTGTTTAGCCTGGAGAAAAGAAGGCTGAGGGGAGACCTCATCGCTCTCTACAACTACCTGAAAGGAGGTTGTAGCGAGGTGGGTGTCGGTCTCTTCTCCCAAGTGACAAGCAATAGGACGAGAGGAAATGGCCTCAAGTTGCACCAGGGGAGGTTTAGATTGTACGTGAGGAAAAATGTCTTTACTGAAAGAGTGGTGAAACATTGGAACAGGCTGCCCAGGGAAGTGGTTGAATCACCATCCCTGGAGGTATTTAAAAGACATGTAGATGAGGCGCTTAGGGACATGGTTTAGTGGGCATGGTGGTGTTGGGTTGACGGTTGGACTCGATGATCTTAAGGGTCTTTTCCAACCTTAATGATTCTATGATTCTATGATTCTATGGTTAGGAGTGAATAGCTTTAAACTTGTGAATTGTCTGATAGGTTTCCATGGGTCCACTCTTGGGCTTCCAACAGAGCCTGCGTGTAAGAGCTTTGCTAGCTTAACCATTGCAAAAGCTAACTGAATACATTTATAAAACACCATCAAATGAGCTTCAGTATGAACTAAGACTCCAGACCAGTAATAGCTGCAGTGCAGCAAAATGGCTTCAAGGCAAGTCTGGAAATATTACAGTGTCTATATGTAACACTAAGCTGGTTTCAACTCGTCTTTCAGTGCAGTGATCACCCATTTAAAAAACAGCCTTGGTACATAACACTCCCACTTGAAAATCTTCATTTTTGCTATCAGTAACCACAAAAAAATGCTCATTTCTTAAGTATAGGGCAAGGAATAGATGGTGTCAGTGGTACACATTAAGCAAAGACTGACTTTTAAGTGGTGACTATGGCAGCTGTAGATGTTTGCTTTGCTGAAGCCACCTTCATTTACCTTCCCTTGAAGATGACAGCATTGTCACAACAGCTGTGTCATGTCATAAACTCAACCTCAAAACATTAATTGGAATCCATGGGGAGCACCTGATACTTTCAGGAAAACACAAAATTATGTCAAAGCACATCAAAGAAAAGTAAGTTACGTGACAAGAAAATGTCAAAATAATATCAATATAGACAAATAAGAAGATGAAAGATGAAATGCAACAAACATTACTGCCAGCTTTTGGAAACAACTGCACCGTGTCCAGGTGACTACAAAATTAATTGGGACATTTGGGAAAGAACAAATTAGCTTATTGGCAAGTTAGGTATGAGCTAAGAACCTAACTAAAATTAGCAAGACTGAGTAATATGGCTTCAAGGTGAATCTGTAAACTTTATAGAGTCTATAAAATAGTAAGCTGATTTCAGGATATCTTCAGGTAGACAATTATCTAGTCTATACTTTAAAGAACATCCTTTATTTCCTTGATTTGTTCCACAGGTTTATCCCCATCCCTGATGTCAAAGATTCATTTATCATATGAGGTCTGAATCTATTAATTAAGACTCTGAAGAGCACCATTAAGATTCTGATTAATCCTTCTCTCGGTGCAGACTTAAGCCTGAACAAACTCTAGTACTTTAGCAATACTAATGACAAAGCTCCTACCAAAAAAGTAGTGCTATTTTTCTTTCCTCCTCTCCTAAGGTGGTAGTGAATCAGATACTTGCACTAAAAATCGTGGATGAGACTTCTCAGTTAAGACTTTGTCAGTTAAGGTATTTCCCTACACCTCTGGTTTTGCAGTTGTAACTTCAAAAAGAAATGAGATTCAAGATGGAAAATCTCTAGGAAGGTTTGTTACTGGCTATGCAGATGATAAAGTGATGCCTACATGTGGCATAGTGAGGAGCAAACGTAATGGATTCATAGAGAGTGAAACAAGACTGAAGACCTGGTACCACACCATGAGCAGCCCATTAGCAGTAGCAGTGCACAGGGGTGTTCTTGGAAGGCATCTTTTGGTTGAAAGGGAATCCAATCTGTGTGCTCCAAGACCAATTTTTGATGTGAATCAAAGCATGCTAAGGGGACAATTGCTCCTAAAGCACACTTGTACTCTCAACTAAAATATCACTGGTACATTGCTTGCAGGCACCAGTCTGCTCTGCTGGGTTCAGAAACAAAGTAGCAAGTTAATCCTTCTGGCAGGACTTGAAAACAGGTTTACTAGGGCTCATTGGGATCCCTAATGTGAGTTCAATACCCTGTTACCAGAGGGAAAGATCAGGCCTTCAGATGTTTTACTACAGCGAGCTGCTGTTGTGTTCTGAGCACCAAGGTAGTGACAGACTTCGGCACCATGTAATGGAACTGGAAAGAGACATCAGTTCCCTTCAAGATTCGTACAGAGACTGAAAGTGTCATCAATGATCTGAGGTCAAAAACTAGAGTTTGAGATTGAAGGACAGGAGCACACCCCAAAAAATAGAAAAACTGAGAAAAACATTGCAAGGGCTCACTTGCTCACCTTATAATTCGTTCTTAGCCTTCAGCAGAACTTGGAGGACTGAAATCTTTGGCTGAAGGATGGAAACACAGTGAGGGCTGGAGGTGGGAACAACCATGAGTGACCTTCTCTGATATGTGAATCCCAAAAAAGAGATCAGCAATACAGAATAGAAACTTCTCTAGTAACAGTAGGTCTTATTTACAGGAGACTCCATTCTCCCCTGCCCACATCTGTTTCCTGTTCTCCTGCTGTAAGTTCCTATTTTGGCACTGAAGCATGTCAACTGCCTAAGCAATTGTTTTGGCCATCCATGGTCTAGACACAAAAAGGGCTATAAACTTTTTTGGGTTTTTTTCCATTTCATTGCTTCTAAGGAAGTTTTTGCCTGGCATTGGAAAGACTAATCCATGGCCAAACTGATGGTGCACAGAGTAAAAAAGATAAATACAACAAGTTATAGTTACGTGTGTGCTGTGCTCAGCGCAGACCGGTGACTCTAGACAGACCAGTATCACACCAGTCACGTATCAGACTCATCTCACTCAAAATTTACTGCCAGGAATTCTCCATTCCTCTCAGTTAGCGAACGTGCTGGTCCCGCAGTCCTCTGGCACCAAGCTATGAAGGTAGCTGAACAGCAGGCATGGCCCCAGAGCCTCTGGTGCTTTATCGCTCCCTCATTCCTACTCCCTCCTAGAGGCTGGGCATACCCCCTTTCCCTGCACAGCTGCTACCTTGCACAGCATGCCCTGAAATGGCTTATGTCCCAACTTGTCTACCTTGTCCCTGGTCTCCTGTACCAGATACCCCACATATGCTCCCCAGGCAGCTCATTAATGGGGGATCAAAACAGTGAATTTATACAGCAGGTTTTTAACTGCAGTTCTCTGAGAGACTGTGTTTTCAGGACGTGTTTTCGGATACAAGCATCACTCTCCTACCCTGGCCATTGACAATCTTGGATGTACCTTAGCAACATGGCCAAAAATGAGAAGCCTCAGGCACACAGACAAGTTACTGTGGGGTGACAAGTTGCTGAGTGTCAGCTACCCTGCAATGGCTGCCTGCACCGATGTTGTTAAACGTCTGCAAGGAAAGACTTGTGACTCTCTGATTCGCTTTTGCCACAGACTAAGAGTATGTACACAGCGACTGTACATCAGCTGATAGGAAGTAATTTCTTTTCCACTTCCATCCTGCCTGGGCCCGCAGTATTTTGCTGGTTGATTTGACAGGCCCTGTGTAGACACGGCCTGTGGATGGCTGGAAGCTTGTTTCTATAATTTCCCACTTCCCTCCTGTCTGAAGGACAGCCTAGCAGTGTGTATGCAGATGTGTGTATGGCAGTCGCGGGTTGGCAGACGGCCTAGGGAAGGACCCATGGAGTGGGAAGGAAACATTGGCTGTGATGTAGTGGTCGGGGAGGGGTGGGAAAGATGGGGGTTATAGAGAGAAAAATTATGCAGATGCTTCTCAGTGCAGGTGGGGACAATGAAGGTTCACAGAGGCTGGAAGATAATAGCTGATGGTGTGATTGCATTTCTGAGGACTCAATACAAGAGAAAAAGCTGTCATGTCAAACAGGACCCTCAGGTCTCTCCCAGTAGAAGATATTGGGGAAGGAAAGGGAAACAAACCCTGCTTGTCCTCTTTTTTTTTTGAAGGCTGGTACAGTAAAATAGGAAATTTAGGAGCACACTGAAAAGAAATTTCAGTGAAGTATCTTCTCTGAGAAAAAACTGTGAATTAACTTCAAGACTAAAGTTCAAAATTATTTTACTGCTACACCTCTTTCTACACCAAAGGCTTTCTGCAACTACTCAGTGTTTCAAATCAGCTTATTTCAAAGCTTACAGTATTATCTAGTTACAGTTCCCATATATTCAGAGCCTGTGCACCATATATATCTATTTAATGCTTTCAGTAATAAGGAAATAAATTGTTTCAGCAAGAAAACAACTACTGCAGATATTTGCTTGCATTATGAAGACATTTGGGTCAGAGGAGAAATTCCCCAGGGGAAAAAAATAGACAGATCCAAATAAAAACAGACATAAACAGAAACATGCATTACATCTGTCTTTATCCTGGTAACCAGCACAAGAGTTCAACAAATCTGCACTGAATGACATCCAGCTCAAGGTCCAGCATTTTGCATTTATTATTTAGCTGTTTGGATGAAAGTGTTGGATTTTTTCACTGTAATGTTTTAAGTGATTTGGACATGCCTTTCACAAATTAAACTGTCCTGCTTTCTTAAAAATGCTGGGCCTTGCTGGCTGGCAGGTCACATGGATTTCAACAGAAGCAGCGGCACTGTCTTACTCAAGTTGGCTACATGCAACAGTAGAGATTAAACCAAGCGAGGCCCCACGGGGACAATAGATGGGGAAAGACACACACTCCAGAATTTGCTGGATTATTTATAAAATGTTATCACTTTAAATAGGCTGTTTCTATAGCAGCTCACGGATCTTCTGTATTTCTGAGATTTAGGTTGTTTTCTCTTTTTTTTTGTCTCCTGGGTTTCTCACAATATAAATTGGAGTTTTCTGTTTGTTTGCCTTCCTTCCCCTAACACCAACAAAATTTCTGGAATTGGCACTGGCACTCTGGATGCCTAAAGAAGCAATTCTTCAAATTGAGTCATGCACAATTTAATTTCTCTTGGGGTCTTAATAATCACAATATCTTTCAAACATAAGGTACAAAGCTTCCTTTCAAAAAGAAAGCTTCAGTTTTTACATGTCTGCCTTAATCCCCTGCTAAAGAGAAGATCTCAAATTCTCAAAGCAACAAAGGCAGAGGCAGCTTCTTAGTTATCTGAATTTGTATATCATCATTGTTTATTATTTATATCCCAGTGGCATTGTATTATACACAGTGCAATATAGATGAAGACAGTCCTCTCTGTATCATACAGCTTACAGTCATAACTATAGCTAATAAGAAAAAGGAAGGGGAGGATGGTCTTGATCTCTCTGCCTCAGTTCATCACCTTTAAAAGAATGGTATTTGGGCTCAGAATTCTTGGTCATGTATCTACCATGAAAAATAGTGATATTTACACACTTAAATAGCTAGAGACTTTTAGAGACTTTACCAGAGACATAATTTCAGCACTTTCAACTTCAATGCTGTATGTGGAAGATGCAAGTAAGTTACAAACATGAGCTGCGTGTTCCTGTAAATCCTAATGGCTGAAAGACAGAGGGCAAATAAGACAACCCCAATTTATTACTAAATAAAACAAACAAAAAACCACCTTGTATCATGCAGGCTATTCTTATGAGTTTTAGATGTGTGAGTCATGGTTTTAAACGTTTGGGGCTGCAGACTTTGCTCCTGCATTTTGTTACTGCTGCCTCCGAGTAGGGCAGCAGTCACACCACTGACAGTCTCCTTTATGTTATTCTGCAATGTGTCAAGAACCACATCCTTAAAATCTGTACATTTAAAAGTATAAATCCGCAAAATTCTCACTTCTTTCTTTTACTGTTAGAGAATGGCTAAACAAACTACCAGTGTAATCTGAAACAATAGACGATAGACACTCAATGAACATTGAACTAGTTGGTTTCTGGTTTACAGGCTCTTGCATTAGGCTCCCACCAGCAGGAGATTCAGATATGCCAAGCATAATTAAAAATGTTACTTGCAAATATAATCCACAGTTCATTTATGGTGGGAATTGTTCGCTTCTTACCCCTCAGGAATTTTCACTTACTTGGCTGAACAAAAGCGGAACATTTCTTCATTTTAGGACTTGGATATAGGGAAAGATCCTAATGTATTTTCTTCATATTCCCCTTGTTCTCCTCATTTTTCCCTTTTTACCTTTGCTACGTAACACTGTGTCTTGTGGGCTGCTGTTTAGTTAAGAGTAGATGGATGCACTTTGCTCCAGAACACCACACTACTAGGAAAAGCTACATAAGCACTAACTATGGGGAAGAAAAGACTGAAAAAAGGAACTCCAACTTAGAGTCAAGCTGTGTAATAAATCTCCATATGAAATATCTATGGAATTAATCAAACATTAAAAAAAAGACTGAATGCTGCCACCTGTGTCATCAAGTAACAAAAGATGCAAGATGTCAATAGTGAGTGAGGGTAACCTCCCTGATCACCTAAACCGGAGGTTACCTTCACTGCCTCCTGCTACCCTAATACACCTCAAGAATTTACAGGGTAAAATCTGCCTGAAAGCTGAATTCTCTCTCCTGTCAGTATATTCTCAGATTCTGCCCTTCATATGTGACGTAAGTTCTCCCTCACCAAGCCACTATGGCCTTAAATTCCTTGAGATTGAGCTCTGTTATACAGTCTAGCTGGGCATATCTAGTATACAGCTACATGTGTCCAGCTAATCAGCAGGTTTATAAAAACCTGCTGCACTGTCATCTCATCCCCCCTCTCACACACCGCTTGTTTGCTGGCTCATCTGTTTTTGAGGTTTTTTCCCCCCATCCATCTGTTGTGCTTTCCACTGTCTTCACTAGTAAGCTCTGTGCTACATCTTTGTATAGTAACTAGCACAAAATGACACCTACCAGCACTGAGGTATTAACAAAGCTAGCAGTAGAGTGAGAATAACAGGACCCTGGCCCAGTACAATTTTCACCTGAATCAGCTGAACTCACTTACCTAAAGGAAACAAAGGCTGCTACTCCAGCCTTTTATGTATTCAGGATTTTTATTCATGGCACAATTAACCATTTCTACTATTACAGACAGTGCTGAACGGTTTTATTTGCATAGCAATACATCTTTCCTGCACTAATCAGTAAAGCACTGACCTCTTGGTAGGTAACAACAGACAGGCTTGCTTTTGCTCTGTAGTGGTGACAGCTCCCTGCAATGCTGTAATAAGCATGCTGTGACAACCAGTAATGACACCAGCCAGAAGACAATCTGAAAAACACTACAGTAATGTTGAAGTGAACAAAATATTTAACCCTGTAATCTCTCTACAGAGAACACAGCATTAAACCCGCACCCAGCTGCTTGCTGCAAGCAGGACCCCATGCAGCTGCACAGGGCTGGACTGGGACAGTGCCCACTTTGGGTGTGCAGAATATGGCAGGAAAGGAACTGTGTGTGAAGACTGGAGGGTTTGGTTCCTTCTCTAGCAAGCAGAAGAGTGTCCCTTGTACACTGTACACAGATATATATTTAAATATGTCCACACAGGTAATTACCTCAGCATAAAGTAACTGGGGAACCACCTGCCTTTGCTCCACCTCTCCCAGTCAAGTGTGCATCATACGGCCAAGGTGCCAAGTAAGCAAGCAGAATATTTGTAACCCTCTCCTTTTATCTAAAGGAGCTTAAGCCATTAGTATTTTCTTTCTTTTATACTTCCATGTTACATTTGCAGGAAGGAATTTCTTCTTCCCTGTGTCTGGAAGTCTTTGATTTATGGAGGAAGTAACACTTCTCTTAACTTTGACCTCAATTCTAAAGCAACCTGACTGGACAGGGGTTGAAAAAGGCTATTGAGGAAAACACAGCAGCTTCCTAGAACCTGTGTCCATCCAAGCGTTTCACTCAGCATTGGCTGTTGGCACAGCCAAGTACATCCCAATTATTTACTCCCTTACCAGCTCAAGAATGTATCCTACAAAAGCTGCATAATCAGGAAAATAACCATGACTGCTATGTTTAATCTCCTCATCTTGTACATGCCCATCCAAGGCACTGAGTCCCAACAACCTTAAAAACAGAAAACACTCATTGGTTTCTGGGTTGGATTTCTAGGGCAGCACTTCACAGGGGACCTGCTCGAAACAGAATAAAAAGGGGGGATGAAACAAAGTGCTTCCAGACTCCAAGGACTGGGTGAATTTTCCCTAACAGCAATGTTGTGATACATGTTTACATTTTTCATACAGAGTTATTGGCACTTTTTGAAGTTCAGCTTACATCTTGACAGCTCCAGGTCAGTGCCACAGAACAAGAGAAGCTAGGTGGGTCAGGGCCCTCTATCAAAGTCCTGGTTGTTTCAGAAAGTTTTTGTAGCTAGTTACAAAGAAATGGGATGCACCGTTCATGAAATGTTGCAGTACAGACCATTTCCTTTTGATTATTGAGGGCATACAGCCTTTTAATATTTTCTTTCTCATTCATTCCATCCTGTTTGTATCACAGATTTCCATTACTTTTCTTATGAACCATGGCTCTAACTTAAGTTTTTCAGAACTTCTTTCATTTTCATTGTAAAGACAAAAGAGCAGATTGCTCCTTAGCAAAATTCACATGAAATAAAATGTGTTTTCCTCGAGTCACACAGCCTGTTGATTGGAAAAAGTAGCTAAATGCTTCTGACCTTGCCAATAGGTGCCTAATACAAAAGAAAGTACACACAGAAGAAATAACCCACTCTACAATCTGCTGGCACAGATACAAGTATTACTCTGTGCAGGTATCCAAAATGCAACACTAGGGTCAAATCCATATTTGCCTGCGGCTTTCCTAAAGTTACAACAGGAACACTTTTGTCTCCTCTGCTTTCTTTAATTAGTGTCACATCCATTACTGAGCTGCAGCAATACTGACATTCCAGGAAAAAATATCTGGCTCTTGCTAATCAGAAAAAGAGCTGTAAATCTTGCAAGGCGAGATTGGTTTTAATTTGTGCCTGTGGGATTCTGATATTGAAATACTGGCCTTAAATATCGGCTCCATGGGGAGCTACTGCTGCACATTAACCCTAAACTTATCAGTTGTTGAGCTGCAATAAGACGAAAAGAGCAAGGAGTGACATAATGCTAAGTGACATAGCACTGGGAATGCCATACCATATGCAGGAGTGCAGTCACCCATGAAGCACACTACACCAATATCCACCCCCTACACACAGCCTGTTCTATTCATTTTGAGGAAGAACCTGCTTCAGACAGCCCAGCTTTAGCACAGATCCACTCCCACATACACAAAGAGAGAGTTACATGGAACAGCAACACAGCCTATTAGAGAGACTTGTGAGGTTACCATCAGTTTTGCCACTTCATGCATTGTTTTCCTTGGCTATGATTCATACTGAGACATTTCATTGAGTCATCTTCCATGCAGTCTCTTACCAAAAAAAAAAAAAAGAGATCAGATAAACTTAGGAAAGTTTTCTGAAGTACCTCCCCTCAGCTTAACACACTTTTTGATTATGCAGCTTCCTATCTTTGTTGCAAGGTGACATGAGGTCATCATGATCCATTCAAGCTGCCTGTGTTTTACTACATTCACTGCTGGAAATGGCACTCCAGAATGCAGATACCCTTCAAAGTCCACAGTCACGAACAAAACCTTCACACCATATTTAGCAAGTCTCAAATCCCTCTTTGCTGTGGCCCCTCATACTGGGATGGCTGTAAGATGGATTGCTGAATATTTTTTTAAGGTGCAGTAACACAGTTTAAGGGCCTATCCTTTCTTTAGAAGCCTCAGTAAAATATATACCATTACATTTTGGTTTTTAAATAAGCCTGTAAAAATCTTTCCTATATCAATATATACAAATTGATATTTCCCATATTCTATATGTAAAAATCTGTCTAATATCAGATTGTAGCAAACATATCTTTGGTAAAATGCAAAAGTACAAGGAAGTCTCAACTGGACAGAGATAGAAGCTCTCCTTTTTCCATGAGATAAATCTTTATATTCATATAACATCTATTATGATTCATTAATATCTCATAATTATTAACATCCTTGTGGCAGCTTCCTGAGGCATGGTAATGCTGCCGTGTCCACTTTAGAGAGGAAGAGCTGAAACACTGAAAGACTGAGGTTCACCTCATTGGACTTTAAGTCACTTCATCTAAAACAGTAACCTGGGCTCCCTCCATCATGAAGAGAAAGAGAAGCAAACACTTTCAAAGGGTGACTGGTCCTTCCTAAAATAAGTAAATTGAAATTACTCTCAGGGATTATCTAACCCTGAACCAGATACAGAGAGAAACTGGATGGCTGGAGAATACAAGACGCTAACTTTGTTCCAATGCATGGGAACTTGCTTAGATCACAAAGAAAGTATGCAGCAAAACGATTTTGAGCTTATATTTCTCAAAAGCCAAGCCCACATCTTAACTACTGAGTAACACAAAGTAGTGGACAAGACACTAAAATAAGCATTTGCTAAAAATCTCCTTCGATGGATTTGATGCAATAAGGAAATTATGAAATGAGTTTAATCTATCACTAATTCTATAACATAGCTATTACAAATGCAGACCAAAGTAGCTTGTTTGAAAGTGCTTGACAGGTACAATGATGTATGAGAAAATTATTACACATAAAAATGGTAAAATGACAAGGTTCAATACTACAAACAACTTTTCAAAAAATGCATGCAGCAAGTCATCGAACATATAGATGGATCATGCACCTGGTTTTTCTTTTGAATCCACTAGAACAGAAAATGAAAAAGTAAGGTCAAAAACCAGCGTGGATTTTTGGACTAAAATGTACCAATCAACTAATATTGCATATTTAAGGAACTATCTGGTTCGTTTGTTAAACACAATTTTACATGTTTTCCTTTTCTTTGCTTTTATTTCCTTAAAATATTCCCCTGTCACAAAACTTTCCTGGAGCTTCTGCATGAAATGTGGCAGCTTTCAAGTAACACAAGGGCAGGAGAAAGTGAGCTAGCATCCAAAGGGAAAGAAGAGAATCAAGCCACAAGAGCACAGTTGGGTTTTAAGTGTGTTACAGTCATCTTATAAAATTCCCATCAGTTTGGCTAGTTACACTGCAGTTTTTCCATAATATTTTTTTCCAGAAGAAATGAAGTGTGATACTGTGGACTGTGTTCAAAATGAACTGCTATTGCTGATTTCAGTGGAGTCGTTTGGAGTGTAAAGCTAGTGCAGAATTTTGGTCCGTCTTCTACAGCTAAATGAAAGCAGGTGTGTAGAACAGACAGAAATGGGGTGGCCGAACCATAGGTCTATTCAAACCAGTATTAAATGTATTCCACATTTTGGAAACCAAGTTGCAGCCGAAGTGTTTTGGGTTTAACATAGTGAGTGATTTTATTTATTTCACTTTTGCTACGGTTTGACAACATCCAAGGTAATCAGTCATGAATTTCAGATAAAGTTCTGGTTTCTGCTGGGGTTGTTTTTGTATGCTGTGGTACAGCTGAGAAATCTACAAGGAAGATTCTTTTCTTTTTTTTTCCAAACCTGACTGTTTTTTCAACGTTTGTATTCATTCTGAAATCAATTCAGATGGACTCACTTCTAATTAGCCCGCTCATATATCTACTAATTTAAAGAGGAACTGAAATGCTTTAAAATAAATATATTCCAAACATTGCTTAACTCTGGTAACCATAGTTTACATACTGCACAGGCAATGAAATGTCAAAGCACTGAAAAAAAAGACCAAAGAAGCCAGTCTGTGGAATCGATACACAACTACATCATGGCAGCTGCAGAGCAAAAAAAAAGTAATAGCAGAGTGCTCCTATGGTTTAGACAAGTAGTTCCAGGCAGCTTGTCAATACACTGGCCACACAATCTCTTGCGCTTGTTTTTACAAGATGGGAAGCCATACAAGAATATTTAGGTCAAATAAATAATATATATCTCATAAATAGTACAAGTCAGTGGGTGCATCCTTGGAGATTTCTCTTTAGTGGAGAACATTTGTTTCCTGAAAATGGATGCAAGTATGTTTTAACCATTTATATCAAGAGTACCTATGATTCGTATTATGTTCCTGTTCTTTCATATACATATCCAGAAGGATACACCTAGCAAACAAACAAACAAAAACACCGGAAAAATAAAAATCAAGGAAACACATTCCAGGCATAAATGAAAAAATACTGGGTCAGTTACTGGTTGTTAGATCTCTTTCTCTCGTAAGTAGGGCTCTTACCAACTCTTGTCTAGCCACTGAGTGGTGCAGAATTTTCCTCTTTCACTAGCCACAGATCTGAATTCATCCTGAAACAAAGACTAAACTTAAGACCAGATTCATCACTTAATGAAGAATACTCAGAAAGCATGTCAAGTTAGGAATCAAAATGCAGACAGAGAGGTGGAACCGTCCAGCAGCCTGAGTCCAACAGCTGTGCATTCCAGCTCCTAATGTATATGTATTTATTGCTTCTTTACATTATACCATACATTTTCCTATTCATTATCAGCCACCTACTATCAGGGATGACCATGTGTTCTCTAACTCACTGCTTTACTTAATAATGCACTTACTATAACTTCTTGTCTCACTTACTACACTTGTCACATTTCCAAGCACCCATTTCAAGCAGCTAATTACAATCCTAATTAGGGTGCCTTTCAGACCAGCATACATGCCTTATGTTTGCCAGATGGTGGATCCAGAACTCCCTGTCTTGTGTGTACTCAGCAACCAGATAAAACCATAGCCTAACCATTTTTGAAACCCACTGTAGATCAACGTTGCATCAGTATGTCACTGAGAACTGGCTTGGCCTACATCAAGAGAAGCTAATTTTGCTCAAATCCCAAATTTCCGCAAAAGCTTCTCTGATACCAAAAGACTTCAGACAAAACATTACAAAGATTATAACCCCCAAGAAATGTATTCTTCTGCAACATGCCTATCTGAATTTTAAGAGTGCTATGACAAGCAGCAGCAATAACAACTTCAAGGTCCTGCCACTGGATTCACTGCTCAGGATGGATACAGATCTAACCCATGTCTGCAGCCCAGAGTTTCCCAGCTTCTGTACTCACAACTTGTCCTGCTTAGCACACAAGGTAATAATGGAAAAACAGGCTGGTCTCGAGCTGACAATGAATATCCATAGAATTACTCAAAAACATCTAAGAGGAAGAAATACTTAAGCTAGAATTCCTACAGTTCATGGCTTGGAATGTTTCTGCTACAGGAGCGTTACAGTTGCAAGGACATAAGCAAAGGTACGTTTACTTTTTTCATACAGTAGCCACCATACAGGAATTTAGAAACTTCTCCTGTTGCAGTTGGTCAGCATCGTACTTCTTCCTCTGGCCACTTAGCCATCTTCTGTCCTGTTTCATGCGCTATAAACCATCGCTGTGCCACAGAGGTTTAGAAAGAAAAAGATGGAAAGAAGAAATGTATCAGTCATTGCATCCACAAATGAGGACAGAGGATTATCATAGCTTCGGTTCAGGCCATTTCTGGGGTGGTTATTAGCACGTACAGCAGTTCTCCTGGGACCGGCTGAAACCTAACGGGTTATAGCAGCCTCTATAGCAAGATTGTTAAAAACAGAGCTGAACAAAGTGACAGATACAAAAAGCAAGGCTAGATTCTTCAGTGCTGTGAATGAGTTTGTTACAGAGTGTTAAGCTATCAGTATGGACTAATTTTACACAAAGGCACTGGAACAGCATTACTCTAGATTCAGAAGTGGTGCTTTCCCCAGGGAAGGCTCCCAGGAGAACCACTTCCGATGGCTTTTGTCCCACCCACCCCCCTCTCTCTCAACGCTGGGAAAGAGTGCTATATTTCAACTCCGGCCAGAGAGAGAAAAACGAGAGAAAAATCATTCTACCAGGCTTGAAATCCCCAAATGCTTTTAGTGGTTGTGATTTCCCCAGTGAGCAATTTTTAACAGAATGAGCGGATAAAATTACACCGCAAACCATCAGACTGAAGGATAGAACCTTCATCATAATCAAGCATCATTCTCGCAACTGTTTCATCTCAGGAATTCCTTGAATATTCACTCCTCTTAAAGGCAAGAGACAGAGATCTCTGAAGGACTCTGAATACACACTGTATGCAAGAACTCTGTCTATGCTTATTGTAATAGAAACACTGGCTGTATTTACTGGCCACTTAGCCATCTTCTGTCCTGTTTCATGCGCTATAAACCATCCCTGTGCCACAGAGGTTTAGAAAGAAAAAGATGGAAAGAAGAAATGTATCAGTCACAAGAAATGTATCGTCAGACATAACATGTATTTACTGTTCCATTAGGGTAAGCCAAGGCAGCCCAGTGTTCTCAGCTACAGGATGTACAGTTGTACGTGTGTACAGCAGCTGTACAGTTGCACTGTTTACACTGTCGCTGTATCAGCCCCGAGTTCCTTACCAGAACTGTGGGATAATTAAATACCAGTCAGACACTATGTAGAAGTGACATCGAGTGGTTATAGATTTATAGTCGTGTAAATGAAACCATGATGAACCACCAGCTCTGCTCATCACCCTTTTCCTCCTGATCCTGAATCCTTCTTTCTAGTGCTATTTTTTATTCATATGACTGCTGTGAATAATGATTGCTCTTATAAATCTTCACAGGTTCAGATACTTAATCACACACCTCCTGCATCTATGACCAGGGTAGCAGCCCTGTAGACCTGACTTTTTAAGGCCAGCTTTCAATTACCAGCTCTATGGTCACATATTTTACCATTCCTCTTTCCTTCACAGTTTCTAAATGTCAGCTGTATAAAGCATTTGACATTTAGGGAAACGCCAGCATTATAACAACTGCCCCAAGTTATGACCATGCACTAATTTTTAGACAACACATGCTAATAAGCATGTAATTTTCAAGCCTTAATTTCAACCCTAATATACATAATTTAAAATCACCAATTTAAAGCATTTTAAAATTTAAATGAGAACTGTTGCTGGTATAAAAAAATCGAATTATAAGCATGATCACTGAACCAAAAATATGAGTGTGTATATAATTAGCATGTGTGCATATAAATGCCACGGTAAGAACTGACACTGGCTACAAATAATTGATTTGTGAATAGAGAAGTTCTCTGTGAACTTCAGAAATCTGTAACTCAAAATCACTCTCATTACAGAGACTGGTCATCTTAGCTGAAAATATTTCTATGGATGAATGAGCCATGAAAATTAATCACTTTTATGGCCAGAGAAAGAAGTTGTTCTGGGTCACTGTCCAGATAGTAAAATATTAGAAGCCTGTGATCTAGTTTATAATTTATCATAGGCTACAGTTAGCCCTACAGATATTAAAAATCATTTTCTTGCTCCTCCTGAAACAGAAATTGCTCTAGAGACCTCTGCAGCTCACAGACTTTAAATGCCAAGTCCAATAATTTGATTAATATTTGTCTGTAAATTAGAAAATTTTTTAATAAATTATTAGTATTTGAGATGTGCATCCCAAAAGAAAATGCATCAACAAACCTAGCTCTTAGAGTTTCAGTATTGCTGCAATCACATGGAAATTCAGCATAAGTTAATCATTGTCAGTATGACTAACAGTACAATTATTCTGAAATACTTGAGCCCAGCACTGTATTCCATGGGTATTCAGTTCTTCATCAAACATCAGTGGATGTTTTGATAGTGCAGGAAGGCCAAAGTTAATGTCTAAAAGAGGAGGGCAGAAATTAGCATGTAAACCAAAATCAAATCATACGACTGTTAACAAATGTGCCTGTAACTGTTTCGCTCCTAGAGACATGAAAAGAAAAATGAATGTCAAGTAATATACCCAATCATTTCCTCATATAAATTAAAATGTCAATCATGTTTAACACATAAAAATATGTAAATAAGCAGATAAAATTCTACAGTCTTTACTTCTAATGTACATGACACGTACTAAGCAAACTTCATTATGAATACATCCATAACCACTGCATTCTTAGGCCTGTGCTAAAGGTATTACTGTGAAGACTTTTCCATGATTCTAAATAAAAACCAAATTATTTCCTTCTCAACCCCAAAAAGTTATTAGCAGTGTCTTACATTTTTTTACCACTTGGAACAATAACAAAGAATATTTTCAAGCACTAAAAGAAACATAGCAAATTTAGTTCTTTACCATGCTAAAAAGCAATGTAATATTGCCCATTACAAATTCTTACTGATTTTTATTACGTTTTTTCAATATTTCATTTTCGTGAAATTCCAGTTCATACATTTGTTGCCCAGAGAGCCAGTGGAATCTCCATCTCTGCAGATACTCAAACTGGACATGGCCCTGGGTGGCTCTGGGTGGCCAGCAGGCCCTGGACTTGCTTTGAGCTGGGGTTTGGTCTAGAGACCTCCGGAGGACCCTTCTAGCCAATCTGATTCTGTGACTGATTTCAAGGTTTCTAACCTCTTAGATTCTCTGACAAATTATTACCATTAACAAGTCACCAAATGCCTGTGCAGTTGCCCATGCAATCAGTCCTGGACCATGAAAAATGCAAGATGATGCCATTTTAATTCTTTTTGATCGTAGGCTAAATAAAGTCACATAACTTCTCAACTGGGTCTAAGAACAGGGATATGGGCAGTTAGTGCATCTCAGCTAACAAACAATAACTTGATAAAATACTGTCACTTGATCATGGTTCTTACCTCTCATAGACTGTTGAGAACAGGGACAACAGCACAGAAGAAACACGAGACACCAGTTACGAATAGGCAAACAAGACAAAAGAAAGTTTCATACATGGTATTTCAAAAGGGAAATTAAGTTAGGGATTCAAACAGGAGGGAGTTATGGTCAGAGCATCAATGAAAAGTACATTAATAACTTTATACTATTACTTTTTGTTTAACAGAAGAGTGGAAATGAACATAAGATCAGTCAATAGGAAACAGCTTCTCCTTGTTACTGCACCTTTGCCTTTGAAAGGGAATTCTGGAAGTAATCGAAAAGTTAAAAGCCCATGTGATGATGTTTGATTATTTGTCACTGGGATCACGCTCTGCTGTCTAATGTACAGCACCTTCAATAACAGTTTTGTCTGTGTATTATTTTGGTCTGTACTAGCCAAATGTGAAGATGCTGCCTAGACAGTTAGGTAGTAAAAGCAGTCAGAAGAGCAGGAGGATTCTGAAGAGGCTATTTCATTAGATGCCACATTAAGTATGTGAAAAATACAGAAAAGGCTCATTAAATACCTCTGTTTTATAGAAAATAAGAACACTTTTGGAAGCATGATACACCAAAGTAAAACATAACGAGTATATCCAGCTACTTACATGGCAGGGATGGAAAAAATAGCACTCACAGCACAAACATCAAATAAAACTCAGAAATCTTCGAGATTCATAGCATTTAGGACCAAAAGGTATCTTTGGATCAACAAGTCTGACCTCTGTAAGACTTCGTCTAATAATTCTTACATTTGAATAAATCAGTCAACAGCATTAACAAGTCACTTGAAAGGGGATAATGAGGTGGTGGCATAGATGTTTTATGGGAGACATCTGCCAAGTGCCAAAGGGAGCACAGGAGACTATATGTAATCAATAGGTAGTGGAGACAGGCTCCAGAAGCTCATCAGAGGTGATGAAGGCTTCTCAATACTAAATGAAACATTTCCTCAACAGTTTTGGAAGAGAAAATGAGCCTCTCGTATTTGAAGTTTGAGAGGCAAGAGTCAGTGTAGAGTTGTTAAGAGAAGATTAAATCGGTCAAGCACTGCTCTAGGAAAGTGACCTCTGCAAGCAGCATTGTGGATGGATACCAGCTGGAGAAGGCTGTAGTTTGGATAGAATCATGCTTCAGTGATGAAAGACTAGGCAAGAGCTATCACCATGCAGGTGGTCAAGAAAGGCAGTATCATAATCTAAAAGGCATAGACTGAGCCTGAATGCAAGGAGACAAACGGGTCTGAGTTGGAGAATAATCTCCAAAAAATAGGTAGGATGGTGACCAGTGACCAAGACAAGAAGTGACTGAGAAAGTCAAGTAAGGAGGGGAGACTAGCAGTGTCAATCTACGGCAGTTTTATATCATTACTAAATGTGCTCCCTTTTAATGAAGTGGGCTGAAAAGCTTCTGCTCCTGTCCAGAATTCTTTCCTTCACTCATGCAGTCCCTAATGAGTACATACGCACATATATATATTCCCTTCTTTTCAAGATGACTGGGTGAAATAAAGCACAAATTCTAACTTGTCTTTGTTGTGATGTCTTGACAGAAAACTTAAAAGCAGTTCTGCTACTGCTGCTCTATAAACATGGTCATATATGGCACCCATTGCTGGTATGGTAGTAAAATTATTAATATTTAAGATTTGAGAGGTCTGGCTAAGAAGTTTATCCTAACTAAAAGAACATTCTTTTCAAGTAAAAGCTAACAATGATTGTTTCCAACTCCCTACTTCCCCATATCATTAACTATGATGATAGTTAATAAAGCTTCTGTCTGACCTGTCCTAAATTGTACTTGCGTTATTACGCACTTGGAGTCTCCAGATCTCCGACACTGGTATTAGCAAATGAGCAATTCAGAAAGGCGCCATCATTCAGAGTGTATCTCAGAGTGTAACCGCAAACTTTTTCTTTCCAGTGGATTTGTCCCAGAATAAATTCTAACTTTCATTTGATTACATGGATTAAAGTGGAGCATCACTTTCATACAAGTGATAATTCTGTGAAAGACATGTTGGATCCATGAAGAATTTCTAAGATACTTGCCTCTTTGATACAAAGGAGGAAGTCAAACTCTTCCATTCAATGTATTCTGCCACCAACCAAGCTCACAGTTAAAGCCCTTTCACTGAACATCACATGTAATACAAAGCAGTCATGAGACAATAAAGCTAATTGTTGTGGTTTAACCCGGCAGGCAGCTAAACACCAGAACACAGCCATTCGCTCACTCCCCTCCCCTGCAGTGGGATGGGGGAGAGAATCGGGAAAAAAGAAGTAAAATTCATGGGTTGAGATAAAGACAGTTTAATAGGACAGAAAAGGAAGGGATAATAATAATAATAATAAAAGAATATACAAAGTAAGTGATGCATAATGCAATTGCTCACCACCTGCCAACCGATGCCCAGCCAGTTCCTGAGCAGTGGTCACCACCCCCCAGCCAACTCCCCCCAGTTTATATACCGAACATGACGTCATATGGTATGGAATATCCCTTTGGCCAGTTTGGGTCAGCTGTCCTGGCTGTGCCCCCTCCCAGTTTCTCGCTGGCAGGGCATGAGAAGCTGAAAAGTCCTTGACGAGTGTAAGCACTGCTTAGCAACAACTAAAACATCGGTGTGTTATCAACATTATTCTCATCCTAAATCCAAAACACAGCACTGTACCAGCTACTAGGAAGGAAATTAACTCTAACCCAGCCGAAACCAGGACACTAATGTTTCTGCATGAGGAGTGCATCTTGTTGGACAACCCCTCCATCCAACCTCCTCACACAGCTAATGTTTCCTATGTCATGCACTGCAATACATTTCACTTGGATAATTTTTTAAATTACATTTCTGAGTTTACAAACAGTTTCAGGGGTATCATGCTCAGATCATAAATGTGTGTATCTCCCATTTCTTTCTTTTGCAGCCTGATCATCATAGGGGTTATACAGTTTCTTAAGACACCATGACAGCATTGCCTAGAACAGTTGCCAGTTCCTACACTCAAATATGGTAACATATCTTTAAGCATTGTTACCACAATTTCCACCAAGGTGCAAGCATGAACATTTAAATCATTTATATGTCGCAGCAATAGTCACTTGCCCTTCTGTCAGAGAAGTTGGTCGTCTCATCTATTATAACTGAACACACTTTTCAGAAATGTTCTCAGAAATACTCCCCATGCTTTTAAGAGCCATGATGCCCATTACCTCAACTAGAGTTATCAACGTGCCTCGAATCATTTTCAGCTGTGGGGTATTACTTTGCCTGCAAACAGAGCAACCAAATATAGCTGCAAGCCAGCCTTTCCACTTAAGCATGGTCAATATAATGGTTTGTAGTACAACTTTTCCCAGGATAATATACACCTTTAAGTATTTTTATTACGCTTGTCTTGTTTTCTGTTCTAAGAACCCTGAGAAGTGAGCGTACTGTCGATGTCCTCTGTGGTCTTTTGAAGAACTTCAGGTACTTTGTGGTGGCCTAAAGAAGCTCAGTGCCTCTCACATTCATCTCATGCTTTATTCCAAATTAGTAAATGAAGACTGGCATGAAAGCAGTTTTTGTAGATGTAATCAAAAATATCCAAAAGCTGCAGAAAAGTAGAAACAAAGTGCACTGTCCTCAGTTCCAGAATAATCCAGCCATGATAAATCATCCAAAAAAAGAAGAGAAAACAGTTATTTAAATATATGCATATTTAAAAGTATGCAAAAGAAGTAAATGAGTATGCTTTGTTAAAGGAAGCTGGAAAGAGACACAGTAGCTACCAAAAAAAAAGCATGAGATGTATATGCAGGGAAACATTTCTCCAAGACAGACAATTTTGAAGACCCTGAATCCTGAGCTGTTTATCAGGCAGGAAAGAAAGAAGCCCACTGGGAGAGGACAGTGGCAGCCTCAGAGCAGCCTTGGCTACTGAGAGCATTTGGCACCCAAGGGAAAAGGGGTTGTTTTCAAACATCTAAGACCATCAGAGTATCATGTTCTTTTACCTGAAGAGAACAAACTGTGAGGTGTAAGAAAAATTTCCTTGCTATAATAACCTGCAAAAAGGAAAAAATTCAATTGCTACTACTTTTGGGTAAGGTTTTTATTCTGGCTTGTGCCCATGTAGAACTTGTATTTGTTAAGGGCATCTTCCAAAAAGGTATTAAGAGGAAATGGAACCATTTCTTGCCCTGGATGTGTTGTTCCAGTGCTTAATTATCTTGCTATTAAATGTTTGAGCTTAATTTTGAATCTGAACTTCTCTAACATCAGCTTCCAGACCCTTTTCTGTTAGATTCAAGAGCCATGTGAAACCCTGGTGAAAGCAGGCTGTAATCCACTCATCTCTTGATCTTCTTTTAGACTAACTGAACAGAATAACTTCTGTAAATCCTTCACTATGAGACATTTTCTCAGGTCTTCAATATAATTTCTGTGACTCTTTCCCGCATTCTCTCTCATTTCTCAGTAACTCTTTAAAACACATTGGCCTGAACTGTATCCAGCTTTCAAATATTGATCTCACCAGTCCCCATCCAGAAGTAATATTACCTCCCTGCTTCTGTTCATGGTTCTCCTTATATCACAGCAGCCCTCTTTGCTACAGCTCTGCACAGGGAATTCATATACAACCAAATACTTCCTGTGCAGAGTCAATGCTTTCCAGTACTCAGTCCCCCATGACGTAGGTACAACTACATCATCTCTTCTTAGAAATACAGTTATGCATTTAGCTGCATGTATTAACAAACAAGTTGTCTGAACAACCTGTATGACCAAAAGCCTCCCTTCTCAGTGCCCTGCCTTCCTCTTCATTTATCACTACATCCACCTTTGTAACATGTCCATTCTTTGCCGGTGGTCCTGTGGGTTATTGAGTAACTGCAAGCCTGGCACAGGCTCTTTTGGAAACTAGTGTTTTAAGAGGTTGTAGCAAACCAGGTATTAATCCCCTTCACGTGTATTTTAATGAAAATTGGCACTGTGTTATAATGACATATGATAAGACAAGTGGCTTTCAAAAATCTGTTGCATCTGTGGAGGAACAAAATATATCTTCCCATTGTAATAACATCATGTCCGTGTGACAAAACTTATTTTCTGTTAAATTGATATAGATTGACAAGTATTCTTTTCTTCTCCATTTTCTTTCTTTCCTTCAGAAATGGACAAAGAACTGATTTGGGATAAGGGAATAAACCCAAAGTATTCTCTATATAACCCTTACTTTAATTATGCTCCTAATTGTTTTCAGCTTGCCTAGCAATTGAGAAAAAATGAATGAAGATGTCAACACTTGGTTCAGCAATGGGAGGAAAAAAAGAAAGTTAAAGAAAAAAAAAATGCAATGGGCTGTGCGGTGCCCAGGGTATTCCAGTTCAAAGATTTTAAAAAGTCAGTAATAACTGCACAGTTTTGTGCGTGGGCAGAGTTTGCCTCATTACATGGCCTGAGTGTCTAAATGACACTCATGTAACACCAAAGATTAAATCAACGTGAAGCTAGCTCCCTGTCAAAATAAAAAAATACTGGTAAAGAGGAAGGAATTAAAAAGAAGTGACAAACACATTTACCGAACCTCAAGTCACTTCTCACTTTGCAGGAGAGAATCCTTGAAGTAATTAAAGGCAGGCCCAAGCTAGGCAGAGAGCATTCATAGAGAAGACGGATGCACATTTGAAAGTAAAACTTACCCATATTTTTATTGCTAACCAAATATTTAATGCTCAGAGATAGAGAAATTATAGAGAAAAGTTCAGGAACAAGGTAACTAGGCTGTAAGTACTTTAACACTATGTCTCATTCTGACAGAAAAAATTATTGTAACTCTTTATGTGTTTGCATATAGAATTCTATCTATATGTTACTTTGCTGCTTTACCGTGTATTTGTTTTTCAACAAATTTTATGCTTAATAAGTTCATCTTTCAAAGTTTTTAATATTTTTCTGAAATTTAAAATTCATATTTAATACCACTGTGGATATTTAAAGAAGATTTTAAATCTCCTGAAAGAAAATTCTAACAAAAGCCATTTCTAAAATGCACACAGGCTGCTGTCATATGTTTGGGTTCTTCACTCTTCTTTTATAGAGCTAACCATTACTATCTGCAAGAGTTCTTACTAGAATATGAACTTCCTTAATACTTTTATTTAAGTTACTATGAGACTACGCATGGGGAAAAATCCAAAGGAAAAATAACTCGAGGTAAGAGTTTACTGAGGACTGTCACTTGGCTTGGTGCTCCTTCAGGGTAGTTTTGGTTATATGGATTAAAGCCTGGGAGCCTATAAAAAGGGATTAAGAAAAGAGGGTGCTTAGGAAGGAATGAGAGAGGCATGGGGCCCTGTTGGATTTTCTGAAGGAAGGCCTGCTAGCTGGTAAGGCCCCAGGTGAGGAATATGTCAACGTGTTACTTAAGGATCATTTTTTCCCCTTTGAATTTGGTTTCTATGGACAGCTCTATACTTACTCACTGGGTAAATCAGGATGCATCCCAAAGCCTGATGCTCCTACTGTTCAGACCAGGAGGTCACTGGACCAGATGGTGTTTTTCATCTCTAGGCTGTATGAACAGGCTTCCCACCCATGGCACACAGGGTCCTGGAAGCAGACTTGACACTCAGGACATGGCTGGGGCATGGCCCCGGAGAAGCAGTTCCCATGTATTGCCAGTCACAGCTACCTGAAGGGAAGAAGTGCACATGCCTGAACTCATCCAGACCTCCTGGATACGGCAGGCCAGCGACTGCCTGAAGAGTGAGTAACTTCCAAACTGTGGCCTGAGATAGGTAACAGCACTAGACTTCACAGCTGATGCCTCAGGATATGCCGATATTGTGCAAAGTCATATTGTGTTACCTGAGATAGGCCAGAGTATCGCTGTACATCACCATGGCAGTCACAGCGTCAGACGGGGATCCTAGCTCGGGTCCAAAGCCAGCACAGCCTGACCTCTGCTTCCTGTTCCAGCAGCACTAGGCTGTTCTGTGCCAGCCTGAGGGTCAGCAAACATCACCTGTATCAGCATGCCCACGAGAGAGACAGAAATCAGCAGTGAGACAGTGGTACAAGAGCTCTTTGACTACGACCCATCACTAGTTTTTGCATCTGTTAATCTTCGCAATGCCTAAAAAGAGATTTTCCTCTAAATTACAACTGTTCTGTAGTGCTACAGGGTGAAATCCATGCCAATCCCATCTGCCCTAATGACCAAGACAGTCCACCATCTCACTAATAGTGACAAACTGGCAATACAGGATACAAACATTAGCTTGTTTATAATGTGTTGTAATTGGAATGGAAATCATTCACAAATTAACTAAGTGAATAAACACAGCTTTCCAAAGTCCTAAATTAAAATATTTAATTGAAATGCTGGTCTTCCCCATTTGTGAAACAAATGTTTAAACAGGATGAAGAAAAGCTTTTGCATTTTTTAATATTAGAGTTCTAAATGTAAGAGTGACAGATGCTGAAATGCACCAAACATACTCAGTCTAGATCACAGGAAAGTATTTGTTACACTGTCACATAAGAAATCGGTGGATAAATCAGGAAGACAGTGATCAGCAGCGATTTGATATCCATTTTTAATCCTTGTTATAAAGCAGGAGGGTCACCTGAAATATGAATGAATCATCTTGAATCATCCAGCAAAGTTTCACAAAGCTTAGCACAATGACTGAGATAGACCTGAATGAAGGATGGCACCACGCGTGCTTGCTGAGCACATTACTCAACAATGGAGAAGGAAATCTTCCCTCCAGATTCCAGCGGTCCCCCAGGGCCAGATTTTCAAAAGTGCTTTAGGTATTTAGTGGTGTAAATGAGGACAAAGCATGTTTTCTTAAAATCACCCAGGCTCTTCTAAAGACCAACTCATCCCACTATTTTGGCATGTCCTAGAGGACACACTTCTCTCCACTGACAATACAGGGGACCTTGGGAGACTATCTTCTGCACACAAACGTCTACATTTGGGGTTTAAAGCTGTTTGGTGTGGTTCCTCTGACCCAGTGGCTTCTATGCAAGTTCAGTTTCTGACTCACTGAAAGTCCCACTGGCCTGCCTGCACTATCCGATACGTAACAGCTTTGCAAATTCGGCCACGTGTCCCTAATGACACCCTCTGAAGTCGGCAGGCATCCCTATGCCCAGGCTTCCCCAGCAGGCTCTCTGCACGCTGTCAGGTGCTACCTGCTCTAGACCCGATACTGTGCGTCACTCATTTAAATCTTTTATACTATATTTTCATATGGTTATACACCACAATCACAGAATGGTTGAGGCATTAAGGCGCGTGGAGATGGCCCGGTCCAGCCCCGCTGCTCAAAGTAGGGTCAGTTAGAGTAGGTCACACAGGACCATGTCATCAGGTTTTGAGCATCTCCAGGGATGGAGACCCCACAACCTCTCTGGGCAACCCGTGCCTGCACTCGACCACCCTCACAGTACGGGTAATTTTGACTTAACTCATTTTTAGGAGGTTCTGCTGCGACTGAAAGGCCAGCTGACCACCGTAAGACCAGCGAGGGGCTTGCTGGGCGCAGTGTCACATTATTCAAAGGCTTTTTACTCAGTTACCCTCCCAGACTTGCTCCTCAAGAAGGTGCACAGCGACTGTTAACACCCAGCAACAGCCGCCGCGAATTAGAAAGAGTCAGGAACGCGAGGCTTGAGCTCACCGCTTCGATTTACGCTCCTATCACCAGCACCCACTTGGCCCGGGCCCTCTCCAAAAACCCCATCACCCCCTTCAGCAACCCCAAACCCACGGACGGCCCGTCCCCTCCTTCCCCCGCCCCGCGGAAAGACGCCTCGATGGGGCGAGGGGAAGGATCGCCTCAGGGCGGTCGCGGCGGGACCTCAGGGGCGCTCGCGCGGGGAAGGGGGGGGGGGGGGGGAGAGGGGCGGGGAGGAGCGGGGGGGGCGGACGCCCCCCCCGCTCCTCCCCGCCCCTCTCCCCCCCCCCCCCTCCGCCCTTCCCCGCGCGAGCGGCGGGAAGCACCTGCGCAGGCGCGCGCGCACGAGGCAAGCGCCCCCCCCCCCCCCCCCCCCGCGCGCGCGCGCGCGCGCGCGCAGGGGGCGCGCACCTGCGCTGCGCCCTCGGCCCCGCGCCGCGCTGTGCCGCCCGGGCGGCCGGTCCCGCTGCCGCCTTGAAGGGACCACGGCGAAACCCTCTGTACCTCCTCCTCCTCCTCCTCCTCCCTTCCTCCGACCCGCCGGGGGAAAGCCCAGGTGACCGCCGCCGGGGGTGCGGGGGGTGCGTGGTGGTGTGTGTGTGTGTGGTGTCCGCGTTGAGTTTGTAAGTTCTCGCCCCCCCCCCCCCCCCCCCCCGAACACACACACAGCCCGGGTGGGGTTTCCTCACAGGGGGTCGGTGAAGGATATCCTCCCCACCCCCCTCCTGGCCGCTCCCTCCGTGACCAAAAATAATCCCACTTTGAAATCGTGGCTGCTGAATAAACGGGGTTTACACCGCCCCACGGCCGGCCCCCACCCCAAATTGCTGCGCTTGGGGGGTTTTAGCAGTTTTATGGGCTCCCTCCCGTGCCTTCTTCCCTGTGCAGGTGAAGGGAATTGCCATTAGGATCACTCAGCCTCCGTGTGTCCGTCCCTTGGCAGATAATCTCGGGCAGTTTTAGATTTTTTTTTTTCCCCTCTGTTTTTTTTTTTTTTTATTGTCACATTTACGTAACAAGTGCCTGCCTGCACATTAAATTGGTGTTGCCGTCTAGGGCGTTGCATGCTCTGGGGGTGCTGTATCCAGTGCTGTGTCTGAACATTAAAAAAAATGTCTTTCCGTTGAAGAAGACAGGGGTTAAAATGAATGAAGATCTGAAGGTTAATTTGAGCTGGCTGCCTCAGGATCATGTAGAAGCCAGCTCTACCGAGAATGCCTCAGCCGCAGGCTCCTCCCTGGTTCCTGTCATAGACCCAGAGCCAGAGCTTTTGGTAAACCCCTGGGACATTGTCTTGTGTACTTCAGGGACCCTTATCTCCTGCGAAAATGCCATTGTGGTTCTTATCATTTTCCATAATCCCAGTCTTCGCGCCCCCATGTTCCTCCTGATAGGCAGCCTGGCGCTGGCAGATCTCTTAGCGGGCATTGGATTGATCATCAATTTCGTTTTTGCATACCTTCTGCAATCAGAAGCTACGAAACTGGTTACGATTGGACTGATTGTTGCCTCTTTCTCAGCATCTGTCGGCAGCTTGCTGGCTATTACTGTTGATCGTTACCTCTCCCTGTATTACGCTTTGACTTACAATTCAGAGAGGACTGTCACTTTTACCTATGTCATGCTTATATTGCTCTGGGGAGCATCTATCTGTATTGGACTGCTGCCTGTAATGGGCTGGAACTGCCTCAGAGATGAATCCACCTGCAGTGTTATCAGACCGCTCACTAAAAATAATGCAGCTGTCCTTTCAGTCTCTTTCTTGCTTATGTTTGCCCTCATGCTGCAGCTCTACATTCAAATCTGTAAAATAGTGATGCGCCACGCTCATCAGATTGCCTTGCAACACCATTTCCTGGCCACTTCCCACTATGTGACTACCCGAAAAGGAGTGTCTACTTTGGCCATTATTTTGGGGACTTTTGCTGCTTGCTGGATGCCTTTTACACTCTATTCTTTAATAGCAGATTACACCTATCCTTCTATATACACCTATGCCACCCTCCTGCCAGCTACCTACAATTCCATCATCAATCCTGTAATATATGCTTTTAGAAACCAGGAGATACAGAAAGCACTTTGGCTCGTCTGTTGTGGCTGTATTCCTTCTAACCTGTCTCAGAGAGCAAGATCACCCAGTGATGTCTGATTGGCAGCTAGGGGGACGCTCCTTAACACGTTACTTTCCAGACATTCTTGCAATGCTGTCTTTGGTTTAGATGCATTCATTAAATGGTGTGCGATGGGTTCATATAAAAACCACAGGATGCACTGACCTTTTTGTAAACAGAAAACCCCAGTGACCAAAATGTATCGAGTGGTTTAAGGGAGATTTCCAAAATCAAAATAATCAGTGTTCTTACATATTCATAATGTTGCTCAGGGTCTTTTTGTTATATTACCCAGACTTTGCCATGGTTTTACATTAAGTTTGCTAATTAAAATCAGATTGAAGCAGCATACCTCCTTTGAAATTGTTTATGTGATTGGGTTTAGTCATACTGCATGTTACAGTCTGTTGTCAGGATATTTTTTGCCCTCTTTAATTCTTTTTTAAAACAGAAAAAAAAAAGAAAACCCAAGTCCTGTTACGCCATTTGTATATCATCAGAATACTCTTCAAAATAATGGCCAATTGTACTGATTTATATGGTATTTATTGTAATAATCTCAGTGCAACAAATTTGCTCTAAGTGAGGAAGTACTTGTTTAGCTTTTTATTTTACATCTCGGCATGAATTAGCTTGATAATTGTTTTAAAGGGTTACCTGTTCTCTCCTGAGTTCTGGCTGGATGTTAAAACAGAAGATATGCTTTGCCTTCCTTTTCAAAAGTCATCCATATGTTTTCACTTAGATATGGGACATCAGAGCTCATTAGACTATTAATTTTAAAAGGAATTCAGGGGGGATCTTCGAAATTGATGAAACAATATGGCCTCTTTTGGCTATGCGTTTGTAATAGATGCAACACTAAGTTTCTCACCAAGTTTATCTTTTCAGAAGTGTATAAGAAAATATCTAATAAAATAACCTACAAATTGCTTGCAACATGTATTTAGCATCTACATGAAATGGTTCCCCTTAAGTTTGTTATCAAGTCAAAACTATTAGTTGTTTTCATTGTTCTGCTATATAATTTAAAATACTGCAGTTTATAAATTCTCAGAGCATATCTGGTTCATAATTGTATGCAACCAGAACTGCAACATGAAACAATATTTTCTCCTTTTCTGGCAGTTTCATCCATTACAGACTGTGATTCTTTGCACTGTATGCATGTCAGTTCACTTCATTATAGGATGATAGTTCTGGTCTAAAAAGCAGAGCTTCCTCTCATGAATGGTTAAATTTCAAACCGCTTCTAACCTTTTGCTGAAGGTTAGAATGCACTAGAAATAAAACATTGTTTTCTGATTTGAAGACTCGATTGTCAGAGAGAAAATGTTCCTGGCAATGTCTTTGTGAAACTGAAGGTGTACCCTAGTGCCAGTGCATGGGAGTTTATAGTACCACTTCCATTAGTGTTGATGGGAGCTCAAAGTGTTAGTGCCCTGGCATCAGTAGGAGGTTATATTCCCTTGAATGTCAAAGTCAGCACACTGTATTGTTGCTTCAGTATCTTCCCTTACAGTTTAAAAAAAACCCAACAAACTCAAGTGTAAAAATAGCAATATTTACAGTTCAATGAAAAAATATACCTGTATAGTATAGATAGTAGAGACAACTGTGTAGCTGGTCTGGATTTTTCCAAATGGAATCTGTCCTTTTCACATGGACGTCTGGATGACTGTAGCTTTTTGTGGCAAAGTTTCTGTGACATTAAGAATCATATGCTATACACAAAGCTGAATCTCAAATGTGAATGAGTTGTCTGTAAACAAGGCTCTGTAGAGATTTTTATGAGCAATAATTAATTTTAGTTGCAATGTTGGGTTCAAATTCCATTATTTACTTGTTCAACCTTCATGATATTTGGCTCTTACTTTGTAATCTGATTAGTTTAATAATTGCATGGCATGGTCCAGTAGAGCTGTGAACTTGCAGCTCCCTTGGCTTCACTGTGATTTACAGATGCTCAGCACAATTAGACTATGGCCTCTGCTCAGTGTAGGATATTGGTGTTCTTTATCTACTTCTGAATGCTGATGAAACTCTAGTCATTGCATTTTGTTATGAATTTTTGTATAAGAAATAATCACTTCATAAATATCCATGCTATGTATGCGTGCAGTTTTGCAAGTATGCAAAGTATTGGGAATAAATGGCAGTAAAAGTCATGAACTGAATAATGTAGAGAGGCTGATTAATGTAGAATGGCACTTTTAAAAGTAGAAAATAAGCTAAAGTCATGCAAAGTTTACTCCCCCCCCCCCCTTTTTTTTCCCTATTTGTTCTTCTGTATCAAATTGCCAAGAAGTGTGATGAAGATGAGCAGCTACAACTGTGACCAAAATTCAGTCCGGCGGGCAACTGTTGTTTTGCTTATGCAGACCTGTTCTCATCCTCTTGGATAACCTCACAGGCACTAGTGTTTCTCTCTACACAACACCCGGGTGGTAGGGAAGACAGAAAAAAACAGTATAGAGGGAGATGATGTCGTCCCCGCTTCTCATGCTGGCTCA
Source organism: Aptenodytes patagonicus (assembly GCF_965638725.1). Taxonomy (NCBI): domain Eukaryota; kingdom Metazoa; phylum Chordata; class Aves; order Sphenisciformes; family Spheniscidae; genus Aptenodytes; species Aptenodytes patagonicus. The sequence continues at coordinate 204,877,031 of NC_134949.1, forward strand.
CCTAGCGTCCTTGTCATCTTCCTCGCTCCACAGGCTGCTCAAATCCACAGAGGCTCTCCAGAGTGCCGGGGGAGCTGACCTTTTCCTTGTGCCAGAGCAGAGAGATTTGTAATTGGAAGCTCCTCTCCTGAGGAGCAGTGTGAGTCAAATGGAGCAAAGAAGGATTAATTATAGAAGTCCCACAAAGCTAGCTCGTAGGGATGCGATTTGCCCTCGTTTGAGGAGTAGCGCATGGTTACCTTTTACCACAAACAGATGAGAAACATGATTATGCCTCCCAAGCTACTGCTGTGACCTCCAGTGAGGATGTTGTCTCCTCCAGAAATATGTTCTTAAACTGAGACACTGCAGCATAGGCCAGAAAATCCTTCTGGAAGTCAATGACATAGGTTTGCCCACAGCTGTCAGACCAAACTTTAACATGGTTTGCAGTACTGGATAGATGCTATATTACACACCTGCGAACGAACTCTTGGGAGTAGGGGCAGAGCTGTGGCAACAAAGCTGCCTACCTCACTTGCACAGAAGAAATGCGTGACAGACAGCCACTTTTCAAACCCTGCAGAATTAAGCAATTCTCTGCTGTCACCTCAGAGTTACAGTGTAGGCCCCGGTTCTGTATGGTGAGGTGCCAGTATCCATCCAAGATCCCTCTGAAACTGGCAGAAATCCAGTCAGCTTGCAGGATCCTGTCATTTTGTTGTCCCATCAAATAACACCCGTGCATAAGACCAGGGGTGCTAGATTCACCATTCTGTGTACAGTGAAGTATCTTACATACCTCCATTGTAACGACAAAAGACTTTTTTCTTAATGCGTAATTTAGTTTAAAGAATTGAAGTTCATTTTTATTTATTAACACACTTGACCTGAAGTTAGTAACAGGTTGTATCTTGACGGGCAAAATTTACTGTAGTCAGTTTTTTCATATATTCATCCTCAAAGCTTGGGAGAGGATTTTTTTTTAATTGTCTTCTTTTTTTAACCATTTCTCTTAACAGTAAGATTTCAGCAATAAGGGGAAATATGTTTTTAGCACAAGAGCAATAAAATCCTCCATGTTGCGGCTACTATAAACTGCTGAGTAAACTCAGAGCAATAGAGAGGAAGCAATACATTCTTTAGACAACAAATAGTAACTTGCATAAGGACTTTAAGTAAGCAGAAGTCTTCCTTTGTTAAGCAATTGCTATCAGACTGATGTGGGACATTATTTCTGGTTGGTTTGTGTTACAATTACTGAGTTCCTGAATAGAGTTACTCGGCAATAACCTTTTACCTTAGTTCTTGGATCCTGAATTCATGCTATTTGCACGAGAGAATTATGTACTGCAGTGGGGATTTTTATTCTTTTCATTGTTTGGCATTTAGTTGTACAGCATTCTATGGATAAGTTCATTGCGTTCAGGATTTCCAATTGTAACTTAATACTGAGAAAGGCCTGCTGTTACTGCTGTGACTTCCTACCATGGACAGTCAGTGACAGAAGCAGCTACGTCCATCCTTCGTTTTCAGGGGCTAGCCTTGAGGCATCTCAGAGTCACTAAAACCCCTCCGTAGACAGCAGTGAACCTTGGCTTAGACCAGCAGCCGTTTTGTCCCCAAAGAGTTATTTTTCTGTTGCCTCATTTTCTTAGGGATTGTTTAGCTTTTAAAAATAAGATACTTGTGGATTCATTTCTCAAAAGTGATGAGCAACCTGCAGTGTGACTGGACGTTGGGATAAAATAGCATTGCTACAAATCAAGCCCCGAAATGTAACTACACACTCATTACTTAAAAAAAAAAAAAAGTGGTTCTGTAACATTCAGAACCATATTTTCAAAATGTTGGCCCTGACTTTTATGGAGAGAAAGTATGTATAGTCTGTTTTTTGTATGTACAATAAAGAAAGAGAAAGAAGAATTGGACAGTCATCACTATTTAAAAAACCACCAGCTATTCTGTCACTTTATCTGAGATACTGAATGGTTCTTAGTCCTTGAAACAGAAACCAACTCTGGCAACTTTCTAGAAAATCGTGAATACCCACAAGTCAGTGTAAAAGCTTTGTAGCAAAAGTAGGAGGACTAGCACAGTTGGCAGTGCAAAACAATTTGATGTAACAGCTCTGTTGTGAGTAGGAATAAGAACAGTATACCTGCACACCAGCTGTAGGCAGATCAAGTCCTAGGCGTATAGGAATAGCACCAGAAAAAGGTGAACAGCGTTTCTTTAAATTGCACTGCTGCAAAAAGACAATATCAGATAGACTCTCACTGGATACGGATCCTATGTTGTAAGAATTGAAGAATATTTTAAAGTGCTACTGGCCAACTATTGAGGAAAAGGTATCGTGGTGGTGTACTTTTTGAGGGGGATCAAGAACGCAGCTAGATCTATGAAAAGTAGTTAAGGATGATGTTAAATATCTGCACGCAGACTCATCACATCTCTTTGGGAGAAGGTCTGAGAATCATTTTAAGGTTTTACTTGGCTGCCTTTTGGAGCAGCCAGTTCTAGAACAAGAGCTTGCTCCAGCACATACATTAAATGCAGTAAATAATCTGTCCTTCTTTATGTATTTATCAAGAGAAACAAATAGCTATTTGCAGTCAGAATTGTTTGCAGCTAGACAACATCTTTTTAGTAATACCACAGGAAGCCACTTTATGAAAACAGGTTGATAACTTCAGTGGTAAACTTAGAAAAACAAAATTTTCACATGCTCAGCGTATTGCACACTTAGTGTATTGCATGTTAACAAGAAGCCCTGCAACTTGATTGGTATTAGGCAGCAGGGCTACTCAAAAGCATGTGAAATTTGGTGCTTAGCCAAAAAAAAGGCAGGTGCAGATAACAGTGCATTACTATAACTGGGAAACACAATTTTAAATAATATTTCAATTTCCTGATTATTTTTTTCTGGGTTTTGAATGCCATTATATAAAGCAGTAGTTTGCCCTCTCTTTCAGTGCCACGTTTAGTTTGCCTTAGTGGTAGTCCAGAGATGTGCAATGGAGAAAAAATAAGATCTCTCAATCTCTGCTTATGGAGAGGGGACTAAAAGGAAGGGACGTGATTTATATGTCATGAATAAGCAATAGTACAGGAAAGATAAATTAGGCATGCGTATCTCCCCCATCTATCAGTAAAAGAATGATGGGACTCCTAGTAAACTTGAAAGGTGTCATATCTGGAAATACTTTTTTGGTACAGGAGGAAATTACCCCATAAAACTGGGTGCTACTGGCTTCTTCAGGCAAAGAATTTGCAATTCCTTTTAATGGATCAGAAATCTGGATGAACTGCAAGGATATCTGCTTTCATATTAGGTGAGTGATGAAAGATGAGAGGATGACCCGCCTAGTGGATGAGGGAAAGGCTGTGGATGTGGTCTACCTGGACTTCAGTAGGGCCTTTGACACCGTCTCCCACAGCATTCTCCTAGAGAAGCTGGCGGCTCACGGCTTAGACAGGTGTACTGTGCGCTGGGTCAAAAACTGGCTGGACGGCCGGGCCCAGAGAGTTGTGGTGAATGGAGTTCAATCCAGTTGGCGGCCGGTCACAAGTGGTGTTCCCCAGGGCTCAGGATTTGGGCCAGTTCTGTTTAATATCTTTATCAATGATCTGGACGAGGGGATTGAGTGCACCCTCAGTAAGTTTGCAGAGGACACCAAGTTGGGCGGGAGTGTTGATCTGCTCGAGGGTAGGAAGGCTCTGCAGAGGGACCTGGACAGGCTGGATCGATGGGCTGAGGTCAACTGTATGAGATTCAACAAGGCCAAGTGCCGGGTCGTGCACTTTGGCCACAACAACCCCATGCAGCGCTACAGGCTTGGGGAAGAGTGGCTGGAAAGCTGCCTGTCGGAAAAGGACCTGGGGGTGTTGGTCGACAGCCGGCTGAACATGAGCCGGCAGTGTGCCCAGGCGGCCAAGAAGGCCAATGGCATCCTGGCCTGTATCAGAACTAGTGCGGCCAGCAGGAGTAGGGAAGTGATCGTGCCCCTGTACTCGGCCCTGGTGAGGCTGCACCTCGAATACAGTTTTGGGCCCCTCACTACAAGAAGGACGTTGAGGTGCTGGAGCGTGTCCAGAGAAGGGCAACGAGGCTGGTGAGGGGTCTGGAGAACAAGTCTTATGAGGAGTGGCTGAGGGAACTGGGGTTGTTTAGCCTGGAGAAAAGGAGGCTGAGGGGAGACCTCATCGCTCTCTACAACTACCTGAAAGGAGGTTGTAGCGAGGTGGGTGTTGGTCTCTTCTCCCAAGTAACAAGCGATAGGATGAGAGGAAATGGCCTCAAGTTGCGCCAGAGGAAGTTTAGATTGGATGTAAGGAAAAATGTCTTTACTGAAAGAGTGGTTAAACGTTGAAACAGGTTGCCCGGGGAAGTGGTTGAATCACCATCCCTGGAGGTATTTAAAAGACATGTAGATGAGGCGCTTAGGGACATGGTTTAGTGGGCATGGTGGTGTTGGGTCGACGGTTGGACTCAATGATCTTAGAGATCTCTTCCAACCTTAATGATTCTATGATTCTGTGATTCTATGATGGAAATCTTTATGGCTTGGTGAATCAGCCAGGTACTTGGTGCTTGAGCTTGGATAGGAAGGATGCTTGAATAAATGCATCCCCTGTGAGAAGGTTATTTTGAACTGTCCATTTTGAACCTTACCCGACATACACGGAGCACCTGAGAGGGGCCCTGGGGCTGCCATTGTTCTGGGGTGTAGTGCAGCAGTCCTGTGTCCCTGAGGCTGGCAGTATTGCTGTTCCTGTTCAATGGTGTCCAGAGAACAGAGAGGAGGAAATATGTTTTATTCAGATTATTACTTGTCTTGTTAGCACAGTCTTACATGGCTCCACCTGAAATCAGAAAAGGTTTTTTGTGGAAAAATATTGAAAATATGAAAGTAGAACCAACAGCAGATTATTTTACAGTAAGTCGTTACATATTTCTGTTTCTTCTGAGGAGCAGCTGAGTCTGTTACTTTGCAGTAACTTTCTTTGAAAACAATATGCCTTTGCACTAAAAAGTCCATGCTGCAGTTTATTCACAGAATTATTATGATCTTGTAAGCCAGACAAGAAGAAGAAACAGTTGCATATTTCACTGTGTTATACAAACTTCTTCTAGAAGAGAAGGGGAAAAAAACAAATCTGAATGTAGGTTAGATGAAACCATATTGCAATTAACCAGTGCATCACTGCTGTGATGCAAACTAATTCAGTGCCATTGAATCTTTTCAAGGGGAGATTTTCCAGTGGAGGTTCTTTGCAAATGGGTTGAGTAAAACTCATTTAAAACAAAGGTCAGTTAAACTTGCCATCCCAAACTCCTTGAACTGGCTTTTAAGGAAATTGTCCTCACCTCCCCAAACTTTTTGTTTTGCACTCTACATAGGCCAAGGCAATTTTTACAAACTTGCTGACATGCTAGATATTTAACTGGACAAGATAGTATTATGGGCTTCCCTCTCCCAGGTGGGCAGAAGACTTTTATGTCCCAGAACTAGTGAACTGATTTATATATCTGATATCACTACGTAAAACAGACCGTTCTAAAAAGCATAGAGTACTTACGGACATTCACTGCACATTTAGGGGCTTCATTAAATTACTAGTGTAGAGTAATTCAGCTGATGGCTGTAGGATTGCGGGTTTGGGGTTTTTTTTTCCTTTTTTTTCTTGGGGTTTTTTTTCTCCCCAGTAGTAAGATGTCTGGCACAGTCCTTTTTGTTTCAAGACAAACACTGGTTTACGGTTGGACTCAATGATCTTAAAGTCTTTTCCAACCTAATACTAACAGCACATGCTGAAGACCGCATCCTGCAAGGATTTTCCTTAGAAAATTGAGGGTCTTTCCACTTTTAAGGAATAGATGCCAACAAAATAGATTTGTTTTTTAAAAAAAGTATAAACTAATTCTTAAAAGGAAATACCTATGTCCAGGTTTAACTTAAAGAACTTAAGTACTAGTTATATTACGTGCTGAGTGGAGAAACAGTTTCTTAGAGTATTTTGGTATGCCATTAACTTAAGTATTATGAGCTATCATGCTTAAATACTTAAATAGCATAATTACATACTTAAATATATATATACATAATTATTATTACTTAATTTACTTTTTATATGTATGATATGCTAGATACCATGCTCTATACCTTCAGTGTTGTAACGGTCAAAGTGTAACCTCTTTGCTGAGGCAATTTCATATGATTAAAGAAAAAGATTGCCAAACTTGTATGAACGTTGCAAATGCTGAAAGATTCAGTGGTAAGTAATTGATATTTCAACAAAGACAATCCAGAGGTTTTGGAAGGGAGGTGAATTCTCATGTCTTTAATTTGGACAGATCCCACTTCCAGCTTTGGGATTACAGGAATGTGTTATATGGCCCCATATGGGACAGAATACAAGAAGGGTATTTATCACTAACACGAGCCTATATAGCAGTTACATGTTCCCTGTTCTCTCTGTCTTTCATAGGTGCTTTGGTAACAGGACTGCACAGATCATGAGTCTAAACAGCAGTCCACACAGTCCTATGACAGAGGTGCACATTTGGCACTGTCTGGTGCTAACCTGGGGAATATTACAGTATCTAAAAATTCTTATACATTTAACTTTAAAGGGCACACGAAATACACATATGCTTCAGGGGCATTCTAGGAAAAGGGACTAGGACCTATAAGATTTAGGGCCAAGGTATGGAGCTCTTAATGGATTGATTACTTATGGTCCCCACAGAATTTTCCTCTTACTTCAGTGTTTGCTAAGATGAAACCCATCAAAATAATCAGGAATTTAGCTTCCACTGCTTTCAGGGACAAGATATTTTATAGTATGCAAATGAAAGCAGCATGACCTGGCCCTTTGAAAACTGAGATACCCCCATCCTGAAAGGGATGTACTGTTGTGTCCCCATGGAGCTCGGGGAGTTGTGCCCCATCCATGGGTTTTTGTTTTGCTGCTCATTGGTTGCCCTCTGACAATGTACTCCCTCAATATATGAGCAACACTCAGTCCACCTTGTGGTGCCTCTGCCCCAGAGGGCTCACGAGAAAATAGCATGGAGGGTGAGGCTTTTCTACAGTGTTGATCGCAGGGTCAAAGCATGCTGGGTTTGGAAGGGAGCTCCGCTCTCGGCAGAGAGCTTTCTGAAGACATGATAGAAAATAGTGAGCCTTCTTCAATCACATTCCAACCAAATTTCAGCTCCTTTCATTTGTATTTCCCTTTCAATGTAAGCAGAGACTTCCCTTAGTCTGGGAGGAGGAGAGTAACTCATTGCTGAGAGTTAGCACTCTCCAGCATGTAGCTTTTTACATGGCAGCTGTCCCAGAGCAGAGCGGCTGAATGTACAGTAGTCTGCTTCTGAGCTCAGGCTGGTCCCACAGGTTAAAGTGGATAGGAGGAAAATGTGGTTTTCCAGAATGTGGAAACTGTGTGTGTGATTTGTGCCAAAAGTGTGGAATGGGTATTGCAGCTGAAGAGGCAGGTAAATTGCCTAGATTACATATACAGCAAAATACTCAGGCAATCTCTAGGGTTACTTGCCTGTGCTCAAATATATTTTCCATTGAAGCTGGTAGCAGTCCCATGTATGTACGGAGGAGGAGAAGAATAGGGACTTTTCTGTTGGGCCTCAGCCAGAGCCCACTGAAGGAAATGGGCATTCTTATTTTTGTCATCATTTCTAGAAAGAGCCACATTAGACGTCTATCCATTTTGTATGTCTACATCTTATTACTCTTTAGAGCTAAATTCTACAGTCGTGTCATCCTTTGTTTGGTCTCAGCTTTACTGTCACAGCCAAAACCTACAAAAGTTGATGGTAAATATGTTTACAAATAAAAAGAAATTTCATTGGATAAAATATTATAACTATAACTAATATTGAAATAAAGCTGTAAAACTCTGTATTTGACTTCAGGCCATGAAATTTGGAATGCCCTGGGCTAGTAGAACCACTCGTAATTTTCTAGACTTACTAACTAGACCCCTACTTTTTGTTACTGCCAAATGCAATTAAAAATAACCTGTGGTTTACCATGTTCATCTCATGAAATTCTCAGAGAGAACTTTTCCTAGGAAACATCGTACGGTTCATGTAAACTCCTGATACTACTGACTGCAGTGTGGTTCCATGCAGAATTCTAAAAGCTTTAGCAAAAGCAGCTGCATGGGGGTAGTTCTCACGATACACATCTCATTAGGAGCCAAATGGCTTTTAACCAGTAATTTAAATTCTGCATGTTGTGCTTTTCATTTGAGAACCAATTACTGGTTTAGTACATAAAGGCCTGTGGTTATTTCTTATACTAATTTAGGGTTTTTTTTTTCATTCAACTGTGGCTGAAGTTTGAACCATAGCTTACCAGTGTATGAAGTAATTTTAAAAGGAAGTGAAACATCTTTGCCTCAGTTTCCCTTAAGATTAAAGCTTTGGATTGCAACTACAGAGCTTCTTGTTGTATACAAGATAGTAATTTAATGCACTTTATTTAAAAAAAGGCACAAATTATTTTGTTTATAAAATGTTACAATTGCACTATGCTGTAAGAATCGGTTACTAAATATAAACTGTACAGTTTTGTAGTCAACATTGTAAGTGTTTAGTCATAAATGATTGAAACAATTACATGTTTCAGTTAAATGTTAATTTTATATGTGGTATATGTAACCATAAATAAATTTTCCTTTCTAAAAAAAGAATGGTTGTCTGTTTCATTTCATTGAATTTCACATTCTATTTCAAATAACAAAACAATATTCTTTTTAAAAATATAAAATTAAACATGTTCCAGTGCAAAGAGGGGGCAGATAACACTAACTGAACTTGGGGGATTAAATTCAGATGTGCAAACTTCAGTTGAACTTCTGTAGATCCCCTGCATCCACTAATACTGCAGAAGGAAATACCAGGCACTACAGTTTTGTACAAAAAGTCTGAAAGAAGAGCTAACAGGAATTCTTGAATGTAGAGTTGTAAATGAAAGCCAGGGTGCCCTTCCAAGTCTACCTTTTGTATCCAAGTTAATTTACCTCTACTGCACTTCCCTTCTGACACACTGCCATTTATTATCATTGTATACACTCAGTTTTGGGGAACAAAATTCAATATGGATGTACAAGAGGGTCTGCACTGGGTCTTGCTAAATGGATGTAAATACTTAATATTTGAGTTAGTTATTTTTTTTAGAGGTTTGGTCCTGATCCTCCAATTAAGTAACTGCAAAATCAGATGCCTGATCAAAGTTCTGTTTTTCCAATTTGACTGTTACAGACAGGCTAAAAGAAAATGGTGGACTGTCTCATTTTCCAAATTAAATTTAAAAAAAAATGTATATTTTTATTCTTCTGAATGGTTTTCTTGAATACCCAACTTATTTGCCAAGCATATAAATTGATAGAATGAGCTACATCTCTAACCATAGCCAGTGAAAATATGACTTCTGAAAGAAATTGACCAGTGACTGGCAGATATCCAGGTAAGTAACAGAGAGTGAGGCTGCTTCCTTTATACTATGCAGGACTAAAGTCCTGCAGCTCAGGTGTATCCTGGAGGAGATCTTAGTGATGTTTACTTCTACCAGACACAGCTGTCCTCTCCAGCTCTTGCATCAGACATTGAGGCACCAGCTACTTTATCTAGAGAAGAAGAAACCGGTATCGTGGTGCAGGGGTAGAGTCCCAGTTTCTGTCTCTGCAGTTAAACTACAGCCAAAAGGACTGCAGCACAATGGTGATCAGGATCTATTTGATAAATGGTTTTTGCTTAACTAAACATGAACTGCAATTACACAGTATAGACCCTTAGGAACTATCAGCCATCCAATCTACTAAACTGGAAAATTAATAAAAATTAATGGGAAAAACCAATAGAGAGGGAGGGGAAATAAATGTTTCGCCTAATGGAGAAGCCAATATTGAAATCATGTGGCCAGGGCTGTTTGGGGATTTCTTTGGGCTTAATTGCTGGAGCCTAAAGTAGGACAATAAACTGAATCTGTTCTCACCATACAGTCTGTGTTTAACCTGCTTCTGCAGTCAGGAGGACCAGGAACGAGCCGGGAACAGCAGGGACGGATGGTTCAAGCATCTTGGTGTTGCTGTGTTGGTGCCCCTTCCACACCTGACAGTGTCGGCATCAGCCTAACGGCTTCCTAGCAGTCTCAGATGGAAATATCATTAAGAGGGCAAAATGGCTGACCAAATCAATAAATAGAATAGTAAAAGCCTGCCAAAACTTAATGGTACTCAGCCAGAATTGTAAAGGAATTCCTATTAAAATGGTGGCAGTATTAATGGCGTTACAGAACTGGTAGGTATTCTGGCTGCGATTTTGTTTAGTGCAGGTAACGTCCTGCTTACGAAGCAATCCAGCAGTATCACAAGCTCAGGAAACAGCACTGTTACTAAAACTGTGTTTTGGATTAACGGGGAACTTCAGGCATTGGCAATGCTTAGACCACCCAGTAACAACTACTTTGTGCCCCCTGCCAAATGTATAGCGCTTTATGCACTATGGTTGGATATCAGATATGTCAACTAAGTCTGGAACTAAGCAGAGGGTAACAACAGAATTTTTAATAATGGATATGCAACAGAAAACTTCTGTGGCCAATAATAAATGGTCACTGTATTTACAAGGATAAAATAATTGAAAGCTGTCAGGACATCAAATAATTTCCATGCTACAGTAAGCAAAAGAAAGTTTCTTTACATGAGGCCCACAAGTGGAAATTAAAAGACTGTAGTCCAGTGTTATTCTTTGGTTCAAGGAGGCTTAGCTTCAGCATTCCAGGTGCATGTGCCTGTTCTTATGTTCTTAAGTGTCTGTAGGTCATGTCAGCGATGAGCTGCTGGGTTAGGTGGACATTTGGACACAGTGCAGCGTATCTTACCTTCTTACTAAATTCTTATGAGCTGTCTTATTTATAGCAGGATATCAAAGAGTGTTTACCACCTCACTACTGTCCTATAGCATGAGTCTTTGATGTCTGTGCAAAGTGTGAGGCCCGTGCAGTTAATGGATATTTTACGTTCATCACTGAAAACTGTATAGGAAATATCATCAATCTGGCATGTATGACAAAGATAATTCCATTCGCAGGTACTCAGGCTTTTAAAAAAACTCCATATATACCTTTTAAAGTTATTTTGAAATTATCTAGGATCATATGGATCTAAATATTTTTATGCTCTAGAATTGCTTTTAAAGCTAGCAGCTCAAACCTAATTTTTTTTTTTTTTTTAGCTTTTTTTTAATTGAAATGTAACAGAAATGCTCCCTGGGGTTGTTACTCTTTGCATTCCTCTGACTTGGATGCAAGCTGAGCAAACCCCGTGCTGTACAGCATGTTACAACCAACACTTGGTTACTACATGCAAATCAGCTCTTACTTGAGCATCTTCTGCTTGTGGATTTTATTGGGGTTTTGTTCTTTCGTATCTGCAAAAGTGTTTCATCCCCTTATTTTGTGCTAATTGTAAAGATGGTGGCCTTTCAATGCAGGGCATTCTTTATCTGACAACAAAAGGTATTTTAATGTACTAGGACACTGTCTTCCCATCAGTGGCCTAGCAGAGCTGGTTTCATCTTCATTTTTTATCATGATGTATGGGGTTTAAATGATGCTTGACAGAGAGCCTACATAAATACATTTTTAAGATGCATCGAGTTTGCCATCATCATCATTCTGAGCTGTCAAGCTCAAAAGCAGATTTCCAGAACAAGGATCATCACACTCCAAATCATTCAGCTTACAAGGGGAATGCAGAGGATGTGGCAAGCTAAGGTGGGAGAGAGCCCTTGCAACTCCCGTTTCAGGCATTAGGCGGGTCTAATTGGGAGTGAGAGGATTCCAAAATCCCAAACTAATCTAAGGATTCTCCTCACTCCCCTGGATATTCTTACTCTTTCACCTTCGCAAGAGGGGTGACAAAGAGGGGACTGGTGTTCAGGAAGCCTTCTTGTTCCCCCCTTCTCTCTTACATGCCATCATGGCTGCAGCCTCCAGTTCCCATTTAGCTTTTTCCAAGAGCTGACCTTTCTCAGTGGTGCCACTGGCAGCGCAGTGCAAAGACATCCATGGAAATTAGTTAGCCAAACCGTGCATCTCCAAGGGCATCAGGCAGGAGAAGAAAGCATTTGCTGTTAGCCAGTTTAACCCAACAGAAAAATACTTCTTTCCTGACATCCAAGCAGATCAGATAGACCCAGTGCTCTTGAGAGAAAAGCAGGGGCAAGCTTCCACTTCGCTCCTACTGCCCAAGAGGCAGGGGACTATCAGAGAGGAGGGGCTGGTCCCTGCACAGCCCACAGACTCTCCCTTGGCTCTATTACTCTGCAGATATGGTGGAGTTCACTGCCTGGCAAGGTGGCATATGCTACGCTGAGCCAGGGCCACGCAGCAGCAGCTCATCTCTCCCTTGATGCTTTGGCTCCTTCTGCAGCCTAGTTTCTTGTTGAAATGGACTCCAGGATTTGTTGTCAATGCTGGATTCCCAATCCCTTCAGACAGCTTTCTGTGAGAACTAATAAAGCAGATCTGGGTTTTGTTGTTGTTGTTTAATTAAACAGCCTATTTTAGGGTCCCTGGAGTTCTCTGTGCTGAGGTTGGTTTTGGTTTGGATTTTTTCCCCCTTCTAGGAAGAAGTCACAGAAAAATGTCATGACTCCTTAATGCTTGGTCTGTTTCATTCATCATGCTCTTTCTGGGCAGCTTGTGCACAGCCTTTACAGAAACACAGTCAGCCTTGCCAATAGATGCGTCTGGTCTTAGATCTGCAAACCCCTGTGTCTGCCATCACAGGGTAGTTCAGGCTGGCTCAATTTCAGCAGCTGCATGTCAGCTCTGGGACCGCTCTCACAAGCTGCCCACTTCCCCAGGAGCATCAGCAGCCCTCCTCAGATGGTGACAGTGACCTACCTCTGCACCCCGCAGAGCATTTGCTGAAATTGGCCGTTTCTGCTAGCAGAAGGGGAGGCCAAGAGAGTTACCGGGGTGCTGGTTGCTGCTGCTGTGGTAACCACATCCCTGGGGCCTGGGAAGAGTGGGGTGTGAGGCACAGACAGCAACAGGCACTGGTCAGGGAGGCTGATTTTCCTTCCCTTGTGATACCAAGTTGCGAGCAGGTGCAGGAATGGACGTTTACTTGTCGAGGATATGTTTGCTGCTCAGACATCCATGGTGCACCTCCTAGAGGGAAGAGTCACTAGGCTAGATGGGCAAGTGTCATAAGCCAGACCTGTCCCATGGACATGCAGCTAGGCTGTGCTGGTAGGAGCATGTACACAGCAGACCCACAACAGCTTTTTGGTTTCCAGCTTGTATAAATTCAGTGTTTTCTTCGCATTTACACTTATTTTGTCTTACCAGGGAACGTTGTATTCTTCTTCAGAGATGAGATGGAGCATTCATCAGAGCCTGGTAGTTTCCCCTATTCTCTTTAGCATTTTTCTGCTTCTACTTGATTCTATTAGAGGCTGTTTTAATGAGCACTCATTAAAGGCACACGTCTCGAGAGAGATCTAAGCAGTGGAATCTCTATCATCATTTCCGCTGCTTCACAAAATGATGCAGTGCTTTGTTTTAGTCAAGTTAAAAACAGAACAAAATGCTGCTGTGTCAATCATCTCACCTTCAGCAGTCATTTGCAAAAAGGCTGTTGCTTTTTCCTCTGCTTAGAAGTTACTTTTTACACCATTTAAATGACAGCTTAATCGTATGATAAAGGACTTCCCCAAGCACAGGTCTTTCCCATGTGTCAAAGTATCAGTGGATTCCATATTTAACATCACACACAGCTGTGTTGCAGCCGTAGGTGAAGTTTCCCCTGTGAATAGCTTGCGTGATACTATATCACTGTAGAGTGCTTCCTTTTGGAAAGCTGTTCTGAGACAAAAGTCAGCAGGGCTCTGACCTCCACAGTGGAAATCAGCAGCAAAAATCCTGAACAGCAGCTAAGTACCTGTAAAGATGTTGGTATACATGGAAAGGTAGGGCCAGATATAGAATAATTCAGGCCATTTATGATAAAGTAGCAGTATTGTTTTCAAAGATACAGAAGCCTTGGCAAACACATGTAAAGTGCTTCACAGCAGATGGCAATGTGAGCAGAAAGAGGTCATATCAAGCATGCGGCAAATACAAGTATCTGCTGCTCTTCCTTCTTGCTTCCCTGTCTAAGTGCTTGCTGTGAGAATGTGGCAGATAAGACTAGTGCTCTCTGTCACTGTGCATTTGCAGGATTAATGCCTAAAAGAAATTATTACAGTGAATTTAACACCTACTTAAAAGTTTTGAACAATTTCCACTCCTGCAAAAAGCTAGGTTCCATCATATTACCTGTATGTCTCCCTATCAGTAGCTTATATCATCTGGAAGAGTGCACCACCACATAGCAGTTGTAAAGCTTAACATAAAATTACCATGTTGTCAAGCTTACAGTGTAAAAACAGGCTGGTGTCAGCCTTCTGGTGATGCAGAAGCAAATAGCAGTGTAAAAAAGAGCCAGTAACTTGAAAGGCTTCACAGATTCTGTGAAGCTTTGGGCACTGTGTGCCACCTCCCCTTGTGCACTGTAGACATGTCTCCAGTCTGAACCAGTGAAAATCCAAGGGGAGACGCAGCACCTGAGAGTTTCTGGTCAGTGGATCAGGTTAAAGGCTATAAGAAGCCTAAGGTTTACTTGACCCATTAAAAGTTACAAAAAGCCTCATCTCTGATGGGGTTTTACCAGATGCTTGCTAACGAGATGAAGAATGGCTTCATTTTTTCCTGGTGAAGACAGAGCCCAAGAGGTATTTTGCAACCAGCATCCATTGGTTCAACCGCAGCAGAGGTACTATTTCCCACAGAAAGGTCACAGGCCATTTGCAGCTTTTCGAGTCAAAAACAATCTGTAAAATTCCGGGTAAAAACCACCTAGCAGCTGTGTAAAGTACTGTAATTGCCCCTGGGTTGCAGCAGCTGACTACAAGAACCAGAACTAGAAACAAAATCCTGCCCAGGAGAGATTACGGGTTATTGCTGATGGTAAAACCAGAGCAAATGTGTAAGTAGAAGAGCAGGACTGTACTTTGTGTGCACAGCATCACAGCTAGGATATGGTGTTTCAAAAATAAATGGGGCAATGAGCTGGTGCATGTATTAGGTGAGAGCTCATCCTCTCTACGGTGAACATTGTAAAAGAATTTGGGAACCAATGCGGAAACCTCTTGGTAGCTCTGCTTTCCCTCTGGTTCGCCATCAGGAGAAACAGAGGTCTGGGTAGCTGGTGAGGTATGGAGGTGACATTTGAGATGACTATGAGACAAGAAGCTGGGAAGCCAACAGGGCAGCTGAGAGGGACCCAGCTTGGACCAGCCTGGAGGAAAGGGTTTTAATCTTGATGCCTGAGCTTTGAGCTGGAGGGAGGGCAGACAGGTGGTGAGAGGAGGGCACAGTCCTGGAGGTGCCAGTAGCCCAAGACAACATCTTACCAGTGTATAAAATCAAATCTAGCAGATGAGATGAGTAGAGAGGAACTGATGGAAAGCTTTGACATTTATATAAAATGTAGAGACATCTGTGCTTTATCCTACAAAGGCTTTATAATACCCAAATTGTCATCAAGATAACTGAGATCAGACTGCTCAACAAATCAACATCACCTTGTGCTGCATTTTGATGTTAAGGGATTTGTTTTGTAAACACGGACCCATGTGGGAAGGTAACAACGCAGGTAAGTCATAGGTGGTTCCACAACAGCCTGTGAGGAGGCACTGGGGGAGCTTGGCTTATTAAGCCTGGAGAAGAGATGGCTTCACAGGGACCTAACAGTGCCTATGCAGAGGTTATCAAGACGACAGATCCAGGATCTTCACGGTGGTGCGTGATGAGAGGATGAGAGACAACAGGCATAAGTGAAACAAGTGAGGTTGAGACTAGGTATAAGGAGAAACTATTTCCCCATCAGGACAGTCAGGCAATGGCACAGGTTCGCCAGAGAGGTTGTGCAGTCTCTCTTGGAGGTTTTCGACTCCACTGGATAAAGCCCTGAGCAACCTGGTCTGACCCTGCTTTGAGGCAGAGGTTGGACTAGAGACCTCCTGAGGTCCCTTCCAACCTGAATTATCCTATGGTCCTCATGGAGAATGAGACACACCTGTGGGTGTCCAACCATCTTACCCATCAGTCCATGAAACGCAGACTGAGGTATAAAACGAGAGGCGTTTTTTGTTTTGTTTTGGGTTGGTTTTTTTCAAAGCTTGATCCAAGCTGTCCCACAGTGCCCTAGTAATCTTGAGTCAGAGACCCATACCACGGTCCAGAAGGCTTAGACCTTGACAGAGCAGTAGTTCATAACAAGGACGCAGAGATCAAACTATGTCCAAGTGTCTACCTCAAAAAACACTGCTTACAGCATCACAAAATAACTTGGATTGGTTGCAGTACTCTAGGTGCGTTTTCAGACCTGCTAAGTCAAGGAGAATAATCGCTGCTGGCTGTGCTCTTGCTAATGCCACCCTCTATGTTGTATCATTTCAACAGGCCACTGCTGCCTCACATTCAACTTGCTGCCCACCAGGACCTTTCCAGCCTGGACTGATGTGTGGATTTATTCCATCTCAGGTGTAAGAATTTGCATTTATCTTTGGTGAACTCCATGAGGTTTCTGTCAGTCCATTCCTCCAGTTTACCAACATGGAAAGCTGCCCAGCGGAAAAGGACCTGGGGGTGTTGGTCGACAGCCGGCTGAACATGAGCCGGCAGTGTGCCCAGGTGGCCAAGAAGGCCAATGGCATCCTGGCCTGTATCAGAAATAGTGTGGCCAGCAGGAGTAGGGAAGTGATCGTGCCCCTGTACTTGGCCCTGGTGAGGCCGCACCTCGAATACTGTGTTCAGTTTTGGGCCCCTCACTACAAGAAGGACATTGAGGTGCTGGAGCGTGTCCAGAGAAGGGCAACGAGGCTGGTGAAGGGTCTAGAGCACAAGTCTTAGGAGAAGCAGCTGAGGGAACTGGGGTTGTTTAGCCTGGAGAAAAGGAGGCTGAGGGGAGACCTCATCACTCTCTACAACTACCTGAAAGGAGGTTGTAGCGAGGTGGGTGTCGGTCTCTTCTCCCAAGTAACAAGCGATAGGACAAGAGGAAACGGCCTCAAGTTGCACCAGGGGAGGTTTAGTTTGGATATTAGGAAAAATTGGTTCATGGAAAGTGTTGTCAAGCGTTGGAACAGGCTGCCCAGGGAAGTGGTTGAGTCCCCATCCCTGGAGGTATTTAAAAGACGTGTAGTTGTGGCGCTTAGGGACATGGTTTAGTGGTGGACTTGGCAGTGCTAGGTTAATGGTTGGACTCGATGATCTTAAGGGTCTTTTCCAACCTAAATGATTCTATGATTCTATGCCTGTGAACAGCAGCCCTGCCCTCCAGCTTACGCATTCCTCCTCCCAATTTGGTATCATTTGTGAGCTTACATGGACCCCGTCCTGTCGTTCAGGGTACTGATGACAATGTTAGGCAGTATTGGCCCCAGTGTCAGCCTCTGAAGATAGCTCTTGTCCTTAGCTACCAGCTGGACTTCAAATCAATGACCCTTTGAGCCTGATTGATAGTCTTTCCACTTTTTCCACCCACACTGCAAGTCCACCCATCCATTCCCACTTCCCAGTCTGGCCACTAGTATCCCATGGGGAAACAGCGTTGCTAAAGTCAAGGTAAACAGCCGCGCGGCTCTCACTTGTCCACACAGCCAGTTTTTCCACCACGGAGGTCACTGTGACCTTGCTACAGCTGTGCTGGTGGTTCCTGATCACCTTCTGGTCCTTCATGTGCCTGGAAATGGCTTACACAGGACTTGGCTCAAAATCTTCCCAGGGACTGAGCCTGTAGCTCCCCATGTTGTTGCCCTTTATGAAGATGGGCATAAAAATTGCTTTTTTTCTAGTCACTGGGAAACTCCCTTGATTGCCATGACTTCACAAAGATGTTAGAGAGCATCTTCACATACTGACAACGGCCTCGAGCTTCCTTGGCACCCGTGGGTGCCTGCCGTCTGGACACCCTTAGCACTAATTTCCTGAAGGAGTCTGTAGCTCGGAGTTGATATGAGGACAAGGCAGACAAATTTAAATGGTGCAGCCTGACACAGCGTGCCAGATCTTATGGTGTGCCGATACCTAGCGAGTTTCTACACCACCCGTGCGATGGCAGGGTGCCTGTGCACACTGCAGGGCACGAGCCCTGGGGCAGCAGTGCCGTGCAATGAGCCCAACAGATGCAGCTCTTCCCACCACGCTTTGAACCCAGCTTCCCCTGCAAGTGTGAAGATGCAGAAACCAGCCCTGGGCAGGAGAAAAGCCAAAGGCTTTTACCCTGAAGCCACATTTTGAGATGAAGAGTCCCACGGCAGCTGCAAGGCTTTGGTCTGATCAGGTATTCCTGTTCCAGACAGACGCACAGACGCTGTGCCCCATCAGCAAGCTACACAGCATCACCAGACAGGCTGCAGCCCCAGCAGAGCTGCCCGAGAGCTGCTGTATGTCACGGCACCTGCTGCACACCACCTCCTGCCCCTGCTCTGAGCCAGCCCTTTGGGGGTAGGTTTGTAACATGGAGCCTTTCACAGAGCCTTTCTCTTCCGGGAGTGACCTTCAGCACGAACAAACTCCTCTTCCCTCTTTCTCCTTGCTCAGCACGGCTGCCCAGCCCTGGCAGGAGGTGTCTGGATGATGTGACACACTGGGTGCAGGTCTCTTGCTCCTTTAAAGCAAAACCCAATCAGGCTTTTAAAAAAATTATTGCCCCAAATGAAAAATTCAACTCAATTTTGAGCAAAGCTGTTACAGGAGAAATACAGCTTGTTCCTCCCCAGGGGCTGGAGAGCTGCTTCCCACCAGCCCCTCAGCAGTGCTGCTGGCTGTCCCACCCTTCTCACTCCTGCTTTCCTGTCACCAACCAGTGGCAACAGAGGACATCTTGATTTGGGCCCATGGGTCAAATCCGTGCATCAATGTTCAAAGAAGGACACGCTTTGGGAACGCTCCCGGACCAGGTACCTCCAACCACTTCTTCATAAGTTGAGTCCTTGAATGGGAGGTGTCACACATGGGAGCTGGGAGGTGATCTTGCCTTTCTGTTTTGTACAGCTGAGGTGAGACAAGCCCCAAACATTGCAACCCATGCTTGTAAAAGTATGTTTTTACATAGTCTGAAAAAGAACATTTAATGTTTTTACGTAGGAAAGAGTCTGAAAAAGAACATTTATGAACAGTGGGAGGCTTGAGAACACAAGTTATGTTACTTATCTGAGGAAAGCTGAAAAGTGACATGAATATAGCATTATGGGAAATACCATTCGGAGAAAATAAGAGGTCTGTGAGGAGCACACGGATCAAACAGAAAATGATATAACATGAGCTAATGGATGGAAGCTGAAGCAAGTTAGATCCACTTCAACAGCTAGGTATGTAAGCGTTGGAAGACACTCCCCAGGAAACGGGGGATCCCCATCTCCTGACCTCTAGACTTGCTGATGGGATGGCTTGAGCTAAGCAAAAACTACTGGACTTAGAGGAATAAATGGCTGTAAAATTAAAAGAGCCTATAAAATATTGGTGGTCTGGCTCGATGATCTAGGGGCCATTTCTGGTATTAAATGATAGGAATCAATGACCATGGTAACAGCAGAGCCATGGGCACAGCCTCCACAGGGTACATACTGGATCCTCCTCCTCTACCTCATGGTATCAGCTGCCTTAAACAGTAACAAACAACTTCGGTGCCTATGTTTTGGGGGAGGGCAGAGAAAGGATGGGCCCCTAGCCATTTTTTTCACTTTTTACATGATGCTCTTCATAATTTTAAGTATTTTTCCCATTATTCGTAACATTGGGTGCACACAAAAGGTAACACAAACATTTTAAAATTTTAAACATTACAGAAAGATCTGCCTTGGGGCATGAGCTTTAGAAATAAAATTAATTAAAATTAGACCGAGGTCTTCCTTGGCCCACAGTGTGCTTATGTCATATCAGAGGCAGAAATTGTATTTAAAAGAAAAAGTTAACACTTGTATGTCGGTCTCCTCGACAGATAGACCAGAACAGCAGAAAGATCAGAGTTATGGCATGAGGCACCATTAGCATTTGGATTCTGAGTGAGAAAAATCTCCCAATACCATTAAAAGCGTATCCTTTGTGAAACCAAATGGTTTACGGTCGCTCAGCTCCAGCCCAAGTTGTAGGCATATTTCAAGTCCTCAGGGCGAGATCATCTGAAAGAGTTAAGGCAGGACTTTGTGTCTGCAGGATACCTGGCACAACATACCCTGGTCCTCGCCTTAGAATCGTAGATAACCTGTGCTTAATACAATTAAAAAAATACAAAGATCAATCACAATTATCAGTTCATCATGATTTGTTTCTCTAATTAGAATCATAGAATGGTTTGGGTTGGAAGGGACCTCTAAAGGTCATCTAGCCCAACCCCCCTGCCATGGGCAGGGACATCTTCAACTAGATCAGGTTGCTCAGAGCCCCGTCCAACCTGACCTTGAATGTTTCCAGGGATGGGGAAATTACTTGAAATAATTTGGAGGTATCAGTCTAGTTGGTGGTGACTGACCCATAATTGCTCTGACATTTGGCTCTTTTATTCACAGACTGGAAGAGAACCAAGAGCACATAAGTAACTTAAAGACGTCCTGTCCTCCCTAGGACTGAGGCACAAGGAGAAGCTTGCACAATTTCTGGATGGAGTGAGCCTTCCAGTCTCCAGGACTACCAACACAACATATTCAAAAACACTGAAGTCACAGGGGGAAAAATAAAAATGGAGGAAAAAACTCCTGCCACTGCCAGCATTACCAATCAAGTACTGATGTTTATGAAATGAAAATTTTCTATGGCAGCTGGTGTTTTGCTAAACTAATATATATTCCTTAATACTATTTTCCGTATTATCTCTGGCAATATCTCTCTAAATATAATATAATTTTTCTGCAATAATGGAATAAAATACTATACATCCATGGTTTATAGAAACTCCTGTTCCCTGCTCTAGCTTGACAATGGATCAAACCGCCTGAGTAAGTGAAGTAACAGCTCGTTTGTCACTGTCCCAGATGGTTGTATAAACCACTTGCTAGGAGTCCTGTTCAAACTGCTTTTGTATCTGATTTTAGGCTTTTGTCCTGTTGAAAAGTTTTATTGAAAGCCTTGAATCTGCGACAAGAAATTGTTCCTGGCTTATATTGCATGCATTTTTTTAAAATTTTCACACTCAAAAATATCTGATGGAAATCTCCATGTAAGCCGCCTGGACTGATTACAACAGGCCCACCACCATCCTGCGCAGCCAAAACCTGCTCACCTGGCAGCTTCCATCTCCATCAGACTGGGAGAAAAACATTTCCCCAGTTCATTTGCAGTCGGTCACTGGAAACCCTGAGTACTAACTCCTGAGCGACATGTTAGCCCACCCTGAAACACAACAGAAGTTGCTCTCCACCAAACTCTCAGCAGCTTGCCCTCAGAGGGGTATGAGGCTGCCAGTGAGGTTCATCGCTCAGCCTGGGGATGAGGGAGGATGGGGGGAGGCTTGCTAAGGAGAAAGTGGGTTATAAACTGCCCCAAATTTCACCTTAAAAGAAATGCATTCTTTCCTAACTTTTCATGTAGAAAAGGAAAAACCACACACACAAAAAATGTCCCTCCCAGCCATTGAAACCTGGGCTCTCTGACCTGGCTTACTTTGCTGGCCACCAAACCTCTTTTGCTTTGGGTAGGAGGGAGGTCCCTGGGAGGATGCAGAAAGTGAGACTCCGGGGAGGGTGTGTGTGCTCACATCGCTCCCTGAATACTTGTGGAAATGAAGGTGTGAGGAGAGTCCTGTCCATGTGGAGTGTACTCCACAATGGAGACTAACAACAGAGAAAATGTGAAGATCCAGATGCACACACACACATTTACATCCATCCATAAGGTGAAGCCTATCCATCACCACTCTACTCCCCGACAGGAGGTGGAGCAGCTGAGGAGGAGTTCCTGGGGGAGCCTGCTTAGTATTGGTGTTTCCACAAGCGGTGTCTATGCAACAAAATGAAGTATAGCTTACATAGGCCCAGCAGAGCTGCATACACACTAGCTGGGTGTAGGGTACCTGCCACCTACCTCTGGTACAGCATGAAATCTTGCATGAGCTAATTCACCCTGCCAAGAAGCCGATCTTAGGATGCACCGGACCATATTCTCACTTGAAAGACAAAGAAACTGAAATAAACTGAAGGAAGAAGATTTGTCCTTATGAGTACAGCTCCCAGGACAGTAGGGCTTTTCCTCAGCTCTATAGCACCAATAAAAAGGAATTACAGAAACTACATTAGTAAAATTATCTTAGACGTGTGCATATTCCTGCAAGAATTAGGAAAAGATTAAAGCCAGAGCAGCTAGTAACAGCGCCGTCTCATCTAAAAGATTTGCCTGCCGATGAGAGACAGATGCTGTTTGTGTAACTCTTTCGAGGAGAAGCCGAGCACCAGGGGCTGAAGGACCCCGAAGCTGCTGCGAGGCAGTGCTGGCGTGGGCGGTGGGGCAGAGGTGCCCTTACCAAAGCCCAGGGGGGCTGTGCAGGACAAGCTGCGGTGCCAGCTCCCTTTTTGTCCTGGTTTTCTCTTCTTGCCCCATTCTGGCAGGTATCCTCTTCTCCCTATCTCTGCCTCCTGCCAAAGTAGTTCAGGAATTAGCAGGGGATGCTTTTTGGCCTCCTTGTCATTACATTTAATTAGAAGACACCCTCATTTGCTTTGCTTTCACTCTCCTGTCTGGCAGAGTAATTTGCATTTCACAGGCAATTCTTGGGTCTTGTTGAACATCTTCTACCTGAAGTGAGCAGCACAGAGTCATGCTGAACAGCTTGGCAGCGGCAGCTGTGGCACAGGTAGAGCCAACAGCTGAAGGAACACCTGAAAAGTCTACAGGATGGTTAAAAATTAACAAAAAAGGAAAAATGCTGAACATGCGGTAGGCCTGGGCTGTCAAAGGTCAGTGCAGGCACAGAGAGCATCATGACTAGGTGGCACACAGAGAGCAAACCAAAGCCCTGAACCCCTCTCCAATGTAGAGTGGTAAGAAATTTATAGCAGTTGTGCCATCTACACCCTTTGTTCGCAGTTACGTGTGTGCCTGAAATATCACTTGACAGAGAACACGGCTCTTGAATCCCCACCTCCTCTTTGAATGGCGCAGCAGTGAGGCAGCGGTTCAGTTTCCACGCTCCTTCGTCGTCAGGCTCTGCTACCCAGAGCGGTAACTCGTACTGAATCCAGTGCTGTGTCACTTTTTTGGCTTTCTTGCATATTTGCATCACCAATATCATAACAGATCATCTGCTTTCAGAGATCAGATAGCTTTGCAATGCCATGCCCCTTACCAGCGAGTTAATAATACAGCAACTGTTAGGTGCTCTGATGAAGATGATCAAACACTTCCATAGTGTATGAAGTAAATCAGATTTTTCAGGAACAGTTACCTTCTCAGTGGATGCTGAATGCTAAGAGCTTTTCAAACCTTTGCTATAAAAGTACAGGTTATGTTGTACCATTTCAGATTGCTCTTGACTTCACTTTTGTCCATGCCTATTCTTAAGTCATGCTTCCGTGGCTGAACCTTCCAACCTTCAGTAGTTACAAGTGAAATTTCCAACTTTTTCTGTACACCAGCTTTTCTTCAGGCCCACTCTTAAATTGATCCTGAGTTACTGAAATTACTAGTGGGCCAGGAAGAATCAGTACATTGCTATGGATGTGTCAAATACACCCTTTGTGGCACAAGGCAGCCTCTCGTCAGAGAAAGGGGATCTTCACTAGAAGTGAATGAAAATGCAGCAAAGCGTGTACACATCAAATCCTAAAAGAGGTTCATTGTTGAGAAGGTAATTTAGGAACAGAATGATGAAAAGAAGCCTGTCTGCTGTATTTTTTGCTACCTGTTCACATGAGGTTTTTTTGGTCTAGTTCACTTCAAGAAACTGCAGTCATCTGGCAGAGCTGAAATGCAAATACAAATTAAAATGTCAGCCCTGGAATTTGTTTTGGCTAGAGACCTACAGAGATAGTAAGATACGATAATTGTACAATTCTCAGACTCTAGGCGCTTCAATAGAATTATCTGTGGATAAAACGAAGCAAATTGCCTTGAAAGAAATAATTCATTGAAATAACTAATTAAATGGGCTGCATCTTTAAAAAAAAGTAGTATCAGAATCTGCTCTCTTTTCTATAAAACTTCAATCTGTTTAATGGAATTTGCAGTATCTGAAGCTTTCTTCCGTATTTTATTTGCCTAGATAGGGCATAACCAAAGAAATCAAACGACTTCCCCATGACAGTATGAGAAATACGGAATGCAAAGTAGATACAGGCTTTAAATGCTGCAGTAGAGAGACAGGTTTACAGAAGAAATAGGCTGTCTGTACATGTATCTGCTGTACACACAAAAGCTGCATTACAGAAGGTTATTAATCAAGTTGGCTCAATACTTTAATTTCTATTCTCCAAGAAATTCTGAGAAAACCTTAGTCTAGAAAGGTCACAGTTTTGAGTAATTCACTTGGAAACCATTATATGTACTCTGAAAAAGGTAATTTTTCAAGCTATTCAAACAGCCTGCCTGAAAAGCCTTCCAAAATTTCATCACGCGTCCAGCACTACCATCCCAAGGGCGAGCCCAGCTGGACTCTTGATGTTCTTTACAGCGTGAGCTGGTGGACAACGCGCAGCAACCCGTGGCCATCTTCAATTCAAGTAAGACATGAAGAAATGGGCTCTGCCTCTGGTTCCCAAAACCTTTTCCAGTGGTAGAAGGGCTCTGTGGCTCCACTTCAAGGCACAGCAATGATTTGTCTAGGAGGCACAAACACCCCTGCCCATTTCCCTCACACACTTTTCCTTTGCCTACCTTCTCCAAACCGCGCTTGCCCCGCTTGTGGCTTGTCCTTTAGTTGACTGTTTGTACCAGGTTTCTCTACTTTTGGTACCAGTAATCCCAGCTCCATCCTTTCAAGCTCCCCAGACCCCTCCATTCCCAGCTGTAGCCCCCTTGCCCAGCTGTTCCCCATCCCTTCTTGGGCAACCAACCCTACTCCCATCATATCATGCACCTATTCTCCTCCCACTCCCAGTTTTGTCATCCTCCTCCTACTACTACTTCAGTCCTCTCGCACCTGCTGGCTCTTCTTGCATCTTTGTAAGTTAAAGTATAACAGATTTAAGACAGACCTAACCTGTTTGTGCAAAGCTGATTAAAACCAGGGGAGGAAAAAATGATGTAAAGAGTCTGAATGAAGTTAATCTTGGACTAATGACTCTTATTCATCATACAGAAGAAGAGAGAGCATGGGGGGGTGGGGGGAGATAGAAATAGTACTGCAACTTGGACTTGCAGAAGCTGCAGAGATCCAGCCAGGGAGCGTCACTACTCCGGCACATCATGTTCATTGTGCTCTGCTACTGTGAACCACCATAAACTGCACAGCATAAGATTTTATGTACCAACTGTGGGCATTCAATCAATTTTAACTGTATTTGATGTTGTGACAAGACTTTGGAAAGAGACATTGTTCTGATGGAAATGTTTTCTTTCATTGTCACCTTTCCCATCTATTCAAGATCAAAGCGAATTGTAGAAAAATAGAGCCTGAAGAACAGAATGGCTGAAGCAGATTGTTACACGGCTCCTGCCAGCTCAAAGGAAAGAACAACAAAATCAAGTGGCAGCAATGCCCTTCCAAGACACCGTGCGGACGGATGCTGTGGTTACCCCATGGGCAGCCCCAGACCAGAAGTAAGCTGGACTGGGAATCACACCATTGACTATAGGAACGCGCTGGCAACGTGATCTTTGCCGAGATGGCTGGGTTTAATCTGAATCCACTCCCTGCTTGATATCATTACAGCGTTAAATTGAGTACAGTTTGGTCTATAGCAAATCTCTCTGCTCATGGGTGAGCTTTGAATTAAGAAAGAGCCAAGGCTCCTGTTCAGGTAACGTAGCTGCCCACCAACTACCCCTCAAATTCAGGTTAGACTGCAGGGATCACCTTTTCTTTCTGTGTTTATACACCACCTGGCATCGCAAGCTTCTGGCCATAACCTCAAACGCTAATAAAATGACAACGCCTGCAACACATTTCTTGTTCTGAAAGAACAAAAAAACCCATCTGGAAACTGCAGATATATCAAGTTTATTAAGAAAGGAAAAAAATGATCCTTTTTATGCTATTAGTACTATTAGCTTGTAATCCCTTGATGCAATTTAGATATTATGGAGTTTCAGATTTAATATTCTGCCCAGAGGATGATATAAAAGCCACTATTGATTTCCACTCCCTGTAAGCAGGCTTCATCTCTATGTAAATTAAAGATTCTATAATATATTTCACAATATAGATTAGTTGTCATTCAAGCATTGATCTATTCTCATACCAGCAGGCTGACTTATCGGCAAGTTCCAGACAATAACGCACCTAATGGAATCTGGTTAGGCCTCTGCGCATTAACGCCTGCATCTACAGACACATCATCAAACATCCTAAGGAAAATTCGGGATGGATTTCTTCTGAGAGAAGGAGTGGTGTACACAGCAATGCTGCAAAAAGCATCACTCACCGTCATCGTCCCAGGGGAAGAATTATCCCCTTTCTTTACACCACAGGAGGACAGGAGAAGACGCCGACGTCTTCCAACTACCAACTATTCAAATCCTCCAAATATTTGGAAAAGTTCCATAAGAGAGAGAGAAAGCGAAGCAGCAGCATAGAATCATAGAATCATTAAGGTTGGAAAAGACCTCTAAGATCATCGAGTCCAACCGTCAACCCAACACCACCATGCCCACTAAACCATGTCCCTAAGCGCCTCATCCACATGTCTTTTAAATACTTCCAGGGATGGTGACTCAACCAAACGTGCTAAGGTCTTCCACACAACACCCCAGCTGGCTTCTCCCCTGACAGCACGCCTGGGGAGCAGGGAAGGTCGGCACTGCCAACAGCTCTCCCCGGACCGCAGCGAGGGTGTTTCCTACGTGCTCTTCCCTTAGCGACCAGGAAACATTTGCTTTCTCCTCTTCAGAGTGATGGTGGAGGCAGCGGTGGGACCCGCATCATCAGTCATTGCACTTTGGGAGGGGAAAGCTTAGCCCCATCTTGAAGATCCTTGTCACATGCTGGGAAAAAAATCTTACCAGCAGCACCAGGGATCGCATCAAGCCCCGAGCAGCTTGGTCTGACCTCAGAGCTGACCCTGCTGCAAGCAAGACGTTGGACCAGAGACCTCCTGAGGCCCCCTCCTGCCTGAATTACCCTGTGATCCTGTGAAAGAGCAGAGGAAAGACTTTCTACTAAGGCTCATTTCCACCACACACAGGGGTACTGGAGAGTAGGGAAACAGCATTAGCATACTTCCTTTCTTGGCTAGGAGGTGGGTTCCCAATTACCTCCCCATCCAAACCTGTGCTTGCTCACAAAAGAAAGGGGAAAAACTTAGGTCTGCCAAAACCTCACTCTGTCCCTCCAGTCCTTTTCTAAAAGGCAGCCGCAAAACTCTCTCCTCCTCCTTGAAAAATAGCCTCATCAAACCCAATAAGGCCTTCAGATTATTTCTCATTAGGCTGCTGATGGGCATTAGAAAACCTCTCAGCATGGCGAAACTCAAAGCACATCTCCCAGGCAAGGCTGGAGAGGAACAACCAAGGTTTTCTAGTTTCATCTTGGGCCCAGCTACAGCCATCAGAAGGCCGATGATGAAACCTGCTGTGCAAATGCAGTCTGTACAACTAACTTTTTTTTATTTAGCGATTTTTATTACTGTGTAACTGAGAAGCAGAACAGCACATCCATTGCCAGCCATACATAATCTCCCCTATAGAAAGAGGGACTTACACCATTTTTAACTCAAGCATTGCGTTTACAGCAACACAGCTGGTGAGCAGAGATGCTCAGCATCCCTAGGGCTCAAGCACACAACTGAAGGCAATGGGCACGAACTGACACACAGGAGGTTCCCTCTGAACATCAGGAAACACTTTTTCACAGTGAGAGTAACCAAGCACTGGCACAGGTTGCCCAGAGAGGTTGTGGAGTCTCCATCCTTAGAGATATTCAAAGGCAGTGTGGACATGGTCCTGGGCAACCAGCTCTGGGTGGCCCTGCTTGAGCAGGGGCATTGGACCAGATGACCTCCAGAGGTCCCTTCCCACCTCAACCCCTCTGTGAGTCTGTGAATGAAAAGCTCAAAACACCCAGCGTTAAGCTGTTGCAATTCACCCCCCCCTCCCAACTTCCCTGGAGGCCTCCTCTTCATTTGTGCAAAGTCACATCACCTCACAGCTAGCGCAGGCTCAGAGGACTTGTGAGGACATTTACAGGTAGGAGCTCAGCAGAGGTGCAGCAACTTCCTCAGCTGTCATATCTTGTCGCTTCAGTGCTTTTAGCTTCAGACAGTTTTACATTTCAGAGCGTCTCTGCCTTGTTCCGACTTCATCAAGGACTGGGGGACTCCGAGCCTCCAGAAGTCAGCACAGCTGCATGTGCACTGAGATTTTGCTGCACGCCTGCTTTTACCGCAGTACCACTCAGCTACTGAGAGAGGAACAAACAGTTGAAAGATCTGCAGAGGACAGTTCCCAGGGTCTTTATCCTCCTGGAACTATCAAATTAGTAGAGCAGAGCTCCCATTAGATCTCCCCAGCTGAATAGCTGGGATTCTCTTATTTCAGAATGCTTGTCTGCGCGGGGCAGTGCCTCCACAGAAAACACGTTCCTCAGGGGGAAAGAAGTGGAAGAGACATTGTTTTATTAAGACGATCAGCAATTTTAAAGACGCTGAAACTTCACCGAGGTACATCGGAATATTTGCTCTGTGGTTGTATAGAAAAATAAAGGCATTGAGAGTTTGGGGAATAGTGAGGTGCATGAATCTCCATATCTTGAATGTCTTCATCTCCTGCCTGGTTTCTCATAGAGCTAAATTTTAATTAGAATAAGCTCTTTTGATTGCCCCATTTGTCCACTGGAGGTCAGTATCTTTCTACAGAAAGACAGTCCCTCTTACCTGGTGTGTTTGCAGGGGACAGAAATCTTGCAGCAGTACCTCATTTTCCTGTCACAGGATTTTGAGTCTTCGGGTACAAGATGAAGACAGAAGCCTAATACAGGTCCATCATTGCCAAAGGAAGCCCCCTCCTCGCACGTCCCTTTCTCAATCAAGCTAAGGTTTTAATAAGGTCACACAAAAAATTGAAGGATGTTGCAAGAATTCAAGAATATCCTGCCAGATATTAGGCAGGCTCAAGCAGGGCAAAAGCTGCCAGGGCCCTCCCACAGCTCTCCTGCCACCGCTGCAGTGTTGTTGGAGCCAAACGCCTAGCTCCTCTCTCAGGTAAAACAGCATCTAGTTGGGCAGGGAATTTCTAACTGATGAATAAATGCATTCAAACATTTTCATGCTTCCTGCAGTATCTGGCCTTGTATTTTAATCAAATACTAAAGTGTAATTGCCAGCCAACAGATTTTTACTATCTAGTTAATGCTACTTGGCTCATTTGCTAGGACGAGCTCCAGGGAAGGCGCCTGTTTAGGCTGCTACACACACTGCGTAGGAGATGTGCTGCACCATACTGCTTTCAGAAACACTCCCTCATTAGCAACGCTTCTTCAGCAACTGCCAACACTTTGCCAGACATTCAGCACATCAAAAATACGGGTATTTGCCTCCCGAGCAATATATGATGTTGAAGGATGACAACAGGAGTGACTGAGTGGGGCAGGGAAGGGTAAACAGCCATGAGAACAGAGCTGTTTGGCAGTCACGCGAAAATCACAGCCACTGTTCAGGCACCGTCCGTACCAGTATTTTAGTTTGGATCGGAAGCCCTTTTGAAGCACAATCTGCTCATTCCCACTTGCCACGCTTTAATTCCCACCGTGGAGCAGCGCGTGAATTCGATTCCTCCCAGACGCAGCTAAGCGTGAGACCTGCTCTCGCTGCAGCAGCAGGCGTTCAGTTCGCGTGAGGCGGAACTCCTGAAACCTGGCGAGTGCTGACCAGCACCCCCCGCCCCCTGGTCTACAGACTCGCTCTCTTTTGAGGTCCACTTCTGAGTAACACAGACAGTCTGACCGACTAGTTGACATCGCGGCTGTTTAGGCTGCAGTTTCGCCTATTTCCAGTAGAGGACCTGTCATCTGTAAAACTCAAGGCAATTCCGGTGGAAGGAAAGTAACACTACCAGGGACTCTCCTTGCCTTCATCTCTCTAGTTTGGGCACCAAATGGAAAAACCGAGGCATTAAGTCTGACGAGGTGAGACAGTCCCCATGCCATGTATCTCAAGACCTGGAACTTTCAAGTTCTACATTATTTTAACTTCTGTGCTAACAAATTAATGGTGCCTCCGATATCTTCAGTTCTGTCCTGCCAAGACCACTGATGTTCTCAGAGGGAAACTTTGCTCTTTCCATCCCACCACCTCTCCATTTCCATTCCACATATGCTTCCTCAGCCAACAAATTTTTCTACATCCTTTCTACAGCACTGGGATCCCTGTTAGCATTCAAACAGATGGGTGAGAATAAATGGTTGCTGCCCAAAACCCTGCAAGCAGGATGGTAATTACAGCAATTGTGCAGGGCTCACCCCTGGAAGCCTTAAAATAGAGCTGCACCTTATTCCTTAAATATCCTACCACCCTGAAGATTCATGGTTTGCTTTCTGAGCAGAAAACATTCCCAGGTCACTAGACTCCTTTAATAATTCTTGTATTCATGAATTTCAAAAAAGACCTATTTACTGTTTAAATGTCAACTTAAGTCTATTTATCCTAATCAGGTATCAAGGCCAGCAGCACTGCCAGCGCTGTTTGTACTCTCATGTCTCATTTGCTCAGTGAAGGAAATAGAAGCTGAAGCAGATGGCTGAATCGAAGAGAAAGGTCATTACATACTGCAGCTGGTAAGGTGAAGAGAATAAAATAGGGAAGGTGATCTTCAGGGAGAAGGTTAAAACTTAGCCTCACCATTCAGAGGGCATTTCTGTGTGGAGATAAAGCAAATGCAGAGGGAAGTATCATCAATTATTCACCGAAACATCTTCTCCTACTGTTTAGCACAGGAAAAATCCTGGCCTTTCTCTTCTTCCCCATCTCCGTCCTCAAAATCTATTTTCCTACCTCCCATTTAAGAGACAGAAGAATGCCACAGATCTGTGGCGTTATTCTCCCCATTTAAGTGAGCCGTCCTGTATTTAAATGCTTTTTCTCTGGTAACACAGTAAGTAAGAAGCAACGTTACAGCTAGACAACTCCCATGTCTCTCATCTCAAATAATTCTAGTTGTTAGCAGCTGCCTCACAATTTGGTATATTTTAACTAGGTTTGAAAATCCCTAAAGTGAGGATTTATTATCTCTTTCGGCAAAGTACGAAGTAAATCTATCATGCCACATAAATAATTCATATGAATTCTACAAACATAGCAAGGAATATAGGTCAGGAGGGGCACCAGAGGAGAGGGATGGAGCATCCTTTACTTAAAGCATGCAGTAGACCTAAATTCAGTTTCCTAGACAGACTATGTCAACTTAAAGAATAAAGATTGCTCTTAAATAATTTAAAAAGCAAAGCGTGACTTGACAGTCACTGGGGGTTTTAGAGAGAATACAGACGATGAACAAAAATGAAATAACTAGTTTTTTTCGGATAAGAATTTGTCTGATGGAAGTCAGTTGGGTACAAGGCAGCCATCTTGCTTTTTTTTTTTTTTTTTTTTAGAGATTTGTGAAATGTCACAAGGGTGGTTTTCAACAGTTATGGCAAATCAGTGACTGGTCACTGGGAAAAGCAACGAGCCAGCAGGATCCACCAGTTTACTTAAACTCCAAATGCTCCTAGGAATCACTGACATTTACAAATAATCAAGATCCAGGTGTATGTCAGTATTTCAGTGTACACATTGCAACACAGCACTGCACACATTACATACCTTGATGCTCTCTTGTCACAGTCAGATTAAATATTTTGATGAACCTATAGAAGAGCTCTCCACAGCAATCCAAAAAGTTCACTAACTGCTCTAAGCAAAACTTCTAAACCTTTGTTAAAGGAAAACGTGCCATAAACAGAAATCACAGAAATAAATTTGTGAGGAAGCTTTTGCAGACAGTCTAGAAATTGTTACTGTGGTAGTCATTCTGTGAATATGAAACAAAATAAAATCCTTCTTCCTCAAATACGGAAATAACGTTCGCAACATAATGGCAATCAGAAGCAGTTTAGCCAGCTGTGTAAAGGCATCCTAAGAAAAAAGGGTTTTAGGAAGTATGCTAAATTTGGAAGGAAACCCAAACAGAACAGACAAATGAACCAATCCAGGTGTAGCTGAAAACACCACAAAACCAGACCAGAGAAAATGAACACAGAAATCTGAAAGAACGTCCCAAGTGAAGTTAAGGTGAGGTCTCACATGGATGGAATGAGCAGTAACTTTGGAAATACTCAAGTTTCATCCCTAAGCTAAGCCTATGATAAAAGAATAGATTCTTGTTCTGTGACTGTGCTGGTAACAGTGGATGAATCTATTCAAGGGAAAGAAACCACGGCCGACCAGCCAAAGTCCTGCTGACGCAGTGAATGGGAAAAACCCTTGGCTGGTAACGTGCAAACCACCTATTAAAAACCAGGAGGAAGAGACTCGAGAGAAGGATGCGGAGGGACAGGCTGCAGGTGAAAATCACCACTGGGCTATTGACTTCAGAAGAGTAAAGGCATTTTTACAACAGCTGGGGACTGCATCCAGTTTGTAAAGGGCGAGAAGCAATGGGCACGGGCCATTCAGCAAGTCAGAAAAAGGTAGTGACAAGGGACTAGACAGTTAAATTTGCTAGAGAAATAGAACATTAACAGCAGGATTACTCAGAAAACCGAATAAGGAATGCATCAGCCTTATTTTCAAGAAAAACAGAAAAAACAGATGAGTTGTGCCATCTCCTTCAGTATAGTTGGTAGGACTCCTGTTTAGGGTTCCTCTCAAAGACAGATGGGACAGACTGCCCAGTATTAACTGGCAGTAGGGTAACTGTCAGATTCCCAGCCTTTTCTTCCTTCCTTCAACCTACACTGCGTTGGCAGTGAGAGTGATCGCTGAACAGGGCAGATAGTTTTCACGTGGTATGACAGCATGTTAGCGACTGAAAACGCTGAGTGACTCGGAAAGGCAACACATCTAAGACAAGCTGTTGAGACATCTCAGAAAGTTGCCCTCAGCTCTAATCTCCAATGCACTCTGCATGTGACCCCTCACCAAGAGAAAAGCACGGAAGTACTCCCTGCCCTGGCTAATCAGATAAGAACTTCTTTATCTGCAGCAGTAAGAATTAATCTCTAAAGAGACTACTATATTTAGCTAAGAATCTCTTAAGGGCTGCTTGTTTTCTTATGCTGAAAAAAAGCCCAGTTCAGCACAAACTTATGAGACCGCTTTCCACACAAAGGAGCATGCACTTACATCAACCACAGATGAAAACACATTTCTCCAGAGAAACCCACAGATATTTGACAGCACACAAGAAGCCACCCCTTCCTTCTCCTCCACTACAGAAAGCAAAATATGAAATTCCTTCTCCATGTTTTGTACTTAAAGGACTTTTTTCCAGTGTTCCCATTCTTTCTATTCACCTCTAATGAAAGACAATGGTTGACTGGAAAACTACAGTCCTTCCAGAGTTCCCACACTTCCTTTAAAGTCCAAGGGAATTGGGAAGGTTGTTCAGTGACAAGCTCAAGTCACTCGCAACTATTTTGTGGCAGATGCCAGGGCCTGAAGGATTCTAGCAGGGTTCATCGTTTATTTTCATTCCCCGTACAGCACTGAGCACGCTGACAATGCTTAAGTAGATGAATACAGAGCTGCCTCAAGATGCTGAAAATCCTTGGACCTGTGTGTGTGCGCACGCATGTACACAGGTACTGGTATCAGGAACACCTCAGATTCAGACTTAACAGCTCAGGCTGGCTGCCCCCCCACAGGGCAGGAAACATTTCCCAAAGCAGAGTATAGCAGGTTGGATTTGGTTGGTTGGTTGGTTTTTCAGGAGGAAGAAGGGTAATGTCACCTTAAAAAAAAAAAATCACTGTCAAAGCCATCTTTGGATAAGCTGTTCTAATATTTATTTTACTCCATTGCTAGGAAACAGTACCTCAGCTCAAGAGTGAATTCATGCAACTTCAGCTTCCGGCCACAAGATTCTAATGAAATTTTCGTTACCATCAGGTTTATACTCAGTTCAGTTTACAGTGAGACTTTAAACATTTTTAGAAGTTACACATTGGCTGTATCCTTAGGTGTGTTGTTTCAAGTGGAAGGGAACACCGTTTTATTATTAAAACAATGCCTGGCACATAAGAGATAACATACCTGCAAAATATATCACAAGAATCTATTTCCCAAAAAGTCACTTCCCTTCCTCCCAACTCCATTTGCATACCACAAACGAGCTCAGTTTTAAGCTCGTTCTGAACAGCATGCACCTCTCTTACTATAAAGACTTTTTTCTTCTTCTTCATGCAGTTCATCTTAGTACAGAGAAATCTGACATACCTAAAAATCCAACTGATGTCCTTTTAGTCACATGGAAATATTTTTTAACATTCAAGAGACATAAAAACCATAAAAGCTGTAGAAGCAGTATGCCGAGTGATCATCAGTCCTAACTCCAACCCCAACTGACAAATGAGCAGTTATAAATGCTTTACTAAGATAGCCTTTGAACCAAAATTGCAAGCTCACATATTCAGTTTCTATGCAGAACTGGCGTCTTTGCTCTAAATTACCTGAATTAATTTCAAATCAAAGATGGCAAATCTCAGTGAAATAAGAACCGAGCGCCAGAGAGACTGGAATTTTCAGTTGAACAGATTAAAGATTAATTCATTTTCTCAGGGAACAACCAAGTCTAAGATGCATAAACAAGCCTGTTCAATTTACAATTAGGCTACTATATTACACAAGTGGTTTATCATGTCATACTGGGAAGAACTACATAAACCGATTGTGTAATATAGTAGCCTAATTGTAAATTAAACAGATGTTTGTAGTAGGCAGACATGGGTTTGCATTTTTACAATACTGTGCTTGGTGTCATTAACCTACAAAGACTCTTTCTTATTAAAAAAAGCAGGAAAGGGGGCTTGCTAATACAACTCATACATTCTGCCCTGTTCTTTCTGGGAGCAAAGCTGCTGTTTAATGCATTTTCACTGAAAACAAATTTAAAGCTACCTGCAGGGAAATTAACTCCTGTTTACACCAGCCAAGAACTTCAACATGGAGCTTGAACCAAGATGCAGAAGAACAAGTAAGTATGCATGTTAGGAGAAGCAGCAGTACCTTAAAGGAGTCTGGTTTTGTAGAGTCCAGCCTGCACCCCAGTAAAATCATGGCTCCTGGGATCACAGATAGCACTTGGAAGCCTTACATTTTCATTTCCATTATTTACTGATAAGGGATAAAGATTAATAGCAAAATCTTACTAATCTAAGGAAAGAGACAGGCTCAAAAGTGAGACTTTATTCATATTTGTAACTTATTCACAACTCAAAGTATGATAAAACTGATAAAAACAGCCTAGAATAGTGTTAGTTTACATCACTAAATTCAATTCACATTTTATTAATAAAATACTGAAAGGAATGTAACAACATTGCAGGTTCAGAAAAACAGCTTGGCTACTCTGACTGAAAGTCTACATTATCTTAGCTGGTCACAACTGATTGCTGGTTTAATGTTTATTATTTAAAATTAACATAAATTACAAAATTTCAGACACACCCAACCTCTGTGCTCATAAAATATATCTTCTGTCATATCAAATTTCAGTAGATTGGAAAGAATTTTCTGCTGAGATATTTCATTTCAGCATGTATTAAAAGAATACTGAGAGTACCCTCCCCACCTACACAGGGATGCAACACTGCAGTCCCTGTTGCACTTTTAGCCTACCCATCCAAAGAATCATTTTGCTAGCCACTGTGCAAGCGCACGGTGGTGATCAGTACGAACCATCTCTCATAGACTGATGAAAACCACAATTGGGCTATGGCCTGAATTCTGTCTTCTGCAGTGGATGCAGACCTCACACTGCAGGACACAAAATAAAGCAGACTTCAACTCTGTATTTTAAGGCAAAGAAAAAACCAGCTCCAGCTGAAATGGAGATGAGTACCTTCAGCTGCCACCAATTAAGAAGAGCTGTAGTTGCTCACCATTACACAGAGATTGGTCTTACTTTATGTGATAAATGTTAACACCAACATTGAGGCAGCATGTTACCACCCTACCATAAAGACAGCCACCACAGATTGGAAAATCATACGCAGATTAAACAGCAATGAAGTAGCCAACAGTTCGCATGCAAACATCGTGTTAGACTGTTACATTCTCAGGACTAAAACTGTTAATTGTGTAAACACAAGTTAGATAATTATCTTCCATTTCTCTCTATTTTACATACTTTTTTTTTTAAAGAACCAACAGGCCCTCAAAGAACAAAGGAGCTTTACCAAATATTAGACCTGAAATTACACAGACTTCAAAGATTAAAACTGTAATCTGGTAAGGAAAAAAAACTCTTCCCCCACTATGAATACATTTTTAAAAACCTCATTAGGCAAAGCAGCGGCCTGACTCTCAGTCCAGAAGAGAGAAAAAAACAAACAAAAACACATTTTAATACTGTACTGTGAAAAAAAAGGAATTATTTTTAAAGAAAACAGACAGCATGGCAGCAACTGTTCCTAGGGAAGGAGAAAACAAGTGTGTATATATGGCAGAGTACCTAAACAGCCATTAAAACTGTTTTAACTGCCAATGTTTTTTCAATGGGATGTACTGGGAAAGAAATACATTCAAAGTAATAGTAGTTTTGAGTAAACATGCTACAGGAAACAGAAAGTGATCTGTCATGACTATACATATACAAATCAACAACAAAACTTATTTACAAACATTTATACCTACAGGCATAAAGACCACATTTAATACTTGTGAAGTGTATCCGATTGCTAAATCTGGACTGACAAAAGTTCCACTCTTTAGTAACAGAGTAACATTTCTACACTGCAATAATCATATGGCTTCTACCAGGTGTACCCTGAAGTCTTTGCATCTAGTTGATCTGTATCATAAAACTGAAAAGCTCTACAGGTATTTTAACTTTCATTTGTAATGTGGACATGCATCTGCTACCTACCTGAGACCCCCCCAGCACTCTACCCAACAAGCAGCCAGCAACCTAGAGCTGGCACTGTTACAAACTTATCCAGTCTGCTCACAAAACATTAATTTTGGATCATGTGGATTCATTCTTCAAAGCATACATTTCATCATCTGTTACATTTTTAAGATAAAAAGAAAGATTACCTAAAAATCTACTCTGTAGGCAAAAAAACCCTAAGTCCAGAAGTGATTAAAAATAGACTAAGGTAGGCAAAATTAGTAACTAATAAAAAAAGCTGAAGTCATATTTATGGAACTCAACACTTCACTCAGTCATATAGTTAACTGCCCTCAAAGACTAACAACCAGACCAATTCACAAGTACCTAACAGTAGCTTACATAGTTAAAAGAATAAGTAAAAAAAAAAATTATCCCTTCAAGATCAGGAAAGTAAAATAAAATGCTGGTTCTGTAACAGTGCAACAACTGCAGCATATTTTGCACGCAGCACATGATTTGCTACATTTAGTGGCACTTAAGTATTATGCGGTAAATACTGAAAGACAAGTTTCTGATCTGCATAAACATAATCACATCATTATTACCAGAGTTGCTAAGCTACAGCATTCTGAATAATACCAATTCAATTTAGCACTTCGATCGCTAGCCTTAATACATGCCAACGTCCTGCTTTACACCTTGCTAAGAAAGCAATCACTGAAGCCGAGTGAACTTGCCACTGGGCTTGGACCTGGTTCAATCTGACCAATCGTTCTCATCAAACTCTGAATCATCATCAGAATCACTGTATTCCACGGCAATGCGTCTTGAAAGGATGGTTGCCACATCATTTCCAACAGGCTCTCGCTTTGCTTCTTGCTCACGTTGCTCCTGCACCTTTTTCAGCTGAATTCCTGTAGAGACAATTACTCTCAGACAAAGTTTTCTGCACAAGAGATTTTAAATTTCATATTGTTACTGGCGAGTTTTTTGTATTCTAACAATATACTCAGGAAGGAGGGAAAAAAAGAAACCACTGAGTTAGAGAGCCTCCCTGAGCAAGGAAAGACAAAAAAGGCAGATTGGAATCCATTCTCAGAGACTGAATACTTCTAGACTTCTGCCAACAATATGTTTAAACTAAGTATTCACAACTGTATGGGTCCTTTTGATCTGAAGATGAAAGTTTTCATAATTGTATTTGGAAATACCATCAGACCTACAGCTCCATATTGTAAGCAAAGTCAGGAACAGCCATTAGTCACTGGTTAAAAATCAGTGGGCTGAAGCCTGGTGTTGGATAACTCGGTTCTTCTGAACAGAACCAAACATCCATGTACATCTACTGGCTACTTTACATAATGGACACAAGTACTGGTTTCGTTTGGTCATGTCCACACAAACACTAAACACTATTAACAAAGCTGTACATCTTGGAACATTAGGCTTCAGAAAAAATCCAAAGTCAGGGCTGACAAATGTTAGAATAGGTGTGTGGCACCTGCAGTTAACTGGGCTCTCAATGACATTCCGCCCAGTTGGGAACAGAAGCCGTGATCTGAGATCACTGGAAAACACAGTGCTTTCACTGAAAAAAAGAAATAGCTAAAACTCAGCATCCACTTACCCATTCGAATGGCAGCAAGAAGATCGCTCCGTGCATCACTTATTGGCGGCTGCGCAGGTTCGTGACGTTTTGCCTCCGTAGCTGGAGGAGCGTGCATTGGGGAGGAAGAGAGGGATGAACCTGTAGC
The DNA here is from genome assembly GCF_965638725.1 of Aptenodytes patagonicus. Classification (NCBI taxonomy): domain Eukaryota; kingdom Metazoa; phylum Chordata; class Aves; order Sphenisciformes; family Spheniscidae; genus Aptenodytes; species Aptenodytes patagonicus. Next base: position 204,916,023 of record NC_134949.1, read on the forward strand.
AGGGGGGCCTGGAGGGGGAGGAGGTGGGCCCGGAGGAGGAGGAGCAGTAACAACAAGCCCACCAGAAGGAGGAGGATGAGTAGCTGCATATGTAGAGCCAGTCACCAGTCCAGAATGGGAAGGCGGCGCAGGAAGCTGAAGGGGACTAACAAATGCAGTTTGTGCTGAAGGAATCATAGGGGGAGGAGGAGGGGGGGGAGGACCTGTAGGATTGTAATAATCCACCATCTGAGCTGGAAGCATCCTATATAAAACAGAACAAAAACATTTAATGCATTGAAAGTTAGGACTTACAGAATCATAACCCCTTAATCTGCTCTCATCCAACCTCAGCTAAAAAAAAAATCAAAAGGAATTTAAACTGGTGAGTTAAATATGCAAGTGATTTTAAACATATGAATTGTCAAATATCGATAATGCATTGAGATTTAAGGCAGATGACAAAGTTTAAGGCAGTGTCCTTTCAGCACTCCACAAAAAGTGAGATTTTTATCTTAATACACCTGCCTAGTTAAGTATAAAGCTATATTTGTTATTAAACATCTACTCTGTGAGAATATTAAGTACCATGCCTATGATGAAGAAGGGACCAAGAAAACTGTGGACTACGCATCTCACTTCCATAGAAGACCAAGTGTTAGAACAAATATTGATAATAAAAAACATTGGCGTGGAGGACAATGGAAAGTATGAATGGAGAGATTTACTCAAAGATATATCATGCATCTCGTGCTTCTTTAGTCAAGTTTATCAATTTAAATATTATTTAGTTAAATTGATACATTTGATTAATACTTTTAAAGAGTAGGATCAGGGAAGAGCTAATTTCTTTGTTAAAATGTCATTAAAACAATTCTTAAGCAGAAAAAAAACGGGAATTAATATAAGAGTTATGAAGTAGGTAAAGAACTAGATATAGGAGACAGGAGTTGAAGGAAAGTTACTGATGATATTCAGTGATACATGTCAATGTATGACAAATGTGATACACTGACAATGGTCATGTACCTGGGGACTAAGCACAAGTATTTCTGTTATACACTAGAAATAACAGAGAAAATGCAGGTTGGAGCAGTCAATCATAGCATAACTGAGTCATCTACAGCATGATACAGTCACGAATCGGGCAAATGCTATCCCAGGATGCATCAAGTGAGGCTGAAAAACCTTGGCTTGCTTAGTTTAAAACAACACAGGCAAGAATGATTACAACTGTCCTGCGGTTACAACTTGAAAGTTTAAGCTATTTAAGCAAAAGAACAGGCACAGACTGGTTAGAAAACATCTGTTTTCTTGCTATCAGAGGAGCCAGTACTCTGAAGCAAGCCTTCCTTCAGAATGCATTCAGGCAAAATATCTACATAGGAGTTTGATAAATTCATATCTTGAACTATGGAGATGTCTGTGGCAGTAGGGAACTTGATTCTGTGTTTGTGGAGATCCCTTCCAATTCTGTCATAAGCTACTTTAAAAAGTCATTTCAGGGATGCAACAGAGACTGCCACATTAATCACATTCAGCAATACTTTTTCTGCACGTTTCCTGAATTTTAAAATATTATTCAAATTATTCTAACTATTTTCTACTTTAAAGGAAAATTATCCCCCTTTTAATATTATATTAGGAACCCTTAATATTTTACAAGCATATTGATTTCACCACATTCAATAAACAGTTCATTATTTCTGCTTTCACTATTTCTTCACTTAAATCCAGTTCATACATAGATATTATACCAATTTTTTTTCTCTCCTCCCCAGGGAGATAACTAATGTATTTGGGGTCTTTTTGTGTGTATGCATTATATGTTACAATGATTATGAAAAACACGCATCCCTTTAGTTTTGTCAAGAATTCATTGGAAGAAATCAGGAGTTTTACCCATATTCTGCTGGTACCACAGGTACTGAGCTATGCTGGCCATCTGAAGGCTGGGGTGGTGGTGGAGGCGGTTGCTGAGGTCTGTTTAAAGTGGCATGTCGTACAGTGGTGGAAGGTGGTCTGTATTCATGCTCATGGCTTTGGGATGCTGCCATGTACTGTGGACCATCTGCTGTTCCATATGAAGGCATTGCTATCTGCTGATGGAGGGAATGATTCGGAGTAGCAGGGTAAGAATAATCTGTAACATCAGATGCATGGGACCTAAAATTAAAGTAAATGGATGCAGAAGAACAGATTATGTGAGTGTTACAGGGTATTATCTAAATAGCTCACAAGAAAAGCTAAAAAGAATGCAATCAGAATTATTTTTCTTGCAACAGGACTCCCTGATTATCAAGCACCAGTCCTTGTAAGTCCACGGAAAGCACAAGAACAAATGCAACAAAAATTATGATTCAGCTTAACATGACTTGAAAATAAATTAGTCTGACAAGTCAGCATAAAAGGACTGAAACTGAATGTTTTCAATATTTCAGCATACTAGCCACATGCAGAATGTCCTCCTATAATGCAGACTTTAAAAAAGGCAAAAAAAATTAGAGCTTTCTCTAGATTTTAGAGTTCTTTAGTAGCCATAAGGAGGCATATTTCTTTGGTCAATGATTTTGACAATGGTAATACTTATCAGACCTGCCTTAAGTTAACAATGGCAGCAGAAAAAGTAAAGCAATACTGCAAGCACTCACAACTATGCAGAAGAATATATTTTACCGAAGCGGAGAAAACCAATTTCAAGTTAGAAAACGCTTTTTTTTTTTGCACAATTAATTTTGCTGGAAAGGCCTACAGAAACTGGGAAACGTAAATATTAGTTGAGCAGAGAGTTCATAAAGATACAAAGTCTAGGATGCTCTGTCAAATAAGCCCAAGAGAGGGAGCAAAAGGATCTCTTCATCCCATTACTGCAAACAGTTGTTTTAGTAAATAACAATCATGCAGCCTGGCTTTTAGTGAACACAGTAAACTGATGCACTTATCTGTAAGACTGGAAGCAAGGTAAGCAACAAAAAGCCAGGGCTTTGAGTAAAACAAAATGACAAACCCTTTGGGCATTTTGTCCTCTTTCATGCTTCCTGCCTGTTCCATTTTCTTTGCGTCACTCATGAACTCAATGCCCATTTTCCTTCTCTCCCACTCTTCTTTTCTTGTTCTTACTTTTCTCACATTAATTTGCTGGTTTCTGTTTGGATTCAGCTTGTGTTTCTCTCTCTAAAGTACAATAAGTATAACAAATACATTGTAAATTGCCACAGTCTGGACACTTGGATGTCAATGTTTAATGCGTAAGCCTTACAATTAGCAAACGAGAAGAAACATGAGCTTTTTTTTACTTTAGCATTAAAAAAGAATCACAATATAGCCAAATACACTTCTTTGGGACCTTATTTATAAAACACTGCTCATGCAGTAGCTGTCAGCATAAAAATGTCTCTGAAACCAGTACTTATTTCTATATATATGGGTGTTTTTATAGCTTAGTTCCTACAGCTAAGACTACCCCAAGATAAAATAGAAAGCCTTCTCTCCACCTCACTACCACTCACAAAATTAACCCTTCATGCATGTAAAACAGATTTCAGGATTCAATCACTGATATTTGATTCACTGAAATTTAAAGTTTTCCATACATTACAAAATTTGAAAGGCTTATATAAGTACAAGATATCTGTCATACCACAACATCTATATCCAACACAATCATGCATCCTACAATTTCTGCTTAAAAAAATCCTACAGATTGCAAATATTATGGATATCTGCAAATAGGCAAATACATGTTGACGTTGCTGGGAGATAAAAACAAATCACTTCAATATGACTATTTAATCTCAGGAATCCTGGAAGCAACATGTTAAGGCCAGAAAAAGACTCAAAATGTGTGAAAGGCAGAACTCAGATGATGAAAAAATCCACATCTTGCACTTGACAGCTGAACACCGATGTCATTTTACCAGATCAACCTGTGGAAAGCATAGTCTTAATGAAACATTACAGACTGACAAACAGGAGACAGTGTTTTGCATTAGAAACTAAAAAAAAATTAGTGATTAAAGGATTTTAGACAGAGAGAGGGGGTCTGAATAAATTATTGAAACAGCAGTAGCAATTTTCTTTACATTTTTTGTTTCAATTACAAGATGATTACTCTTCGCAAAGACCAAAACATTACATATACAAAGGTCTCAGTAGATTTTTCTTTTTAAATTAATCGCCACTGGACAGCAGACTAAAGGTATCAGTCCACACTTCTGCAGTGGTGGCTGCTTCCTCAACCCAGCCATTCAACAATTTAAACACTAAGTTTTCACGCACTTTTTCCAGTAGGTTCTATCTATCCCTAACATTACTGCTGCAATTAACCATGACAGAGAAATAAAATAAGAGGGAAAATCCTCTAGTGAGACCAGCTTAGCGAACAAACTCAAGACTTCTGTGCACACCAGAAGGTAACTCCTACTGAGCTCAAAGGGAATCTCAGACAAAGATGAATTCTGCTATGTGTCTAAGCAGATTTCTGCTATTTCAAGCAATAATGTTGCATCTGGTTTTGTAGTTTGCTTTTTAGACAAATGTAACATCAATAAAGCTGAACTGTGCCCCCACTAAAGCATTCTGTTAGAGGCAAAAGTATGCCTGAGTTGATCACAGAAAAATATTTATTAAGCTATCGGCAGCATAACATACAACAAACTAGAGATGAAGGAAGAGGTACTGACATTATCTAGTAGAGACAGATTTAAATGCTTTTGCAGCTACTACTACTCAAGATCAAATATAAAGTATGCAGCAAACACTTATTTCACTACAGTGCATAACATTATGACGACAAAATGCTCATCTGAAGCTGAGGGAAGAAAAAATCATTAATTACAGAATTTGTTATTTGTGCTTTAAAATACTTTTGAGAAGAACTTTAAAACATGCATCGTATGTTTCATCATTCTAACTATTTGCAGCCTGTAAAAGCACCTAATTCTGCTCAGTATTTCTGAACATACAACTGTGGTATAACAAACAGCTTTGCTGTAAACAGACCTAGTATCTGGGGACAGTGATCCCTCGGAAGATGCTCCATGGTACACACTTTGAGACAACCTGTTGTCAGGTCTAAGCTCTTTGTCATATGCCATCATATTCCACTCCTGGCGTCTGTTCCTGGCTTTTCTAACCTTTTTCACCTCACGGGTGGTGCCATCTATACGCTTTTGCTCCTAATGTTCAAACAAAAGAAATAAAGCATGCAAAGAGAGAAAAAAGGAAAGGAAAAAAGCTGGTTAAAATGCAGTTAGAGCGCATGAAAATAAGACCAGATTTACAGATGAAGCCAAGTCTTCATAAAATTTCTCTGCACTGAAAATGAGAATATCTCCTTGAGCTATGAACCTCATTAGTAGTAAGACCGCTGCTTTGCCCTTCTTCTGTAGGATGCACATGCTAGTGAGGTATTGACCTCATTGTTTTTCCCAATACAGAGAAATGTGACTGATTTTAAAAGCCAGAAAGTTTCACTTCTGACATCATTTGTCATTTATTTAGACCGTCCTGAAGCACTTGTAATTTCCTTCAAATCAATCTTATGAGAATGTGTTAAAAATGCTCGGGGTTATTTTGGCTATTCATTAGGGGTACAATCACCTGAGGCTTTGGGGAAGGATGGAAAAATTAGAAACACTTTCCTATTTCATTCAAAAATCATTCAAAAAAATGATTTTTTTGTTGTTGTTGTTTTAATTTCCTATCCCTTCTTAGATCTGATTAACTACCAAAATTCTTCCTCGTTTTTCCTCATCATTGTTTCCCATTATCTTACATAAAAATGAATGACACTAATCCTCTCTGCAATGTGTCAATAATATTCAGGCCAGTAATATATTACAGCTTGATAGCTTCGTGACAAGTCAGTCTGTTTAGCTTTTTTAATCTTTCTATGTAATTTCAGGCCCAGTCAATGTCAGTGTTTATCTATCAGTGAGATCTCCTAATAGTGGGACTCAATGCTTTCACACTTCTGAAACGTTGTCCTCACCTACTTCTGACTACTCAGTATGGATATAAAAACCATATTGGTGCTTCAGTAGAAAAATATACAAGTTTGCTCAATCCAAACCGAGAAGGGTATTTATGTGCTACTCCTTTTCTCAACATTTATGAGGGCATTGGATTTTTTTTTTTAATCAGCTCTAGAGCCCACATCTTAGAATATTAATTCATAAATAGGTTAAACATGTTTTATCTATTAATAAGTCAGTATTAGGCTTCTGGCTGATAGAAAAATAGTTTCTCAGGAAAGAATTATATTGATATTCTGAGAATGCAGTCACATCCAATTGTATGTAGAGAAGAGTGGTAAAACGCTGATATGCAAGCATTTTATTGTGGAATCTCTACCTTCAAAGTAAAGGTAAAATAGTTGGAAAGCCAGTCTCACCAAAAAGAAAAAGAAAAAAGTACATCACGGATGGACATAGGTGTTTTACTCCAACTGTCAAACAGCACTGAGTAAATAATTCTGAAATAATGTACTTGGCATTATATAACTAAAAAAATCTATCAAATGGCTCGCTTGCCCTCGTTTTGGATCTCTTGCTTGTTCACGCATGTCTGTATGAGGGACTTGCTGATCCGCATCTGCAAACATTAAGAATGACAGAGAAAAGTCTTTTTGAAGTTCAGCATCCAAATGTTCTGACAACACTTGCTCATTCCTGGCCCCTGCAGCGAGTAGATTTTTGATCTGATTCATGTTAAGTAAAAATCATCACCTTGGTTCTTAATTACTTCCTATAAAATCTATTTCCTCCCCAAACTTCTTAGAATCACACCCTTTTTTATCCAGGTTATGCAAGGCTTTACTTTCTCCTTTAATACCGCTTCTTCACATCAAAATTTCCCAATACAGGAATTGGAGCAGAAGGGGGACAGATTCAGTCATGCTTTATTTTAAATATATAAAGTTTTGCTAATTGCCATGGTTGAATATATGCTTGTTAAAGGCTTTACACATCTGTCTTTTTCATTTGATTGCTGCAAAATTTAATTAGTTTTAATTTGTGACTTTTATCCTGGTTCAGTTACTAACATTTTGTTACTAAATCATGCTAGATTTGAGAGCAAAGTACAAGTAAACCTTCCAGTTAACTGAAAATAAGCTTTCATTTTCTCTTCTCACAGAATAGCAACTCCATCCTTAAGGGTCACAACTATGTATTTCTTGCAAGTTTCTAGATGAAGTAAATATCCACCTTTTGACCAATGTATGATGTTGCCTGGAAAGACAACCATTTTGATAGAATTCCTGTACAATCAGGAGTCCTTACATGACTGCTTACATATAATCACCTATTAAAAGTTTGGTTTTAAAGAGATCACTATGTTTTTTACAAAAAAGGTAAATACATATGCATGTATATATATAAACAACATAAAATAAACACAAAGCTTAGTTTGTTATTATCAGATCAGATTTCAGTTGGATAGGTTGTTCCAGACCAGCATCTGTAAGTATGATAATGAATAAATATGCTGGAACCCTTTTTACTCAAACAGTACTAAACCCTACTGATACTGATTTTTGGATTAAATATCATATAAATACCTCTCTAAAACATTTAATTCCTTCCAAAACAGTGGGGCAGGCCAATTACTAGCAGCTGACAAAACTAAATATACCTCTAAGAGTAGTTTTAAGTTGTTCCAGTAATACTTTCATTACCTTGACAAACAACGGTGACAGCTCTAGTTTTAGTACCCAGAGCAATGACCACAGAGTTCTCGGGGAGCTGAAGCCTTTCAAAATAACTAGTTAGAAGTATTTCTTAGGAAAGTTAAGCAATGTTAAGAAGAGTTACTTCCTTTAACCGAGTGTAATAGAAGCTGTGGCAGACAAGTGGATGCTGTAGGTTAAGCCAGAAAACAGGTACACCATTCAGCTGTTGGAAGCAAGTGATTTCAGCAAACACAACCACCATATTAGAGCCCTCAAACAGGGTTAAGTTAATTTTAAGTTTGATATTTGCATCAAGAGTTAGAAAATGATATTTCAAGCATCTTAATAAAGAATTAAAGCTAGGAACAGAAAGCAGCTCCAGCAAGTATTTGCAAAACTTTCAAAAAAAAAAAACCAGAAGCATGAGCCTAGAGTATCTTCCTGACTTCACAAATTTACAAGATCCTCTCAATCACAAGTCAAGAATGATTTTTGAAATACAAGCCCTCAAAATTTAAAGATTTCTACTTATTTAAATAATGAATCATTCCTCAGAAAAAATGGGGAACAATAAAAAGCAAAGTAGAACAACTTTCCTTTGGTAACCAATGGTTAACAACTGGTCTACTACTAGTCTACTACTATTCTGACTCAATTCAGAATATTACTGATATATGCAAAAGTCCAAACTAACTTCATTGAACTCTTAGGCACTGATCTACTGAGAGTTTGACAGTAAAAAAAAAAAAACAGAGACCACACCACAAATTTTAAACTTAAAGAATTAAAATCACAGTTTTCTTCAGAGAAAAAGTTCACCTGAAAGAGCCAAATCAGAGAAAGCCTGTGTTAGATTTTTCAGTTAAACTTAATACAGAAACAATTAAGTACGATATTTGAAGGCAGGAAAATGAAACTCCTCACAAACCTTCTGCTGCAACAGCTCAAGCACGTAAGGCAAAATAATTACCAAAATAATACTGGAAAACTCCTTGCTTCTCTGGTGCAAGGAGTACTCTCAGGCTTCACTGATCACCTGAAAAATTGAGGCTAAAAACCAGCTATATTTGGTCAGCTGAGTAGGACTGCATGTGGATGTCTAGTTTATAATTTGCTAAACTATACACATCTATTTCACCTGCACAGCTTCTCAACAACTTTCATATTTTGTGCTTCTGTAGAGTACAAATTGCAGAAGGAATTCTCACTTAGACTCAAAATACAACTTCAGCCACAAAATTGTTAATAGATGCTCTGGATTAATTCCTGGTCACCACTATCGTACAGGCAAGAACAAAAGAAAATGACAGTCTTAAGCAACCTGTGGAACGAACGGTGCCTGTGAGACATCTCACCCAAACCCTCCAGCTCTCTAAAGGTTCCAGGTGATAAAAAGCTCATTTGCACACCAGCTTCTGGAAAGCGAAAACCCAGATTCCTTCCCATCACAAAGTGACACCTATCCATGCAAACTCAAATCCATGCTGCTTTCTTCTTAGTTGGTCTTGTTATATATTCAATCAAATCAAATAGCACTTCAGGTAGAATTTACCAAGGGGTATTTCTGTGGTGTATTGCTATAATCCTACCTGACTGGGATTGAGCATATTTTACATTTGGTTTGTAGACTGTAATAAGACAATTAAAATCTACAAAAAATATACCATGGATGGAAATAAGTGAGATGCATTGTCTAAAATATAGCCAAAAATCAAGTTTATATATAAAGTGGTTTCGTAAAAATCTCTCTAAAGCTATCAAAGAATTTTCAAGCTATATTCTGTTACAATTTTTTTTAAAAAAGCTTTTGTATTTTTTGCTTTTTAATATTAAATCAGAATGAGAAAAATTAGCAGTTAATAGTTTCTTTTTATCCCTCTCTCTAGTGAAAAGATCTAAATTTGAAGGGAAAAAGGTGGGAGGAAAAAACCCAAAGGATGCAATTGTCCCTATATATTTTTCATAAAGAAATACTGAATGACATTTAAAAAGAACAACTAAACTAGAGAATGAAAGCTGCTTTAATTATTTCCAATCTTTTAATCAGCTCTGTGACTTATCATACTGAGAATATAGTGGGATTATAGCCTTGCATATACATTTGTATACAATTATACAAATAACCAAGTGAATGTTTTCCAGTACTTTGCTTTAGACAGTAACTTCTACTGAAAGTGTTTACTCAGCTTTTTCAAGTCTATTTAATATTTCAATACTGAGATACCTGCCAAAACAGAAAAACACTTTTGACTCATACTCCTAACAGGAAGACCCTATTTATTTCTTCCAGAACTTTTAAAATCATGAATTCACTAAATGTTTTAGTTAAACCAAGTCTTCATGTTTTGTTTAAAAATGTTGTAGTCGGAAAGTTTTGTCTAGCAACAGGAACAAGGAATTAATAGAATTTTATAAAAACAGAATAGTAAAGCTTCCCAGTCATGCCCTGCAATTTGATTTCTAAGCAGGTACCATATATTAGCATATATATACACATGACATGTAACACAAATATACAGTAGCATATATATTCACATATTAGACATTATGTATATACACATATGTATAATACATGTATATATACGCTGATATATTATGATACCTGCTTATATATACACACAAGTATAGGTATGCTAATACACATGAAATATATGCATATGTGTATATACATACATGTATGTATATATGTGTGTACAAGTACTGAAAACTAAGTAGCTTCCTTCTATTTCCTCTGAGCAGTCTGTGCACCTTGTTTGGATTGCTTTTATTTTAAATCCCCTCTCTCTCACTGAACCTATCTAAAAGGGCACCTTCTGCCAGATAAGATAGGCAGTCATTGCTTCAAACTTTCCTTCTTCACTTTTTTTTTTCCCCAGAATTATCTTCAAAAAATCTTAAAGCCCTCAGATCTGATAAAAAAAATTGACCGCAAAGAAGCTGCAGAAGTAGCAACTAATTTCTTCATTCAAAAGTAAAATCCATTAAGAAAATCCTGATTGCAGAGTACACATCTCGGATCAAACTGCTGAAGATATTCCAGAAGGACTGAAGACACTTTTCTATGAAAAAGCCTTTTTTGTTGGCTTTAAACTTAGAGGAAACAAGGAATATTACTCTTAAAATTATTCTTCTCTTGTTGCTGAACCACAGAATAACTTTGCTGTGTATTATCATCTTAGTAACTTGTAACAGGTGTAGAAAAGTGAAGAGTTACTATCAAGGAATTAAAAAACCCAACAAAATATTTACTTCTGGATAAGCTTATGTTTTGCTACAGAAGTTGATGCTGCTGGATAAAGAACTATGAAAATAAAGGAAACCATAATTCAAATCCCTTTCCCTGCCACACCCCCCCCCCCAAATCACAGTGTCTTTTTCCAAAGCACAACAGGGCCATTTTGCTGAGTACTACTAAGCAGATACTGGCAAAGGATTAAAGAAAGTATCTTGGAAGATAACTATAGTACTCCTAAAATTCAATTTGCCAACTTAAAATAGACAGTATGAGATATAAAAACTGAACCAACTGACCGTACAGCCACATATGAAGAGGAATAGTCTTTCCATGCACACAAACTAAGTATGACCTAGCAATCTTTACACCTGGACAACCGTACACAAAATTGTAATACATACATTTGCTATTATGTTTCTGCTTTTACCTTTTGTCTCCTCTTTTCTTTTCGTTTATCTTCAGTATCTTGTAACATTTTTTCTTTCCAAAGATCAAAAAAATACGAAGGATCAGTATAGAACTTCAATCCATCTTTCTTATCATCCCTGGAAATACAGTAGAAGAAAAGCTAAGAAAATACGAATTAGTATTTTTCAAACCAACAAAACTCACCTTTGACAATCATCTAAGCTTCATCTTTTTTGCATTATAGGATGACAGCATGCCAAGTGCATTAAATGCCACTCTTGGTAGTTACAACTTAAAATTGGCTTGATTCGTGCCAAGAATTTCAGGGGAAAGGGGCAGAATCCACAGCCTTTTGGGAGGCATACTCCCAGGCTATGCCTCATCAGAGCTCAGCAGGAGCTGACTAGGCTCCTGCACCAGCTGGCTCACCGGAGTGAAATTCACTGGTGCTGCAAGATGATCAGTGCCGAGACAGGATGCGTAGGGGACAGAAGAGCATAAGAATGGAACTCAACTGTCTCAAAAGAACTGGAAAAGGAGTATTTGGCTCAATCCAGACAGGTCTTAAAATCTGACTTTAGGAACAAGGTAGATCTGAGTACCTTTGCCCTTATGACAGGAAGCACAAGACAGTTGCTATTCTCAGTGGGACTCTTCTAACTAGGGAAGGGCTAGGAAAGGGGTGGCAACTGAAAGGTTGAATCCTACCAGACTGTTCTAGGAGGATTTGAGACAGAGCTGATTTGGGCTTGCCAGCTCCAATTGGCAGCAGGAGGCAGGGACACCCAGACTAAGAAGCCACAAAAAAGGCATGCTATCAAATCCTAATTTGACCACATGGCTTGGAAATAGGGAATCTTCTAATATCATAAACTCCTGGAAAGCAATGGTGTAGGGGAAGTCAACGTGGCAGGGTAGCTGGCATGGTCCAAACAGCAATATGATGGTGATCCCAGTCTAGCTTGCTAAACTGGTGTCCTTCAGAGTCCCTTTTGGCTATTGGTCCTAATCTCTTTCTGGGCAAATTTTGATGGCAGCTGAATACTAATTTCTACCAGCAAGATCAAGAGCTATGGAGATCAAGCACACAGAAACCTTACAACCACTGGAGCAGGGTACAGAGAGCACATCTTGCATACTGTCTGGTCATATGGCCATAAACCCCTTTTTGTGTGCTGGATCTCCTCGCTACATATGTCTAACCTACTGAAGAGGGTACTGGGGCCACCCTTCCACCCCTCCAGCTTTGGTCAGACTACAATTCAAAGTTTGTTTAAGCTTTGTCCAAGGCAAATACAGATAATTTAAATTCAGCAGATGTAAAAGACTTACCAAGAAATATAATTTAAGTGAATTTCACTAAAGTATCCCTGATAAAACAGGAATAACTGTCACTGACACTGTCATCCAGATACATATTAGGACATAGCTGTGCAGAACAGCTGATCAATAACAACTCTTACTAACGGGATGCCTATAAACAAATACCACCATTGTCTGTAGCAGTGGCAAAAAACATGTCCTTCAGCTATAAATCTAACAATTTCACCTTCCAGGTAAAAGCTCTTAAAAATGAAATACACTGCAAATGCTCTATGTCATTCCTAAAAAAATTTCAAATAATTTACTGCAGATTGAGTGCCTACTTTACACAGATACCTCACAAAAGTTGAAAGACACAGTAAAAACATGTTGTCTGCAACCCTTCAGACAGACAAATTATACTCATTTCATGAGCAACAATAAACTTAATGAAAACAGGAAACAAAGTCCTGCTTGCTGCTCTTTTATTCAGCAGTAAGTAACCAGGAAAAGAAAAGGTAAAGATTGTGTGTGTGCACACGTGTGTATATGTTGGGGGGAAGAGGGAGAATAGAGGGAAGGAAAAAGCAACAAATCCAGCTTTCTGGCTAAATGAACCAAAGAAAGCAGTTTAGTATATTATTAATTTTCTTTTCACTTTTTACATAATCAGTGGCCCTTGCTCTCTGATCCTGTGCTGCCATGTAACACTTATGCTGAAATATGATGATTTTTGTCAGGTACAACTTATGGTAATAACAATTTTTGTTTCCATGAACAGGGAAGTCCCCAAAAAACCAAATCTCAACCAATACAGCTTTTCCCTTCTGCTGTAATTATTCTTCTCTGCATACAACTAGGAGATAAAGGGCAAAGTACAAGAACGTAAACAATTAATATTTCCGTACCTATAAGGTGAAAGAATATTCAGAGGTGGTGGTTTGTCACTCTGATTATAAATATCAGCCACCGGGTTAGGAATGCTGTTCTTTGAAACTACCTGCTGATCTTGAATTGTTGAGCTCTTGAATGCTTTTTTCATGTTGATATCCTGTAACGATACTGTTAGAAACAAAAATACATTTATCACAGGTCTGAAGTTAACATAAGTGGATAAACAAAGTCCATTTTACACTAGCTATTTAAATATTTTCAGCAAAATATACAAGGAAAACCGGAAGATTTTTCTTTAGTGGATAATCATGATATTTAAGCACAAAGGCATGAAGAATTACCATCATAAATCAGATTTAAAGTCCCGCTTGGTCCAGGAACCTCACTTAAAATAATGGGACCATGGACTGGGTCTTGGAAGATGATGCGAGAATCCTGTCACATGCAGATGTCCAGTGATCTCCCCTTTTTATGATGTGTAACCTGAACTTCTAATAGCAGAAAGACTGGCTTCAAGCCTGAATCACAAGGTCTGGTATTCCTCTGACACAGCATTTTTATAATTACATGTGGTATCCATACACATCCAACCCCATTCTAAGTTTAATTAAATTATGGCCTCCACAACCTCCTGTGAGAGAGTTCCACATCTTTTACCATCTTTCAACTCCAAAATCTTTCCATATAATTGAACATCCCTTGATCTTAAGTTTTCCTCATCTCTCTATAGAGAGAAATACTTACCTTCTTTATACAGTCCAGTAACATACTTCCATTTTATCTTTTCACGTACACAATTCTGGGGGAAACAATACTAGCCTTTTCATTCTTTCTTTTCAAATGAAAGATTTAAGTTGCTTTTAATTGTCCCTGTCGCTTTTAGCAAGACTTTCTTTCATTCTTAATATAAATTTTCCTGAGATGGAGTGAACATTGCTAAAGAGATCCAGATAATGCCAATCAGTTTAAAAGTGGGAGTAAACTCTCCGCGTTACCTTCCATTCTTAGGCAACCTGAAATACAGGTTTTTGACTGCAGTTGAACAGAGCGCTGAAGCCTTCACTGGCTTGTCTACAATGACACTAACCATTTCTTGAATTGATCCCACTGTTTTACAACAGTGTAAGCTATAGGAGTAGTGCAAACAAAATGCACTGGCTTGTTTTCTTTTTATTGCCATTGCCGTTTCATCTAATATTTCTTGCCCATTCATCTAATTTATCAAGTCTTGAGAACAAACTGAGATTTTCACACGGTAACTGAACAGTACCAGGCAAAAATGTAATATATTGATGACCTGCAAAACCAGAAAGGCATGGCATTTGATACAGACCCTGTAAGGTACACTGCTATCCTTTGTCACGGTGGAAACCAAATCCTACTCAGACTTCTCTACCCAACTATTTTTGTTATCTGTGCTGAGGTCTTGCCTCTCACTCCAAGACCACTTAGATTCTTCCGTAGCTTTTAAAATAGCAAAAAATTAGAAATAGAGTATTGCATTCCAAATCATCATTCCCCCATCCACGTCATCTGAAGTATCAAAACATAATTTTTGAGAAACTACTTTCTATTTAAACCTGCCTATAAATAAGCCAGTAAGGTATTTCAGGCAGTTTTTTCAGATGTATATATCTGAATTGTTACATCCCTGTTTGAAGGAAGACATCCAAAAGAGCACAAATCCCATTTTTCTGGGGCTTCTTAGTGTAAGTTATTTATATGCTTTTGAAAACTTAACCTCAATTATTTTAAAATGTTTTTTCAACTGTAGTATTAGTTATAGATATAAAATATTTTATAATACACTATACATTAGTTATACCTAAGAACGTAAGAAATCACTGATGCCATTAAATCTAAAGGGTTTTTTTAAAATCAACCTAACAATTGACTTTTTACTTAAATGCCTAAGCTTCCCAGAAATATATTTAGTATTAGTGACAGTACAATGAATTATGAAGACTTCTACAGCGAAATAGCTAATAAAATTTCCTACTGACACTAAAGTGACAGCAGTTTGTATATATAGCTTATTAATGTGAAAGACTTAGCAATGCAAGAATAATAACTGCTGTCAATTTAAAATAAAAACTGATTAAATTCTCAGTCCATAGACTAGTTTCCCCTTCCAATAGGCTGCTTTTAATTACTCTCCAAACTCTGGAAACTAGCCAGGAGGTATTGCATAATACAAATGAGACATTAAAAAAAGAAACAAAAGCAAAAACAACCCCTGATGAGGACTGCATTTCCAAAAATGCTGGACTTGAAAGTCATGGAGACTGACATCATCCACCTCAGCACAGAGCAAGTACAGTGTATGAATATCATCTAGTTTGCTCATATTACCACCACAACATGCCTCAAAGACTAAGCTGAATAGTGATCCCGTAATAGCTTAGTTTATGTTCCCATATAGCTCTTGACCTCTAAGACAGCAAAAGAAAGCTGCTAGTATCAACTGTGATACTCTACCAGTAAACAAGTTCCAAAACTAGGAAAAAAAAATCAGACGTAATAATTTTCAGACAGCAGCAAGCTAAAAATGAAAGGTTAAATATTACACTATTAAATAGCAACAGTAACATTTAATATTGGCATTAACAGTAGTATTAAATATAATATAAACTACACAAATATAAATATTAAATATAATATAGAAACCATATAAATAGTACTATTAAGTATATCACAAGTAGCATTAACTACTATGAGTAAATATTACACTATTGGCCTGATGTAACAAGCTTTTACATTTTACTAAATGTCAGGAATTATCTAAACAGGGTACATGCAGTGGCTGGCTGAGACATGTAACTGCACATGTAAGCAAACAAGCAAATTACAGCTTTTAGACCTAGACAGAGAAACATGTTTTACTTACCCAACTAAGTGCTTTCAAACAATGTAATGATGTTACTTAAATTCTTTGTTTTCACTGTGTATTTATGAAGTGAATGACCAAACACGTAAGCAAGTGAGGATGTAACAGCATTTTAAAGGAAATGCTGTTTCTAGTGACTACAACCCCCTAGAGAATTTCACCTAGTTGATGCAAACACGCAGTGCCTCATTTAAGTAAAGAGTATTACAAGATCTTAGCTGACTGCAGAACAGACACTACTAATACGGTCTGTGACCACCCTACCCTGAAATAAATAAATAGATCTACCATCTCAAACTTTTTCCAATATTCTGACTTACTTCCAGTAAGGTCTAGATTTATTCACTTCTGATTTATTACACTCACAAACTAAAAGTTTTCCCTGTGAAAAAGGCAGCTTAATGTCTCTATTACTACAGGGGCTTCTTGAAGTAACACTAAGTCAAAAATGAAGACAGTTATAAGACTCAAGAATATTTTTTCTCGCTCTAACATGATTTTTCCCAGCTTGCTTTACTGAGAAAACAAGATGAAATATCAGTTCAGGATTACTTTGAAAAGACAGATATTGCTGTGTAATTAAATACTGTGGTCTTGTCAACATCACTTCTGGCTCAATGCTTTCATGCAATTACCTACCCTCTTCTACCGTTGAATCCAGCTGGGTAACTTTGACAGCAAGACGATCAATTCTGTCTTGAAGGGAATTTGCTCTGATGTAGAAGCTGTTGGCCTCATTAAACAATTCACCAAATATGTCTTCAGCATGTTTGCCTGTGTAAGAAAATAGACAGGGAAATCCCTTTGCTAAAGGCTTACAAAACACAAGACAAATGACTTCAATACCATAAAGTTATAATAAAACACAGTAGCTGTAGGATTATAACAGCACAGTTTGTCATTCAGCAAAATTTTGGGCAACAGATTTGTACAAAAAAATCTCAAAATATACCACAAGTGCTGCCTGAAGTCTGTTCTCCTGGACATCCTGATTAGTCTTCTACTTAAACAGGGAGACTCAAATTTTAATCGTTTGTAGGTGAACTACTGCCAACTGACACACAACTGATCATTAAAACCTGCCTCTGATGAAAATAAAGGCCCAAAGTTACTGCTATCCATAAAAGCTTCTGAAGTAAATTTTAAAATCTAAAATCTTGTAATCCATAGTCATTAAGATGTAGTTACAAGCATGAGCACAAGGCAACATCAAAATGAAGGCAAAGTGAAACAAAAACCAGGATCCTCATGCCAGGCAGCCCACTTACCTCTACAAATGCTCGCTGTATACATGTTGCTCTGTCACTGGAGTAAGTTGAGAGACCGTAAGACGGCACTGACCACATTTACCCATGGCCAGTCTGGACTTGATATAGCACAAAAGAGAAGCCTACAACCTTTTCAACCACCTTTCTCAATCACTGTGAGAGTGGATAGTCCAGTTCAGATCTGCAGCCTCAGGCCCTACCCTAAAAGTGCTACAGTGGACAGGAGTGCCACATGATAAACCTAAATCCCTCTTGGCCCACAGATCCTTGTGTATGCCCATTCCTTTCCTAGACCTCCCTCCTCCCAAAGTACTAGGCATCCTCATCCACAGTTTGACTCTCCTTCTGCCCCAGTCCGAACCTCTCAACCACTCCAGATCAGAATCCCCAATTTAACACTTCTCCTGCCCCAGAACTTCCCTGACAAATTTCAGATTCCACCCAAATTCATTGCTCCCGCTCACTCAACTGACAGTACCGCACCTACTTGTGCCTCAGTCCCTCCTACCCAGATACTGCTGCTTCATTTAAGATCTTCCCCTCCACAATTTCTGCAGCCAACACCCCTCTCAAGGCATCCACACTCCGTCAGTTCCCCACGCAAAAAGCAAAATCCTGCTTCCTGCGTTTTACCATGCTTTTTGAACAAATTTTAAAACCCTACTTCTGAATTAAACTCATCTTGTTATGACCTTTATCAAGACGAGTCTGAAGAGCAGAAATGGAGGGAAGGGGGAAAGTGAAGCTTTGTCTAATAGTTGGAACAATACGGAATATGTATTAACCACCTAGATGACAGTGACTTCCAAAAGAACAGCAATTGTTGACTTTGAGTCCTGTAACCAACCTTAATATTTTACAAAGAAAAGTACAGACATAATGAAAATTTCAGTCAAGATCCCATCCTGTGAACATCTGGAGACCATAATTCAAAGTAAAAAATAGCCACACTTAAGAAGTCAACAGGATCTGCCCCTTTCTTGGACCATTTACTTCAGGGGGGGAGAGAACAACAACACTAAAACAGTATCTGAAAGCACTGTTTGTGAATTACAGGAAAAAAAATTGATTGCCTTGCTTTGAGTGTAGGACTTTACCAGTAACAGATTTCTTCACTGAACGTAAGATCAGCCACTAACTAACCCAAAATGTTAGATATTTGGGTGTATCCAAGCTCTGCTTTGTAGATATGTGGAAGGTGGATAGGCAAGGTGTGCTGCCTACCTGCTCCTAATCTCCTCCCCCTCCAAAACAGAAGTCACACAACCACAGAATAGTTGAGGCTGAAAATCATCTAGTCCAACTCCCTGATCAAAGCACAGTCAGATAGAGCAGGTTGCCCAGGACTGGGTGCAGTTGGGTTTTGAATACTTCCAAGGATGGAAGCTCCACAGCTTCTCCAGGCAACGGGTGCCAGTGTTCAACCACCTTCACACTAAACGTATTCTCTAAGTGCTTCCCCGCAGCTAGTTGAGATCAATTATAATCCCCATTTGATTTAGTTGCTGCAAATGAAGAGGTTATTCCAAGCTATAGAACAAATAAGCTTTTCAACTCTTCAGCTAAATAAAGCAGGTATTACATTCTTTAGCCACCAGTATTCAGAGCTCAAAACATCAATAAATTTTAAGGGATGTTAGTTTATGTTAATGTATATTAATCAGCCTGCTGAGGGAAGACTGCCACATTCTAGGATTAAATACATCACTCCTAGAGAAGTCAAGCAGACAGTGCTTGTCAGTTATCTTTCAGGAGGCAAAATAAGTCATAAAGTTGATTTGGGGGAACATACTTCTTTTAATATTGAATTTTTTTTTTTTTTTTTAAACACTTGCTACTCTAAAACAAGTGGAAGACAGGTTGTCAGTCTCCTGTCAGTAAAAACAAACAGTGACATGGTAAAGCAATGTTGGAACACACTATTCTGATTAACATGATGCAGTAAGTTTTAGAAATAAAGGAATACTTCTCTAGTGTTTTCTACATTACCATCTTTTTAATTAGATTTTTAACAATACAGAAACAAGCAGAAAAAACTATCTGAAGTTACAAGCACGTATCTTTCAACTTAAGAGCTGATTTTGGTACTGTGAGACAGTAATTTAAAAACATGAGGTGCTTCCCAACATACAGGCAACCTAAATATTCATTTAAAAACACCACCAAAGGAATTACGCAGCCCTTCCTTCTAAGGCTCCCTCCAACCACAGAAGTAGTTGAGGGGAAATTTAGTCATGATGCTGCCTCACCAAATCCCCCCTCTCCATAGGTTTTAATGTCAATTAACAGAAGTGCCTCTTTGTAGCATTTCCGCAGGTCATCTTCATAGAGCTCTGTATTTGATTGCTCGCAAAATAAGTTTCCAAGCATTGTGAGACATTTCTGGAGATTGGTAGTTCACAAATAATTGAAATCATAATGCCTCTACCCAAGTTCTACAGTAATTACATGAAACACCATCTTGCCACATCAGCTTATAACATCTCTAGCACAGACGAGACACCACCCAAATTAACTACAACTGATTTTCACATACTGCACAAAAAGGTGTGCATTAACACATTGAGTAAGTTGTCCAAAAGGCATCTTTTGTCAGCAGTCAAAATGCTCAGTGCTGTAACAGAAGAGGAATCCAACAATGACACTGGCTTGTCTGAAGACCGGAAACCCAGCAGTGTTTATTACTTTGGCTAGTTTCCTTTCACATATTTGAGCCTAAAAAGTACAGCTTTCCTCTTTGCATTCTGTATTCCACAGCACAAGCACATGGAAGAACACATTCAAGTTCATAGAAAGATTTACAGTGCATTAAAAGGGCTACAATTTTTCACACCATGAACGTGCATTATCAAAGACAAAAGGTAAACAATGACATCACCTGGTATTCAGGTGTCAGTTCTAAAAAGACATTGGAAGAAAGATTACACTAGGGCTGCCCCAAAGGGAGCCAGCGCTGCACCAGTGCTCTCCTCAGGGTCCTAGGTAAGAACTGAAGTGTCCCACAGAACTAGCTGGTGTTTTTTAAGTTGGAATTCACCCAGGACATGACCATTTTATCACAACATGGAGCAGAAAACAGTGATTCCACCCACCCATTTGTAATTGGATTAATTAGCACTAGAATCATGCCTGCCCCCCCGCCCCCCTTTTTTTTTAAATAAGCAAAAGTGGTAGACTGTTACTGACCAGGTCTTGGTTCTTACCTGCCTCCAGCATGATACCCAATGCCAAAAAAAAGCTAACTTCCCAACTCAACCTGATTTAGCAGTGCTAGAGAGCAGAGTCACACAAAGCTGGATGCAGTGTGCTCAGGCCTGCATGCAAATTAGTGAAACTAAGCCAATCTACCCAAGAAAATACTAGGAGGCAAGTTGGTGGACATTGCTCTCTGCGTGAAACAAAAAGTCTTCCAAGTCCCCACAGATCACAACTCCTCCATTTTATGTTGTACAGCAAAAAAACATTTGGTATCACTTGCATATGGGTCAAAGAAAGTAGCTCTGTACCCATGTACAGATGGTTTATACCCATGTAGAAATAAGATTTCAGCCTGACAGGTAGTATCTGAATGAATGGAGAAGCCAAAGATACAAAAATACAAAATATTTAAAGATTCACAGAAAGGAAAGAAGTTAAGAAGTGGTAATGAAACTTGAAACACGAGTATGTTAATGTACAGACTGAAATCTAATTAAGAAAAGCCCAATAAAGGAGTACGTATACAGTTTTTAGTATTTAGTCTTCAATGACAATCAGATGTAATTTATTATTTCTTCCCCATATACACACATATGCAAAACTCAGGAACAAAACCATGGTGCAACTGATCCTTTTGCAGAGAGCAGCTTTTTTTACTGGCTAGAGTCTTGCAGCCATCAGACCAAACTTCACTGCCAAAAGTAAGGGAGTATTTTGTGGAAGCTTTCTTCAAAGCCTTTGCACCATGACTGTGTTTACTAGGTAAAGCACCATAGTACTTACAGGTACAGGCTGCAAATGCTCCCAGTCCTCCCCCCAGTAGATTCTCTCCTCCCAAGTGGAGGTGAATCCCCTAGTCAAGCTTTTGCCTTATATAAAAGTGCAGTTTCATACAGAACACTGCTCACTCTGCCTGTGTTCTAAGCCAGCTGGCTGCAAACAAACTCAAATCTGAAGACATAATAGAAAAAAGCTACACTGAGAGCACATTCCCTTTGGATAGGAACTTGTTCATGTCTCCTGAAAAGAGCAGAGGCAGAAGCAAGCCAAATTTGTACGCAACAGCACAGATCTGCCAGTTTTTAAAATCTACACTGAACTCACAGTGCAACATTAGAAAACAGTGGGACTGCAAGATAGACCTGTACTTGCTCTCTCTATGCTTCAAGCTGTGGGAACACCAACAAGCTCTGATGCTGTCAGCAGGACGTACTACATTAGCGCCAGCACAGCATTTTTCTATGATCATTTCCTTGCTCCCAGTTGGCTTGAAACACAGGCAAAACCTCCACTGTCTGCAGAAAAAAACCTCTGCAGACATGACAGATTTTAGACTGTGGACAAGCCTGGTGGTAGACTTCACTCAAATACTATGTATTCATCTGTTAAAACAAAGGACATATCATTTATTTGCACAGATCTTTAACTTGACACTAATGAAGTACTTTAGGGCTGTCTACAGAGACTTCTGATGACCTGGGAAACCTGGTAAGGGAAAATTGCAGGATATGGATTGTGTAAGTAGCCAGTTCCTCAGCAACAATCATAAGAGGATCTGAATACACAACCTAACAGGCAGATTAGCCCCAAGACCAAATCTGGAGAAGTGAAAGCTAGACATTCCTAGCAAGTCAGACAAGTGAAAAGTGTATTATCCACACTTTGGCAATCGTTGTACAATACCAAAATGAGGTCCTATCAGATATCCTTGAATGTAATTACGAGACATTAGCCATTCTTCTCAATTTTCTGAAACTTAAGGATGTCAATACTGAGCAACTGCCTGATAAAATAGTAAATTAAACTCAATAACAATACAAACACAAGTTAACTATAAATAGCATTAGACACTAAATCATAGAATCATTGAGGTTGGAAAAGACCTCTAAGATCATCGAGTCCAACCGTCCACCCAACACCACCATGCCCACTAAACCATGTCCCTAAGCGCCTCATCTACATGTCTTTTAAATACCTCCAGGGATGGTGATTCAACCACTTCCCCGGGCAACCTGTTGCAACGTTTAACCACTCTTTCAGTAAAGACATTTTTCCTCACATCCAATCTAAACTTCCTCTGGCACAACTTGAGGCCATTTCCTCTCGTCCTATCGCTTGTTACTTGGGAGAAGAGACCAACACCCACCTCGCTACAACCTCCTTTCAGGTAGTTGTAGAGAGCGATGAGGTCTCCCCTCAGCCTCCTTTTCTCCAGGCTAAACAGCCCCAGTTCCCTCAGCCGCTCCTCATCAGACTTGTTCTCCAGACCCCTCACCAGCCTCGTTGCCCTTCTCTGGACACGCTCCAGCACCTCAACGTCCTTCTTGTAGTGAGGGGCCTAAAACTGAACACAGTATTCGAGGTGTAGCCTCACCAGGGCCAAGTACAGGGGCACGATCACTTCCCTACTCCTGCTGGCCACACTAGTTCTGATACAGGCCAGGATGCCATTGGCCTTCTTGGCCGCCTGGGCACACTGCCGGCTCATGTTCAGCCGGCTGTCGACCAACACCCCCAGGTCCTTTTCCGACAGGCAGCTTTCCAGCCACTCTTCCCCAAGCCTGTAGCGCTGCATGGGGTTGTTGTGGCCAAAGTGCACGACCCGGCACTTGGCCTTGTTGAACCTCATACAGTTGGCCTGGGCCCATCGATCCAGCCTGTCCAGGTCCCTCTGCAGAGCCTTCCTACCCTCGAGCAGATCAACACTCCCGCCCAGCTTGGTGTCGTCTGCAAACTTACTGAGGGTGCACTCAATCCCCTCATCCAGATCATCGATAAAGATATTGAGCAAGACCGGCCCCAAAACTGAGCCCTGGGGAACACCGCTTGTGACCGGCCGCCAACTGGATTGAACTCCATTCACCACAACTCCCTGGGCCCAGCCGTCCAGCCAGTTTTTGACCCAGCGCAGAGTACACCTGTCTAAGCCGTGAGCCGCCAGCTTCTCTAGGGAGAATGCTGTGGGAGAAATCAGCAGCTACTGCTCAAGAAAGATCAGAGAATCACTTGGAAACTTCTCCGAAAGTATCAACTCGATGTTTAGCAGCAACCAAAATTTTATACATTCTTAGGGAACTAAGGATAAAACAGAAAAAGTCTGTTTTGGTTATGTTCTGAAGTCCTCAACATTTCACCTTAAAAGACCCCAACATACTCTAAACTTACATATCCAAAGCAGTAATAACAATGATCAGAAATACAAAATGGTTTCTATCCAAAAAGAGTGCTAACAGATCAGGACACTCCAACCTGGAAAAGATATCACTAGGAGAACACAATAAAGATTTTATTAAATCACAGATGATTACAGAAATATGAGATGAAATCACCTTTCATTATTTTTCATAACTCAAGAACCGAAGGTATCAAAAGGAAGAAACAGATCAACTTCTGTTGTGGGACATTCTGCCACAGGTCATTGGGCAAGAAAAAAATGCAATCCCTGTTTGAACACACCTATTCCACAATGATAGCTTTACAAATGTTCATTGCATAGGATGATTCTGATGGACCTCCAGCTCAGAAAATCACTGACTACTTGAAAGGGGAACATGCTGTGTTTCTTGTACTCCTTCCCCAAGCATAGGCTATTTCCTATCATCACAAATTGAACACTGGGCTTAGTGGGATCCGTAATCTAAACTCCATACACACTTTCTTACATTCTTAAACCATTTCCATTTACAAAGTGAAGAAACTGATGAAGCGATAATTTTTTTTTCTAGGACCAGAGTTATCAGCACAAACAACAGCTGCTGATTGTTAAACACTCTCTGAAGAAATCTCTTTCCTCATTCATTAAGAAATATTCTTCTTCTTGCAAGCACTCCAGGCATGCTTCTAGAATTCCTAGTCGTAGCATCAACTGACAGGTGTACTGTGTAGGCTACTCTGTATGGAGCTGACACTAGCTTGCCTCAACGGTAGCCTACGGGTTTGTTCAGTGAATGCCATTCTTTTGATGTATGTGCTTAATTTCATTCATATGAATTGATCACACACACAAAAAGAAAAGGCTAGAAATACTAGCACATTAAGACAAACTGAAATTTCAGTCAAATGTATCATCTGATGTCAAGAGGCAGAAGAGTTTGCTGGCTTCATCTTGTACAGCTGAAAGCCAAAATAACTTGAGTGCTAGTCTTGTTTCTTAACACCAGTTTCTTTCACCTTAGGAAAAATTCCTAATTTTCTATGCCATAGGTTTTTTTGGTGGGTTTTGGGGTTTTTTGGGTTTGTTAGGTTTTTTTTTTTTCCCCACTTGTAAATCTTAGAGAGGCTCTGCTTGTGTAAACTTCAAAATATAGAAGAGCATAAAACCAATGAAGTAGCATTATATTATTATATTACATAAGTGGCAATGTCCTGTATCATAATTTTGCTATTTAAAACAAGCCAACTTAAAGCTTTTCATTTATTCAGTTTTTCATCAGGAATCAAATACTTGCAGGAAGTTACAGATACTTACTTAAGCTGCTTAGCTGGCGTATGATAGCAGCAAGAGTACTGTTCGTTACACATTCCAGTTCACTAGTAATTCCCTCTGGCAGAGCTCCTCGGCAGAGATGCCGCGGTTCAATGTTCCTTTTCACCAAAGGCATGGCTCACAACCTGGAATTTACAGAAAAATATGTATTATATTTACAACAATGAAAATAAAAGCTATGAATCTGTGTAGCACACATTCAGGTTTTTTCTACAAAATATACTTCACCTTTCTTTAAAGCACTTGCTTCAGCCTTCCTGCCATAAGATATTGTACAGTTCCTACCGAGGCACTGGAGTCGTGCACTGAAGCCAGAACACGACAAGAGCACTGCAGATAAGCACAGAGGATACAGTCCATGTAGATAATGTACGCCAAATCCAGGCAAAAAGTGTAATATTTACTGTCTACACAGACCTGTGCTCCAGTACCAGAATCACTGGACTTTAGTGCACATTTGCATTTACAAAAAAAACAGCAGTCCCCACAGGAGTGGCAGGAAAGATCACTGTCTGGAGCAAGCTGGCTCGCTGCCTTGGCAAGCTGCCACTGACGGACTGTCCACGCATTACAGCTCCCTGACTACGTCAGACACTGGCCTACCCTTGCTTCGACAGGTTTTCAGTCGAAATGGTAAACTCATCTGACAGATAAGGGCAAGGGCTTCACAGAAATAGGCTGGGTGAGAATAAGGAAGAACCTGCAATGTGAGGAAGAAGATAGTTTTCCACAGGTGGTGTTGAATGACAATCTGAATGAGGTTAAGAGCACATACTGAACAGATTTTGGGAGCATGCCAGATGTGGGAAGACATTTATCTGAGTAAACAGAGGCTGTCAGAACTGGTTTGCTTGAAAAATAGAAGAAACTAAGATGGGGAAAAACAAATACAAAAAGGGATCTCAAAGCATCACAAAAGGGCACAATGGCATAGAAAACACTATCCTGCAGGGAGCACCTTTGAGAGCAAGGATGCCCAAGTGGGACAGAATTCCCCCAACAGGGAAATGAGAGCATATACCATAAAAAGTTCTTCAGCAGTTTTCTTTAAAATGTCTTTAATACAATTATGAGTCAGTTTGATTAGTCTTTTTGAACACTGACAATTCAATGTCCGTGTGCTGCTTATGAATAATATTCTGTTTAAAGACCATGTGGCACCAAAATTTTATGGAATGAGAAGTTACAGCGTTATAAAGGGCATAAGTTCATTTGGAAAAGAACAGAAAATTTCTTTTTTATTGCACTAAAGCAATTAAAGTAACCTTTCAATTTCTCTAATTAAAATCATGTTAGTAAATTAAAAAGACCTCTTTGCTTTTCAAATGTTGCATAGTAATTTTTGTAATGACCCCCCCCAAGGTTTAAAATATTTTCTTCTCAACAACATTTCTAAAAAATTAACAACTTAATTAGCAAAAAGCAAATTATTTAACTGTAAGGTGACTTCAGAACAGGCCAGGAAGAAATAGGCTCATGACTTCTAAGCAGTAGTCTTGAATTATATTTTATATCTTCCTTACTATGAGACAGTTTATTTGAATATGTCAGAATTTAAGGCCAGTTGAGTTTGCTAAATTTTAAACAATACATCAGAGGTAGAGAAGAATTTTTTTTTATATTAGACCAAAAAGCTTCTTGTTTCTGTTCTATGTTTTCGTATTCCTCTACAAACAGATGCATTTTAAAATATTACTTAATATTCAATGCAGTTTTCTGAACTTGAACAAAAATAGGTAAAAACTGGCAATTCATTATTAAAGCATACTAGCAGCATCCCACTGTAAACAGGCTAGCGCATTGCAACTATGAAATAAAAGTCATTAAGAGGAATTATTCCACTATGCAGTAAAATGTTCATAAACATAACTAGAAGTAAATTTTCTCATCAATTCTTTATGATATGGTCCGGTGTGTTCAAAAGCTATCAGGAGGAAGAAAGACTGACCCAAGACATCCCATTTCTTTAAAGACCAGGCTAAAACACACAGCAGTGCTCAGAGTGGGGGAAAAAATAAGTTTAATTTGTGAATGCATGATTTAAATTATGTATCCACCTCATTTCAGTGTGAAGTTTAATAGCAAAAGGTAAACTGAACACTGATGAGCAAATATATGCAACAGATTAAGCAATATATTAACTGCTCCTGATCAGAGAGAAAAAAAAGCCTGCAACTGCAATAAGTTTCTTCTAATTTAAAACCTTCAACTATCTGAATCAAACACTTAGACCTATTCAGCTACTAACCTGTTAGTAAGTAAAAAAAGCTCTTATTACTGTGTGTCCTTGCCACTAAAGCACTACCACTGTTTTCTTCACCACACAGAACTCAAGAATTAGATGAACTTAATCTTTCTTAAAGAAAATTCATGAGAAGCGAGGCTAAAATTTTTTCAAAATATGTGTAACAAGGAGGTTAAACAAAAAATCAAGACAAAATAAGCCTCTGAATTACAGGGGCTTCATCAGGCTCAACCAGGCTGAGGGGTAGTATGTTACCAGGTGCAGGAAAAAAAAAAAGAGTTGGCAATGGCAGTTCCACTGCCTTCCACATTCATCTTCCACCTGTTTCAAGTCACACTTCAGCCCCAGCTTATTACTAGACAAGATAGTCATTGTGATACTCGATGTCACTGTATTAAACACATTGGCATTTAGTAAATCATACTCAGTTTTACAACACAGAGGTTAAGTAACAACTTCTCTTTGCTCTGATCCCCAAATAAATGGAAAACACAAGGCAAAAGTTATTTTCAAAAATTGTATCAGTTCAGAAGATTGGGACCAATCACAGCTGATCATTTTCTTACATATTTTACCCTGGCTAAGTACACAATACAGCCATAGACTTGCAGCTGGGATAAATAGGTCCCTGCATGGAGCTGCCTATGCCCAACACAGCTGGCTTGAAACCACCAGCTGCAGCTGACAAGAGATGAAGGAGCTAGAAAGATGCTATACTGCATATATCTGTAACCAGCTGCACTAGAAATGTATGAAACATTAGCACCAGACCAGAAAAATGGGCACAGGAGTCAAAGGCAGGAAGAAGAAAACTAAGAGAGTGAGATGTCGCTTAACATCTCACTAAATCCATGCGTGCCTCATTGGACATGGATCAGACAACATCTGGCTGGACTGAACTCTGACTAGAGCACAAACAGACACTGGTCTCCAAACCCTACAGGCATCAGCAACTGCACAGCTAACCTAACTTGATTTCCATGCATATTCTGAAAAGACAGGACATCAGAAGCTTGAATTAGCTTAGATCAGCCCATTAAAAATTCACATTAGGTGTGCTCCCTCTGTATTCTCACCTCCCTTTTTCTTCCCCTGCCTCATAACTTGCATAACGACCTTTTGTTTTAAAATTAGAAGGCACTTATCCACCAGTTATTGCTGTAGAGGCAAGCAGGGTACAGAAAGAGATAGCAGAAGCATTTCTGCTTTTCTTTCTATGCTTTCCCTGCGGTTACAGGAGTATCACTCCAGGTCAGCTCGGACCATCTTCCTCTGGATAACAGCTGTTAAACTGCATGTAAGAAGTTTGACATTGCCTTGGCAAGTCAGATTTTAAAATAATCAAAGTAGAAAGCAGATGTACAGTAACAAACATGAAAGACAAACGCAATGTACAATCTTTCCAAGCAACAGCGGAGCACAGCTATTATAAGAGACAAGCTGGGGTTTCAAGTACTTGAGCAACTGGCAAAAAACTCAAAGCAACAGCTGTTCCCCAAACCTGCCTTTTGGCCCTTTCACATCGCCAAAAAGGCAGTGTAATTTACACTAGCGCTAAAAATATGTAGCTGAATTTCATGGTTCTTTAATATTAAAGTTCTTTATATATTCACTAATACCACAATACAGCCCCTCTTACTTGTCAATGTTTATTAAATTTTCTGGAAGACATTGTTCAATCCTTTTTTTTTTTAAATTCTTAAGAGGTTTCTTCTTATATCCACTAGTAAAACATAACAAAGCTGAAGATTTTTACCATGAAAAAGAGCTTTCTATACAGCCATCCTAAATTCTCCCTGAATATATTCTATTATTTTCAGGGAGCTTTAGAGCTTTTCATTGATGAATCTCAGATCTCTATAAAAAGAGAGAAACTACCATAACTCTCCTTCTATGGAGAAGAAAAACAAGAGATGGATTGAATATGCAGCTTGTCATAACTGATGTACCGGATGGGATTCCATTCAAAATTAAGTACCTAAATTTGTACGACTACATATATATGAACTCAGTGTCCGTGCCCCTCTTGAGAACCCAGCAAAAGCCCAGAAAGCAACTAAATCACTGCATCCATTGATAGATACAAAAATGATACGGTGAGCTCAAACACCTCATGTGTAAGCTCTGCTATGCACCCACCTATATTTAGGTGTCTGAATCTAGACCTGAATTTCACCTCATCAAAACCAGAGAAATAGTGGCAGTTTCCTCACCTCTAGCCCCACAATCAAGTTACACTACCTCTTAATCACACAGTCTCTATGCCTAGGGCATTTCAAATATTTGCAGACAGTTAAATTTTCCCATACCTAATGTCCTAATGCTCAATTCAACACGCTAAATTTCCATCTCTGAATGGCACCCAATTTGGTAATACTGCCCATTTTCCTATTCAAGTTTGTAATTCTAGATAGTCTGCAATCGCCCTACCTTCAAATTTATGTATGTGCTAAATAGGAAGAGGAGGGAAAGCAGGAGGATGAAAGGCCCCAAACACTAGTTTTGGAGATGCTCTCCATCCCCATTTTTTTCCACAGAGTCACTATTACCACAGATCTCCCTGTCCTCCAAAGGCCCCTCATCCTTCACTACAGGACATAAAGAAAGGGCTATATGGATAGCAGACACTGCTATCCTCTTACCTCAAGGGAATGAAAGGAATACACATCCCTTTAATGCACGTCCCTTGCTGTTTCTTCCTTGTTCTAAATGACTGGGAACCCGGTATTTGTGAACCTTTCCTAATTATCATCTGTGAATGTCATTTACTTCTTTATCAGTAATGACAACTTAAAAACCAAATAAACTGGAACTAGCATATAATCTGGAAATCGTTAATTTAGGTTCATGATTCATCTAATGTCATTCATCTGTACTTTTTAAAGTTTGGGTTTTTTTAAACTGGCTTCATTCTAACGAGAGTTTGAATCAACATTTTGTATACTGCAAAAGAATATAAAATATTTAGCCATCAGTTACTGTGTAACACTACTCCAGTGCCCCAGAATTATTTGATATTTATCAAAAAGCATCTGAACAAGACTAATTTTTAATAGCATCTTCTAGTTACTCTAGTTCTATTAAATATGCAGTTCTTCTCTCAGCCACATTACTATGGAACAAATATCAAAACAAAATAAAGTTTTACTAAGCATCACAATTACGCTTTAAGTACTAAGTACTTTACTTCTGTTAGAGCTACCCCAATCTAAGGGACAAACAGTGTATTTATTAATATACAGGTTTTTTCACGTTTCCCCTAATTTTTAACGCAACTCTCTTGATTTTGATACTGAGTTTGCTGAAGCAAGGGCAGACATTTGTTAGAAGTATGCACAAAGTTCAACAGAATTCTGTTCCTTAAGGATAACTAAAAATCAAGAACAATTTTTTTCTTCTCCGCAGCAAACCATCTTTCAACAAGACAATACACGTAAAGTGAAATGCCTAGAAAAAGTCCACCTCAAAAGAATAGCTAAAATTTAATATATAGCCAACTCTGTCAACATCATTTCCACAGATCTCCTCCTGATTGCCAGATCTACATGAAAGGCATGACAGTCAAGGCTGGAATGAAGACGGGTTTTTTTCTTCTTAGCATCAGACCACCACTTCTGATCTTCCTCTCACATCATACCAACCTAAGTATTAGCGATGATGAAATGGGCACAGAAATCCCTAAAGCAATTTTGTTTCTTTAATACAGCTGTTATTTTAACATCTGTTGCAATAAGCTATTTCTGAAGGTTTACCACTTGGAGGGTTGTGGGTTTTGGGTTTTTTTATTTGGCTGGGTTTTTGTCTGTGCTGAGCTCTTCAGGGCAGATTTTATGGTCCAGTGATATTATGAAGGAAATCAAGACATTAAGCAATGACAAGAGAAAGGACAACAGGGGAGGGGATAGTGTTTGGTTTTGTTTATTTACAACCTAAATATATTTTATGGACCTATGTTTCCCTAGCCAACCCTCCACATCTCCAAAAACCCCATAAGCAGCAGAACAAAAATTTTGAGTCAGTAGTTACCTCTGCTAACACTGTGGGCCTGCAACACAAAAAGTTTACATAACCATTAAAAGGTGAATATATTAATTCAGAAATTTCCTCGAATTAAAAAGTTGGGAGAGAAAAAAGTAAATGGATCTCCACAGTACTGAGAATTTACATTTACAATTACCTTAAATTTAGTTCTCATCAGAATTTCACACTAACATTAACTCTAAACAAGCATACGCAAGACGACATTCACTAATGCAGGAAAAAAAGAGTCCTGAGAATGATTTAACCTGAAATTAAGTAGCTATTCTTTCCAAGAAAGTGTGGACTGTAATATAAAAGAGGTTTTAAAATACTATCAACAACTATGAAGACAAGTCAGAAATCTGTCTTATTTTCTCTAAAGCTTGCCGGATGATTTTTTTTATTTTTTGCCTTTGTTCTACAACCCCATCTTTGCCTTACCTGTTGACTGTGGTTCAAGAAGGTATTTGTGCATCTGCTATACTGTAACAGTGCCAAAAGTCTCATCAACTTCCGCTTAAGTACTTCTGTCTACAGTTCACCGCCTAATAAGCATGCCTCAATAAACAAGGGACCGCTTTAAAGTTACTGCTTTAATTTTTTTCTTCCCAATAGAAATTAAATATTCCAGAACTGCAACCGCAACATTAACTTTTCTCCATCACAATATTTTTCTCCAGCAGTTTCTAAGGAAATAAAAAAATCTTATCATCATGAAGTACAGACAGATTATGGTAAAGTTTCATCTTCTGCTCCAAAATAAAGGATCATATACATGTCATCCAATTAAATGGCTTCAGCATTGTTAAAGGAAGAAATAAAGATATTTCTTGCTCTCCGCTAATGAAGCAGTGTACAATCAGTAGCCTAAATGAGGTTACTGCATTGTTTTATCTCCTTTTCTGGGTATACAGCTATAGTTCTTTTCAGGTCCAACTAAAACATATCTATGGAATATAGAACATAAATTAATACAGGAAAAAATGGTATTCCGTAGATTTCTTATCATCCAAATTAATGGATTTTGCAATTTATATTCACAGCATTTTGTCACACTGCCCAATATGTGAAAAACTTTGCCAGTAAATTAGTTTGGATTTTTTTTTTACCCCTCTGTCACTTAAATCTTTGTACCTTCTAAAGATGCCTTACAATTTTTATAAAAATACAGGGAAACACACACTATATTTTTCATGTTGAAGTACTTTTTTTTTAAAAAAAAAAACCACTAATATTTACTTAATTTCATCACTCCATTTCTTCACAGGATAAACTCTCCCCAGAACATCTGTGAATATCCCTCAGCTAGTTTTAACCTCTCCTTTTTCTCATGCTTATCTTTCCTCTGAAAGCTGAGATCTTTGGTTACGTCACTTTCTTCTGATTCACCTTCTCACTTAGAATAGCTTACCGCACTACAGCAGTAGTAGTTTCAGGCTTTAAACATCTCATTCTCAAGTAGCCTTCTCAAATCTAATGTCAGATTCCCATTCAATGAAAAGAATTTTAAGGAAAGAAACACAAAACAATGGATGAAAAACACTGTGGTCCCACTGAAGCTATTTGTTAAGCTTTTAAATAAGATTTCTCCTTCACTAACACATTTTAATCTTCCTTGGTACACTTAATGTTACTAAGATATCTATTTAAGAACAGATTTGCTTACCTGAAATCTAATTCACAAATTGCACAATACAATAGCTTGTTGTACTGAATCCAATCACTCTGCCAGCATCGGATCCACCCACCCTGTTCTACTCATCCTGTATCAGAATACAGATGATCCAGGACACCTTCACACATGACTGGAGTCTCTCATTTCTAGATCATAAGCTGTCCTTTCTCTAATCAAAATTTTGTTCATTAAGCCAAAACACTAATCATGCCTTCTCTCAAAAGAAATAAGGCTAAAAGGTACTAAAGAAATCCAACTGATTAAACTGGAAGACATCCACATGTGGTATACTTGTTGCTGTAAAAAAATCAGGATAAAAAATAAAAAAGTACATGAAGAGCGTGAACTGAAAAACTCTGGAAAAATAGGTACAGAAGCTTTTACCCAAATAAGTAAATTTAAATCTGGTTTAACAGAACGGTATTACCCGACACTGTGCTTAAGGGAAAAGGTGGCTAGTCGCATCAATATAGCATGCTGAACGGGGAAAAAAAGTTGATTTGTGCCTTTGTGGGTCCAAGGCCAGACTGACCACCATTAAATTTATTAATTGTTCTCTATAAATCACATTCTCTCCTGTCTTTTTTCCATATCCACGTTGATAATGTAACCACACACGCAATGACGGCAACTCACATTGTTGCTTTCTGCTGAATGAACAGTGACCAGTTTAAAGTATCAACAAAAGATGCCAACACATTAATCTTGTTGTTAGCATGATGGCTGCTCATCCTGCTCATAGTCCCTTCCAGATGGCTCAGTGTGAAAGGATGGTGGGATGGGGAAGAAGGACTATCCCATACTGTTCTGAACATCTGTTCCACTGCCTTTATACATTAAAAAACCCAAAACCTTACTGCCATTATCAATTTTACTATTTCAACCCAATACTACTAGGCTAACACCAAATATAGTGTGTTATGCATGTACATGAGAAACGAAAAATGTCTTTTCAAGTCACATGAGACGATTTGTTTAGTTTTTGCTGTCTTAGGAATGGATTTGTTTCAATAAGCAAGTACTTATGCTGCACTGAAAACACATTTTTCTTTCAGATGACCTTTCTTGAAATCTGTATTATACTCCAAGAATTTATTATTTTCCCTTCTCCTAGTCAAGCAAACAAAACTGAACTGAGTCACCATTTGTCTCCCTTTAGTTTTATTTGTTTGTCTTTACTGAAAAGATACACACTATGCATCTGTTGCCACTTGTTTAAATTCTATTTGAACAGTTTTGCACAGCAAGTCAAAAATATTTTCCTTGTGCATATACAGATATAGTGGTAGCTTTTTGGTTTTTAAGCAGAGTTGAAAGAAAGAAATAAAAAGATAAATATCTTACTACAGTATACAGTCTACCTCTCAAATAACATTTACCCTTTAAAAATATCATCTCTTGAAAAGAAGCACTCAGCCAGAACAAGGAGAAGGAACTCAGCGGGGAGTTAAGAAAGCAAAGGAAGCAGCGCTTTGTCCTACAGCACAGCCAAAAAGACTTAGATTGATCATCCCCCCTCCTGTATCATTCTTGACATGTGCGAACCATACGGCTGCTGAATTATTCAGCTCTTTCTACTTTGAATAACCAATGATTACTCGGATGAAAATTTAGAAGTACTGAAACACTGATTGGAAAAATGGCGTCCCATAAAATCTAATTTTATTTTAACCTTTAGGACCTAAATGGTAACATTCAGTGAGGAGTATAAACTGGATGAGGTCAAAAGGAGCAAAATCACAAAGCAGCAGAGAGCTAGTTATAATATAACGCCAAGCTAATTAGGTCAGGAACAGCCCTCCACCAGCAGGTCAAAATGTTTCCAGATGTCATCAGGCTTGGATCTTACCAGATTTGAGTACAGAGTTGGTTGTGTAGACAGAGCCACACAGTTCTCACCCTCCATAGCCAAACTCAGCAGCCCAGGTATCTGAGAAAATGTCTACAGGCCACTCTCTCAATCAGGCGAAGTATTCCCGTGAAATAGCTAAGATGAATCTAGCCTTATAGTAAATCATGGTTCAAACATCTTGCTGCGCACTTCCAACACTAGTGATTCCCACCTATTTAGCACCTCTTAATTTTTCTAGCACAGTAATACCACAGGGCAATAAAATTAAAAAATAACAAAACCAAGAGAACTGCTATTTAATAAATACTATTACTTAACTAACAACCATACCAGGACATTTCCCACCAAAAGGAAGTTTTTGTTCACCAACCGCCTATTCCAGGATCTTTTTGGACTACAGTCCAAAAAGCATCATTACAAACACAAATTCCTTCTTCATCCATCTGACAATTAAAATGAGGGCACAGAGTGGCTTTTCATTTCCCAATATACTATAAACTACTGAGAGACTATTTTAAGTGTGATTCTTTCAACATGGCCTCTTGAATGATGGCCTTATACATCTTAGAGTGCTTACTTTAAATCTGTTTCGGATATCTAATACATATTCTTCTAATAGTTTAGTTTGAGTTATGGAAAGTCATGATATTTTACTCTACTTTAGACAATTTGATGTTGGAAAAATTTGTAACAGAATATTAAAAAAGTCTGCAACTATAAACAAGCCTTTTTTTTTTCCTTCATTTTTTTAATATTTAGGCTACAATAATGCTCAAATAGCTCTTGGAGACCATTTGTCCCAGCCTTCCTCCTTCACAAACAGTAAGTGTTATCAGCAGCAAATGCCTTTATTATTTAAAGAAAACCTAAGTTGCAGCTAGACCTTGCTGACTTACATTGATCCCATTTAACAGAGCCTTACTGGATTTAAACTGCTCGAAATAACCATCTGGGTCACAGCCCATGTGACAAAGCCAGCCCGGTAAGGCCTCAGGAGCCCGCCTGCATCGAGAACATGCCATTCAGATCCTCAAATGACCTCAAGCTAAACCAAAAGCAAATTCAGTAATTTGCTTCTCAGAACTCCAATTAACCCTAAATTGGAGGGAAAAGTACAAAAGGGATGAAGTATCCACATCATTCAAATAATATCAATTTTGTGGCAATACACAGTGTTCCTTATTTCTCTTACCTAATTTACCATTAAAATCCCTTCAGAACAGCATTTTTCAGAAAAAAAATTTTGTTCTTAAACTCTTTTTCCCCACAGCAGTTGATCTAAAATGTCACAGGGAAGTGTTAAGTTTTCTCATAGTTCAGTTAATCCAAAATCTAAAATGTCATAGGGAAGTGTTAAGTCTTCTTATAGTTCTTTTCCATACCAAAAAACCTCCAAAACATCATATATACACAAGTACACAGTTTGTGTACATACATATTTGATAAATACACATACACAGAGATATATACACATTTGTTATACATATGACACTCTGCTATGATGGAAGAGAGCAATAACATAGGTCAAACTGCAAAAGAAAAAACACATTGTACCATGACAATTCAGCATTAATCTTTGTCTGCCTCGACTCCTAGTGTGCCTCCTCCACTCCCAGTTCCCACCAGGCAGGACAGACCTTCCCACTGGGAAACAACTGCAAAGATGCTTTATCAGGCTACCACAGTGTATCACGATCCCTAAAATACCTTGCAGTCAAGCAACTTCAATGTCCACCTGACCAACTAGGTTCTTGGAGACCACAGCAAAAATTTCCTGGCACATGTTCCCAGCACACAAACAGTCCATAGAATCAAAGAATCATTAAGGTTGGAAAAGACCTCTAAGATCATCAAGTCCAACCGTCAACCCAACACCACCATGCCCACTAAACCATGTCTCTAAGCGCCTCATCTACACGTCTTTTAAATACCTCCAGGGATGGGGACTCCACCACTTCCCTGGGCAGCCTGTTCCAATGTTTCACCACTCTTTCAGTAAAGACATTTTTCCTTACATCCAATCTAAACCTCCCCTGCCGCAACTTGAGGCCATTTCTTCTCATCCTATCGCTTGTTACTTGGGAGAAGAGACCGACACCCACCTCGCTACAACCTTCTTCCAGGTAGTTGTAGAGAGCGATGAGGTCTCCCCTCAGCCTCCTTTTCTCCAGGCTAAACAGCCCCAGTTCCCTCAGCCGCTCCTCATAAGACTTGTTCTCCAGACCCCTCACCAGCCTCGTTGCCCTTCTCTGGACACGCTCCAGCACCTCAATGTCCTTCTTGTAGTGAGGGGCCCAAAACTGAACACAGTATTCGAGGTGCGGCCTCACCAGTGCCGAGTACAGGGGCACGATCACTTCCCTACTCCTGCTGGCCACACTAGTTCTGATACAGGCCAGGATGCCATTGGCCTTCTTGGCCGCCTGGGCACACTGCCGGCTCATGTTCAGCCGGCTGTCGACCAACACCCCCAGGTCCTTTTCCGCTGGGCAGCTTTCCAGCCACTCTTCCCCAAGCCTGTAGCGCTGCATGGGGTTGTTGTGGCCGAAGTGCAGGACCCAGCACTTGGCCTTGTTGAATCTTATACAGTTGGCCTTGGCCCATGGATCCAGCCCGTCCAGGTCCCTCTGTAGAGCCTTCCTACCCTCGAGCAGATCAACACTCCCGCCCAACTTGGTGTCGTCTGCAAACTGACTGAGGGTGCACTCAATCCCCTCATCCAGATCACCGATAAAGATATTAAACAAGACCAGCCCCAAAACTGAGCCCTGGGGAACACCGCTCGTGACCGGCCGCCAACTGGATTGAACTCCATTCACCACAACTCTCTGGGCCCGGCCGTCCAGCCAGTTTTTGACCCAGCGTAGAGTACACCTGTCTAAGCCGTGAGCCGCCAGCTTCTCTAGGAGAATGCTGTGGGAGACAGTGTCAAAGGCCTTACTGAAGTCCAGGTAGACCACATCCACAGCCTTTCCCTCATCCACTAGGTGGGTCACCTGGTCATAGAAGGAGATCAGGTTGGTCAAACAGGACCTGCCTCTCATGAACCCGTGCTGGCTGGGCCTGATCCCCTGGTTGTCCCGCACATGCCTTGTGAGCACCCTCAGGATGAACCGCTCCATAATCTTCCCCGGCACCGAGGTCAGGCTGACAGGCCTGTAGTTCCCTGGATCCTCCTTCCAGCCCTTCTTGTAGATGGGCATCACATTGGCAAGGCTCCAGTCATCTGGGACCTCCCCCGTTAACCAGGACTGCTGATAAATGGTGGAGAGTGGCTTGGCAAGCTCCTCTGCCAGCTCCCTCAGCACTCTCAGGTGGATCCCATCTGGCCCCATAGACTTGTGAGCATCCAGGTGGCATAGCAGGTCATTAACTGCTTCCTCTTGGATTATGGGGGTTTATCCTGCTCCCCATCCCTGTCTTCCAGCTCAGGGGGCTGAATACCCTGAAGGTAACTGGTCTGAAGATTTAAGTTAATGAATGAATGAAGATTTAAGTTAATACAAAATACAAGATTTAAGTTAATACATAATGAAGATTTAAGTTAAAAAATAAACATCCCTAAAATTCCTCAAGGTAGAGATTCCCACCCACCCCTGCCATGGTATTTCAGCAGGAAACTCAGGATTTCCCTAATTCTTCTGATTATGAAGCTACCACCAACACTGCACTTTCCCTATATATCAGAAACCTGGAAGTGGCAGCTAGTCTACATGGGGAAAACACAAATTTATTTTGGGTGCATTTTAAGGAAAAACTGAACAAAATATTTTGTGTTTGAATCCAACAACTAAGTAAGTGAATCAACATAAAAATTCCCAACTATTCTCATCCTCAGCCAAGTGCACCATCTGTTCCCATGAAGTCCCATCTTCTGGTGGCTCTTGTACTACAGCATATCACAAAGTGCCAGGCGATCGAGGACTGGTGTATAAATCAAGAAAGATATTGTAAGTGATAGAGTGCAACACTCAAGACAGTAGTAAAAAAACCCCACCACCCAAAAAAGCCACCATGAAGCACAAGTAGCTTTATTAAGCCCCAGCACTAACGAAGCCAGGTATTCTGCAGCTTTGTGTGTGTTTTGGTTATTTTGCTTTGGTGCCTAAGGAGGGCTGAGCTCTGATTAGAGGTTTTCCCAGAGCAGGGATGCTTTGCATATCTTCTGTACTGCCAGTGTTCAGTAACTTGCACACTAATGATGCAATTTCTCTTTAACAGGTAACCTTCCTCTCTCTCTTCCACATGGTTACAGTCTTCAAGTTAATCACAGAAACCAGTCATGTTTGATGCACAAGAAATTAGCGATTCATAATTTTCCAGTTCATAAAATAAAACAGTAGTAATAGTTACAAGATGGCACAGCAGAACATCCAATTATAAGAAGTACAGGAGCTCCATATACCCCTACAGTTGAATCACAAGCAAGTAACACAGGGTCCAGCAGAAACCAAGACGGATCATACCCCTTTTCCTGGCCTTATCGATACTGAAGCCACTTCTAAAAATTAAGTTACATGGACAGATAACCATTTATACCTTTCACCAGGAACAGAATACCAAGAGAAATAAAACTGCAGTAAAAAAAATCTGAATACACTTGATGCTATTAATATTTTAATATATGAAGCACATCAAGATTGAAAGCAGCTACATCTCTCCAAATATAAACCATTACTTTCCCTTGGTGTTTCCGGCTCTTTTGTGACAGATCCTCCTTTTTACTAGCATCCCAAATTCAGATGTCAAAGTTCTGTCCACCATTAACTTCCTAATAATTCAATGTATAAACCTTGTCTCAGTTTTTTCATTTGTTTCGGGTTTGGTTTTTTTTGGGGGGGCAGTGGTTTGGTTTTTTTAAATAAAGCCTAAAATGAATGTCAGGCATTAGTAAAAGTAACATGTTTTGATACAGTAATGTTGGCTTACAAAACCTTATTTGCAACATTAAAGAGATTTCCTCATTACACATAAAGTAACTCCCATTATGAGACAAATAGGCTACTATAAAACCATAGTGAGTCTCAGACCGAATACAGCAGTTAGTCTTCTCTAAAAATCCCCTTTCAAGACTTGAAGGCTGAAAAGCTGTGTTCCATGAAATCTGGCATTGTATCAACAGATCTCCATGGAGCTGGCAGGGTAGAAGTGCTCCAGAAACCAGCTTCAAGGAAAAAAAAGCATTCTTACCATGTATAATCAATCACTAAGAAGAGGCTTAACCAACTTTTTTCCCCCAGCTAAAATCATCAAATCTTAGCTAAGATTACTAGGGATGCAGAGGTTACCAAAGATAATACTAAATTTTTGAAGTCTGCTTTCCTCCAGCATTTCAAATCGGTGCATTTAAACATCCTTTGTGGAACTTTTTGTAAACATGAGTCTTTCTGTCTTTCTTCAAGACATATATATGTATGTATGTCTTGAAAATGTAAACATAGCTTTTTAAAGTCTATGAAATTTCAGAATCTAACATCGAACATTCAGAACTATCATATTGATTTACAGCTATCTCTAATTCTCTTTTAGTCAATGCCAAGTGTGGGTGAATGCCAAGTGTAGGAGAGTTGGGAGGAAAAATAGTATAATATTACAAAGCATAATAAAAGCAGAAAAGAACAAAATACATGGAGTCCACAAGAAACAGAGCAGCACCATCCATCAGTGGTTTTCCACTTGTAGACTTCTGGGGACAGTCAAAGACTTCAAAAGGCATAGGAACAGTAACTAAGGTTAAAGACTACATTAGCAAGTTGTGTGGCACAATAGGAGCAGAGGACCTGCAGAGCAGAATAGTTGGTGCTGATGATCCTGTGTCCACCTTGTATACATTTTTTTTTTGGTAGGGAAGCAGGGATATTTGTTCCAAACTAGCTCTCACCCAGTCTCATGGCTCATTAGCTGCTGAACACCATCAGGTATGCTCTTAGCAAGAACATTTTCGGTTTAGACCCATTGGAAAAGAGTTCATATACTCCACAACTGGGGAATCTGCATCATAAACATACTCCTGGATCCAAACTAAACCAATAGCATTATGCACCCTAAAGTGCCTGTTGTCTCGGCATGTTTTAATCCACTACATAAAGGCTGAAAAAGAAGAGTTTTATTTTGTTTTAATTTTACGAGGACAAGGAGGAGGAAAAGAGGCAAATACTGGTTGGAAAAAACCAATCATCTTAAGGCTGAAAACCTGTCACACAGTATTTTTTAATTATGGCTTCCTCCAATATTTACAAATGAAGGCTCCATGGGAAAGGAGGGAATAAAGACACTCTATGCACAAGAGTCAGAGCTTCATCTATCCTCTCCTTCCCTATTATGCACTCAGCCACCCAACACTTGGGGAAGGATCTCATCTTCCCCACTAGCTGGCAGTCAACCACATACCAATTTCATGGCAATACAGCCAACAAAAACCCACTGAAGGATGAACAGACTGTCTAAGCCTAGCAAGGTTGCAACTGCAAAATAGCACCAGAAAGCTTATTGCAGTAAGGTTGCATAATACCCGTGTTACTACAATATCTGTACACCTAGACATTAAATTTACTCTCCAAACTTGAGAAAGGCAAGAAGCAGCATCTGAATTATACAGTTGAGAGGCACAAAGCTACTTGATGATGCTGGCAGGCACACAAGGCCCATAGAAGGACTGGAAATTGGACCTAGATCACACCAATACTTAGCAACAAATGCTTCAACCACAAGATGAGTTATGTTTCCTTCTCAGAAGCAAAACCCAGTTATTGCCTCAGGATCCACTCCACTTAAAGCTGTGCTTTTTAAGACCGCTGTAAGCCAACCACTCCTTGATTTAATTAAATGGATTCCTTTCCCCATTCCCTGTTTCAACATTTCTG
This sequence comes from Aptenodytes patagonicus, assembly GCF_965638725.1. Lineage (NCBI taxonomy): Eukaryota > Metazoa > Chordata > Aves > Sphenisciformes > Spheniscidae > Aptenodytes > Aptenodytes patagonicus. The sequence goes on from NC_134949.1 coordinate 204,958,007, forward strand.
CTATTATAGCTGCTGCTCCTGCCTGAGCTGCTTCCAGGGCTGGAATCAGATTGGAAGTGAGCAGAAACTTAATCCAGAGGAAAGAAGTCAAAGCAGTTTATGGAATTACTGCCCTTATAGCTGAGACCACGCAAGTGGTAGTGAGAGCACTCAATCTGCTTCAGCACGAAGGGAGGAAAAAAACCAAAACACAGCAATTCAAGCTAACCTCCCATTTCATCCTGAAACAGGACAGAGGCATTCAAGAGACCAGTTACAATGTTTAGTTGCACAGGTGAATAGCAAGCTAAGCACAAGTGGCTACCTAAAATGTGGTACCCTAGACCTGAAAGATTAGTAACTGCTTTCTACAAGAAATGGCATCAATACTATCACAGAAAGAAGATTTAAGCCTAGTCATAGAATCATAGAATACCCTGAGTTGGAAGGGACCCGTAAGGATCAAGTCCAACTCCTGACTCCACACAGGGCAGCCTAAAAGTTAAACCAGATACCTAAGAGCATTTTCCAAACACTTCTTGAACCCTGACTGGCTTGGGGCCACGACCACTTCCCCGCAGAGCTTGTTCCAGTGCTTGATCACCACTCTCAGTGAAGAGCTGACACAGCTTTAAGTCATTCCCTTGTGTTCTGTCACCAGACACCAGAGAGACAAGATCCGCACCTCCCTTTCCGCTCCCCCTCACGAGGAAGTTGTAGACAGCGATGAGGTCACCCCTCAGTACCCCCTTCTCCAAGTTGAACAAACCTAGTATCTTCAGCTGCTCCTCATAAGTCATGCCCTCTAGTCCTAGTCCATCTTTTTGGTAGGAATACAGACTCATGACACTAAAGAGCTCAGAGCTGTTGCAATTTGCTGCCACATTTCCCAAAATCACATAGGAGTCCCAGCAAACTCTGAGAAGGTCAACAGAAATCCTACTGAATAGAAGAAAATAGACATTTCTTACATATTTATTCCTCAGGCTCACAGAGGCATCTGTCATGTCTCAAGGACTGTACTACAGGACATCTCATGTATGCATTACAAATTCTGTTTACCTTGTTAGCCACGTAAGTACTTAATGCCTGCATCATTTCCATCTTCTTCATAAAAAGATGCTTTTGGCAAATGCTAATTTGGTATACATTGATTTCTGTGGTTTGTTTACAAAAAGAAAAAACGTAAATACCCATAAATATTTAGACCAAATTAATTTTAAAAGCATGAAGTATTAAAGGATAATTTTTTTACTAAATATACAGTACTCTGAAAGAGGAGGGTGGATAGAAACTCAGTAAAAAATTGGTATGCTCTTCTCAGGAAGAAGTCACCAGTCTGACGAAAGGTACCATCACATCTCAAGAAAAGCAGTTGCTCTCAGCTCCTGGTAAATTGTAAAGGTCCCTTTTTTCTCTTCCAGAAGAGTAAGATGGAATCAAGGACAAATCATTAAAAAAAAAAGGTCAAAGGAACCTATTCTCTATATGTTTTGGATCTAAAAAGTCTTAATTCTTGCAATTCATAGAGAACAGAACACTTCTTTACTTGTTTCCCACTACTTTAACAATAAATGTCATAAACCAGCATACTAACAGATAGCATGTTGAACTGATCACATTCATATTTCATAATTTCAGAAAGACCCATCTATCAAAATTCAGTAGCCAAACACCTGAAGAGAAGCCACTCAGCTTTTATACTGATGCCTGATAAGACGCCCTGCCCACATTTTTGAGCCATAGTCCAGCCTTTTCCTCCTTTATAGGAGCCCAACTGACAGTGCTTTCCCTTCTTCACTTTTAGCACCACTGCCTTTTGCATACTCTCTACTCCAGTTGCCAATACAGCAAGGAAGGCTGTTGTGTCCTTCACACATCCTACAGCTGCTTTCCTCTACCAGAGTTTACTAGCTTGGACTCTGCTTTGCACGCCTCGCAACAAGAGCTGGAGGCACTGGTAACTAAAGGGAGAGGTATAAACTAATGCTTCCAACTACTCTTTCCTCCCCACAGTTTTACATTCCAGTGTTTGCCTACAAGGCCTATTTGGTACCAAACCTTGTTCTTAACTAATTTTTTTTTTTTTTAATTAGGACTGTTTACTAGTCATAGACAGATTCTAAAGACTGTTTCTTAAGACTGTTTCTTACTCTCAAAAAACAGTCCAGTAACTGAAAGAATGGGACAGAGTAGTTGCTCCTCCCTCTTTCCTACCTACTCCCCACAGACTTTCCAAACTCCCCTCCCGCTACCAGGGTAATACTTTATTCAAATACTGTGTTCTGATTTGTATGTGAAAACTCCTCAGGCAGGCCCCATAACACATGTCAACTCTTTCCACAAACCCTCAGGACTAAAAACAGTTTCTCCCCAAATCATGGGGAAAATGTACCTAGCTAACTAAATGCTGGCAGTCTTCAGATCAGGCAGCTGCCTGGAAAGATTCCCAGTGCCTTTTTTTTTTTTTTAAAGTATAAGGAGCCATTAATACCTATTTTTAAGCTGTTTTAATGCATAGCTGAGGCAGCTACATAAAGAAGCTATGTAGCTGCAACCAGATGAACAGAGTTTAAGGGCAGCCTGTTTAATCCTATAAATACACAAACTGTACATAAAAAAATGAGGAAGCTTTACCAGTTAACATTTTATTTACAAGAAAAAGGTATGACTGCAATGAGTATTTATAAAACATGCTTTAATTTTATTCCTGAAGTTAAAGAGGAAAGGGCAACCATCTAGATCCTGATGATCACTGCAGTCTCTTGTGAACTTAAAAGAAAGCAATTAGACATTATTTTCAGCACCTATTTAAAAAACATTGATTATTTTCCCCACTCCAGTTCCACAATGGTTAGTCCTGAAGTTTGCTTCAAAATATTTTGCATATTGGACCAAAATACTTTCAATATTGATCTGTCATTAAATTGTTTTGAACAAAAAAGTTTCCTAGAAGTAGATGTTCATTCCTAACACCAGTAAGTAGATTTTGAACCTAAACATGCTGAAGTGAAATCAATGGGGGAAAAATTAAACCCTAGAACGTTGATGTCCAGGATGTTGAATTCTAAGATGCAGAATTCTGAAGTGAGCTTACTGTAAACTTGCCTCCATCCCAGCATTGTTGTTGCGGTTATCCTGGTGATAAAATATTCTCCTGTGAAATGCAATTACTAATTTAAATCACATTGAGCTCACGAGATCCCACAATCCAAGAGGAATAGATTATTATTATTGTCCGAGAATCACAAACTGAGCAAAACTTCTGTAACTGCATTGGTGACCTGAGTTTTTGTGGACTGATAGGGTAATGCTAGGCACAAACACATTGACTCTGATTCTCAAAGACTTTTGTTTAAAGTTATCTATGATTACATGGATCTTTCATACACCCCACCAAATTATGTAACAAACCTATCAATACTTACATTGTTCTTAACTACACTTTAAAATAGTCAATGTAATCTACAGAAACTACAAGCTGCCTGTATGGAAAAAAATCAAGCCATTAGAGACTACTCTACACACAGTTCAAGAAGCAATTTAACTACATCAGTTAAATTTAGAAACAGATTTAGTTAATCATTGCACAGGCAACCAAGATTTAAACCGCATCTTCAAGCAGATCCCTATGCACTAGCTGCATAATTCAGAAGGGAAGTTACTATGATGCCAATCATAGAAAAAGTTCAGAGAAGAGGCCAATGGCTGTATTTATTTGCAGTATTGAAGTAGCACTTAATTTCCCCACAGTCTCAGACAGCGATAATGAATATTTCTGTATGCGTTCATATCACTATCTTGAAAACATGATGGGCATGCTAAGGCTCTCACAGAACAGATGCCAGTTTTACCAAATTACTCCTCCTTGCGTATTAACATCAAACCCATTTTGCCAGGCTGCAGTTTAAAAATATAAAGTCCCTCAACTCCATAATGTAAATAAGTGCACACTGAATGGAGTTTAACCCAAGACAGGCAAGAGTTGAGCCCAAATATTCAGCCTCTAATATCAAAATCAGACAGAAAACAAGAAAAGCTCATAGAAAATGCATGCACTTAATTAAGATCAGAATCTGTGATCAGACTTCTCTATCATGTTTGAAGTCAGTCTCTCCCAAAAGCAGTTCCACCTTATTTTGGCTTTACCATTTGTAATGCAAGGATTCTGGGATACTTTCTCCTCTCTCATAGGCCTTTCTTCCCCACAGAAGACCATTCAGGAAACATTGTCCTACTTCTCCCCCATCCACTGCTATGTAATTAGCAATCTTCAGCTTTTGACTGGCCGAGTAGTCCAAAAACCTTCAACAATTCTCCAGAAGACAATTTCTCTCTCCTGCCCAACCTACCTTTCACACTCACTCTCTCCTATTCTGAAAAGCTTCTTTCCTTCAGGGAAAATGCAAACTGTAGTCTTCTGAAGAAAATTCGGAGGAAACTTTTCTTAATAGTTTTAAATCAAGAATTTAAGTTACTAAATCATTCTATAATTTGCCAGCCACAAAGGATACAGGTTATGTGACTGAAGAGTCAGATAGTACAGGAAAAAATCTTTGCAAGTAAATTTCATTTAACCCTGACTAAAAATATCTAAGTTGCTTTCACAATAAAAGTATTTCTAAAGACTGGAACAGTAACACAGCAATAACAAACATAATTTTAACATCTTTCTTCAAAACATATAACTGAATATGCAACATTTTTATATGCCAAACTAACTATAAACATGTATTTCTTAGAATTGCTTGTATGTGATGACAAAGGAGTTCTTCAGCTGGTCTAGTAAATTGACATTTGGGGCTGGTAAGCATTAGGGTCCCTTTTCAAGACCTGCATTTGGTATTTCCTTCCTGACCACACGCTCTCTAACTTTGTGGGAGACACTTTTGTAGTATAGTGTTGCAGGATTACAATGGAAGTTTAGAAAAGCCAGAGCATGCTTCTTACACAGGATGGCATGTTAAGGAATCGGCAGCTTTCACAAACATCTAATAGTTGTATTTTAAGCAACATGACAACTTTTGTGGGTGTTTATATCAGCAAAACACACTAGAAAATCCAGATAAGCACGAAAGGACAAGGCACAATTATAAGCCAAGTGACAAAATGACTTGATTCGAAATGAAAACGCCTTACTACGAATGCAAAACAGGTGAATTAAGCCATTTAAATTTTTAATTATGACTTGTAAGTGGAATTCTTTGAAGCAGAAATTTAAAAAGAAAAATATTACATTTCTGTAGAAATCAATCGTTATTTTAAATACAAGCTTATCACTTTATTGACCAGGTAGAATTTCCAAATTGTATGTCCTATTAGAACGTGTGATACACGAATGATCAGTGTTCAACCAAAAATCAGAATTTATGTTTACTAAAATTAGTTTTTAATATTTTTTTAAAAATCAAAGGCTTAATATTTTTTAAAAAATCAAGTATTTTCAAGTATGTGCAGCATTCTGTCTTTAAATACCCTTCAGCTACATTAAACTCCAGACTATTAAACACTGGACACATTTCAATTAAACTCCACATGGAAATTGTGCTTAACCTGCAGAAAGAAACAGAAAATATTTGATAATACTACACTGAGTATGAACAGCAAATATCTCAAAATAATTTTTCAAGTTTTATGAATAAATACAACCCAGGGAAAATATTCTTAAACCTAGGTTCTTATTCCTGTAACAACTAATCTCTACTACCTCCCATGAATAAAGCAAGCAATGATGTTTCCATGCAGCATGAAAAGCAACTGACATAACAGTGCTGTAACAATTGTTAAGCTTAAAAAAAAGAAACACTGGAAGCTAAAATATGACAGCTGTGACTTTTTTAATCCCAAAAGCAGGAGGAGAGGTCTGTAAAGCCAGCTACTAGAGAGACCATGAGTCTGGGGGCCAGATACTGGAGAGATCAGGGGTCTTAAAGTCAGCTACTGGAGTGACCATAGGTATAGACTAGCTACTGGAGAGACCTCTGCACACATGTTCATGTGTGTGCATACCTATGTGACAACAGGACACCTGTAAATACATATATTAAAAGGAATAAATCTCACTTTCATTAAATAAGTAACATGTTAATCTAATAATCTAGTAGTGAAGCATATTTTCAGTCTGATATGTCCATTTGGTTTACTAAATTTTTTGCAGACTACTTACTTTCCCTGACACTTCCTCCACCTTTGAAAGTTACAGCAAGTGATCTTTTTTCCCCAAACAATTTCAGAATAACACCATTAAGTTACCTTACCATTTAACGGGAATTGCAGGAGGGACAGAAGGGGGAAGGAACAGGTTTTCTTTCATCTTTCTCCTTCAAAGGCTGTTGCCATAACTTGCACATTTCTGTGTGCACCATACTGCTTCCTGATCCCTTCATGTATCAAAATAAAATTTCTTACTTGACATTGTGAATGCACACAGAGTTTTCCAGAGCTCCTTTGAGTTTTTCCTAACTTAAGGTGCAATCTCTTTCAGAACATATATGCTGATAAGCATCTTGAATATCATCAAGCATACAATCAGAACTCAGAATTAAAATAAGCATATGTGAATTTCAGCTGAGGGGACAAAGTGTGCCAAAGGATCATAACCAGCATTATAGTCAGAGTCAGCTCCAGGACACAGGCAGAGTCAACAGTATCCTAAAGCACTGCTGCATACTTGGCTTTTTTCGGAGACCTTGAAGCAAGGCTGGCTGCGGTTTCTGCCACTGTGGTGTGCAATGCCGGAAGAAAAATGATCTCTCCTATGAGTAGCCAGTACTACTTTTAACCTCCTCATCCTCTCAGAAGGAAGAGCAACAAACCTGCTCTCCAGCTTCTTCCCCTGCTCAAAAGGCTTCACTTTCCCACTGCAGAAGCAGACAAGCTGCAGCCCCCTAAAAAAAAAATCACTATAATCAGCTTTACTTTAACAAAATTGTCTGCACTTTGGCAGTAGTCCTTCATCAGCACCACCCAGTGCGGCCCACATCTTACGTCACACAGTGAAGGAAGTGCTACACAGCTGTTTTGATACTCTTCCACCAACACAACAGATATTCCTCAGCTAAAAGTCTGTGATGTGCATGTCGCAGCTGAGAGATTGGGGGGCTGGGGGATTTTTCCCCAAAGCTAGTTTAATATCAATAAATATAAATCTTTTATTATCCTTTGCATTTTGAGGCAAACAGTCGAACATTTAACCTCAGCAGATTTAGTTTAAATCTCTAAGATGACACATCAGCAAAGTACAGATTATACAGGGTAAAAGTAATTAACAGATGCAAATTTATAAATCCAGTATCTAATGAACAACCATGAATAAAGTAAATTTATTTCTGTTTTCTACACAATAAGATTAATGTTTAAATGATACTAGTCTCCTGGGCTAGCAGTGCTTTTGACATTTGTTTCAGGGCCTAATACAGCATATCTTCAACATCACAAAAATATAAACCTCCTTCCCAATGCTAACTCAAAACCTTCTGGCCAGTTTCCAAACTTCATCATTGGTCTTCAGCTTAAAGACTTACCACAGTTTTCAAAGCTATCTGTAATAGATTCACACAAATGCAAAGTAAGTGACAAGGTACATTCAGTAAGAGCTCCCTTGAACAACTTACCATTTAAAAAAAGGGAGTAGAGAATATCGTTTCTGTTTACACGTTTGAGAAGACAGCTGTTCTGTAACTTGCTAGCACACTCAGGTGGCTTTCTCTGCAAACAAAGACAAATGTCAACTTAGCTTTTCAATAATAGAATAATTGAAGATATGCATTAAAAAATCAGGTTCAGTGACCAGTTAAAAAACTAAAACATGCATGAGTAGAATCTAGACATACTTTTAACTGTTTTGAGCTAAACATTATTTCATGTTACTGCTTAAATTTTTTCAAGGTAAGAAAATAGCTTGTGTTATTTTATAATCAATGACTTTTTTAAACTGGAAATATCTGCAGAGAAGGTAACATTTACTCAAAGACTGTGGGGATGGAAAAATGTGAGATAATGGCCTATAGTATAGCATAATAAAACACCAAGTTTGAGTCCCTCTGAGATACTTCACAGTAAATTAAATATTACTAAACACAAACCCAGTAAAACAAAACAAACACTAAAAAAAAGCAGTGAGGATCTCTTGCAAAAATTAAGTACTGAGATGTTTCAATGAAAATATTACAGATCCTACTATCAAAAGAATATTCTGACTTATAGATGAACATTTACTCATACACTGACTTTTTATAAATTAAGTTTTTGTGGTTAAGACATAGCTGCCCTTTCTGCAAGAACTGTACAAAGATGATCTCTAAACTAGATCATTTGATCATAAAAGACTAATATTACAGCCATATTTTTAAAGGCTACTGCTATACATTCCTTGATGGAACTTGATTAGACATTTTAGACAATAAAAAATGTACAAGAGAAAAAACTTCTCTATTTCAAGGATACATTTATAAAACAGGATTTATAACAGAGCCAAAGCATCTACAAGAGCAAGACGCTGTTAGTCACCACACACAGATTTCTCAAAGGCAAGACAGTGTCCTAGACAGCACCTCTTGTTCACTGTCACCACTCTAAGTTTCCTTCATCCTCCCTCAAAATATTAGACTTTTAACATCATGGTGCTCCCTCCTCAATTCCAGTAAGCATTGGTGCAGTGGCCACCTATTCCAAACATAATATTGCCCTTTAGTTAGGTTGCTACCAAGATCTACCAGTAGGCCAATACCATTGGGATTTCTTTCCTCTTGTAGATTTTATGGGAAAGAAAGAATCCATTCAAAAGGGAGCGTGTATATTGACAGTTATACCAGTAGACAGATATTGCTGGTCTGTTAATGGTGTACTGAAATATATTTTCCTTTCTGTATCTCATGTTGCATGCATCTGGAGCATTTTTTTCATCATAACTATGTAACTTAAAGGTAGAACATGTAGTGAGAGAGTCCAGCACTTCTCTGGCTTATCCTGGTCTTTTTAAAATATTTTACTTTAAAAAAAAATCAGAAAAATCTGATTTAAAAGAAGATATAGAACTGCTTGACATTGGCCATGTCTTGATGTCTTTATTTAGCCACGAAAGGATTTATACTAACCCCTGGAATCTATGTCAGGACAGTTGATCTCATTTCACCGTGAAAAATGTGCATTATAAAAACGTTCTTACTCATTACAAAGTACATCACTGACTCCTCTGCCAAGTGCCCCATCTGACTCATATTCACTAAGTTACAGAAAGTACTGAACAGTTTCAATAGGGTAAGATTTTAGAGATGCAGAATGTATAATGCTGGCTTCTGGTTAGAAGTGTATATCCAGCTGAATTTTGTTTAAAATCAATCTTTTAAAACTTTCTAAACAGGACTCCTAGAAATGAGGAGATGGTATGCAAGCAATTGGAAGAACAAGCTATATGGCACACACAGGATTACTTCAGAAATCCACAGGAAAAAAAAAGGATTTAATGCAAGACATAACTTTTATACAGATAGAGGATTAAAAGTATCCAAATAGTAGGTCATCATCAAAATGGTGAAAAAAGGATTTTATTTTAAAGTCTTTCTGGGGTGGGAGGAGGGGTTTTAAAACATGGTTTCATGTATGGAGATCCAAAGCTTACTACTGTAGTTTGAATTATAAAGTAACTGTTTTATCAATGCATAGACACAAAAAAGGAAGTGGTTTAAATCTTCCAATATTGATTTGCCTTGTTAACTTCCTGTGTGTATTCAATCTTAAAAGCATGAAACTGAAATGTTGGAAACTACTGTAACTCTACAGCAGACATTTGGAAAACCCAGACAGTTCTTCAAAGAGCAGAACCACACATCAATTAGTGGTTAGGTCCCACTTGGTCTTAACTACTTCTACAGTGGGATGGGGGGGGCTTTTCCATAAAAGAGCCATACGATCAACTACATAGAACCAAGGGGCCTCTCAGTGGCCCATCCTAAGCAGCTTTCATGAGACTGATCAAGACAACTAGAAAGTTTCTTATCCTTAAACTAGGCTTGATCCAGATCCCAGTCTTAAACTTGGGGACATAACAGGAGCAGCATAAAGGAAGACACAGCAGCTCATGTTTCCAAGTGAAAATCTTTAATTTAAGATTCAATTGCTGTTGTCTAGCCCTAACTCTGAGCCTCCACAGACACGCAGAAATACAGACTTAGGACATACATCGTCCTTGGGAGTGTGGAGAGCTCTCTGCCCTTTGCCAAGCCCTCAAGGGACAATTTCCTGCTCTGTATCTTTCTGAGAACCACTTTGATGGTCAGACTTGGTCACAGCACCCAGTGTGTCTTCTGCCACCAATTCCTTCCAAACAAGTTCAAGCTCTTGGAGTTATTCTTTAAAGCACAGGCAGCACAAAGTAAAGTCAAAGCACAAAGCAAAAATATCCAACCTGTTGGGGAGTACCTGGTATCTCTTTTACTCGTTTTCACTCACTGGATTATGGTACAAATATTCACTGCTTGACTGAGTATAGCAGTCCTTCAGTATTGGACAGAGATCTATTTAAACTGGACACTGGCAAAATCCTAAACATCTTGTGGAATTTATCTGAGGTTAAACACTTGATCTTCAGAGATTTTGCAATCTACAAAAGAGAGCCCATCAAGCCTATGAGCCAGCCAGCAACAGCACCGGTTTGTCAGACATTCTTGGCTGATAAGAAGCATGCTAGCATTGACCAGCCCCCACATCTCTCACCTCTTTGGTACCTCAATGGTAAGAGGCTTGCCCAGGACAACACTCTCTTCCTTAATGGTCAGCACTGATTCTTTACTACAAGTGAAGCCAAGTGTAAAGATAAGACTATACCACAAATGACTAGTACTAACCACAGCAGGCAGGAAATAGCTCTTTCACACTCTCATTTTCAATCTAAAAAGAAAAGATTCTCCCATCACTGACAGAGAAGTCAGTCTAATATCTCTGAAAAAGAACAAATTTCAGCTGGGATGTCAATATTAAAATGCTTTCAAACACTTGAAAAGGTTTGGTGGCAGCATTTACCATCCCTAAATCTTCACAGGTAACAATCCTAATCTCACAGTACAAGTCGTCTGTACTATCAGCCTGCTCCTTCTCCCAGTATAGCCCCACACTCTTCTCCAGAAGTTTGGTGCATACATCTTTACAGAAAGGCAAAGAGCTCCCTCCTAGCTCCACTCCCAGTGCCCAGAGATGTCTCCCTTAATGCTTTACATAAAGGAATGCTGCTGGCTTCACATCAAAGTGGAGATCCACTTGAATAACAATACTAAAAATGGACCTTCCTCAGCAGACAAAGCCTCTGTAATTTCAGTTGTTGCCCACCCAGCCGGGGGGGCAGGCACAGGGGTGCATTATATAGCATAGTTTGTCAGTTAATAAGATTTAAGAACATGCTTCTTAAAATAAAAAGGTCCCTTAAATTCTGCTTTCTGGAGCATTCAACCTCATTTCTCATGGTTAGCAGATACTGGTACAAAGCATGAACATCTAGACAGATGCTTTGTATAAGTAAGTACCCCAGACAGAAGGAAAACCTGTGGGCTCGTTAAAGGTATTAGTCCAAGGCTACATGATGGGGAAGACAGAAGTACAGGCTTCCAAGTTAAATGCTTCACTAAAAAAAGTGGGTATGGTGACATGAGCAATGCAAAAATATTGCCAGATAGCTAACAGTCAACATTCAAAGCAAACAGCGGACTTCACCCTGAACAAAACTTAACATTTTCTTTAGCTCAAACTTCTCCGTAAGTAGCAGAAGGTCATGCAGTTTGTACCCTACTGTTTCATAACATTAGAGAGAAGTGGCAGAGTAAGGGAAGCATGAATCAGCACAGGACACGACCCCGTGTTAGTCAAAAATATCACATGTACACACATATATACCACTAAAATGAGACACCTAACTACTAAGATTGACAAATGAAATTTAGTAGGCTTCAGAATGCCCAAGAAAAAAAGGCAAATTAAACAGAACTAATGTAATTTTTAAAAAGGGAAAAAATATCACATCTATAAAGAAGCGCAACAGGGAAGGAGGCAGCAGCAAGGTCATACTTAATGGTATCTTACTCAGCACTGCCACAGCTGACAGCCAGCTTCAATTCCATGGAATCAGAATTATGTAGATGGTCACAGGCTGGATCAAGAAAGCAGCTGCTCTCCCTAGCACACCCCATCCAGGGGCAAGACATATTTTTACATCTGGATCTAGCTGAAAGTAGCCATGGAGCGATGTGAGTGCTTAAGTCCCCTATAGCTTGGAAGTGAAAGGGAAATGGAAAAACAGAAGAGCATTCAGATTCAACATTTGGAGAACAGGAGGCACATCCTCCACCCTAGCAGCCAGAACCGATGCTTTGTGGTAAATACCTGGGCTCATGGAAAAATCTCATCACCTTCCCTGTAATTATGTTCTCCTCAGAGGCCACATCATTTGTTCGAAAACCTGAGATATGAAGCTTGCTTCCTCTGTAAACTGCTCTATGATCCTTTAAAAGGCTTTTTTATGTTAATAGCAAGAGGAGGTCTAAAGAAAACATTGGACTCATACATGTTGAAGATGGTTATCTGACTAATAAGGATGAAGAAAAAGCGGAGGCATTCAATGTGGTTTTTGCCTCGGTCTTCAATAATACCGATAGACCTTGGGCTGCCCGGTCCTCCGAGTCGGAAGACCACAAGTGTGGGAACAGCGACTTTCCCTTTGTGGACACTGAAATTGTAAGGGACCAGCTGTGTCAGCTGAATGTTCACAAGTCCATGGGGCCTGATGGGATTTGTCCCAGAGTACCGAAGGAGCAAGCGGATGTTATGGTGGGACCCCTCTCAATCATCTACCAAAGGTCTTGGGAGTCTGGGGAGGTCCCTGCTGACTGGAAGCTAGCCAATGTCCTTCCAATTTACAAAAAGGGCGTGAGGGAAGATCCAGGAAACTACAGACCTGTTAGTCTAACCTCCATTCCTGGAAAAATTATGGAGATTATACTGGGTACTATTGAAAGGCATTTAAAGAAGAATGCAGTCATCAGGCACAGTCAACACGGGTTCACAAAAGGAAAAGTCCTGCTTAACTAATTTGACATCCTTCTGTGGTAAGGTCACCCACCTAGTGAAGGAAGTTTGGTGCATACATCTTTACAGAAAGGCAAAGAGCTCCCTCCTAGCTCTTGTGGTAAGGTCACCCGCCTAGTGGATGAAGGGAAGGCGGTGGGTGTAGTTTTTCTGGATTTTAGTAAGGCTTTTGATACTGTCCCTTTCAGCATCCTGCTGGACAAGTTGTCCAACAGTGGGATGAGGGGGTTCACAGTGCACAGAGTGAAGAGCTGGCTGAAGGGCAGAGCTCAAAACATTGTGAATGAGGCTACATCTGGCTAGCAACCAGTCACCAGTGGTGTTCCTCAGGGTTCAATTCTAGGGCCAGTCCTGTTCAGTACATTTATCAACAATCTGGCTGCAGGAGTTGAATGCACCATTAGCAAGTTTGCTGATGATACCAAACTGGGAGGTGCTGTTGACTCTCTTGAGGGACAGGAGACTTTGCAGGGGGATCTAGACAGATTGGAGCATTGGGTAATGATTAATGGGATGAAATTTAACAAGTCCAAATGCTGGATTCTGCACCTAGGACAGAGTAATTCCAGACAAGTAAAAATTGGGAGAGGAGTGGCTGGAGAGCAGCCCTGCAGAAAGGGATCTGGGGGTGCTGGTCAGCAGCAGGCTCAACAGGAGTCAGCAGTGTGCCCTGGCAGCCAAGAGGGCAGTCGTGGTTTAACCACATCCTGGGGTGCATTAAATACAGCATAACCAGCCAGTGAAAAGAGGTGATTATCCTGCTGTATTCAGTGTTGGTGCAGCCTCACCTTGAATACTGTGTGCAGTTCTGGGCCCCACAATTTAAGAAGGATGTGAAGGTACTCAAATGTGTCCAGAGGAGGGTACAAAGGGCTGGAAGGAATGTCCTATGAGGAGCGGCCAAGGACTTTGGGCTTGTCTAGTTTGGAGAGAAGGAGGCTGAGGGGCAACTCATTGCTCTCTACAGCTTCCTGAGGAGGAGACATGGAGACGGAGGTGCTGATCTCTTCTCCCTGGTATCCAGTGATAGGACACATGGGAACAGTTCACAGCTGTGCCAGGGGAGGCTTAGACTGGACATTAGGAAGCATTTCTTTACTGAGAGGGTGGTCAAACACTGGAACAGGCTTCCTAGAGAGGTGGTCGATGCCCCAAGCCTGTCAGTGTTTAAAAGGCATTTGGACATTGCCCTTAATAACATGCTTTAACTTTTGGTCAGCCCTGAAGTGGTCAGGCAGTTGGACTAGATGGGCGTTGTATGTCCCTTCCAGCTGAAACAGTCTATTCTATTCTTATAAACAGTTCTCTCATATGTGCATACTTAGGTATGCATGTAGATATATATACTATTGCAGTTTAGCGCTCACTATTTATAAAGCCTTTCATATCTATAGATACACATCCCTATATACTCAAAACCTTTATAAAAAGGTTCAGTAGGACAGAAACTGGAAGATTTTGTGAAAAGTGTGGGTTTTCCCCAATTTGAAAGTCTCAAAAAGCATTTAAATTGTTTTTAGACAGATGTACATATCATACAGATTAAAAAGCCACCATTTATAAAATTAAAACTGAATGGAATTAAATGGTTAGTGACTCCTTCCAGTTGACCTATGGGGTTCAATTAAGGATATTACTATGTAAAGAAATAAGGAGGGTGATAAGGGAGGGAGAGAAATTAAAGCATTTTTCAGGTGAAACTTATGTATTTAATTATTCCATTTTACACCCCAGCTGGAGAACTATTCTTGAAAGATTAGCATAGTCTAGTATTAACTGCATGGTTCAAGTTTATCCCAATTTCTCAAGGGGGTTTTTTCCCCCCCTCCTCCTGTTTTTAAAGGGCCAGATGAGACAGGCGGTTTTGTTTGTTTCTTTTGGGTCTTTTTTGTTATTAACATTTTTACTTATAAGCCAGTTAAACTAAAGCAGTTTTGCATGGGTCTGTGACCTCAAATCTCATTCAATGTAGAAGAGCTTAGCAGTTCAGGAAGATCAAACAAATCACAGAAATCCAGAAGTATGTGAAATAAAGTCCACTTTTTCTTTCAAAAAAGAAGGTTGAAGTGGCTTAAAGCCATCATGCCTGCTGTTACTATGAGATTTTTATGGTTTTAATTAAGACCTATTTTCAAAAAAGGGAATTTTAAAACTAATTCTACTTCACACTGTTTCATATGGGTAAGGAAAAGTATGAACTTCATTATCCTAATCGC
Source organism: Aptenodytes patagonicus (assembly GCF_965638725.1). Taxonomy (NCBI): domain Eukaryota; kingdom Metazoa; phylum Chordata; class Aves; order Sphenisciformes; family Spheniscidae; genus Aptenodytes; species Aptenodytes patagonicus. The sequence goes on from NC_134949.1 coordinate 204,973,273, forward strand.
ATAAACTGTCCAGGTTATCTATTGCTTTACCATCAGACTAAACACCAAGCAGTTGATACTAACTCAAGAGATCAGATTTGCCTGTTCCCACTAAACATTCTCATGAATTCAATAAATCCTATTCTTCAGATTACTTCAGTATCATTTTCACAGCCGTGTTTAGTATTTTCTATTGGGGGGAGGAGGCAGTCAGCTGCCACAAATGCAGCATCTTACAAAAGTAATTTCCATGAAGAGATTTTGAAACAATGACAAAAATCTTGATCTGATAACCAAGTCTGAGAAAACCTAAATTTCTTAATACATACAATACTGTATGTATATATACACATCGCAGATCTCTCTTAACAGTTCATAATAATGCAATTGCAGGTACGCCATCCTATTCTGTTTCTTGCCTGTGTCCCTTCCTCAGTCTTCCAACAACCATAAAATATCCATTTCAACTACATTTTCAAGTCCTGCTCCCTTTGCCTTCCTCTATTGAACATTTTGAAAACTACAAATAATGTAGATTATTTTCAAGAATTAAATACATATTTACATCATGTCAGATGCAAAATATCTTGACTTTGGAGGAAAAAAACCCAAACCTTAAATGTTTTGAAACAGTGACAACTGGTTGCTGAAAGGCATGGGCTGCCAAGAAATCCGCAGTAGCTTGGTTTTTTGGTTTTTTCCCATTCAAAGAACAAAAGCTATTCTCTTTAACACTATGTAGACAGGAGCGGAGGCACAGAACATATCACAGGAAAGTATGCCATGTCCCAAGGCAATACCATGCCTGCCCAGGCAGCAGCTGACTGCTCCAAAGCAATGTGTGGCTTACGCTCGGGAGTGGAAGCAACCAGGCATTTTGGTCATTACCAACCACTCTGCTCTGGGAAGGGAAGAAAGAGAGAAGAGACAGCAGGGAATCCTGCTTCAAATCCAAATCAAGCAGAGCACAGCTTCAAATCCACCTCTTCGCACCTCCATACAGGAAAGTGGAAACTGCACAATACTTTGGGGCTCCAGCTCCACTTCCCAGAGGATGGGGCCAGAGCCACACCACTGTGACTCATTGCTTCCTCTTTCCCTCTTCCTTTAACAGCTGCTTGGTGCTGGCAAAAGAGCAGCAGAGGAACAAACTATTACCAAAAAGGGAGGTTCAATTAAAAGTTTGAGAACTGCTAATATTCAGTGTGTTAAGCTCACACAAGCACATGCACTGTAGATGTGTGGAAGCTAGCAAGTAAAGCTACACCAGATTGAGAACTCAATGCCTTATCAAATCTTTATTCTACCACCACAAGTGACCTTGGTTTCAAATGCTCATGTAGCTTTTCATACGTGACCTCTGTGACCAAAATGTGGTGAGGTGGTATAAGCACCACAATCATCTGAGTTGACCACTCATGTTATTACAGGTTACAAAACTCTTGGCAAATTCTGCATCAAGTACAATGAACTAAAACGGACCATCCAAGAAGGTATGGAACTTTGTTTGGGGTTTTTTTGCAGGGTGGGGTGAGGTTGTTGGGGTTTCTGGGTGGTGGGGTTTTTTGTTGTTTTTTTTTTAAAGCCCCCTTTATGAGGAACCACTTAAAGTGTCACCTGATCTGACATAATACAATTTTTCTTTTAGCACAGTACAGATGCATACTGGCTTCCTCATTTTAGCAACTCTTGCTGCAGATTACCATAGGAATCCCACCTTTTTTTTTTTTTTAAAGGTTATTGCCCCCAACACTTAAGATCCTATGTTTTCAACTTACTGGCTGCAGAAATAATAGTATTTTCCATTAACTAGCAGTATAAACTGGCATTTCCATAGACTACTGGCAACACACTTCCTGTCTTACCAATTTTACTCCCGCCACGCAGGTCTACTTTAGAAAAACAAAAAAATTTCAAACCAGGTTTCATTAATGATTTTCTCTCCTCTTGATACACATGGAAGATCAAGCTGAGATCTCATAATTGCAGATACCCAGTAAGATTTAACTTTGTTACCCTTACATGTTTGCGACATTCACACCAATGGAAATGTAAAATTTGCATAAAAGTGAGATTTAACCATGCTGCTGGCATACACAGAAGAAAACCAAAGGGAACAAAACCTTCCACCTACCTCATTTTCAAGCATGACAATAGTACAGAGATGCCCTTCCCTTGAGAAAGGCTTTTATTTAGGAGTAGCCTATTATCAGGTTAACATGTAAGTAACTAAATGTTCTGCACCAAAACTACTACTTTAAAAGGGAATCTTGCAACTTTAAAGTAGACAGCTTAAGCTATTATTAGAACAAGCCCACATTCAAGTGCTTGAAAAATAAACAAATAATCAATCAACAGGACCCAGTAGGCAGTCATGGGGAGAAGGCATTTTCCCAATAAAAAGTCACAGTAACAATAACCGGTATCCACACAATGATCTTTGCCTTCATGTGGCCCACTGAAAGACTTGGGTTTAAGATTTTACAACTTGGATCAAGACAATTTTATAGACATAATCTTAGTGCTACAAAAATAGCGATGTCCTCCCCTAAACATAAAGCAAAAAAACCAGAAGTAGAACAAAACGTCCAACCATACACTAGCACCAATCCTCCACTGGTACTGTTTTACTGCATTTTTCAGGCAAATGGATCACTGTTTTTTGTGCAAAAAATGCATTAGTTTGGACTGCTTGCCAATGTGACGCCCATCCACAAGAAGGGCCAGAAGGAGGATCCAGGGAACTACAGGCCTGTCAGCCTGACCTCGGTGCCGGGGAAGATTATGGAGCGGTTCATCCTGAGGGCGCTCACAAGGCATGAGCGGGACAACCAGGGGATCCGGCCTAGCCAGCACGGATTCATGAAAGGCAGGTCCTGCTTGACCAACCTGATCTCCTTCTATGACCAGGTGACCCGCCTAGTGGATGAGGGAAAGGCTGTGGATGTGGTCTACCTGGACTTCAATAAGGCCTTTGACACCGTCTCCCACAGCATTCTCCTAGAGAAGCTGGCGGCTCACGGCTTAGACAGGTGTACTCTACGCTGGGTCAAAAACTGGCTGGATGGCCGGGCCCAGAGAGTTGTGGTGAATGGAGTTACATCCAGTTGGCGGCCGGTCACCAGCGGTGTTCCCCAGGGCTCAGTACTGGGGCCGGTCTTGTTTAATATCTTTATCAATGATCTGGATGAGGGGATTGAGTGCACCCTCAGTCAGTTTGCAGACGACACCAAGTTGGGCGGGAGTGTTGATCTGCTCGAGGGTAGGAAGGCTCTGCAGAGGGACCTGGACAGGCTGGATCCATGGGCCAAGGCCAACTGTATGAGGTTCAACAAGGCCAAGTGCCGGGTCCTGCACTTCGGCCACAACAACCCCATGCAGCGCTACAGGCTTGGGGAAGAGTGGCTGGAAAGCTGCCTGTCGGAAAAGGACCTGGGGGTGTTGGTCGACAGCCGGCTGAACATGAGCCGGCAGTGTGCCCAGGCAGCCAAGAAGGCCAATGGCATCCTGGCCTGTATCAGAACTAGTGCGGCCAGCAGGAGTAGGGAAGTGATCGTGCCCCTGTACTCGGCCCTGGTGAGGCCGCACCTCGAATACTGTGTTCAGTTTTGGGCCCCTCACTACAAGAAGGACATTGAGGTGCTGGAGCGTGTCCAGAGAAGGGCAACGAGGCTGGTGAGGGGTCTGGAGAACAAGTCTTATGAGGAGCGGCTGAGGGAACTGGGACTGTTCAGCCTGGAGAAAAGGAGGCTGAGGGGAGACCTCATTGCTCTCTGCAACTACCTGAAAGGAGGTTGTAGCGAGGTGGGTGTCGGTCTCTTCTCCCAAGTAACAAGCGATAGGACGAGAGGAAATGGCCTCAAGTTGCGCCAGGGGAGGTTTAGATTGGATGTAAGGAAAAATGTCTTTACTGAAAGAGTGGTGAAACATTGGAACAGGCTGCCCAGGGAAGTGGTTGAGTCCCCATCCCTGGAGGTATTTAAAAGACGTGTAGATGAGGCACTTAGGGACATGGTTTAGTGGGCATGGTGGTGTTGGGTTGACGGTTGGACTTGATGATCTTAAGGGTCTTTTCCAACCTCAATGATTCTATGATTCTATGACTGTACAATTAAGTGGAATTTTAATCTCAACTCCTTCTCCATCAGACTCTCTGCAGCTGATCACTTCAGGTCAGTCACTCTCTCTGCTTTTATTCAAGTAATTAACAACTAGCAATGGACAACATCATTTGAGTAATAACAAAAAGTACCACAATACTGCATAAAATTTTGGACAAAAGGTCAATGGAATTTCAGGTATCAGCAGAACTCTCTATTCCCCTACCAGCTTCTTGCTCTTTGAAAAATGAACTTGCCCCAAGGAGAGTTAGGACTTGTTCTTGAGAAATTTAAACCCAAGCATACTATTACACAAAGTGACACTGCACTGGCAATGGGAACGCACACAATACCTATTTCCACAAATACAAGACCTCTCCTCCCTAGTACAATCCTCCTTTCACTCTAGAGGGATTATGGCACTATTTTTTCTAAGCCAAGCCCAGTAAACTAAGATACAACTAACTAGGCCTAAACTAAGACTAAACTTTCCAAGTTCTTGTACAGTTACAATACAGCTGATAAATATTTCTCTACTGCATTCTAGTTTTTTATTAAATAGTAAACAGACTTATGTGAAAAAAGCTTAACATTAAATCTTGTACCAGATGCACTTCTGAAGAAATAAGAAGCAAAATAAAAGGGATTAGCCAGAATTCAAACAAAAACACATAAGAACGCACAAGAGGCATGTTTTCAGGTTTCATGCCCCTTTGCAACTTACATTCTTTGCCATCTCTTTCTGCATAACAGGGGAACACTGATTTAACAGCTCAAAGTTATATTATGCTATCAACAGTAAATAATTTTCATCCCCAAGCACAACCAGCTCTAAAGCAATGTATCTGTACATTAGGAACAAAAGGTATTAAAGATGAAAAGTAGGTGAAAACTATTACTAGATCAGTTTAGTGATTTTTAAAGTCTTCTTGGCTACCAAGAATCTACCTGGCAGAGACTACTCATTAATAAGGAAGAGAACTTCACTTTCTCCTAAGCCTTTAGAGCATCAGTATCTGTTCCTGGATAAAACTGCTGTAAATCCCAATCTTACACAAAACAGTTAACAATAACATTCATTGTTTGAGGGGAAAGGGAAGGACAGGGTACCTGCGGCTACTTGCATCCTTATGGGCCAGCTGTTTCGTAGGTCACATTCTTTTCTATTCAGAATCACCAAAAGTTGTTTCAAGCCTATAGGAAAACGTAATACTCAAGCTTCCCACTTTGGCCAAGTTTATTTTTCTTTTAACACCCAATAAGAATTTGATTTAAATCAGCAAGTCCTGCATGCTTTGAACCAGAAAAGGGGATCAACACTTCATTATACATATGCAGAAATGAGGAGGAAAAAGCATGGAAGGCATATTTTATAGAACACTAGTAGTATCATGCAAATGAACTAATCCACAGTGGAATTTAATTATTTCTACAGTCTTATCTTTCCTACAATTAGTTATTTTAGTATTTTATTCAAAGTGGATTTAGAAAACTCAAAAATACACTTCTGACAAAAGAACACTTGTCCTTCAAGCTTTGTATTTCAGACAAGCTTTTCTTTCCATATATTTTAGTTCTAAAATATCAGGTTGATCATCTTAAAGAGAATACAATAACTTTCAATAACCCTCAAATTCACTGGTTTTATTCCTCTACACTCAACACCTGTACTTTCTACCCTCAGTTACATCTCTCTGATGTTTCCCACTCAGTGCTAAAGCACATGATTTTTCTCTATCCTTATCCTATCCCTGTATTAAATGAACCTACATGAACAACTCTGGCTATCTGGGACTGTTCTATGCTGTATTTATTGTTCTGTAATGAGGCATAAAGAAAGTTATCTTTAACCAACAAAATCAAAGCTGTTCACTGTTTAGACTGTCTTCCCTTAGGTTCACATAACTTACTTCAATGTATTTTCTACTGCTTCATATTCAAAGGCATTAAGAGCTATAATTCTACCTAAGATGAACAAGAGTGGGGATACTCAAACTACACATTCATAGCCATGGGTCTTACAGTTAACATCACAGTTACCATAAGCATAAAATGAAGCCTTATTTATTTATATCTGAACCTCAACATTTAAGTTTAGGTTTGTAAAACTTCAAAAAAATTATTACAGGCCGCCTGTGTGCTTCTCTGGAGCCCAGTAACTTGGCTGAGGAAAACTCTTGCCAAGCTGTGATTAGCATTTAGCAGCTTAAGGGCTAACTGTGCTTGTTGTTTCAACCTTGACAACCAACTGTAGGCCACACCATTAAATTTAAGCTTCCAAAAGCATTTAACATTTTATTCTGCTGAAAATACAGTTTTACTACATGTTTTGAAAATAAAATCACTTTTTCCTCTTTTAGAAATCCATGATGATGCCAGACATATGCTTGTTTTCCAAACAACAACTGTTTAAAAGAAAGAATACTCTTTCTGATGTTCCTGCCAAAAATAACATTCTGTGGTTTAAAGAAATCTGACAGTAGGCAGTTCACTCAGTTGAGGGAAAAAGGGTTTACATTTCATGTCTTGCATCTACTTCCCTCCATTTTAAGTTTCTTTGGGGATGAATGTGGCAGTGGGGAGGGGTTGTGTTGTGGTTTGTTGGGTTTTGTGGGTTTTTTACATCTCCAAGCATTTCACTCTAAAAAAAAAAGGCATCTGTGGGTTCTACCAGAAATGACACGAAGCAGAAGTTCATCACAACACATTTCTTTCTTACAGGGAATACTAGGATATCAAAGAGAGTTTGAAAGGGAAGTAAAAGACGACTTCAGAAGAAATGGATAGGGGAGAGTTTGCAGAAGGAGGAAGTAGAACAGAAAATCCAGATGAGGAAGTAGCATACAACAAAGAACATTAACAGCTTCATCTTAAAATGTAGGACAGGGAGAGAAGGAGATGCATTTGGGGTTTCAGTTGCTGTTATCACAAGCAGCAAAAATACTACCTGCCCACTAAAGGTGGTTATTTCACCTCAATAGGCTCAGATTAAGAGAGAGAACTGGTAATAGAAACATGCAAATTGGACTATATTCTGCATAAGACTACTATTTCTGTACATTTCAGAAAGCCACCATTTTAAGACAAGGGTTAGATCTGCTACAATATTTGACTTAGTCCTTCATTCATTTTACTAGACATCAATTAATAACTCACAGAAATAGTAACTGGACCAATTTACTAAGTGATATAAAATATTTACTCAACTTGAAGCATCTAAGAGAATAAAAATTCTGGAATTTTCCCCAATCATGGAATTTTAATTACCGCTTCTCAGCAGTTTTTGCAAATAGTTATAAATCCCATTGAACAGAACCATGCCATCGCTCCAAGATACAGAAATTCCTGAAGGCTGCTAAACCTGCTCCAACATCAAGCCTAGTCAGACAACAGTTCAGCCAGCTGAGTGACCAAGAATATAACCTCCTACATGACAGCAAGCCACAGATCCATGCAAGCTTAGAGGCCCTCAGAATTGTTAGTATGGCAACCAGAATAACATTATTGCAAAGCACGTACCTTCTCCAGTAGAATAGCAGTATTTTAGAAAAATAAGGTCAGAATCCCAATGATCTTACAGTAGTATTTCAGATGCAGCTATTTCAGGCTAATAAAAATCCTTAAGACTAAAAATCCAACCGCTTATTAGTCTGCCAACATGGAAGCTTCTCCTGTCATGAGCAGTGCAAATCCAGCACAAAAATTCAGCAACTAGACATGAAGGTCTGTCTTTACAGCATTATTAGCTTGAGCTATAACTAGGTGTTGCTCTAATCTTATCTACACACTTGTGTAGTATCACCCACCCTGAATCAAAGGATGCTTGAAATTTCAAGATAGTCTACCAGAGTACGAGCAGTGTTTGATGACAGACACAAATGTTCTAATAGCTATATTTCATTTGAGGGCTGGAAGACTATACCCCAGTGCATTCTCCGACACTCCTCTTGAAGGCATTTGTACCTCATCACTTCAGCATTCAGGTATTTCACGCTTGCCACGCACAAGCTCTCCAACTCTTTACTTGCTATAAATATAAAGCGATTGCTACAGTGAAGCTGTACAAGGACCTGTAGGATTTGAAGAATGGAGAGCTTCAAGAGAAGCAAGCTGGCTGAGCTGAAGGAGACAGGATGCCCTCCATCTAGAAAAAAACTGAAGCTGCTGAAATGCTAGTTCCTGGTTCTTTCTGCAAAAAGAAGGGTGGATAGAAAGCACGTGGCTTGCACATCTGCTTGTCTAGCATAGCCTGGAAAATACCCTTCTCCCTACTACACAGTTAGATAACCTGAAACTGTAACCAAACCACTTGTATAACTGTACCAAGACATCCTCTTTAAATATGACTTAGAGTTAACTGCAGCCCCACTCGAGCCCCTGAATTGGCATGCAGAGGTTAGAAGGTATTTCAATATTCAAACTGTGTGAAAAAAACAGTAATACATATATGAGAGTGTCTTCAAATTCAGCACAAAATCAAACGTAGGCTTCATTTGAAGTGATGTGTTATCTCCTCCATGTTTGCAGCTGTTTAAGCATTCAAAGCAGCAGCCAAGTTTTAAAAAGAAAAACAGTACCTTCCCAGGAAATAACTCTACAATAAACCTGTGCTGATATGAGTTCCAGAGAATTTCAACATTCTGTAGAAAACTCAGCAGCAAGCTCCAACTGCTGTAGAAGAACGAACTAAAAAGCCACATTTTTACTAAAGCCTCCCTTCTAATTCAGAAGTTCAAACTCTTCATTTCTTCATTCACATGTAATGAGGCAGAAGAACTTCTCAAAGCAGCGTTTGCAAAGGCTGACTGAAGTTTCAAAATAAAATAAGCTTCCCAGGCCTTGTCTTGTAGTATACTAGTCCCCACAGCTGTCTATTGCTCTGTTAGGACAAAACCAAGTCCACAGCAGATGAATGGTTTTCCTCAGCATCATGGAATACTGATCTTTTCCACTACAGGATTTCAAAACAAACATCAAGAAATCAATTCCAACATTCACTGGAATACTGTTAACATGTTTTGATATATTATTCCTGTCACCCATTACATACACAAGCTGTCCAACTATTACTTGTTATGAGCAAAGTGGTTGCCACTATGAAGATGCACAAGAAACCTGGGATCCCTCAGCTGAAGAACTAAGGTCTCTGGCTATGAGGAAAGTACATGTCCTAATGCCATTTAATTTTCCAAGTCACAGGAATGCAGAAGAGAATCTGTTTACACCTTTACCAACCTTTTTTTATGAAGTGAGTTATGGATCTGAGGGTTATATACTGCTCACTTGCTCTAACAGGCCTCTCTGCTCAGGTACACAACAGTGACCCAAACACCACTGTCCTTACCTTACAGGACATCAAAAGCACAAAACAGAAAAGACAAGTTAGCCTCTTCTAACCTTCAAAGGAAGGCATTGCAACAAGAACAGCAGTGCTAGGCTGCAAGAAAGAGCTACTGAAGAGGTAGGAGTGGGCAACAGCTGCATACATCAGCTATGACTGCATACATTAACTATAAACCCTCAAATAAGGGAATACTCAAACTCAGCTGGCCATTACAGTCATCAGCACTGGAACAAATTTCACCCCCAGGTTCAGTCTGAATCCCAGTCCCTACTAACAGCTCTGTCAATGGTATCTTACTCTGCAGCAAGTGACAAGCAGATAACTGGTTAACCAGTCCATGGAAGAAAGTCCTAATGGTCACATTTTATATAACGTTCTCCACCTACAAATATGGCAGAGCCCCAGTAATTCCTAACTTACCATCTTTTTCACACAGCCTTAACATTATGTTCTCTTTGCACTGGCAACTAGACTTGAATAAAACATTTTTTATGAGATTATACATGCTTTTCAGTCTTCACTGATGAGGTGCTGTGGTCACTTTTAGTTTCTATGAATATATCAACAATGAAAGGAAATATTTTTGCACACGCTATCTTCTAAACAGTTGGTGAAACTCAAGTCCTCTAAGGCCTCTAAAATAGTACTGCATTATAACTTTCACGTTATCATAGAATATCCCGAGTTGGAAGGGACCCATGAGGATTATCGAGTTCAACTCCTGACTCCACACAGGGCAGCCTAAAAGTTAAACCAGATACCCAAGAGCACTGTCCAAACAATTCTCAAATCCCAACTGGCTTGGGGCCACGACCACTTCTCTGGGGAGCTTGTTCCAGTGCTTGACCACCACTCTCAGTGAAGAACTTTTTCCTAATATCTAATCTGAACTTCCCCTGATGCAGCTTTAAGTCAATCCCTCGTGCCCCATCACCAGACACCAGAGAAGACATCCGCACCTCCCTTTCCGCTCCCCCTCATGAGGAAGTTGTAGACAGCGATGAGGTCACCCCTCAGTACCCTCTTCTCCAAGCTGAACAAACCTAGTATCTTCAGCCACTCCTCATAAGCCATGCCTTCTAGTCCTTTCACCACCTTTGTTGCCCTCCTTTGGACACACTCTAGTATTTTGGTATCCTTCTTATACTGTGGAGCCCAAAACCGTTGGTATATTTTATTCCGTCAATGACCTCTGCCTTTATAATCTACCAATACATTAAGAACATTAAACAGGCTCCATAGGTCATGAAGAAAACACATTAATTTAATCCAGAATACTACTGTATGCCAAGATCCAACTAATTACCCAGCAACCTAAAGGACAAGACACTAAAGAAGAACATAGACAAATATGAACAGAAGTAGCAAATTACAGCATTCCAAGAAAAATATAACATCACCCCAATTCCTAACAAGGAGAGGCAAGTGCTTCCTGAATGAGGAATCTCTAACATATTAGTGGTAAGACAGTACAGTGTTCAGTATTAAGAGACATGCCCCTAAAAAATTAGGGCTTCCACTCAGGTATCCCAACAGGAAAATACATGCAGCACCCTTTGAGCATGGCCATCCAAACAGAGCATTTCAGCTCAACAAGATGCAGTAGCCTCTACACCTTACTAGCATAGTCCCAGTCCAAACAGCACCCTGTTTTCATATTGAACTGTCCAGCAAACACCTTAAATATACATAAAATAGTTACATGTGCTCATAGACAAGCCAGGAACCTGAAAACATGACAACATTACCTTAGAAAGGCTGAAGGAGCCAATTTCAAGGATATCTTGAAGAAAAAAGTTAGAAAAGACTGAATGACAGCAAAGTATTTCAGCATTCTTTACCTTATGAAAAGTATCAAATAGGCTTATGTAAAATTTCAAATGTCTGAAAAATTATAATTGCTAGCAGCACTTGCTACAAAGTTGAAGAATTTTTTTTATCTACCAATTTCATTTACATCATGCATTAAACAGCATTTTCACTATTTGTAATTTGAACTTTCCTTCCCAGTTTTGAAGTTCCATCAGCAAGCAACACAAGGCTGACAGAGGACACGAGAATCACCAAAATATATATAGAACTCTAAAGCAAGTGCATATTCAGATACCAAAAAACCTGCCCAAAAACACATTAATGCATAGTTACAACAGCCAAACAAACCTTAACTATGCTTTTACACCAGCACAGGAAGAAGCATAACCACTGCATAAGCCTCCAAAAAGTCTGTCTCATTTGAACTTAATGGTGATAAATATTTTTGATCGATGTAAATTTATCTGTGTGTACTGCTCTGTAAATGAACAATGCTTGACAGAGTTTTACCACAAGAAATTATTCTATAGTTTCTATATTGGGCAGATTTCTACAACAGATATGTGCAATAAAAGCTCGTGCCAAAGAAACAGTGAAATAGAGTTTTGATTTATGGAACTAGAGAGAAAACAAGCCAGGCTGTAATTCTGTGCACAACATTTGAAAATCTAATTTTTTCTTGTCCTGAAGAAAAATACATTTAAGTCAACCTAAAATTCTGGTTTTGACAGATTAATGGAAGTCACGACTGCCTTAGCATAGGCTACTTGCTATTTATATCAACTATGATGACTGTAAAATATGAACTCTGAACAGATTCAAATTACCATTGATATCAATACATACTTCATCTATGTCACTTACCAGCATTTTAAAGGTTGCATCAGATTCTGAAGACTATTATAAAACCTAAGTATCTACAGAATGCAAGATTAATTCAAAGACTAAAGCCAAAATACCTGCATGCCAGCCATGTCCAAAACACTTTTTAGTTATATTATGTTCACTAACGCTTAGCCAATTCTCTAACTCAGCACTCAATAGTCTGTATCAGTTCTTTCCAGTACTTCTTACCAAAATACTCTTGCAAGGAGGTTTTAAATTATGAATGTTTAGAAGAAAACCTACACATTAAGTATAATGTTTGATAGCATACAAATGATGGGGAAAGATTTTGCTCTACTGTTTTTGTTTTAGACTGACATCTGTGTTTAAAACAAACACAAACATCAATCAAGTTCAACCCGAATAACACTCAATTTTTCTGCTTTTAAAAGATATATTTCAAAATACAAAAGATGATTAACTCAGAGTTGAAGCATGCCTTCGAGTGGCACAAGTATAATGAATATTCAAAAATAAAATATTAAATAAATTTGGCAAAGATGTTCTATGCTTAATAGAAACACACATTGTCCCCTATTGCTGTATTTGGCTACCAAATCTCTGTAAGAATAAAGAGATTATATTTGTAACCAACAGGTAGGAAGAAGCTCCAAGAATCTTGAAAAAGGGGTAACTAAAATTCTGCTAAATGGAGAGGTCTACCAAAAAAAAAATCCCAAACACACAGAGCAATTGATTCTAGACCCAGAAAACACTATTAGTTTAATGGCAGAATATTTCAGTATGTGAAAGGAAAAACTAATTTGCAATGTGTTTAAGTTCAGAATGCCTATAAATCCCTAACACAAATAAATTTAGATTTATTTAAAAAAAACAACAAATCCAACAAAAGCTTACCATATTAACAAGCCTTCAACAAAAATTCTCCAGCTATCTCACCTGCCAAAAATAAAGAAATCAAACAAGATAAGCTCCTAATTTACAGCCTAAATGAGCACAAAGATTTCCATTTTGATCTCCAGCTGTTTCTACACACAAATTTCTTAATTTCTTCCCAGATGTTTTATTTCCCCTTTTGGCAGAGGAAGAAGAAATTACATCTATCAGCAGCTAAAAATATTTCAGTTATCCAAGTTTTCAAAAGAGGGGTGAAAAACAACAGTGCTTTTCCAGTTAAAAAAACACCCCAGTGCAACATTTCAACAGCTTTTACAACAGGCTAGCTTCTGAACAGTTAGATCTAAATAAGTGTGAGGGAAAGCACTTACAGGTTAAAGTTGAACAAATAAATCTGGTGTAACTTCAGGTTATTTTCATTATTATCTCTAAAGGCAGACTAAGTTCTCAGGAGGGAATGTAAGTGCTATAGCAGTTCTGCTAGAGAGCTAAGGCTCAAGATGCCTCAATTTAATTCTTAGTCAAGTCACTGATTTTCTTACATTACAGGTATTCTGTATGTGAGTCTTCCATAAGGAGAAGTTGTTAATACTCACCCTCTTTATCTGTTCTTTTAAGAGAATAAGCAGTTACAATCTGTGACCCGTAGCACTCCCTGTACAAGGAAGCTTCTGAAGGCAATATACAGTTGTATATAACACTGGAAGACACGTATTTGTAATCTGATCCTATTAATGATCTTTACATACTGAATGGCTTTACAATTAGAGAACTAAGAAATGAGCCTGATAAAAATAACTTCTCCCCATCAGTACTGTAAATGAATATCTTTCTGCTATTGAGGTAATTAACAAAACTTAGTATCATAACCCACTGGACACACATAGCCTGGTTAGTAACTTATGCTAGTAGTGCAATTCACCTGAGACACAGCCTGTAGCTCAATATCCTATGCATGCAAAAATAAAATAAAAAGAAGTCCCAGTAACAACCACAAGAAGTCCAAAAATTTTAATTGGAGCCACACATGAATCAGAAAGATACCAATACATCACCTGTGAATTAAAAAGGCCCAAAAGTGCTGGTATTATACAACCTGTATCAGATTCAAGCTCAGCTACCAGACCATACCAAGTACACACCACCTAAAGACAGGCCTGCAAGAGCAGACTGCGATTAACTGCAACAACATTTCTCGCCCATTCCTCACTAAAAGCAGCCAAGAGAGCTCTGGACGACGGTGATATGGGAGGGCTCAAAATAACAAAGATTTAACTGCATATATTTATCTTTTTACACCACCAGTCCTCCATGCAGTTCTCTCAAGGCTCTTTCCCACTCCAATTACTACAAATTACACCAAGATGTAACTGCCCATGCAGGAAGTTTAATCAAAAAGGGAAGACTTGCAAAGGCATGAAAGCTAATTCACTGTCCAGGTGACACTGATAGAGTGACTTAAACACTCAGCTACCATCAGCTCTTCTGGAATTCTTCAAAGTATCTGCTTTAGTTTGGTTTGGTTTTTAGAAATCCTGTCCTGCTCATCACTGTACATGAGAAACTTCAAAATAATATTTCTATCAGCTGTCACACAATGGCTTTTCTTCCTCTGTCCTTCATACAGGAATACTGCCTGCAGACACTATTATTCTTGTTTCAGAGAAACATATGGCATGTACCTTCTCACTGAAGAGTAAAGTAAATAAACCTGAGCTAAAGTAGTCACACCAAAGAGCAGCTAGTCTGTAAGAAGTTTATACTACTACTCCTAAAATCATAATCCTTTGAGGCATGTTGTACAGACAAGGCATATACTGAAAAACAAAGCAGGTTTATGCTGCTATTAACTATGAAATGTCATATGTGTTGTACCATATAAATCAAACATGAAGCCTCAATAACTTATTCCTGCTATGAAAGTCCCTTTTTAAAGCACAAGCAATTCTATTTCTGACATATAAAGTCATCTTTTATTACTTCCATGGACAAACAGAACAATTAGCAAAGACCATACAATTTCAGTAACTATTGTGTATAATCAAGACTACTGTTTCAGTATCTATCTGATTAAAAATTTTTTTCTATTTTTTCTTTATTTGAAGAAAATAGCCATGGAAAAGGAGAAGAAAGAGGACTGGCTCAATTATATATTATTTCATGTACAACAAAACCTCTGTGTCCACCGCCTAATGACTACATTCACACTGCTGCTAGCAATACAAACACAAAACTAATCCTCCAGCAAGCAATAAGAAAAGTTTGCATTGCACAACTCGTCCCCAAAATTCAGCTGGAAATAAATCGAGCTTCCAAATTTCTCAAGGGGAACATGGTCTGGTCCTAGTCTCAACTGAAGAGCTGCAGATAAAACACCCTTCTTACAGGACTTACTGAAAGCCATATTCTTACTGAGTAAGAATGACTTAGGACCTTTATTTTAGTGTAGACAGATAACTGTCCTTCCACCTTAGTGTATTTTCTTCCAATGAGAACTTAAAGGCAAGAGTAAGCTGTAACTGAATGCAACACCTAACAAAGCTCAGTTCCACAGCTCAAATATGGGGTTTAATCTTGAATCTTTAAGTCTGCAAGCACTGTAACTTTAATCTAACAGGTTTCCAACTTGGCTATTAGTCTACATAGTTATTCCATATCACGTCAACCTCCATATATTAGAGGCCACACAACTTAGCATCTGAGCTACAGATCTCTGTAGCACAGAAGAGCATGCTGGAGGATAAGAACTGCAGCCTTATTCCATTACTTCATTCCCTTCTTCAAGCACACACGCTATTAACTACTGTGGAAAATACTGTATCAGGCAAAGTCAAAACAACAATCTGTCTCATATAAACCTAATATTTTTTGATTCCTTAAGTAAAGCTTTAAAAAGAAAAAAAAAAGACCAGTCTTGCATGATACACAAGGCAAAATGACCTCCTCCTTCTCACCCTCAGATTTCAAGTCTCTTGAAGCTCCCAGCTGCTTTCATAATTTGCCCCCCATCTTTTCCTAATAGGAGTATTTTCCCCTCATTCCCTGTAGTTTACAAAAGAAGCACGAAGAACCACAGCTAGACAGCTGCTTCTTATTCCTACACAAACAGCACACAAATTAAACCATTTGTGCTTCAAATTATTTTCTATCAAGGTATCTCACAACTGCATCCAATAACCCATCGCTCAAGTACTGGCCCCACTTCACAGATTGTTGCTCAGCCTAAAACTATCAGCCCTTCTCCTTTTAGTTATCTGCAGCGATTACTGAACTGTATTGGAAACGAGAATAATAAATAAAGCATTTCTTAACTGCTTTTTGGATAGAGTTAGACATTCAGCAGTTGCAATAAATCCCTGTCTTCACATGCCTGCGCTCACTCAGACTCCCAGTTTCTTCTCAGCGACACATTCACTTAAGAAATAAGTGGAAAAAACAATTAAGCTCCAAAAAACAAGAGGGGGGGGGAAGGTTTAAAAGTTCCTGAGCTGTCAAGGACTCCCAGCACCCTTCGAAGCCAGCCAAAGACGATTATTTTTAAGTACTGGAAGACCGCTGGACAGCTAAGGAGACTTGCCGGTGTCACGCCGCGGTGCTCGTGCAGGGGCCACTCACGGGGGAAACACAAGTGGGGAAGAGGCCCCCGGACTTGCGGTTCTCGGGGCTGGGCGCCGTGTTCCCGGCAAGAAACTCAAGTCCGGGGGCCTCTTCTCCGACCCCACGCAGGGGGGGCTCCGCAACCCCCACCCGACACCGAAAGGGGGAAGGGGAACGCGCCCCGCGGCTCTGGGGACCGGCGAGGGGCCGAGGCCGGCAGGAGGGCTAGAAACAAAGCTTCCTCCCGCCGGCTGAGGCGGGAGGGCCCCGGGACGGGTACCTCAGCCCGGGCCGGAGAAGAGCGAGAGGCCCCGGAGCCACCCGTCGCTGCCCTCATCGCGGCTGTGAGGAGAAACGCGCCACCGCCGCTCTAAGGGGGCTCCCAGAGGGCAACGGCGGGATTATCCCCGCGGGCGGGCGGCGAGAGACCGTTAAAAAGCGGCTGCTCCCCGTCAGCGCTCCTCCCGGCGGCCGCCGGGCTCCCGGGGGGGAACGGACCCCCTGAGCGCCACCGCCCTCCCTCCGCCACTGCTGAAGGAGGCGGGAGCACGGCCCCGCACCCACCTGGCGCCGCTCTCTGTCCCGTCCCGTCGCATCCCGCGCCGCCGCCGCTCGACCGCTCCAGCCGCCGCCGACCGCCTTCGCGGGCTAAGCCTCCGCGCCCCCCGCCGCCGCCCCGCCCCCGCCCCGCCCCCTTAGCCACGAGCCCCGCCCCTCGCCTCCCTTTTGGCCCATGCCAAGAGGGGCGGGGCAAGAAGCGCCAATGGGAGCCAGCAGTTCCGTGCACACATTGCTGATCGGCGTGAAAAGCATCCAATGAAAATGCCAGGAGGACGGGGAGAGCTGTCAATCAGCGGCCCCTACCTGGGGTTCGCAGGAGGCCAGGCCGGGCCGAGCGCGGGGGAGGGGAGTTTCCTCCCGCTGACCGGCGCGGCCGTCCCTTCTTCTCCCTCCCCCGCCACCCTGGGCCTCGCTCACGCCTCTCGGTGCGGCCGTCGAAGTCCCCGGGGTGCGGAGGCAGCCCTGGGGCTGCCGCCGCCCGGCCGCCGCGGGGCTGTGTCCCCCCAACATCTACGTGCCCCTAGGGAGCAGCCACCTCTTACCACGGCGCCACGTCGGCCCCGCTCCTTGCCCCACCGGGGGGCCGGTCTCACCCCGGCTCCCCAGTAGGCAGCTCAGCAGCCTGACCCCGGTGCCGGCTCCCGAGCAGGGATTCCCCCTTCCCTCAGGGCTGCGCTCTCCGCTCGCATGCAGGGCGGAGGTGCGGGCTGCTGTGGCCCTGTCACACCTCTCCCGCCCCTGCCCCTCTCCGGCCGCCCCTTCCCACTCAGCGTCCCGGCTTCAGGACACCCATGCCTGGTCCCTCACAGCAACGAGGGCCGTCTTGGGTCTCCCCCACATTCCTCGTTGCTCATGGGGCCTGCGCTCTCATCCACCCATGGCTGCGGCCCCTTTTCCGCCTGCCAGACGCCTCTGCCCTCATTCCTAACCGCCACAGGCATCCCACCACCACCACCCCTGCCCTTCGCTCGCCCTTGCGACCCAATTCCTGCTGAATCCAGCTTCTAGTCAGCCGGGCCCCAAAAAGGTTCACGTTCATACAGACGTGCACCCTCACGCTGACAGTGTCGGTGGGGCTTGTTCTGGGCTGGCGGCGGGGGGCTGGCGGGCGGCGGGGGCCTTTGCCCCA